>NW_028319228.1:3714166-4393333 GCF_062004578.1 Staurois parvus | reverse complement strand
AATACACCAGCAACAAACCAAAAAACATGGTGAGCTCCTACTCTACAAAGATAAATTACACAGCAAACTTTGTGGTCAAAACTAGCATTGATTGAAGCAACCAAATCGACCTAATAAAATTTAATAAAGATATGAACAGGAGACCAGGTTGCAGCCTTAAAGACTTTCAAAACCCAGGCTTGATGATGGCACCAGAAGTGCTGAATGACCGAGTAGAAGGAGCAGTTACAGAAAAAGGTTGATTACTTCTAATGGCAAAAGGCTGAGATAATAGTTTCTCGGATCCATCTAGATATGATAGCACAAGAAGCAGGAAATCCCTTACAGGGACCATTGATTACAACAAACCAGGAACTAGTGAGACAGAGGGATGAGGCAGCCTGAAAGTAAACCCTAATAGCCTGAACAACATCCAATGTACAGTGCCTTGAAAAAGTATTTATACCACTTGAAATTTTCCACATTTTGTCATGTTACAACATAATATGTAAATGTATTTTACTGTAATTTATGTGGCATGTGCCACTTTGTATTGGTCTAATTGTGAAGTTGAAGGAAAATGAAAAATGGTTTTCAACATTTTTTACAAATAAATATCTAAAAACTGTGGCGTGCATTTGTATTCAGCCCCCTTTACCCTGAAACCCCTAATTATAACCTAGTGGAACCAATTGCCTTCAGAAGTCACATATTTAGTAAACAGAGTCCACCTGTGTGTAATTTAATCTCAGTATAAATACAGCTGTTCTGTGAAGCCCTCAGAGGTTTGTTAGAGAGCATTACTGAACAAACAGCATCATGAAGGCCAAGGAACACACCATACAGGTCATGGATAAAGTTGTGGATAAGTTTAAAGCAGGGTTAAGTTATTACAAAAAATCCCAAGCATTGAACATCTCATGGAGCACTGTTCAATCCATCATCCAAAAATGAAAAGAGTACGGCAGAACTGCAAACCTACCATAAAAAGGCCGTCCACCTAAACTGACAGGCCGGGCAAGGAAAGCATTAATCAGAGAAGCAGCCAAGAGGCCCATGGTAACTCTAGAGGAGGAGCAGAGATCCACAGCTCAGGTGGACAACTATTAGACATGCACGCCACAACTCTGGCCTTTATGGAAGAGTGGCAAGAAGAAAGCCATTGTTGAAACAAAGTTCCGTTTGCAGGAAGCCATGTGAGGGACACAGCAAACATGTAGAAGAAGGTGCTCTGGTCAGGTGAGACCAAAATTGAACTCTTTGGCCTCAAAGTAAAACGTGATGTGGGGTAGAAAACTAACACTGCACATCACCTTGAACACACCACCCCCACAGTGAAACATGGTGGTGGCAGAATCATGTTGCGAGGATGCTTTTCCTCAGCAGGGACAGGGAAGCAAGTCAAAGTTGATGGGAAGCTGGATGGAGCCAAATACAGGGCAATCTTAGAAGAAAACCTGCAAAAGACTTGAGACTGGGGTGGAGGTTCACCTTCCAGCAGGACAATGACCCTAAACATACAGCCAGAGCTACAATGGAATGGTTTAGTTCAAAGCATATTCATGTGTTAGAATGGCCCAGTCAAAGTCCAGACCTAAATCCAATTGAAAATCTGTGGCAAGATTTCAAAATTGCTGCTCACACACGCTCTCCGTCCAATCTGACAGAGCTTGAGCTATTTTGCAAAGAAGAATGGGCAAATATTTCACTCTGTAGATGTGCAGAGCTGGTAGAGACATACCCAAAAAGACTTGCAGCTGTAATTGCAGCGAAAGGTGGTTCTACAAAGTACTGACTTAGGGGGGCTGAATACAAATGTACTTTTCAGATATTTATTTGTAAAAAAATTTGAAAACCATTTATCATTTTCCTTCCACTTCGCAATTATGTGCCACTTTGTGTTGGTCTATCACATAAAATCCCAATAAAATACATTTACGTTTTTCCTTGTAACATGACAAAAATGTGGAACATTTCAAGAGGTTTGAATACTTTTTCAAGGCACTGTATGTTAAAAAATTTGCTTAGGGTGAGAAGTCGTCGAACAGTGAGACAGAACCACAAAATCCTTGTTAAAGTGGTAGTAAACACCGCTTGGACACTTGTATTTACAGGTAAGCCTATAATAAAGCTTACTTGTAGGTACAAGGAATATCTCCTGAATGTGTATGCTTTAGGAGATATTTCATGTTTCTGCAGCTGACTTCAACAGCGCATGCACACTGAAGGGACAGCATACTCATGCTGTCTCTTCAGAGCTCTATTCCACAGCCATAACTCTCAGACACATGCACAGGTGTGGTGTCATCATGACATGGCCATTCAAACGGCTGTAGCCCGCAAACCTGGATGGAAGACTGGGTGATGATGCAAGCCACATCAGTGGTGATAGCGCACAGCTGGTGGGCTTCGATTTAAGGGAAGTCTTTTATGGTGTGCTAATATGCAATGCATACTAGCACATTATGATATTACCTTTGATTTTTTTACCCTAAAATTTACTACTGACCTAAGGTGAAAAGCAGAAACTATCTTGTCCTTCTGTAGAATCAAGAAGGGGGGATCAAAAGAGAAGGCCACCAGACACAGGAAGGTCTGGCAGAAGAAACAACATGGGCATCTCCCCGATTAAAAGTACAGATCCAGGAATAATTTGCTAAAGGGAGCTGAATCAAAACAGCTAAGGCATAACCTAACCTTTAATGGTACTGAGATTCAAGTAGTGCCCACACCTTACTGTAAAAAGGAAAAAATCCTACTCACCAAAAAAGCCTGTGTAGAAACACCCAAAAACTCACACCATTAGAAGTATGATTTCCCAGTGTGACTTATACAAAGTAGTTACAAGCCTGCAACATGGTTAGAATAACAGAGACAGACACCTAATAATTAGGCTTCAATAGTCATTCCAACAAAGCCAGTGACCAAGAAACAGCATGGTAGACTGAATTTGAGACAGGTGATCTGGACAATCCATAAGAAGAAAAAGTTCACCTGCTAACGGATGAGACAGATCTGCATATCAAGCATTTTGAGGCTATGGGAATTACCTGCAAATTTTTCAACTAAATTCTGCAAAGAAGTTTGGGCAGATGATGTATAGGAGAATATGAATAGATCAGATTGAACCTGTCCCATAGTGTCACAAAAGTGTCCATCACTACAACGTAGGAATCCCTTGACCTCAAGATGAAGTTGTCCAGTTTTGTATTGAGACAAAAAGCTAGTAAATACAAATCAGGTTTTCCCCACCTGAAGTATTTCTGTCTGAACATTTCCTGTTGAAGAGGCCATATACAATCCGTTTAAGAATTGACTACACTTGGAATGTGTGCCACTGCTGAGCTCTTTGTATCACCTTGGTGATTTACATATGCCATTGCTATGGCATTATCTGATGCATCCTCAAGGGATGACCCTTCAGTACATCTGTACAGTAGTGGAGAGACAGCTTGTTCGGTCAGAATTCCAGAACATTGACAGGAAGGAGTGTAACTTCTTTGAACCATCAACCCTAAACACATAAGAGTTCCAAAAACTCCTTCCCAGCTGAAAAAGCTTGCATCAATCATAATAATCAGCCAATGCAGGAGAAGAAAGGACTTGCACGCACGAAGTGATGGTGATGTCAGCCACCACAGAAGACACTGGATTCTGAGATACATTTCTTTGTCTGGGGACAGAGGAGATCTGTTCCATTTGCACATGATGCCCACTGGCACAGGGAAACGGAGTAGAAGTGGTCATGTGACTGCCTAAAAAATCCTTTATAAAAGGTGTTTATGAATAGGTAGAAGCAGTTAGTCACATTCAACTGCACTTCTTTATTTTCAACATTACAGAACAGTGTAAGTTGAATGTGACTAACTGCTACTAGCGATACCATGAGTGGAATAAATTAGTATATTCACAGACGTGATTCGTGATTTATATAGGATTTATTTTTTTTCATTTTAGGCGGACACAGATGGCTTAGGCCAATATTGTTGTATCTTTACACACACATTTTTTGACACCTACAGTCAGGTCCATAAATATTGGGACATCGACACAATTCTAACATTTTTGGCTCTATTCACCACCACAATGGATTTGAAATGAAACAAACAAGATATGCTTTAACTGCAGACTGTCAGCTTTAATTTGAGGGTATTTACATCCAAATCAGGTGAACGGTGTAGGAATTACAACAGTTTGCATATGTGCCTCCCACTTGTTAAGTGACCAAATGGGACAATGGGACAGAATAATAATCATAAATCAAACTTTCACTTTTTAATACTTGGTTGCAAATCCTTTGCAGTCATTACAGCCTGAAGTCTGGAATGCATAGACATCACCAGACGCTGGGTTTCATCCCTGGTGATGCTCTGCCAGGCCTCTACTGCAACTGTCTTCAGTTCCTGCTTGTTCTTGGGGCATTTTCCCTTCAGTTTTGTCTTCAGCAAGTGAAATGCATGCTCAATCGGATTCAGGTCAGGTGATTGACTTGGCCATTGCATAACACTCCACTTCTTTTCCTTAAAAAACTCTTTGGTTGCTTTTGCAGTATGCTTTGGGTCATTGTCCATCTGCACTGTGAAGCGGCGTCCAATGAGTTCTGAAGCATTTGGCTGAATATGAGCAGATAATATTGCCCGAAACACGTCAGAATTCATCCTGCTGCTTTTGTCAGCAGTCACATCATCAATAAATACAAGAGAACCAGTTCCATTGGCAGCCATACATGCCCACGCCATGACACTACCACCACCATGCTTCACTGATGAGGTTGTGTGCTTAGGATCATGAGCAGTTCCTTTCCTTCTCCATACTCTTCTCTTCCCATCACTCTGGTACAAGTTGATCTTGGTCTCACCTGTCCATAGGATGTTGTTCCAGAGCTGTGAAAGCTTTTTTAGATGTCGTTTGGCAAACTCTAATCTGGCCTTCCTGTTTTTGAGGCTCACCAATGGTTTACATTTTGTGGTGAACCCTCTGTATTCACTCTGGTGAAGTCTTTTCTTGATTGTTGACTTTGACACACATACACCTACCTCCTGGAGAGTGTTCTTAATCTGGACAACTGTTGTGAAGGGTGTTTTCTTCACCAGGGAAAGAATTCTTCGGTCATCCACCACAGTTGTCTTTCGTGGTCTTCCGGGTCTTTTGGTGTTGCTGAGCTCACCGGTGCATTCCTTCTTTTTAAAAATATTCCAAACAGTTGTTTTGGCCACGCCTAATGTTTTTGCTCTCTCTCTAATGGGTTTGTTTTGTTTTTTCAGCCTAATGATGGCTTGCTTCACTGATAGTGACAGCTCTTTGGATCTCATCTTGAGAGTTGACAGCAACAGATTCCAAAAGCAAATAGCACACTTGAAATGAACTCTGGACCTTTTATCTGCTAATTGTAATTGGGATAATGAGGGAATAACACACACCTGGCCATGGAACAGCTGAGAAGCCAATTGTCCCATTACTTTTGGTCCCTTAACAAGTGGGAGGCACATATGCAAACTGTTGTAATTCCTATACCTTTCACCTGATTTGGATGTAAATACCCTCAAATTAATGCTGACAGTCTGCAGTTAAAGCACATCTTGTTTGTTTCATTTCAAATCCATTGTGGTGGTGTATAGAGCCACAAATGTTAGAATTGTGTCGATGTCCCAATATTTATGGACCTGACTGTACATGTTTTTTGTATCAATTATGGAGAAAAAAAAGGTCATGCAGATTAAGTTGTAAATATTTTGCAGTTCAGAAGAACAAACATAACTATGATAAAATTCAAACTAAGCACTAGGTATGTTCAAGGTCCTAATCAAAAGATAGTCCTCACTGTAAGTCAGATACAGCTTTAAATTGCAGCCACTTGGTTGCACCCTTTGCAAATTGTATACAATTCTGATGTTATATTGCAGCCACGTTAAAAAAATTATAACATGATACGGTTTATTATTTATCTCAAAGTGTCAGATAATGGAGAGTGCAACTGTCCACACGCCAAGGTACTGTCCAAGGTACGCTTCATAAGTATGGCTTCTTCTTTAAAGATACAATTGAAGTTTAAGCAATAATGAACCCTTGGTCTTGCTGCTGCTTAGGTTCTAAAATGTAGTTTTATCTTGGTGCTATTGCTTTACAAGATCTGGCATTGTATTTGAGGCTCATGTTGATACTGGCACTGAAGTCAAAGTCAGAACAACTTATCTGCACACTTGCAGTGAAGTCACTAGACCAATACAGCCTTGCAACTAGTATTTCTAGAAAGGGAGGACAACCTCCAAAATTCTTTTGGCATAAGTTCCTTTTACCATTTTAAACTAAATAAAAAAAAATTCCAGATCTTATTTTTTGTTTCTTTGCTAAATACCACGCCAATGACATTTTGATACAAATAAATTAAGAATCAATAACAGTACAGCACAACAAAATATAGTACAAAAACGTTTTGCAAATAACTAAATAGCAGCAAAATATATATTGAAATCCACATATAAAATAGACCACCAACGTAAGTGGATAGATCAGGAAATGTAATATAAGTGACAAATTATTCATTCTAGTGCTGAAAAGCGCTTGCTCCTGTCACAATATACAATCGTGGCTGCTCCCCTTAAGGATATGACCCCTGAACGAATGCTTTTTCCCATCAGGGATAATGACTGGTAGACAGGCAACGCCAATTGCCCGGACCATTGGTGTTGCCTGTATAACAGTAGCTCTAAATGTATCACATAAATCTCAGTGTAGTACAACAAAACAGAAATCATGGATATACAAATCTTCCAATATAAAAGTCCACTGTTCCTTTAAATATCCAACTACTACGGTGACACCCTCTTTTCTGCTCTTCTTTCCACTGTGACAAATGTGCACTCCACCATGTGAATAACTAAATGCTCACCTTCTTATTTGACTTCAAAATATACCTGAAGTGCTTTTATATCACCCCTTTCCTTAGGCTACAATGGGGGACAAAGCTCTTCCTCTGGACTCCTCCACTCCTTTCAGACCTCCAGGTCAGCTCAGCTAAATATAAATGTATATAAAAGACTAAAAGGGGACTAATAGTGTTCTTTGTATAGCTTTAATTACACACACAATGGGTTAAAAAGAATTACAAAAAAAAAGTACTACATGTGCTTAAACAGCATGTAACACTCTCTCATGGCAGTCACAGCATGTACTGATCTCACCACACAGCAATACAAGATGGCAGCGGAATGACGTCATTAATGAGGCTTGCCCCCTAACAGGGGAATGACACACATCAAGGAGCTCGAAATGTATAGAGCAGCCTCAGCCCCAGCTCCTCCAGATAGCCATGCCCCCTGACTTGTTTTGCCTCGCCTTCACGTCAGGGAGCATGGCTATAAGGAGGAGCTGGGCCTGAGGCCGCATTTCACATTTCTTACAAATCGAGCTTCTGGGTGTGCAGCATTCTTTTGTTGTTAATCAAAATGCTCTCTGGATAAGCATTCACACCAGCACCCAGCTACGGCACCAACACTTGGAGCAGTGCTTCACCAAGTTCTTATGAAGTCACAGTTATTATTTCCTTACTGGTATCCTCCTAAATAACAATGACTCCTTGCCACTGACCTTACATGCACTTGTTTCATTTGAATCCTCCTATTTGATGCCAACAATAGTAGTAGCTTTACTCATTGCAGCCAAGCTACTAGTTGTAGCATGCTGCAAAGTATTGTATATTGTATAGTAATAGCATTTACCACATAAAATAGAGTGCTTTTGTTTTTATTTTTATGAATAGAAATTGTATTTTATTTAGGCTGAAGAACACCACAAACTATGCATCTTATGCTTTTTGTCTCATAGCATGTTGAAATAAAAAAAAAAGAAATACAAGAAATAATAAATGCAAAAGATCTGATGTAATAGATGAAGTTTGCATAATCTTGTGAAGCATGTGTATGTATGGGACAGAGTGCTGCACTATTTGTGTGTGTCCGTCAATAAGATGTCTGTTATTCTTTTGCTTTCAGAACAATGATGCCATTATCAATTCTCAAAGTCTGTAGGACAAACCATTCATGCTGTCAAGCCCTCTAATACCCTTTCAGCAAATAATGAAACCCATCAGTGACAAATGTCAACATACTAATGTGTTAAACACACAACAAAAGTCACATTCAGAGAAGGCACCTCACATCACATTATAGTAGACCTCTAATTTGAGGCAAGTTTAAGACATCCCACGGGTTATGCATCAGCAAACAGAAATGCATTATTATAGTCTTTGAAACAATAATGACAGCTGAAAAGGAATAAGCACCCTGCCTATCTGAGCTAGATTTTCAAGTGACTTTATTACCGTAAGCTCTGGGTTTCCATAAGCAGAGGTGGGCATCTGTAACACAGTTGTACAACTCAAAGGACTATAGGGCACACATAGGGGATTTTGAGGTCAAATAAGAGGTGCCTTGTATTTTGTTTACCCAGAAAACATTAACGTAATGTGAGATTTTCTTGAAAAACCAATTCCATTCAAACCCTATAATCCCTTGCGACGTCATTACAGCACACATAACTTTAAAGTGGACATGACAGAAAAAAAACAAAAATGTACAATTCATATTTGAAGAGAATTTGAGCTTTTCAAAAATCAGTGCTGGATATTTGTACTAAAATAATGGATTTCCAAATGTGACCCCTTCCCAACTAAGGGTAAAACAAATGTTAATGCCTACGCACAATGTTGCAACTTTAATATGTGTTAGTAAAACCATACATATCATCACAACTACTTTGTGTATCCAGGTGGAATATACCATGATAATGGATATGTCCTGATTTTTTTTTTTTATCAAGAGAAAACTGGCCCAAAATTGTTATTATTATTATACAGGATTTATATAGCGCCAACAGTTTGTGCAGCACTTTGCAAAATGAAAGTAGACACTACAGTTACAATACAATTTGGTACAAGAGCAAGGGCAGTACAGTGGCTAAATGCTTAGCACTTCCACCTGGCAGTACTATTGTAGTTGGTTCGAATTCCAACCATGGCACGACCTGCCTGGAGTTTGCATGTTCTCCCTGTGCCTGCGTGGGTTTCCACCAGGTACTCCGGTTTCCTCCCACACGCCAAAGACATGCTGGTAGGTTAATTGGATCCTGTCTACACTGGCCCTAGTAGGTGTATGTATGAATTTAAGTTAGGGACCTTAGATTGTATGCCCCTTGAGGGTTAGGGACTGATTTTAATGTACAATATATATGTAAAGCGCTACGTAAATTGATAGTGCTTTATAAGTACCTATAATAATAATCATAGTAATACAAGAAGCAACAGAGGGCCCTGCTCGTTAGAGTTTACAATCTAAGAGATATTAAAACAAAAAAATCTACTACCACCATAACCGACCTCCAAAGAACAACCCAAAAAAATTCTCCTGCTCCCGATGATCGCAGCAATACCACATATGTGTATGTTAGTTGTTGTATATACCTGCAGTACAGCCCAGAAATACTGTGCATTATGCTTTTTTTTAATTCTACATAAAACACACTGACACTAACCGACGCTGATACTAATTTAAAAAATTAAAAAAAAAAATCATGCCCAAAATATACTGACCATGACCTTTGACCCTGATCTTGACCCTGACCTTGACCCTAACACTAACCTAGATTAAACCTTGTATTTGATTGTATTTTTTCTTATTTTATGATTTATTCTTTTTTATTTTCTCGTTTATTTTCCTTTTTTTTTTTACAGTTATGCTTTTTAAATAAAATGTATCTCCTCCATTCAGAGAGAAAAAAAAACAACAAGAGGGGTTCACAGTGACTAATCACTGTGATAGCCAATCAGAGGCTATCACAGCGATCAGGTGGCCCAGTCCCGTGCAGCAAGCTCCCAGCACAAAGACAGATGAGCATATATGTTGCCCCACAGAAAAAAGGCCAGTCTAGTGGGGCAGCATATATACATACTGTCGGCGGAAAGGGGTTAAAAAGATCTGTACTCATTGCATCATCTCAATGTATTTGCTGTAGTATATTTGTTTGGAACATGGACCTTATGTGTCATTCAGTTTACTATTTGTTAGACTGATGGCAGAAATGATTTAGACATACTGGAATATTAAATTGTAGCATGTGTTATATCTGTTTTATAAGTAGAAGAAATATTTGCTGTTCTGGTCAGAAATTCAGAGATGTTGTGTGCCCTTTACTCTCAGCCGGAGTTGCCATAGGACAATTTAGGACTCCCTGTTCTTATCTATAGGTAAGAAGACCATCAGAGTGGCTTAATAGTTCGTCAAAAGACAATAAGCAAAGCTGAATATATTTCTGGCAGATCAGCTATTATTTTTTTGTACACGGGATTTAAAACATGAGAAGTCTGCATGTAATGCAGAGATGTACTGCATATGGTTTTTCTATTTTACATACACTTTAAACATTGTGTGGTGCAAGCACCTCAGCAGATTATTAGCAGCTCACATATGGAAATTTTTACCTACTAGGAGACTGGACAATGTAAATTAGTTATAAGGAAAATGCAACTGTTCCTCCCCCAATAGAACTTTAGGAGATGAGTATCTGTAATGCTTAGAATCCAGATATAAGATACACCATGGATGTGATCAGACTTGCTGTCCATCTATTGTATGAATTTGAGCTAAGCTGTATATACACTATATTGCCAAAAGTTTTGGGACACCCCTCCAAATCATTGGATTCAGGTATTCCAATCAACTCCATGGCCACAGATGTAAAAAATTAAGCACCTAGGCATGCAGACTGCTTCTACAAACTTTTGTGAAAGAATGGATCACTCTCAGGAGCTCCGTGAATTCAAGTGTGGTTCCGTGATAGGTTACCACCTGTGCAATATGTCCATCCATGAAATTTCCTTGCTACTAAATATTCCACAGTCAACTGTTAGTGGTGTTACAACAAAATGGAAGCAACCGGGAACAACAGCAACTCAGCCACCAAGTGGAAAGCCACGTAAAATGACAGAGCGGGGTCAGCACAGGCTGAAGCACACAGTGTGCAGAATTCACCAACTGCCTGCAGAGTCAATATCTAAAGACTTCCAAACCTCATGTGGCCTTCAGATTAGCACAGCCACAGTGTGTAGAGAGCTTCATGGAATGGATTTCCATGGCCAAGCAGCTGCATCCAATCCTTACATCATCAAGTGCAATGCAAAGCATTGGATGCAGTGGTGTAAAGCACGCCACCACTGGACGCTAGAGCAAAGGAGACGTGTTCTCTGGAGTGACAAATCATGCTTCTCAGTCTGGCAATATGTTGGAAGTGTCTGGGTTTGGCAGTTGCCAGGAGAACGGTACTTGCCTGATTGCATTGTGCCAAGTATAAAGTTTAGTGGAGGGGGGATTATGGTGTGGGGTTGTTTTTCAGGGGTTCGATTTAGCCCCTTAGTTCCAGTGAAGGGAACTCTTAAGGCATCAGTATACAAGACATTTTGGACAATTTCATGCTCCCAACCTTTTGGCCCCTTTTGGTTTCAAAATGACTGTGCACCAGTGCACAAAGCAAAGTCCATAGAGATATGGATGAGCGAGTTTGGGGTGGAGGACCTTGACTAGCTTGCACAGAGTCCTGACCTCAACCAGATAGAACACCTTTGGAATGAATTAGAGTGGAGACTGTTAGCCAGGCCTTCTCGTCTGACATCAGTGCCTGACCTCACAAATGCGCTTCTGGAAGAATGGTCAAACATTCCCATAAACACACTCATAAACCTTGTGGACAGCCTTCCCAGAAGAGTAGAAGCTGTTATACAGTAGCTGTAAAGGGTGAGCCAACTCAAAATTGAACCCTACGAACTAAGACTGGGATGCCATTATTGTTCATGTGCATATAAAGACAGGTGTCCCAATACTTTTGGCAATATAGTGAATGTCATTAAGGGAATACATTAATGGCTTTGGATCTCTATATTCTGATCTCATTTTGATGACGATTTAAGTCTGAAAGAAGGTGGATGCAGGGCCCTTGTCTGTGCATTGCCTTTAGATGTTTATCAATAGATGTGATTTTTTTTTAAAGAATTTAGTTATAATAAAAAGTCTTTAATAGTTTTAGATATGGGAATCCAAGAAATCCAGCTATTGTAGTGTTGTCGTGACTAACTATAAAATCTTGACTCACTGCCACATAGAACCTGCTAGAATTGCCCGTTATCTGCCTGATCTGGCCCCTTTCTACCACACCTGGCTGGCCTGTTGCTAGACAATGTAGTTAACACTACATAATCATAAAATGTGTTCTATATCACTCTACAAACCATGTATTAAAAACAGGCAACTAAGAAATTATTGTATTGTATTGTATTAACCACAAAACCAATAATGTAATATATTGCAACTTACCAATCATTAGATGTGATGGCTGCATTAGTTTTCATTTTTAGGCTATTTTCCCCTACTTTTTCACCTGGTGATCCTGCCAGTAACACACCTTCTGTATTAGACTGACCCCACTCTGGATAAAGAAGCACTGGGGCACCTTTGAACAGTAGCAATTTTAATTTGGGGGAGGGTAGTGTTAGATGTACTAGCAGATTTAGATATAATCTCAATGTGAAGCCAAACTCCAGTTCACACTGCAGTTACACCAACAGTAACAGTTTTTTTTCTTTTGGGATAAAGATTTTACATGAATAAATAAAAGCTGATCATCGAAAGTACGCCTGTCAGTGGTAAATGGTTTGTCTCAGCACTCAAACGGATACATTTGCAGGAGAGTTTGCACTGTGGAAAAACAACAGACTTACTGGTTGGATCACGAGATGAAAAAAAAAGGAAAAAGCCAAAAAAAAGAAAACTAATGCAGCCACCACATATAAGAATCTGTAAGCTGCAATATAATAAATGTTTGCTTTTTTGTTTAATACTACTTTAGGGTCATAGGGCGACTGCTTTTACGATTTGAATAGCAGTTAAATATGCAGCTCACAGCCAGCGTGACCAAATACAATCAAATTTACATGATCATTGTGTAGAAAATAAATATGTTTCTTAAACACTACACAGCAATTGAGTGCTTACAAACAATACCGCTATAGAGGGGGTATGCTGAAACCTGTCTGGAACCCACCAGAAACTCATATTTGTCCAAGGAAGAGGAGACAAATCTACCAAGAATGCAAGTGTTTGGATCAATGTTTAGCAAAGAACCTATTACATTACTGAGGGCCCTGATAAGCCTGGACTAATATCTTTGTGTTTGGAGCACTGCCACAAGAGATGTAGCAAATTTCACTGGGGTTGGTTACTTTTGCTGCAACAGGAATCAGAGTACAAACCTTGATTATAAAGAATGTCTGGTGTTCCGTATGCTCTGTGTATGATAAACAACTGTGTAAGCCTACAGTAAGTAGACAGCAAAACAGAGAAGACAACTTGTCAAATGTTTTGCTCTTTTTCCTTTTCTCAAGTGACATCAGATATTGGGCCTAGGTCTCTTTCTTATTGTAGTCCACAGTAAGAAGGGAATTTAAACAATAATATAAGTAGACGTTGTGTGTAGACCTCAGAGAGAAGCCTTGTGTAGCCTCAGCCTTAAAGCGGTATTAAACCCAAAATCAAAAATGTATTAAATTGCAGCTCACCAATCATTAGATGTGGTCTTTACGTCATGATCTGGCCAGTAATACCCCTCCCATATTAGTGAGACACCACACTAGAAGAATGAGCACAGGACATAGCAGATAGCAACATTGTCAGTCTGGGGGGGATAGGCGTGTTAAATGTATTAGCATATTTGAACACAATAACAAATTAAGCTTGAGCTTCTGAAAAACAGCAGACTTACTGGCTGAATTACCAGATGAATATTGAAGAAAGAAAACCTGAATAAGAACATTAATACAGTCATCACATCTAAGAATAGGTAAGCTGCAATATAATAAATGTTTGCTTTCGGGTTTAACCATTAACTGCCCGAGCCAATGGCCGATTGGCGGCCGGCAAAATCCTTCAGCGTTCCGGGTGGACGCCATATGTCCTCCCGGGCATGCGCAGTCTGCGCGCCTGCAGAGCCGTGCAGCGGCACGATCTGTCACCGGCCGCGTACCTCGGACACGGCCGATGACAGATCTGAGTACCGGCCCCGTTGCCGGTACCATGTGACCTGCTGTGACCAATCACAGCAGGTCAAATGACAGTTGTATACAATGGATGGCTTCATTCATGCCATCCATTGTATACTAGTGTGCCTAGCTGTGAATGGTCACAGCGATCACATGCACAAGCTGGGCCAATCACAGCCCAGCTGTGTATGTGTTTCGCCGTGGCCAAATCACAACTAAGCACAAAAAAAACAAAAAAAAAAGCCCTGAATGAATCGATGTCATTCAGGTAAATGCTTGCTTATGGCAAAGTAATTCTTTGCTATAAGCAAATTGTGTAAAAAAAAAAAAAAACACTGATCACTTCCCCAAAGTACTTCAGGATTGATCAATTTTCAGATCTATACCATAGTTTGTGAACTCTATAACTTTCCTACAAACTAAAAAATACATCCTAATTTGGGTTATTTTCACCAAAGACATGTAGTAGAATACATTTTGGCCTAAATTTATGGAGAACAATTATTTATTTGCAAACGTTTATAACAGAAACAAAGAAAAATGTGGTTTTTTTTTCAAAATTTTCGGTCTTTTTTTGTTAATTTAGCAAAAAATAAAAACCCCAGTGGTGATTAAATACCACCAAAAGAAAGCTCTAGTTGTGTGAAGAAAATGATAAATTTTTAATTTGGGTACAGTTTTGTATGACCGCGCAATTGTCATTCAAAGTGTGAGAGCGCAGAGACCTCAAAAATGGCCTGGGCAGGAAGGGGGTAAAAATGCCCGGTATGGAAATGGTTAATACTGCTTTAACAATTATTTTGAATAGTGGGGTATCCATGGTGGAAAAGGAAAGGACAGCATTTTGAACCGCAAAGGCATGTTGAAATTGAAGGTATTGATAAAATACTCCCTTATCTAGGTTACAGTCTGTTAAGATGTCGAAAGGACTTAGAACTCTGAACTGCTTGTAGTTGAGGAATCATAAAGACACCAGTTTTAGACCAATGTTTTAATATGCATAAAGTGTGTTTTTTTACCTCCTCCTGACTCCTACAATAAAAAGTCACTCCAGGGGTTTGTCCCAGAAGACAGCCTAGGCATTCTATCAACACCACAGAATAGGGGACATCCCTGTTGTGTTCCACAATGCAATGAAAAATCAGGTGAAAGTAGACCATTTGCTTGCTACATGAAAAGATCCAGGTACAAAAATTTATACCAAATCCAAACTTTTCAAGGACAGCCCAGATGTATTATTATTCTAAGCTATTGAATGCTTTTTCTGCATTGAGAGAGAGAAGGGCCATATTACTGGTAAAATCCACTGGTTGCATGTTCAGGAAAAGATGTTTAATATTGGTAGCCGTAAAAAGTTTAGGCATGAAGTCTGGCCTGAATGAATAATATTTTGTTTGACCTAATTGTAAGGATCTTAACAAGCACTTTAACATCAGTAGGGAGAAGGGATATAGGACGATCAGCAAGAGTAGAATTCTTAAATTTTTTAGGACTACTGTTACTACTATGATGGCTTTATACGAACCTGCCCCTGTCTGCTTCGATCCACCGGCAGGAGAGGAACGCACTCCGGTGAACCAACACTGATACACCATGGGCACAGGCCAAGTAATGTAAATAATACGCCACTTGAACAAATCTCAATTCAAAGAGTTGCGTGGTCTCAGCAGTGGTATGTGTCTCCTGCAAGCAGATCAGAGCAAGCTGGAAAAACATCACTTGGTCAAAAAAAGACTGACACTTAAGGGAGTCATTCATCCCTCTAACATTCCAGGAAACTAATTTAACCATTTGACCTGTCATGGTGGAATGTCCAAGACATGAAACTGGCAGCAGGAGTGCAAAAAAGTGTGAAGCAGAACTGAAAATGCTAAATTACTGCCAGTCCAGGCTGCAGTTAGTGCTGATGAGCAAAATATGTAGAGCTCTATAGACAAACAACAAAAGAAAAATAGCAAAATGACAAAGGTCATAGAATAGTCAAACGGTGTTGAACAATACACTGGCCAAATGGTCAAACGTCTGATTGACACAATAAAGCTATACCATACAAAAATCAGACTCCACACAATAGTGAAAGGGAGTTCCAGTTCTAGGAAGTCCATTTTAGCTCAGTGCCACAAGCAGAAAAAAGGATCTGTCTGCAGGAATGTTAATCTGAAGGAGATAGCTGAGTTTCAAGGAGAGAAGGATCTTGAGTACAACAGGCCCAAATGTGGACACAAGATATCTCAGTCTAAATTACTAGAGGGTGAACTGCAGGATGAAGCTACTCAGGGTGGGTGGTTTACAGGTATAGGCGGTGGATGGAACATACAAGGACTGCAACATCAGGTTGGACTGTACCTGTTGTCAGAAGTAGATTTTAGGGTACAATGCAGGAGTGGTAGCAAAGTTGTCTCACATCTCGTAGGAGTTACTAGAAGAGGTATTGTATATTGACCATAGTATTATTGCTATTTATGCTAATGTCTGTTCAGCCAATCAGTAGCAAGCGCCAGGGTGTTGCAGAAGTGGGAATTGTTATCTACCACTAACAGATTTCTACTGGATAAATCATAAAATGCTGGAGTGGTAGTTACAGGAGACCTTTACTCTTTACCTCGTGAACATTAGCCCTCCATTTCTAGACCTCAGGAGAGAAATCTAGGAAAAGCATAACTCTATTGCCATTATATAAAATACAATGACATTACATTGCTGTACTGCCAACAGTACTTCTTTTACTGTAGGTTCAATTTCTCCCCCTTGCAAAAGCAGTCCCTGGCGGGATTTTTGTTTCCTAGCCATTTTTCCTCCCCTGTCCAGGGTTTCTGAGGTTTGCTAGGTGGTTAGCAGTTGCTGCACCAGGGCGGCCATAACATCTGATGGAGGGTTCAAATTTTCATGCTGAGGGGAGTCTGGTAAAGTGCTCAAGCCATGCGGCTGCTTTTTTTTTTTCTTTTTCATTACATCAAAACAATTTTGACATCTTTAATAATTTTTATACACATCTCTACTATTTTTAATAGTAACTGCCAAAAATAACTTTACCAGCGATAAAGCCATATGCATTGTTCTTCCTCAAATTTCTGATAAAGAACTGTACAGCAAAGGATGTTGCTCCACTCACAATTTGTTTGTGGACAGTGGATGTATTGGGGCACAAGGATAACAATGCCATTGATTACCTGAACAAAACACCTGGACACTGTTGGTTGGCTTATGCAGGACATACATGGGTTGAATTTTCTTTAGAAAATCGGAAATTTTGTGCATTCTGTAATAAAATGGTGTCACTATTGATTTTGAAGTTCAATCAACCAAGCCTTCAATTTCACCTCATGTTACTACAGAAAATAATTTTTGTGGCTAGGACTATTCTTTTCTTTCCAGGTCACAGCTCATGCTCATTTCTTTTTCAATTTTATTTCTTGCACAATTCTCCCATCACTGATTAAAAATTTGTTCATTTTTCAAAAAATTTGCAACATGCCCGATCACTCAAATTCAATGGCTGCACGAAAATCAACTGATGCTGCGGCCCACTAATGGTGCGAAATTGGAAAGAAAATTCTTTGAGAATTCAACCCATGTACAGTATGGCCTGCATTAGTCTACATTACTATTCCAAAGAATCCACAATCCAAAATATAAGGTGTAGCTTGCAATCTCCCCATTCCAGGAACTGCCTGGCTGTGTGCAGTGATCGGGTTGATCTTTTCCTTCATGAGGCTGTACAGGTGCATAATAGCTCCTTTGCTCTGCCTGTTATCTGTGACAAATATCAATAGTCTGCATGGTATACAAACATCTTCATACAGCAATGACATGAGGTTGGTTATTCGAGGAACACGAGAAAGTTAGACATTCTTTCACTTGGGGCAAAGACTCAGTTTAGTACTCCAACCACATACCCCAGCTCTCCGCACAAAGAAAGACGTTCAAGTGTAATAAATAAATAAGTCGTATGATTGTAATAACAATGCTAATATATATATATATATATATATATATATATATATATATATATATATATATATTTATTATATTTATTATTTCAAAGTTATGGTAATAGTGCTCACTGCACATGTAGTGCGAAGGCCTACACAATCACCGCGTAGGTGAGGTCTGAATGAGGCTTCACTTCTACAGTCATGGCTGACTTATTAATGGCCTGCTCTACTGGACTGTTTTTTGTTTGTTTTCTTTTTGAGTTGCAGCGGCACCCCTTCTAATCTGCTGCGGAGGTGAGGAAAGAATGAATCCTCACATCCGATGGGAATTAGAGGTGGCACCACCGGGAAAGAAGCAGTGAATTATTAAAGACCTGCTTAAGGGGTCTCTTCTTTTGTATTGGCAGCTCCCTTCCTAATTTGCTGCAGAGATGAAGCTTGAAGTCACCTCATAAATCGCTGCTATCTTTCTTCTGGCGTGGTGGCTAGGATTGCCACCTTTTCTTCAAGCCAAACCCGAACACTTTAGCAGAACACAGAAGTTTTTTTGTAGTATACACTATAGGATTGTAATAGGCCTGGGACACCTTTGGATGTCTCAAGGAGAGTAGTAATGCAGTGCGCGTAGCATGTTGAGGTGAACAGTGGGTATGGCCAAATTGCATTAACAGTAGGAAAGGCTTAAAGGGGCATAGTTAAATAAAACAAAGGCATTCTTGTACCCATAAAATATGCTTATATTAATAAAACAAATGTCACTGTAAAAATATGAACTTAGCCTACCTTAAAAGTGGACAGTGTCAGTCAGTGAGATATCATGGGTCTAATCAGTCCCCAATGTCTCACTTTTGAGACAAAGGGCTAAAAGAGATTCAGTAGTCCATTTCTCTGCAGACTCAGCTGCACTGCACAGTGAATGAATGGAAAGTACTCTGTGGTGAGTAGCTTCCCTTTCATTCACAAACTGAAGCATTGTAAACATATAACAATGGATATAAATCCTCCTGCGCTGCCAATACCCCTAAAGTGGAAGAGTTGCAGCAGGCATCCAACCGTGATCCAAACATAGTAAAACCATATAATAACAACTGATGCTGCGCTACTCAAAAATTAACCTCAACAGAAATAATGATAACCATACCAACCATCAAAAGTGAAAATCACACATAAAATGTGACTAAAATATAATATTAATAAATAAATGATTAAATGCAGTGACCTAAAATAGTAATGATCAATATACATAAGTGAAATCATAAATATTGTGAATAAATATAAAATAATAAATATAGTTTACAATGCTCCAGTTTGAATGGACACAGGAGCAATCGGTACTGATCATTAAAAGAAAGGAAGGGTCCAGTAAATGACTTATGACAATGACACTCTCCATCCTGACACATGTCCTGCAGGAGCTGGCGGGAGAGGAGAGGAGGGGGGCTGGTAGCACTGCTGGGAGTGGGGGACCAGGGGGCAGCAGAAAGAAGAGGCAGCTGGGCAGCGGGGGTGGCATTTTCTTAGAACTAATGGGCTGTATCTTCCTTCTGCAGCCATGACAGAACTGCCTCAATCCTCCTTTTCTCTGGTCCCCCGACGGCACTCCAGGCCCCTCCCTTCTGCCAAATGACCCCACAGCAAGCAGCTTGCTATGGGGATACTCGAGCCGCTGTTCTGTGTGTCCATTCACACATGGAGAGAGGCTCAGCCCCGCCCCCTCTCTCTCCGCATTGGCTCACAGGTTGTGATGGACCGTTGCGGGAGCCAATGGCTACCACTGCTGTCTCAGCCAATGAGGAGGGAGAGACCCAAGAGAGCTAAGGCTCTTGTGCACATAGCTGGATTGAAATGGGGCTCAGGTAAGTATTAGGGGAGCTGGGGGCACTGCTGCACACAGAAGGTTTTTTCACCTTCATGCATAGAATCAGAGAAGAGGCGGTTGTCCAGGGAATCTCCTAATTTTACACATATAAACATGCTTCAAACACAAAATCCTCACAGCGTTTAGGCAGGACTGTGAAATTAATACCCAACACTTGCAGGGCAATGAACAGCACCAATAACACCATGCTGATTAGCAACAACTCACGACAGTGGTCCAAACGTAGATGACAGTGCCACTAACTTTTCTGAAACAATGTAAGGATGCATTTAGCAGATCTTCCATATCCGTAGCCTGTACCATGATACATTGATAGGGAGCTTTTCAAGTTTCAGATGTGCATCTGGAAAACCCCATTGTTTACCTGGCACTGGCTTCAACTAGCATGGTCAGCTCAAGCAACATTATTCTAGTAACCATTAATTTTGTTTTAGTTAGACTAGAATGCCTTCAATCACTTTCACTTCCAGACACCTCTACTTCCACTGTGCGAATGCAGTCTGACACAATATCACCCTTCATATATCACAGTAATTCCACTCACTTTCAACTTAGAGCTTTAACTATAGAAATGTCATTTTTTTCTTTTTTATCAAAAATGTTGAAACTTCACTTATTTGGATACTTGGATTTGACATCTATGGATTGAAACAAGTGAATGAAAAACAGAGTAAGATCTAATCTAATAATCAAAAATAGTATCTAGCCTCATTTGCAAGTGATTTGCTGTAAAAACATAAAGAATGATTTAAGGCTCAATCCCTCCCGAGTAGTTTTCTAATTCGCCAGCTGTTTCCCCACTTTACATCACGGTGGAAGTGAACTGCTAGGAACATTTTCCAGACATATAGAAACAGAATATGAATACATAAATTGATTTGCCATCCTACTCATTTCATTTTTCTTTTTAAGCAAAAGCAAATATATTTAGACCATTAAACAAAAGAAATTGCAGGAAAAGCAAAGCATAGTAGATTTATTAACTAAAGGTATACAGTATAGTGTAGGCATATAAAATATGCATAGCACAATGCCTAGGAGGTAACACCATACCTATATATCCAGAAGAGCAAATGTCTTCTGACACTTAATTGCAACTAAAATAATAAAAGTAGCAGCAGGCAATGAGACACGTCTCTGAAGGTTAGTTTTCAACTGTTAAAATAGTAATGTAAATAGACAGACTGCATACAGTATATTGCTGCACAGGAGAAAAATGTGCAAGTGGTCCAACTTGCATTGTCTTTGAAGGGATACAATGGATAAGGAAAGCTATATGGATGCACAGACTATGAGCAATTATTGTACAAATGTGGTGAGAAACCAGAACGTCTAATGCAGGGTAGCACAACCTCTGATAAGAGTCCGCTGGATTTCGGGCCTTTTTCCACACACAGCCCCCACAGCCAGGCAACAGGAATTTGCCAAACACTCCAAATCACTCCAGAAAACAGTCTAGGGGTTTTGGTTTATTTTTTTGGGTAGAACTTTGATAGGGATTAGGGGTACATGGGATGCCCCAAACTGAAAAAATGCTGAAAACTATTTACAAATGGTTGAGGACCTGCTAAAGTCTCTGGTTGCTGTATACTGCTTCAAACTGAGCTGTACACCAGCATATAAAAAAACAAACAAAGCTCCTACAAGTCAAAGCTGTAGACGAAACACCTGGCTGTATTGCATGGCATTTGGCTGCTCTCAACCCAAGTTAGAGATAAAAGGGGGTGCTCCTGGCTGTCTTGCACTGCACTCAAGCTGTCCCCTAGGTTCCAGACATGTGCGGTATTGCACTACATTGTCTTCTCTATGGCTTTGGGTATGTTGGTGGGTAGATACTCACTTCCTTTAACTGGCTCCTTGAATCCAGAGAGCTGCAGCACACGCTTTGATGCTGTAAAGGCTGATTCTGGCTTGGAGTCCCCAACTAAGCATAGCTGGGACTATGGTGTGATGTCCTGGAACTCTCTTCTCTCTTTTGCTCAGGCTTCTCTTTCTCTCTCTCCTACCCAAGGGGCAGAGCCTCCAGCACAGGGGGTCCCTCAAGACAGCTAGACCCCGTATTCTGCTCTCAGACTGCCAGTCCGTTTTCATCCGATCCAATAGACGGAAGGGGAAATGGATCCTCATCTGTCTCTCTTTGGCGGATTGGATGTCGGCGGGTGTAATTGGACACATGTCCGTTTACACCCACTGCTCTACAGAGGAGAATGGAGGTTCCAATCGGGGCTGCCTGAAAAATGGGCAGGCGGACCCGATCGGAACGTTCGGTGAAAGAGCCCTAAAGCTTTGCACAGCCTTCCTAACCAATTAACCCCTACTCATCTAGTTGCAGAGGAGCTAAACTAAATTTACCTATTCTAGCAACCTAGGAAGGTGCTACATTAGCATCCATAATGTTGCTTTTGAATGATGTAGTAGTCACTGACATTGCTAGTGGCAAAGCAGCTGTTACAAATGGGGCAAAAGTAACAGGTGTCAGTGACACTGGTAGAGTAAAGAAGCTGCTTCCCAGTGAGAACTTATAGACCTGCAACAAAGTTCTCCAGCAAGGTCATTATCAATATGCTGCACCTTGGTCAAAAAGTATACACGTGTCAAACAACAAAGACAGGCATTCAAAAAAGTTTTTCTGCATAGAAACCCTATGAATCTGTTAGAAATTCTGAATATATAACTACATAACAAACAGTGCACAGTCCACAGGTGTTTATTTGCTGCTTCACTGCAACCAGGAAACAGGAAATATTATTCAGAGAAAAAAGACAGTATGCATGCAGCTACAAATGTATAAACACTGACAGCTACTGGTTGAAGAACATATCTCTACTCAATACTGATGTAGTTGTTGCACAAAATCACTGTATTTCAACACCTCCACTCAACAACTACTCCTTATATTAGTCTCATTTCGACTTTGACAGTTCTACACATCTGTTTCTCATGGCTTTTCATCTCATCTCATGAATCTGGTTCTAGTGTTAATGGTATGCCAGCAACATAGGACAGACGCATGGCTGGGATGCCTTTATTGCTATTGGTGGATTTTCTGATTGAAACCTTTTGTGGCTTGGTTTCTTCTTTTCCAGTACAGTAAGTCCCCAACTTACTAAAATTTGAGTTGTGAACTTTCACAGATACAAACGAACCTTGCATTACGAACATTTGTAGATGCAAACAAATTGTGGAAGTAGCTCACATGTCTGCCGGACATTTTCACAGTTGTGCTGCTGTGTGCTTACTGTACAGTGCGATAGTGTACTGTACAGAGCCCAGAATGTCCAGAAGCAAGAGGAAAAGCAGTGGTGATGTGGAGGGGACTGCTAGGAAGCGCAAAGCAATAACCATGAAAACAGAAGTGAAAATAATTGAGAAATTGGACTGAGGCGAAAAGATGGTAGAGGTTGCTCTTTTTATAACATGAATCGTTCAACCATTGTCACAATTCTAAAGAATAAAGCCAAGATCATGGAACATGTAAAGTCTATTGTGGAACATATGAAGTCAATAATAATATCCAAAAAGTGTGGTAAACTGATAGAGGAGATGGGTATGTATATGGGTGCAGGATCAGCATTAGTGTTGAGTCCCACTCAGCTTAATGCTTATTCAAGAAAAAGCTAAAAGGCTGTTTGAAGACTTGAAGAAAAAACGGTGTGAACATTGTGCACCTTTTACTGCCAGTCATCGATGGTTTAACAGATTCAAGGCTAGAGCCAACCTTCACAATGGAAAAGTAAGTGGTGAGGCTGCAATTGCAGATGCCATAGCTGCCCAAGAATTTCCAGCAACACTTAAGAGAAATTATTGACTAAGGTGCTTATTTACCCCCACAGGTTTTTAAAGTCGATGAGACAGGACTGTACTGCAAGAGGATGCCAGAACGAAGTTACATCGGTAAAGAGGAAAAGGTGATGCCAGGTTTCAAAGCAGCAAAGGACAGACTTACGCTTTAGATTGTAAGCTCCACAAGCAGGGCCCTCCTATTCCTTCCGTACTGAAATGTATTGTAATTGTACTGTCTCCCTTATATTGTAAAGCGCTGCGCAAACGGTTGGCGCTATATAAATCCTGTATAATAATAATAATACTCTGTTGTTTGGTGGCTGCAGAACCAACTCTTGAGGGAGTCTATTCCACATTTTCACAGCTCTAACTGTGAAGAAACCTTTCCGTGTTTGGAGATTAAATTTCTTTTCCTCCAGACGTAAAGAGTGCCCCCTTGTCCTCTGTGACACCACGCAACTTTTGGATTGAAAAACATATTCATCATCTGAAGAAAAATCGGTTTCTTCTTTCACACTTTTGAACTTTTGTAGTTTAGCTAGTTTTTGCATGCTAGGTTTCCATATTCTGCAATCTGCATTTAAATGACCTTGCTTCTTGCACACAAAGCCCTGAGCCCAAATTCCTATCTTTTGTTATTAAAGCAGACCCTGTGACAGAAGCACCATCACTATTAATGCTGTTTTATGCTTATATTCATCCATGAGCTTGCCCTTAACATATTCCAATGTCAGTTCATCATGTGAGCATGTATCAAATACTGTGACAAGCATTTCAGAACTTTCTGGTAAACTACTGCACTGCTATATGGTAATTGTCTGCGAGCAATATCCATCTGTAATATCACCCATGTCATGTATGAATGCTAATTCACCCTGCACTGCTATATGGTAATTGTCTGCGAGCAATATCCATCTGTAATATCGCCCATGTCATGTATGAATGCTAATTCACCCTGCACTGCTATATGGTAATTGTCTGTGAGCAATATCCATCTGTAATATCGCCCATGCAATGTATGAATGCTAATTCACCCTGCACTGCTATATGGTAATTGTCTTCGAGCAATATCCATCTGTAATATCGCCCATGCAATGTATGAATGCTAATTCACCCTGCACTGCTATATGGTAATTGTCTGCAAGCAATATCCATCAGTAATACCGCCCATGTCATGTATGAATGCTAATTCACCCTGCACTGCTGTATGGTAATTGTCTGCAAGCAATATCCATCTGTAATACCGCCCATGCCATGTATGAATGCTAATTCACCCTGCACTGCTATATGGTAATTGTCTGTGAGCAATATCCATCTGTAATACCGCCCATGTCATGTATGAATGCTAATTCACCCTGCACTGCTATATGGTAATTGTCTGCGAGCAATATCCATCTGTAATACCGCCCATGTCATGTATGAATGCTAATTCACCCTGCACTGCTATATGGTAATCGACTGCGAGCAATATCCAGCTGCGCAAACTGTTGGCGCTATATAAATCCTGTAAAATAATAATAATGCTGTGATATGAAAATCTTTTATTTCTTCTCCTTTATCTCTCAGGCGTTCAACCATTTCCAAAGTGAGCCTTATGTAATCCTACATATCCTGCCTTTCATCACCTTGGTTTGGTATAGCTTTCTAATCAAATACAGTTTATTGCTGAGATTAGCTCTTTCATGCACCTTTTGTAATCCTTCCCACACTTCTTTAGCAATTTCACACTTGCATATATCTACAATTTGATCATCTTCTATGCTAAGAGAGATTGTGCTCTGAGCTGTCTGATCTTTCTCTATTCACATACTCTCATTAGCAGCATTTTCATCTTGAATTTCCAAGACAGGTAGTTCTGGTTTGTCAGATTTGCAAATGGAAGCTTTGTGGCAGCTGTGTTACTGGCCATTTTCTTTAGCGTTTAGCAGTGGTGTTTCAGCATTTAGCTGCATTTTTAACTGTTTTTCTGGTTACAAAAATGCCTGTTTGCGCCGTTTTACTGCGTTTTTCAGCGTTTTTCAGCGTTGAGCGTTTTTACAGCTAAAAAATCTTCTCTAGAAACCCACTAGTCCTGGGTTTTTTTCCAGCCACAAAAATATGGATTGCAGTCTATGTATGCATGGACACATAGGATAACATGCTGGGGAGTTTACTGGCTATAGAAAAAAACGTCAAAAGCCACAAACAGCAGCTGTAAAAATGTCCAGTGTGCATGAGGACTTATTCTGTTCCAGTCTTCTTTCTGTTATTTGCTGTAGCGGGCTATGACTGGAAATTCTAAACCACTGGGCCCATAACCTATTACAAATTCTGTATATAGTATAGCCCCACAGAACAGACAGTGCACAGTGCACGTCTTTGTCTGCTGCTTCACTGCAACCAGGAAACAGGAAATTGTATTCAGAGAAAAGACAGAGTATACATACCATAGATACAGCTACAAACGTATAAACACTGCCATCTACTGGTTGAAGAATATATCTCTACTGAATACTGATGTAGTTGTTGCACAAAATACATAAACAGTGCATTCCAACAAATCCTACATCTATTATAGGGCAGCATTTACCTAAAGTGTAATTGTATATATGGCATATAAATAATACACATTTTCCAGCTCATAGTATACATCACATCTGGTAAGTCATGCTCTAGAAAGTCTTTAGACAATTTAGGAGAATTCTGACTTTCTGGTTTCTGAGGTAGCATACTATATATACTATATATATATATATATATATATATATATATATAGTTTGTATCCCACACCCCAAACACATTATGAGAATGTTTTAATTTCTAATTGTCAGTCAACTTCAGGGTAAAACAATACTATTTAATTGCAGCATGTTCCTTGGTCCTACAGTAGTGGAATCACCTACATACAGTACACTTGTCATTCTAATCATTTCTGGCTACAGTGCACCTTTTATTCTAATAAACCCTAACATAAAATATAACTTCTAAAGATTCAAGACCACATTAACTGACAAAGGACATAGTAATAATGGAAACCAAATGAAGTTCTTAGCAAACAAAAAAATCTTAAAAATCACACTTGCTACCCTGGGCCATGAGCATCAGTGCTGACAAAGTGGGATATTAAACGGTGGCCTATATTTGACAAAAGAAAATTTCAGTCACACATACATGCTACATTGGCTCACTGCATTTTTCTTTCTATTATTGAAGGTGTTTTTGAAGTGTGAAGTGCTTTGTGCATTAAATCCCATAAAAATAACTGAAATTCACTTCAAACAGACAGAAAATAAAAACAGGTTATCCACTACAATCTGTAATTTTTACAGACAGGTCTAACAAACAAACAAACCCAGACTTGCATGTAATTTTGTTACACTGTGAATATCAATGATAAAACAAAAAAAGTGCACCACCACAATTTTAGTTAGCAGTACATGCCACAATATAATTAAAGTGTTACTAAACCCACAACAGTAACATCAACTTGTATATGCAGTAAACCATGCTTGTTATACTCACTGTGGAACCTAAGGGGTTAATCCTCTGCATTGTGTAAAAAGGCTGTTTGATCTACTCTTCTCTTTTCCTCCCCTATTTCAAGTGACCCCCTCTTATCTCCTGATAAGACAGACTGAACTGTAGGCATTTTGCACATGCTCAGTTTGGTGTGTATTGCTAGAGAGGGTTTTTTTTTCTTGGGAGAGTATGTGATCAGCACAGGGCCAATCAGCACTGTCCAAACAGAGGGTCAGGGGTTTTGCATCCTCCTAGAGCAAAAAGAAAACTCCTCCTACAAGCTTTAGCTAGTGCTTTACTGAATACTGAAGCCACAAGACTGCTCGAACTTCTGATGAGAAAAGGTATTTAGCAGTTTATATTTACTAAAATAATTGCATTTCCATGTTCTGTATACTGTGGGAGACCAGATAAAGTGAATGCAGGGTCCTGGGTTTAGTAGCACTTTAAATAACGAGCAACAGAATGCTACAGACCAATGGTATAATTCATTCTGTTTCTGAACTAGGCACCCCCACTCCTCTCTCTTCAACAGCCCTTCTCAATTCCTCAAATTATTGAGCCCCATGCACTTTACACCCACACCTCTTTATTAGTCCAACTTACAAGTCTGGAGAACATGCCAGCGAAGAGGTGCTGGTAAAGGAAAGAAAGCTTCTGAAGTCTGTCAAAGTGAGTGTATCATATGTTTCCTGTGATTTTTATATGGAGCGTCATTAGAAACTCCCAGCAGGGACAAATACTGTGACAAAAACCTGGCAAAGGTCCTTACTTTACTGTACTGATCCATAAAGCTGGCCATGTTTATTGGACCTTCACCTAAAGTTGGCTAAAAGTCAGTAAAATATCATTTGAAAATTTTCATCACTAAAATGACTATTTTCAAAGGAGCAGGATGGAAGTTTTTTCTCAAATTAATGGTGAATGCAGTGAAAAATCACACTTTGAAAAATCAAAGGGCACAAAGTAAACCTATTTAAAAAACCCCAGGATTGCATTCAATTAGCAAGTATGAACAACATTTTAAAGGCTTTCCAACTAAATTAGTTGACTCAGACCATTAGCCCTGGTTCACACTAAGGTGGTGTGGAATTTGCACCGGTTTCTGTGCGATTTCCGCACTGCATCATAATCTCACTCTGTTCATGCGAACCGCTGCAGGTGTGTATGTTATGTTAACAGCACCCAGAAATCACGGTGCGATACGCAGAATCGGATCACAAGGGTGTGAATACCCATGCTATCCAATTCTGGTGCGGACAAAAAAAAGGGTCCTGCACTATTTTGGTGCGGATGCCATGCAATCTGAGTCATACAAAATGTATTGCATAGCCTCCCTAGCGGTCTGATTATGTCCATATTTCTGTGCTCAAAGTGTTAAATTTTTTTGCATAGAAATATGTATTTTTTTTATTGTAAGCCTGTAATTTTTAGGAATAACTCTCTGAAATCTGTCTGATGAAAACATCCTGGGTAGGATAAAATTTGAAACACAAAATCATAAATTATAATATAATAATCATACATAATAATAAAATAATAATAATAATAAATTTAATTAAATAATATAATCAAACCAAAAACACAGAAATTTTAAATATAGCGCCAAGTTCGCACATCACTGAGCAAAGTCGCAGAATCGTTTTCAGTGTCTGACGACTTTCCCCACAAATCATTATCACTCAATTCTGCAAATGGTTCTAATTTACTATCGCTGTTCTCTAGCTTGTCTAAAACCGCTTTTGACCAAAAGGGATGCTTTTTGGATGCCATGGACATTTCTCAGTTTCCAGGCAGAAAGAATGGTAAATATGCAGGCAGGGCAGAGGACAAAGCACTAGGGACAAAATGTATGTAAAATGGTTTGATACAGTAATGTTTTACTATGTGATTTTAGTGAATTTAGTGAATGTCACTTTTTGTCATTTTCAAAGTGGTGGTACTGAAACTTTACCCCGAGCTACACTCGGGAATACCTCCAGGGAGGTTAAATTGAACCGCACAGAAATCATATGTGATATTGCACAAGAATGCAGTGCGGTTCCTGTGCAAAACACATGCGATGTGCCGCACCACATCAGTGTGAACCAGGGCTCAAACTAAATTGTACTGGTGTATGTCCAGCTTAAAGTAGAAGTCAAAGCTTAAACTTGCTCCCACCCTCATTTTAAGTCTTATACTAATTAGCCTGTAAAGGAAACATGTATACTTCCCTAATCTAAGGGCAGTCTGATTCAGTCACATGATCGTCTTCCAGTGTCGGCGTCAAGGGAGAGGAGGGACAGCAGACAATGGATGCCCCACAGTAAGCCAATGGATGACGTCATCGCTCAAGCACTGCATTCATTGTCGCTGCTCTCTCCTCTCCCCTGAAGCCAGCTGTTGGGGAGATCATGTGACTGGACCTGAGGGCACATAGATTAGGCGCAAGAATACACATCTATCCTTCACTGACTAGTTAGTATAGGGTTTAGAATGGGCATGGGAGCAGGTTTAAGCCTAGATTAAATAAGGTTTAGACAGGACTTGAAAGTAGTTCCAAAATTGAAACTTTTAACCCGAATACATTCCCTGCATTAAGGCAAAAAATGTTTTAGCACTTGCTGTGTGTTCCCTAAACACTTACCTGAGCCCTGTATTGATCCAGTGTTGTGCACTGTGCTGGACTCTCCCTGTCTCTGCTGTCACTCTCGCTCTAACAGCAGGGGGAGCCATTGACTAATGCTGCTGTCAGTCAAATCTGGTGCATGTGTGGTGGGTTGATAAGTACTGTGTGCATCTAAGGACGCACACAGCCCAGCTTGGGAGAGCACCTGCACTGTGTCCCACCATAGCATACACCTTGCTATGAGGCAACAGGGACTGAAATTTTCTCTTTTTTCCACGTTTGCTTTGAATACAACAGATTAAAAAGAAAATTGATTGGAGCAGTCCAGCTGACCAGGTCCCTTGTTACATACACCTTTAAAGGTCCACTTACACAACCATTGCTGCTCACATGACTGCGCAGATAAGACTATTATTTTATTTCTCCCATTTTGTTCATGGCTACCTCAAAGAAAAGTGGCAATTTCAACCATTAGGCTCTATGCACACTGGGTGTTTCAATAACGCTGGTAACGTTAGCTGTGTAAAGTCACATTATAAAACGTGCGTTTTTTAGTGTTTTTTAGCATTTGCATTTTTTGAGGTCTTTTTTGGTCAACAAAAGTCCAAAAATGCAGGTTTGCTGCAATTTACCTTGTTTTACCGTTTTTCAGCGTTAGAGCATTTTTACAGCTAAAAAAAAACTCCTTTAGAAACCCACAAACCCACAGAATCTTGGGAGACAGCTCCGTCCCCGCTCAGGTGACTGACAGTCTCTGCTGTGCATGTTTCCCTAGGACTGTGTAAAGGGTGGTGTGTTCTATCCCTCCACTCTGATGTCAGATTACAGTGCAGTGTGTGATGTCTGACCCAACGCCCGCTAGCTGGAGCTGGGAAATAGTCTTTGATCTCTGTGCTATAGAAGGCTGTAGAGAAGACAGTGCTATAGGTAAACAGGTACAGCATATGTAGGCAGATTTGTTTCATGTACTATAGGTATATGTTATCCCTACATTTTTATGTGGGTTTTATGCAGGTGTGTTTTATTATATTCTGTTTATGTTTTATGTGCTAGTTCCTTTTGCTTGCAGTTGCAAACTGACTATGTCAAGCATGGAAGCAGTTTTATGTGTGGTCAGTTTGGGTACAAGTCATTCCTTATGGGAGTTGCAGGATGCTGCACCTTCACACGGCATGTCTGTCTAACTCCATAGTCAGTTATAGACACTTCCCCCACTCAGCATTGTTGTGCTTCGTATGAGTGTACAGAATGCTGCATAAATCCTGTGTATGTGCACAGAGATAAGGGTCATTCTAGAGACTTGGTAAATTACATTCTCTAGAGTACCAACACAATATAAAGCTGAGGGCATCAGCTGCAATTGTTCTAAGAGAGCAGGATTATCAGTGATAGGTTCTTGACCTCTGCTCATTTGTCTTGCCCTGTTAACTCTTGTCTGGAAAATAGACATGGCAGCAATTGCTGGTTGCGGGGTTGGACCTGCAAGGGCAAAAAGAGGCATTTAAGAGGGCTTCCAAATGCCTATCAAGTGATTCCTTAAAAAACTGTAAGCCGTATATTGATACCTGAAATGACAGAATCCACTACCAGATTAGCCCATTTCTTCTTAAAATCCTCCGTGGCTACAAACACAGATTGCACTTCATAACATTGCGAGTATCTAATGCAGGACATTCAAAGCAAATATTACAGGCAAGCCCCACACAGTGGGGTCTTGGTAGGGTCCCTGAGGTAACACCATATGGTAACGATTCGAAAGCAGCTAGGTAGGCCAAGGCAATGAACAGTCAGATCCTAATAGAGGCATCAGAAGAAAAAAATAGATGGTTTAAGAAGAAAAATACTTATCCAGAGGAAAACAGGTCCATCATCTAAGGACAATAGAAAAACTGGAGTCTCTCAGAGTGGGTGGAGTTTTATGAATGTGCACTAGGAGTGCCCCTGGCAAGTTTTTTCCTATTGTCCAATCACCTGATGGTAGCCTGCATATAACCCACAGTCTATGAATACAAGTCCTTTGTCCTGTACTGTATGATTTCGATATTTAAGTAATCTAATCAGCATGAAAGTCGGGCAATTCAAAATTTCAAAAGATAGATCAGCAATGGCAACATCTATGTTCACGAACTACAGGTTTCCCTTATTTACCACAATGTATTGCTTTATGAATTCATATGCTTAAGAAAGATACATAGTAATGTGCAAAAAGCCTGCAAAAAATATTTACCCAATGAGAAAAAAGAAAAATCCATCTGATGATTGGACCCTGACAAAAAAAACATTAGGACATCCCCCTATATAGCCATTCCCACTCACAGTAAGCTTTAATGTTGTTGCAAGAAATAGGAAGAACACAAAAGCAGAGCCGAGAGACCTTTGTCCCATACGGTTCTCCAAGAAATGGATTCTATTAGCAAGTCAAATACCCTATTTTCTTAGTCATAGAGTATGGGATACAGGCTCTTTAATCATAATGACTTAATGCCCAAAAGCAGTCCAACTAAGGAACTGTCAATCCAGGAAACACTACCAACTGACCCACATAACAAACTGGTCAGGAAAGGCTTAAAAAACTCAGAGAGCAGCTTGTTGCGCTTTATGCTTAAAACTGACATCAGAGGAGGCCTGAGCATCCACCTGGTAGAACAAATACAAAAACAGAAGCCCAGGTGACAGCCTTGCAAATCTGAGAAACATATGCCTTATGTTGAAAAGCCCATAAAGCACTAACAGATCTGGCAGAGTGTGCCTTAACAGGGAAGGGAGAAATATATCCTTTACATTATAGGCTTGAATGATAACCTGTGAAATCCATGTAGCAACGGTGGATCAAGAAGCAGGGAGACCTCTGCAAAACCCCTCAGGCAGTAGCTCAGGGATAAACTCAAAGCGCACACTACGCCAAGGCAGTGGAGAGAAATTTCCTTTGGATGTTCCACAGCAGGATATAGGAAAATAATCTGGAGGGATGAAACTGTGTATATCAGTTTGAATTGATCCCACATGTTCACCAGAGCATCTATCGCAAATGTTTGAGGATCCCTGGACCTGGTGACAAATCTGTCCAGTATGTTGTTGACTCTGGATGCCAACAGATCCACATCCAGCGTCCCCCACCTGTGACACAACTGATTAAGTCCTCCTGCCAATCTACAATACTCAGCATGTAAACTGAAGATAGTCCAAAAAAAAAAATGAAGACCAGTTGTTGATGTAGGCCACAGCTGTGGCATTGTCTGAATGAAGTCTAGTCAGGTATCCTCCTAATAGAGGAGGCCCGCATTAGAGAAAACCAAATCACTCTGAGCTCAGTCTTGAGCACTGAAGGGCATTCATGACTGCTTCCCAGCCAGACAGGCTGACATTCATGAGAACCTTACTTGTCTTTTGAGAAAAGGGCTTTCCTGACTCCAGAACTGGGTTGGAAAGCCACCATGCTAGGGAGAATGTAGTCTTGGGTGTCGGACGCATGGGATGGTCCAAGTTGCAACAGCCTGGAGTGAAACTGGGCTAACGGCACAGCCTCCAAAGAAGCAACCATTAGACCCAAGGAGCCCAGGCATAAAAAAGGGACAAAAGTTTGTCCTGAGGCAGGAATATTCTGGACAGGGCTGTGTCTAATGTCAGGCCTACGTTCTCCAATCTGTGAGATGGGTCCAGAGATGACATCCTCAGATTAAGGGTCCAAACAAAGTCCTGCAGAGAGTTCAGTCTGTTGGATGTTGGCTAATAGGAACAGGAAGGAAATTGTCCAGGTACTCCAAAACCCCTGAGCATGAAGCAGAACCAAACTGGGACAAGCACTTTGGAGAAAACCTGGGGGTCCGTGGACAGGTCAAAGAGAAGGGCAACAAATTGGCAATGCTGATCGCCCATTGTAAAATGCAGATAGAGCTGATGAGGGGGAAAGATGGGCATGTGCCAGTAAGCGTTCTGGATGTCTATAGAGGCCAGAAAATCACCCAGAAGGATAGAGGCAATGACCAACCTCGCAGATCTCTTGCAGAACTTTTCAACATGTAAGTATAAATGGAGAGTTTTCAGATCCATAATGGGCTGCCTGGTTGGCTTTAGTTTTTATTGTATTGTAACTGTATTGTCTCCCTTTATATTGTAAAGTGCTGCGCAAATTGTTGGAGCTGTAAAAATCCTGTATAATAATAATAAGTGGAATTCACATATCCTAGTTGGCCATACAGTACAGGCAGATTGAGTAATTTTTCAATGCGTCTCCTACATTTGGAAACCAAAAAAAAATGTAGAAACACATGTACATGTATTTTAAAATTGACTGTGCTACAACCTAAACATAATTTTTACAATGAAAAATTATAATCAAAGTTTTGCCGTAATCACTATCTCTATGTGAACAACTTGCTGGCACTCTGCATATAAACGAATATAAACTGCAACATCTGTTTTCCGTGCTCAGTTTAGTGACATGTTAAGCACAAACCTAGAGGAGCCACAATAAAAACAGCTAGTCTTTTATCAGTCTAATGGTTCTTTGTATTGTATTTTTTTTGTATGCATGACCAATTGTGAAACTAGCATTAAAAGGTATGCAGAAGTTAAATAAATATGTTATATTATGTTGAAATGCTTCTATTAATGCTTTTTAATATAAACACATTCTTGGATAAAGTCTTTGGAGATTTCCTTATGCAGCCAATGACAAATAAACTTTTCTTGTGGAGACTTGAACTTGAGAACGACTATTTTGCAACCAGTCAAATGAATCAGAGCAAGCTTTTTAATTCTAAATTCAGCATGGCTTTGAATGCACATTTCATGTGGTTGCTTTATTCCCTCCAAAATGAGACCAATCTTTAAGTGTCCAAAATTGTATATTAAAGGCCCCCCCCCCTTTTTTTTTCAAACAATCCTCCCTGAGGGATTACATTAAGTAGAGCTGAGCAAAAGCCTAGCAATCAGGATTTATAGTTTTACTCCTGGATGAATTGTTAATTATAAACAGAAGGGTAGGAGCTAGGAAATTATACTGAACATTTGCCTGCCTTAATAGCAAGCTGGATACTCACGTACGGTAATGATATTGTTAGAACTAATTAGGAGAGGGAAACACTAAAAGGTTGAGAACTACTTAGATAATGAAAAAGAAAGATTTTGGCTTTTCTGATCTGACTACCAGTAACAGACTATGAGGTAGAGTATGTTGTTGCTTTATGAATAAGTTATGTTCTTGGTTTAAAGAGAAGTGCTTATATGCTTAGCAGAATAATATACACTCTTCATTCCAGCAAATCTGTCTTTTCCTGTAATCTACAAAACAATTCCCACAAAGCAAAAAGATACAAGAAAAGCCCCACACCTACTCATAACTAGTAGGAACAAGCAAAATAAAGTTTAGTGACGTGTTTTAATGAATTTAAAAACAGCACCAGTGGTGGTATTTACCATGCATGGTGTCCTGTGTGATGTTGACTGCTGTGCTCCATTCAAATCTGAATCCGCTGCCCCTGGGTAACCACACAGTGGTGATTAATATGAGTGGCTTTGCCTGTGACAGGCACTCGTCAGGTGTCGACTCTGGTTGCCCTTTCCACCCCTATGCTCCTTTTATAGAAGCCATACTATTGGTTCCCACAATGAAAAGCACTCTGTGAATGGAGGAAGAGGACCATTCATTCATCTGCCCATTCTCCATACGTAGAGCGTTTTTTATTGTGGAACATGCACAGCTGCTCATATTAATCACCGCAGCATAGGAATACACCGCAGCATAGGAATAGGAAGATCACCACTGCAGGGGTATCTGGGGCAGAGGACTCTAGATTTCAAAGGAACACAGTAGCCACCGGCACACAGGATACTCTTCACTGATGGTAAGCTCTGTTCCTGATGTTGTTTTTCTTTCTTAATTTCACTAAACATCAATGTTCAGTATAATTGGAGTATAAGATGTAGTCAGGGGAACAATGTGTCAGGAACTCATCCCAATAATGGATGGAGTAACACAGTGTAATGTTCCATCCAATTCACAGTGCAGTGATCACATTGCAGAAAAGTAAGTACATTTTAATGGAAGATAGGTTCACTTACTGTAGAAATCCTCTGGCACTGCAAGGGGTTATGATCAGTCACTGTGCAGCATCGCCAATGCATGCACTCCCCTTCTGCTTTATGTGAATGGAAGAAGGAAGGGTGAATGACAGGATCTACCTCCTCCAATCACAAAGCGTTTTGCATTCTTAAACAAACTACGAGTTCTCTGAATAGGTGAGAGGAGGAAGTGGTATTGATGCTTCACAGTAACTAATCTTACCCTACGCAGCACAGGAATAGCACCACTGTGGGTAGCATTCAATGTCAGTGGAGGGAAGATTTCTACAGTAAGCAATAGCCAGCAGATTATGGGAAACAGTTCACCAGAAGTAGGTTATGTCCCTGTTTGTCAAGACCTAGATCACTTGCTGGTGGCACTGTGGTTTCCAGGGCTGCAGGGTGTAGTTCCAGTGTCCATCAATGGGTGTCTCCCAGCAGCCTGCAGATTGCAGTAATTAGTCTCCACTTGTTGCTGGCTGCTGGGAAGGTATATGACCCCCTCCTCTAGCTTCCCCCAGCGTTTTTGCCTGTGTGCCATATACCTGGTTAGTTATGCTGTGTTCTTGCTCTTGACCATGATCCTTATTCCAACAGTGATCCTGTTCCCGTTCTTGCTTCAGTATCTTCATCCGATACCCTGCTATCTCATATCTGCTTCCCTTCTTCCTGATCCCAGTTCTCGTCCCCTTCCTGATCTGCCTTCCTGGGACCGGCCGATCTTCAGTCCATATATGGGCAGGCTGATTGTACCCTAGTCAATCCATCGAATGACTAGGATACAAAGAGCCTTTTGGATTTTCTTACATGCAATTACTGCCAGAGGCTATAGCCGCTAGCAGTAATCATTGTGTTATGCTGGCCAGTAAGGCTCCCCGCACTTCCCCCCACCACCGGCAGAACATAATAGCTCCCCCATATCCCTCCATCAACACTGGCTGTGTTGATGCTTCCATCAACACTGGCTGTGTTGATGGGGGAATCAAGCGATTTTCTTTTCTTCCATCCATGGGCTGCCTTACCCCGTTTATCTGTGTTCCTCCTTTGTTTGTATATTTTGTATTCTAGTTAGGTTGCTTATTATGTATTCTCTCACTTGCTTCACTGATCATGCCTATTTTCACTTTTGTCCTGTATATTGTTTGCTGGTGTTGGATGGGTTTTTGTTTCATTGATATTAAATCTGGAACCAAGCTTCTTTAAGCTTTAACCTAGCACACATATCTGGTCACCCCTGCTTTTGCCAGATACCTGCACTCAGTATCCTAACACTGGTGCTGTATCCACAACATTTTTACTGCATTTTCAGCTTTAAAGCAGAACTAAAGTTTTGGGGCCCTGGGAACTCATGTCATAGTATGCAAGTATGGAACAGTGAGGTAGAAAAGTGTTCTTCTGCAGTGAGGCAATGTCCATATTCTTCCTTGTCACTTGCACTTCTATATTCTCCTGGTTTCATTACAGGTTTGGAGCTTACGTCTGTCTTTATAACCTGCGCCTAGATTACATAATTCCCACACATGCATATGGAAGTTACTTTGATATGCCCCCCCCCCCTCCATTAGAGATTGTACACTGAGCTGCACATGTGTGGTTCAGTGCACACTTAGAAAAAATGCTAGCATGCAGGGAAGGAGCCTTTATGGCAGGAGGGACATACAGGGTGTGATTTAATAAAGGAGAGGAACATGTTAACTTTGCAAGGGAATTTCCACTTTGAAAGGGAATATTCACTTTGCTTAGAGAATGTAGTGAAAATTCACAATGGAAAGAATACCCAATCATGTGCAAGTAAACCGAATTCATTAAATTAATTGATAAACAGTGTTATTTTCTTGCATATGACTGAATTGTTGACGTTGTTAAACCTTCATCTTATTCACAACGGTAAGTGAATTTCACTTTGCAAAATAAACACACTCTACTCTTTTAGTAAATCAACCCTACAGAGTCTATTGCATAGAGCTTTTTCTCTTGGAATCATTAGAGTATAAAAATTGATTGCACCAGTAGATATGTGTAGGTCTTAAAAATGAGATGAAAATGAGATTAAAAATTAGATGTAGTGGTGTCAAAGACTACGTTAAGCCTCCCCAGAATTGGTCACCTAGAAGAAGTTTAAATTGATGTGAACGTTGATTTTATGGTTTTCAAGATCCATGGCATTATCGTAGCATGATGTGTTGTTCTTATATCTCACAACACTTAACACAACATTGACAATCAGACAAGTAGTACAAAGATGCACATACAGTATATATAGTAAAATGCGACCATCAAGGATATAATTATTGCAAGCAATGCTCTCAATTTTGAGCATAGTTTGTGATTATCAGGCCATTTGTGACATCTCTGGGAGCAACAACAGGAGATTAAAAAAGCCAAAACAAGGAGATTCTCCAATCTGTACTGTTAAATTTTATTCCATGTAGAACAGTACAGGATTAGCAGTACAGCATAAACAACTAATATACCAGCTAATATACAAATACATCAACAGGTTAGAATCATAGTAGATCCTAGTACTCCAATAGCTTGCTTGCATATGAACAGTGTTTTCCTAAGGGAACTACCTGCCTTTCTATGGCCAGCTAAGATTAGCCATACAATATACAATATTCTTGCACAATTTTCCTTTAGATTTACCAAAGCCATATAATATGAGGTCAAACCCAAACACTTTCAATTTGTATGCAATTAGACAGGCCCTTGCACTGCATAGTTGGAGGTAAATCTAAAGGAAATTGAATAAGAAAATTGTATAATGTATGGCCAGCTTAAGCCTGCCTGTCAATGTGTACACAAGAAACACTGTTTTTGGGGTGGAAGGAAAATATTCTCAAAAGTCAAAATATATAGCTCATTTGAAAGAAGTTTCCAAAGTTGAGATCAGAGAGGCTGACAGCTATATTAATAAATAATTAATGGTGATATTAACCTATATCATCCAATTACACATCATTTTATTCCATCTTAAACTGCCATTGGATTTTGTGTGTCCATTAGTTCTCACATACAATTTTATCTGAACCAGATGTCAATAATGAAATTTATGTGGCAAAGAGAACCTTAAAATAGGATCAAATTAAGGGTTTCCCAAAACAGTTACATTTAAGGCATGTCATGAATGATAACTGTCACAGTTGCTTGTGCACTCAACCAAACTGTCAAACCATCAAATGGCTGGTGTCATAACTGGTCATATGTGCAGCACCATGGCAAATGCAAACAAATAGAGGCTATAGACGGATGCTAGTGAGGCGGTACTGCATGCAGTAATAAGTGGCAAGTGAGTCCTATTGCTGATAGGCAGCACAAATGTCACAGGTCAGTCCATAGACCGTTAATCAAGATGGCAGACAACATTATTAGTACCTGCATGGAACAGTGTGTGGTGATTACGTTTCTTGTGAACAAAGGCGTAAAACCTGCAGATATCTACAGAAGACTTCAAGCATAGTACGGCAATGAGATGCTCAGCCGCTGTAAGACATTTGATATAGTGGTGCACCAAAATGAAACTTCTGGTGCCGAAACCAAAAATTCAGGATGCACTTGCATGAATACCGAAATGAAATGGACAGTTTTTAAAAATTAATATATTTTTCAAACACAATTTTTTTGGAACAAAATATACTTTAATGATTAAAAAAACCCACAAAATATCCCCTAATTTTTTGGTAAAATATGAAAGAGGATGTTACGCAGAGTAAATAGATACCCAACATGTCATGCTTTAAAATTGCGCACGCTCATGGAATGGCGTCAAACTACGGTACTTAAAAATCTCCATGAGTGTCGATTTAAAAATTTCTACACGTTACTAGGTCTAGTGCTAGAATTATTGCTCTTTCTCTAACGTTAATGGCGATACCTCACATGTGTGGTTTGAATACCGTTTACATATGTGGGCATGGTCTACATATGCGCTCACCACTACGTTCAAGCACGGAGGGGAAGGGGGCATTTTAAACTTTTTTATTTAATCTGTCCCTTTAAAAATCACTTTTATTCCTATCTCAATGAATGCATGCATCCCTTATGATAGAAATAACTACTGACAGGTCCTCTTTAAGAGAGATTGTGGGGTCAGTAAGACTTCACATCTCTCCTATACAATGTAAAGCATTAGAAAAAAAAAAAGCATTGATCTAGTGCTTAACCTCCCTAGCGGTCTGATTATGTCCATATTTCTGTGCTCAAATATAATAATATAGTAATAAATTTAATTCAATAATATAATCAAACCAAAAACACTGAAATTTGAAATATAGCACCAAGTTCGCACATCACTGAGCAAAGTCGCAGAATCGTTTTCAGTGTCTGATGACTAATTTCCCCACGTATCATTATCACTTAATTCTGCAAGTGGTTCTAATTTACTATCGCTGTAACTAGCTGGTCTAAAACCACTTTTGACCTAAAGGGATGCTTTTTGGACGCCATGGACATTTCTCAATTTCCAGGCAGAAAGAACAGTAAAAATGCAGGCAGGGCACAGGACAAAGCACTAGGGACAAAATGTATGTGAAATGCTTTGATACAGTAATATTTTACTATGTGATTTTAGTGAATGTCACTTTTTGTCATTTTCAAATTTCCCGCCGTTCCGTCCCCCATACATCCCGACGCTCGCAGGGGACGGAACCCAGATGACAGATGCCAGCATCCGCCGGATTACATTGCCAGGGACACTGCAGGAGGGACATCGTGGGAGTGCAGGACAAGGTAAGTGATTGGGGGATCGCGGAGCAGCGCCACATGGTAAGCCCCAGTGTAGCTCGGGGGTTACCGCTTGTGGTACTGAAACTTTACCCTGAGCTACACTCGGGAATACTGCCAGGGAGGTTAAAAAAAACTCTAGTCCTCCAAGGGCATAGAGATGAGTGGAGGCCATCTTTCCTTCACTTATCTCTATGCCCAGCGCCGGGATCATTCGGTCGTTTCTCAGGTAAGGCTGAGAACTACCAAGCAGCAGCGGGTGGCGGCAGACGGGTGGCGGCGGCAGCATCAGCGGTGGGCGGGTGGGTCGGGGTTATTTTCGGCACCCGTATTGGTGCTTATTTTCATAATGGCCAACGGCCAATAGCGAAGTTTTTGGCCAAAACGTTTCAGCCACCAAAATTTTGGTGCATCCCTAATCTGAATGGTGTAAATGTTTCAAAGATGGCCATATGTCCATCAGTGACGATCTTGGCCGTGCTGGTTTCCAGCCCACAGCAGTCATTTCTGTGAACATTCAGCTTGTGAAATGCCTGATCCTGGATAATCGACACATAACCTGTCGTGAAATTGCACAAGAGACAAATCTTTCTCTGGGAATGGTGAACACAATAATGACAAAGTGAAGCAGGCTGTCCCAGGGTGGTTCAGGCATACTGGCAAATCTTTCTATGCCGGAGATTCCTAGGCATTAAACGCTGGGATAAGTGTATAAATGTAGCAGGGGAGAATGCAGAAAAATAAATGCAGTTTCCACTACTTGAAATTTGTTCTTTTATTATATAAACTCAAAAGTCCCCGTTTGACGTGAACTTCCCTCGTATTAACTATACAGTAACTGTGTCCCCAAACTATGCTATAAAATTTAAATGTGAAAAGTTAAAAGTGCAACTATAGTCTAACATTACAAAAAAAGAATTTGCAAGTGAAAACACTGAAATCTGTGAAGTATAGAATAAACTTGCAGGAAGAGGATGTAAAAAGAACTACAAAATGAGTTTTCACAGACCTAAAACACAAGAAATGGCAAGCAAATTTAAGCTGCTAGACTGCAAATCAAAAATAAATGATCAAAAGCCTAACTGGTAGTATGTCTACTGTTAAGGTTTCAGTGACATTTATAGCATTAAAACAGTTACTGGTCAAAATTCAGGACATGACATGGAGTAAATAAACAACACTCCTGCCATTTTCTTCTTTAATCAGGAAAACAGATTTTCCAGCTGACATGTCTGATTGCAAGCATATGGGAACGTGGTTATATGGCAAACAGCTAGGATTAAGTGTAATTTGAGCATATGGAGCTAGAGAAAGATTACTACTGTTCTTTTTGGGGTGCAGAAGGGTTCACAGGCTTAACCTTGCTACGTCCAAGAGAAGGGACATTGTTACAAAACTCAATTACAGATGGGTGAGTTGAACATGTGGAGATAAAATGATTTCTTCAAATCTACATAATGGCAGCAGTTAGAGCTGGATTCTGAATCGGTCAGAGGCTTAAACCACTAAATTACACATTCTACTAAATAAACTCTTTTATGTCCTTTCGTCTCTGTTCAGCAACAACCAGATAAAATTGGACAATCTTGTTTTCATATCTGCAAAGCAGTATGATTCCTAGAGATCACTGCCAAATATTTTGCAGATTAATAATATTCTGAATTGTTTGTAACAAAGTAATTTATTAAATATTGTAACTGCCCTTTCAAGCCTTTCATGAAAGCTACTTAAAGGATAGATTTTTTTTTCTTGCAGGTGAAAAGGTGCATTTGTCTTTTTTTTTTTATACTGGAACCTGTAAAGCACTGCACCCACAATCAGCAGACTGCAGGTGCAATGCCAGAATCCTGCAGACTCTCAGTACAGCGTTATGCCCATACCTCTCGTACGGGCAGGCAGTTACTGAATTGAAGAAAGAATCAATGAACTACAAGAGTGCTCACCAGCAATTTTGCAGTTCATTGAGAACTACAAGACATCAGCCGACAGTACTTGCAGTTGATTCATTCACAGAGCTCTGTGAATGGACGACGTGGCCCAGTGGGCGGAGCCCTGCACTGCAGCACTGTATTTTAGTTGTGACATCGGGTATGGCGAGAAGATCCCCTGCCTGCTGTCTCAGGGAGGGCAGGATCGGGGGAAGAGAAGGCAGGAGCTGGAACATGTTACATGTTCCACCCTAAATACAGCCTCCATGCATCTCCCTCTGCAAGACTGGTCCTCCTTCCAGGGAATATTGGCATGAGATTCACCATCTGATCACTTACACATGCATGCAATGATATACCAATAAGCAAGGAATAAAAGGCTCCACATAGTGTGAAAACTGTTGAGTACTTATTAAAAGATAATAAAATTGCATTTATAAGCAAAGAAATTCACTCACCGGCCACTTTATTAGGTACACCTTGCTAGTATTGGGTTGGACTGCCTTTTGGCATTAGGACTGCCTTAATTCTTCATGGCATACTGTAGATTCAACAAGGTGTTGGAAACATTTCTCAGGGATTTTGCTTCATATTGACATGATAGCATCACGCAGTTGCTGCAGATTTGTTGGCTGCGCATCCATGATGTGAATCACCTGTTCCACCACATCCCAAAGGTGCTGTATTGAATTGAGATCTGGTGACTGTGGAGGCCATTGGAGTACAGTGAACTCCTTGTCATGTTCAAGAAACCAGTTTGAGATGATTTGAGCTTTGTGACATGGTGCATTATCCTGCAGTAGGCATCAGAAGATGAGTACACTGTAGTCATAAAGGGATGGATATTGTCAGCAATAATACTCAGGTAGGCCGTGGCGCTTAAACAATGCTCAATTGGTACTAAGGGACCCAAAGTGTGCCAAGAAAATTACCCCATACCATTACATCACCAGCCTGAACCGTTGATACAAGGCAGGATGGATCCATGCTTTCATATTGGTTACGCCAAATTCTGAAAGTCGCAGCTGAAATGGAGACTCATCAGACCAGGCAACATTTTAACAATCTTCTAGTTTCCAATTTTGGTGAGCCTGTGCAACTTGTAGCCTCTGTTTCCTGTTCTTAGCTGACAGGAATTGCACCTGGTGTGGTCTTCTTCTGCTGTAGCCCATCTACCTGAAGGTTCAGCGTGTTGTGCGTTCAGAGATGGTAATGTGCATACCTTGTTTGTAACATGTGGTTACTTGAGTTACTGTTGCCTTTCTGTCATCTTGAACAAGCCTGCCCTTTCTCCTCTGACATTAACGTATTTTCGTCCACACAACTGCCGCTCACTGGATGCTTTCTCTTTTTCGGTTCTGTAAACCCTAGAGATAATTGTGTGTGAAAGTTCCAGTAGATCAGACGTAGATCACTCAGACCAGCCCATCTGTCACCAACAACCATGCCACGTTCAAAGTCACTTAAATCCCCTTTCTTCCCCATTCTGATGCTTGGTTTGAACTTCAACAAGTCGTTTTCACCACTTCTAGATATCTAAATACATTGAGTTGCTTCCATGTGATTTGCTGTTTAGTAATTTGTGTTACCAAGCAACTGAACAGGTGTACCTAATAAAGAGGCTGTTGAGTGTAAAGACAGCGCTGTATAAAATACCAGGTTGCGTACAAAGCTCCGCACTTTCATTTTACTTCCAATATATCTGATGATGTCACAACAGGCTCCTTCCTATGCATTTCATCACAAATGACGTCTTCCAGGGCACGGACATATATTTACATTTCCTGTGTAACCTTTTGGCACCGGTTTACAGACTTGCATTTTTCACTTTTCACCGAGCATTAATTATTTAACATATGAAATTCCTATTAGTTTTTACACCCAGTTCTGAATAATTCATTTAGAAGAAACTGCATTTTGAGCTAAAAGCATGTAGGTCCTTACATTTAGATTAATAACATTATAGAAGTAAAAAGGAGTAAACAAGCTTACCTTGCCATTCCTAAACTTGAGAAATTAGGTGGCACTATGAGAACATCAAGCCTTGAGAATGGATGAATACCCAGCACAGAATAAGCAGCTTCTAGGCAATGACGCAGTAAAGGAAGCAGCAACTCTTTACACCTATTCAAAAGTGCATCTGGGGCAAAAACACGGTAGGGTATGCACATTTGGGTATGAGCTTCAGGACTACTATAACGACATGGATATTCCATATGCTTGCATTCTTGTCCTGATAATCTGGCAAAACAATGGAAAAATAGAAATGTTATTATATGACAGGAACAACTCAGAAGTGAGCTCATGATTTTACATACTTGTTTATCCTACTGACATATTTGCTTGAAGAGGAACGTTATGCTTTATAATTATTTTAGATATACAGTGGATATAAAAAGTCTACACACCCCTGTTAAAATGTCAGGGTTCTGTGATGTAAAAAATGAGACAAAGATAAATCATTTCAGAACTTTTTCCACCTTTAATCTAACCTATAAACTGTACAACTCAGTGGAACAAACAAACTGAATTATTTTAGGTGGAGGAAAGTAAAAATAAAAAACTAAAATAATATAGATGCATAAGTGTGCACACCCTTAAACTAATACTTTGTTGAAGCACCTTTTGATTTTACTACAGAACTCAGTCCTTTTGGGTATGAGTCTATCAGTACGGCACATCTTGATTTGGCAATATTTGCCCACTCTTCCTTGCAAAAACACTTCAAATCTGTCCAATTGCGAGGGCATCTCCTGCGCACAGACCTCTTCAGATCCCCCCCCAGATTTTCAATTGGATTCAGGTTTGGGCTATGGCTGGACAATTTCAAAACTTAATCTTCTTCTGGTGAAACCATTCCTTGGTTGTTTTGGAAGTATGTTTTGGGTCGTTGTCATGCTGAAAGATGAAGTTCCTCTTCATGTTCAGCTTTCTAGCGGAAGCATGAAGGGTTTGTGGCAATATTGACTGGTATTTGGAACTGTTCATAATTCCCTCTACCTTGACTAAGGTCCCAGTTCCAGCTGAAGAAAAACAGCCCCAAAGCATGATGCTGCCACCACCATGCTTCATTGTAGGAATGGTGTTGTTTCGGTGATCTGCAGCGCTGTTTTTGCCTCAAACGTATCTTTTGGAATTATGGGCAAAAAGTTCAACCTTGGTTTCATCAGACCATAACACATTTTCCCACATGCTTTTGGGAGACTTCAGATTTTTTTTGCAAAATGTAGCTGGGCTTGGATGGTTTTCTTTGTAAGAAAAGGCTTCCGTCTTTGCCAATCTACCCCATAGCCCAGACATATGAAGAATACAGGAGATTGTTGTCACATGTACCACACAGCCAGTACTTGCCAGATATTCCTGCAGCTCCTTTAATGTTGCTGTAGGACTCTTGGCAGCCTCCCAGACCAGTTCTCTTCTCGTCTTTTCATCAATTTTGGAGGGATGTGCAGTTCTTGGTAATGTCACTGTTGCGCCATATTTTCTCCACTTGACTTCACTGTGTTCCATGGTTTATCTAACGCCTTGGAAATTATTTTGTACCCTTCTCCTGACTGACACCTTTTAACAATGAGATCCCTCTGATGCTTTGGAAGCACTCTGCGGACCATGGCTTTTTCTATAGGATGTGACTAATAAAATGTCAGGAAAGACCTACTAGAACAGCTGAACTGTGGGTTAATCAGAGGCACTTTAAATGATGGCAGATGTGTACTGACTCCTACGTAACATGATTTTGAATGTGATTGCTTAATTCTGAACACAGCTACATCCTCAGTTATAAGAGGATGTGCACACTTATGCAACCACATTATTTTAGTTTTTTATGTTTACCCCCCCCCCCCAAAAAAGATTTCAGTTTGTTTTTCAACTGAGTTGTACAGTTTATAAGTCACATTAAAGGTGGAAAAAATTCTGAAATAATTTTTCGTCTCTTTTTTTACATCACAGAAACCTGACATTTTAACAGGGGTGTATAGACTTTTTATATCCACTGTACATGTGAAATATTTTAATGTAAATAATCTTTTGTGCCAGCATTTTAAAAATAATCAAGCATTGGACATGGTTTTTAGGTTACGTCAATCCTTGGTAATAGATAATTGTGGCAATGCCATCGTCCGCAAAAGGCCAGCACCATTTTTGCTCAAGCAGCACCCGGGGATGGTATCTACATTTGAACTATGATGCTGACCCAGGAATGATGAAGTCAAGTAAATCTTGGTGCCCATTCAGTAATCTTTATGTTTTTGGTTGTGATTACACAGATTATTATACAGCTCAGCCAGCTGCTGCTACATCTCACACTGTAGTAATTGCTAAGGTTGCTGTGATATCACAAATGTATTTATGTTTTACCTAAATTTTGGCACGCTCAAGAGGCACCAAAAATAAAAGACTGGATAAATAGGGTGATATATATATATATATAGTCTACTGAGTTCAAGGTGCCATGGCAAAATGGCACAGGGACAGTGGATATTTGTCCCAGCACCGTATAAACAAAAAAAAGAAGTGGGAATCAGTGGCTCTGGAGGGTCCAGGTGTAGACAAACTGTCAGCTGTCAGTGACAGCCAGCATCCAGCACTAAGGCTAGAAAATGAAAAGATCAGCTCCTGGGCCTCAGATCCTGCAGTACAGCGCTACATTGCCTGTAGTAGTTCAATGTAAACCCAATGCTTTCCCAAAGTGGGTGATATTGTGCAGTGGACTCCAAAGGGCTAATACCATGTCAAATTCAGGTACTTACACTGCTGGTATAAAAATAAATTCAACTAATGATGTATTATTGAATACAGAGCTGCAATCAATTGTCTTTTTTTCTGCCTAACACTAGTTATTTTTCTATTGCACCTCTTTCCTGGGAAAAGCCTGGAGTATGAAGGTGCTGCAGCAACAACCAGCTGGCTAACTGGTATAAAGATAAAAGTATATGTCGCCAGCACACCATGTATCCATATTATATAATCCAGATATTTATTAAAGCAATTGCATCACAATTTGTGCTAGTGCAGCATTTTGGGGCTGCACAGGGCTCCTTTCTTCAGGCGTGTAATAAGTAAAGAGTACAAGAAAAAAACATTTTCAATTAACATGGACCAATCAGAAACAGCAAAGGAGACTTACCCCTAACCTTTGTCATCATAATTACATCTTAAACCCGCCACCTTTCACTGCAATTACAGCTGCAAGTCTTTTTGGGGATGTCTCTACCAGCTTTGCACATCTAGAGAGTGAAATTTTTGCCCATTTTTCTTTGCAAAATAGCTCAAGCTCTATCAGATTTGATGAAGAGCATCTGTGAACAGCAATTTTCAAGTCTTGCCACAGATTCTCAATTTGATTTAGGTCTGGACTTTGACTGGGCCATTCTAACACATGAATATGCTTTGATCCAAACCATTCCATTGTAGCTCTGGTTGTAGGTTTAGGGTTGTTGTCCTGCTGGAAGGTGAACCTCCGCCCCAGTCTCAAATCTTTTGCAGACTCTAACAGGTTTTCCTCTAAGATTGTCCTGTATTTGGCTCCATCCATCTTCCCATCAACTCTAACCAGTTTTCCTGTCTCTGCTGAAGAAAAGCATCCCCACAACATGATGCTGCCACCACCATGTTTTACAGTGGGGGTGGGGTGTTCATGGTGATGTGCAGCGTTAGTTTTCCACCACACATAGCGTTTTGCTTTTAGACCAAAAAAGTTACATTTTGGTCTCAACTGACCAGAGCACCTTCTTCCACATGTTTGCTGTGTCCCCCACATGGCTTCTAGCAAACTGCAAATGGGACTTCTCATGGCTTTCTTTCAACAATGGCTTTCTTCTTGTCACTCTTCCATAAAGGCCAGATTTGTGGAGTGCACGGCTAATAGTTGTCCTGTGGACAGATTCTACCACCTGAGCTGTGGATCTCTGCAGCTCCTCCAGAGTTACCATAGGCCCCTTGGCTGCTTCTCGGATTAATTCTCTCCTTGCCCAGCCTGTCAGTTTAGGCCATGTCTTGGTAGGTTTGCAGTTGTGCCATACTCTTTCCATTTTTGGATGATGGATTGAACAGTGCTCCCGTGAGATGTTCAAATCTTGGGATATTTTTTTACAACCTAACCCTGCTTTAAACGTCTCCACGACTTTATCCCTGACCTGTCTGGTGTGTTCCTTGCCCTTCATGAGGTTGTTTGTTAACTAATATTCTCTAACAAACTTCTGATGGCTTCACAGTACTTCTGTACTTATACTGAGATTAAATTACACACAGGTAGACTCTATTTACTAATTAGGTGACTTCTGAAGGCAATTGGTTCCACTAGATTTTAGTTAAGGGTATCAGAGTAAAGGAGGCTGAATACAAATGCACGCCACACTATTCAGATATTTATTTGTAAAAAAATTTGAAAACCATTTATCAATTTCCTTCCACTTCACAATTATGTGCCATGTTGTGTTGGTCTATCACATAAAATCCTAATAAAATACTTTTAAGTTTTTGGTTAAAACATGACAAAATGTGGAAAATTTCAAGGGGTATGAATACTTTTTCAAGGCACTGTACTGCTTCTGAACGATGTCCTGAAGAGTTGAGCTAGTGGTTGTGTCACAGATCCTGTGCGAGATACAATGGGGGAGATTTACTAAAACAACTAACACTCAGAAGCTGACTGGCTACTATGCACAGTTGCACCAGATTCTAACTTCAGCTTGTTTAACCACCTCATTACCGCGTCATAACTGAAAGACAGCTACAGCGCGGGTCTCTTGGTCTTGGAGGGTGTCCATAAACGTCCTCCCAGAACGTGCCTTGGGGAATCGTGTGCACTCTGTGACCACTGTGTCCTTTGGACACAGCTGATCACAGATCAAAGTAAAGGGCCAATCACATTGGCCCTTTACCATGTGATCAGCTGTGTCCAATCACAGCTGATCCCATGTAAACAAACATGGTTAACAGCATTTCCTTTCCTCACGAGCAGTCACTGTGTAAAGAAAAGACAGCCGATAACCGGCAATCCTGACAGTACATACAGTGAGGTCCATAAATATTGGGACATCGATACAATAGTAACATTTTTGGCTCTATACACCACCACAATGGATTTGAAATGAAACAAACAAGATGTGCTTTAACTGCAGACTGTCAGCTTTAATTTGAGGGTATTTACATCCAAATCAGGTGAACGGTGTAGTTATTACAACAGTTTGCATATGTGCCTCCCACTTGTTAAGGGACCAATAGTAATGGGACAGAATAATAATCATAAATCAAACTTTCACTTTTTAATACTTGGTTGAAAATCCTTTGCAGTCAATTACAGCCTGAAGTCTGGAACGCATAGACATCACCAGACGCTGGGTTTCATCCCTGGTGATGCTCTGCCAGGCCTCCACTGCAACTGTCTTCAGTTCCTGCTTGTTCTTGGGGCATTTTCCCTTCAGTCTTGTCTTCAGCAAGTGAAATGCATGCTCAATCGGATTCAGGTCAGGTGATTGACTTGGCCATTGCATAACATTCCACTTCTTTCCCTTAAAAAACTCTTCGGTTGCTTTTGCAGTATGCTTTGGGTCATTATCCATCTGCACTGTGAAGCGGCGTCCAATGAGTTGTGAAGCATTTGGCTGAATATGAGCAGATAATATTGCCCGAAACACTTCAGAATTCATCCTGCTGCTTTTGTCAGCAGTCACATCATCAATAAATACAAGAGAACCAGTTCCATTGGCAGCCATACATGCCCACGCCATGACACTACCATCACCATGCTTCACTGATGAGGTGGTATGCTTAGGATCATGAGCAGTTCCTTTCCTTCTCCATACTCTTCTCTTCCCATCACTCTGGTACAAGTTGATCTTGGTCTCATCTGTCCATAGGATGTTGTTCCAGAACTGTGAAGGCTTTTTTAGATGTCGTTTGGCAAACTCTAATCTGGCCTTCCTGTTTTTGAGGCTCACCAATGGTTTACATCTTGTGGTGAACCTTCTGTATTCACTCTGGTGAAGTCTTCTCTTGATTGTTGACTTTGACACACATACACCTACCTCCTGGAGAGTGTCCTTGATCTGGCCAACTGTTGTGAAGGGTGTTTTCTTCACCAGGGAAAGAATTCTTTGGTCATCCACCAGTTGTTTTCCGTGGTCTTCCGGGTCTTTTGGTGTTGCTGAGCTCACCGGTGCGTTCATTCTTTTTAAGAATGTTCCAAACAGTTGTTTTGGCCACGCCTAATGTTTTTGCTATCTCTCTGATGGGTTTGTTTTGTTTTTTCAACCTAATGATGGCTTGCTTCACTGATAGTGACAGCTCTTTGGATCTTGACAGTTGACAGCAACATATTCCAAATTCAAATAGCACACTTGAAATGAACTCTGGACCTTTTATCTGCTCATTGTAATTGGGATAATGAGGGAATAACACACACCTGGCCATGGAACAGCTGAGAAGCTAATTGTCCCATTACTTTTGGTCCCTTAACAAGTGAGAGGCACATATGCAAACTGTTGTAATTCCTACACCGTTCACCTGATTTGGATGTAAATACCCTCAAATTAAAGCTGACAATCTGCAGTTAAAGCACATTTTGTTCGTTTCATTTCAAATCCATCGTGGTAGTGTATAGAGCCAAAAATGTTAGAATTGTTTCGATGTCCCAATATTTATGGACCTGACTGTATTTATACTGATAATCAGTGCCCATCAGTGCAGCCTATTAGTAGCCATCAGGGCAGCTTATCAGTGCCCATCACTTCTGCCTATCAGTACCGCCTTTCAGTTCCCATCAGTGTAGCTTATCAGTGCCCACCAGTGCCCGTCAGTGCCTCCTCATAAGTGCTGCCTCACCAGTGCCCATCAGTACAGCCTCATCAGCGAAGAAGAGAAGTTAATTACTTAAAATTTATAACACAAACTAAGAAACATGTTTTTTTTTCCAAAATGTTCGGTCAGTTTTAATTTCTTTAGCAAAAAATAAAAAACCCAGTGGTGATTAAATACCACCAAAAGAAATCTCTATAAAAAAATGATAGAAATTTCATTTGGGTACAGATTTGCATGACTGAGCAATTGCCATTCAAAGTGTGCCAGCGCTGAAAGCTGAAAATTGGCCTAGGCATGAAGGGGGTTAAAGTGCCCGGTATTGAAGTGTTTAATTAGGCCTTGACAATAATACCTGGAAGCCGATTGATTTCTTTGCAGAGCGACACCAGATTTTGCACTCTCCGATTTTAGTAAATCTCCCCCTTTGTATCTGGCACAGGTATACCTTCCCTATAATCAGCATAATGCCATTGTTTCTGAGAGTTTTTAATGCACAAAATTCACCAGGGCTTAGACTAGTGCAAATCTTTCTGGAAACACCATAAACAACATCATGCTTAACTGTACACATATAGCCTTTATTTCAATGAAACTGCCCGGACGGTGTAAATTTGTTTTTAGGTTTGAAATCTGGCTGGCTTGAGACATGGTGTAAGATAGGTAGATATTTATTTTAGATATTTGTTTCCTGCACTTTGCATGTCATATGCCTCACGAAGGAGTCCTGCACTACCATTAATTCTGATGTGATTACTTAACCCCCCAAAAATATCTTGACTATGTATATGATATGGATCTGTGTTACTGGCAACATATACTTTAAAATAACAAAATGTTTTCAACTAGCTAAAAAAGAAAACTGCATGCTTGTTAACTACAATATATGTGATGGAATGTCACCGGATTATAGCCATGAACAGTATTAGACAGTAAACTTTTTATTATTTAAAGGTGAGGCCTTTTAAAATTCCTTAGTTTGAGAACTGACACTTGTAACAGATTATGTATTGTCTACATGGGTTCATCCGTTTATAGGTTTTTGCTGTGGGCTAATATTTAAGGTATCCTGTTTTATCTCATGGAATTTGTGTAATGACTTATTGTTTTGTTCACACAGGCCATAAGTAAGTTTCACCTGACATTAACTCTTTAGCCTGTAGAATTCCTTATGTGATTACTTTACACAAGTCATTTACTAGCTAGTCCAGACAATACATTTCACCCTGTTTCAAATCCTTATTGTGATTTTGGTGTCTATATTTTCAGGGTTTAGTTCCTCAACTTCAAGTAATTAAACTACAATTTTATTTTTGATTAATAGGCCCTGTTATTAGGACATGCCACAAAGGCCAAAGCTATACTTCTTCAATAGTTCTGTTTTTTTTTTTAATTCTTTATTTAACAATAGCAATGGCTACAATACAGATGTGACATATCAAAATCGGCAAGAGGGAAGCATGGTCAAACTATGCAATGTTATATGAATCTATAGTTCTGGTTTAACTAAAATGTTTGGAGCTGCTGTAATGTGCATCTAAATTATTTCATTTATTTACTCTCAGAGTGATAAAGAGGCATTTGGAATGCAATTCAGTGAAAACTGGCTTGATCTGAATGGTAAATTCAGCTGGGAAGCTGGATGGACAAGGCTGTGGCAACAGCAGGAACAAAACAGAGAATTTACATACATTTCCCATAAGCTTCTGCAAATAAAGCAATGTGCTGCAAATCTAAACATCTGTAATGCAGTTAAGCATGCACTGACGGGGCTATCAACAGTACCAACATCTAAGCAGCTATAGCAACAGGAAGGGTGAAAATTCTGTAGGGATTTGTTTGTAGAAAGACGATAGTTGTCACCTTATTACTTATCCAATGATTCTACTGGCAGGATCAACGGGTTTTTATAAAATGTCCCAGAATGTCTTAGAAAAAGTATATTAGGGATGGGCAAACACCAATCACTGCTACGAAGCTCAACAACTGGACTGCCTGCAGCCAAGTGCTGCCAGAGGATCAATGCCTGAATTTGACAGATTGTTAGGAAACCCTGACAACCTGATGCTTATGACCAAGAAGAAAAAAGTCTCAAACCAGAAATGAATGGCTCAACACAGAAGGAAGCATCTTACCATGAACAAAGGCATGGCTCTAATCTGAACCCACCAATGAGCAGATGGGGGGGATGGGGAGAGCAAATTACTGTTATAAAAGAAAAAAACAGAGGAAGAGGATCAACGGAGGAAGGGGATCAACAAGGAGAGGGAACATGCCCCATAGAAAAACACAAGTATCAGACAGGGAACCTAGGAGCAATTTCTTTGCAACAAACAACCAGCTTGTCCAAGTAGGAAGGCCCTAAACCTCTACTCATCTAACCCTACAAGGTTCAAGAACAAGAAGCTCCATACCTAAAGAATATGTCAGATCAGATATTCACTTCACCAAGGTGAGACTTACCAGGGAGGAACCCTGAAAATGACTAAAAAAAAAAAAAAACACCTGCGATGGGAGTAAAGTGGATCATAAGGTCACCCAAAAAACCCAGGATTCAGATGCACAGAATAAGCAGGGCTAAAGAGGTAAGGTGCATGGGAAGCACCTAGAAGGTTTGGCAGAATAGGGAAATTAGAACCTAACCAAAATGCTAGACACACAATGTACTGTAGGTACAGTATGCAGGATGCAGGGGTGAACCTAAGAGGAATCCCTAGAAAAATAACCCTGCCTATCCTTCATCCCTGAAGAGTCACAGGAGTATGCTCTTGACTCTCCAAATCCAATGAAGCAATACAATCCGTGGAATAAGGAACAGGAGTTATATTAGGACAATGAAGAATATTTGCCAAAGTGAGTTGCAAACAGGCACATGTGCCAGATAGTGGGACTAAAAGCTGACATCTATACAAAGACTTCACCCTACACTTAGACATGTCCCAAGGGACCTCTCAAGACCAGAATCGGTTATTAGTGGTGAGAGGCTTCCAGTCACCATTTTGTTTACTTTATTCAGCGCTCCAACTCGAGGTCCCCATCGCCAGAAGACTCTCTACATAGTCCCACTGGCCAGTGTTTAGGCAGAGCATCTCTGCTTTATGTAGTAGGTAGGCTGTATTGTCATTGCAAATGCTATTTGTATTGCTGTACAGTGTTGGATTGTCATCAAACTGCAACTACAAGTCAGTATTTTTCACTAGCAGCCTCCTAGTGCACGTTTTTGCACCAGTTGCTGCCCAGGCAGATGATGTCCACAAATAGTGACACCCTGTGAATTGTGTCACTTAACAAGTGCCTATATTGCTATATCGTAAACTGTTGTTTAAACCCATTCCATTCTAGGGCTTTGCCATTAAATAAAGTCCATTTAAACCTTCAAGGTGTGTCAGTGTTCTCGGGTCCAGGAAAGGGGCAGGTCATCCCAGGTGCAGGACAGAAGGGACCCAATACAATTCAATGGCCCCTTCGGGGGTGAGCGCTACAAATATAAACACTATGCTGACATTCTTGTTGCTTACCTGCACAGGACATTTTACATGCTTTTCAAACTCAGACCCTCCCAGCATTCATGATGGAAGCAGTGATTGTGGTGATACACAAACAAGGAAAGGACCCTGATAGGAGTTCCTCTTACCACCCCTATTCCCTCCCTAACGTGGATGCAAAGATCTTGGTGAAGGTCCTAGCTGGAAGACTCAATTCGGTTATTACCATACTGCTTCATAATTATCAATTAGGGTTTATCCCGGGGAAGCGCACTGACATCAACCTGTGCTGCTTATTCCCCTATCTCTCTGTTCAGCATGATAATATTGGCACCAGAGTTATAGCCTCTCCAGACAACGAAACAGCATTTGACTTGGTGGAGTGGCCAAACCTCTGGACAAGTTTAACAAAATTTGGTTTTGACCCTAAAGTTATGCAATGGGGATTATTTACTAAAAGTAGAGAGTGCAAAATTTGGTGCAGCTTTGCATAGAAACCAATCAGTTTGCAGGTTTTATTTCCAAAGTTTAATTGAACAAGGTGAAATTAGAAGCTGATTTGCTACCATGCACAGCTGCACCAGATTCTGAGTGCACCAGGCCAAGTTATTACATTCAGTCACTAGTGCCAGAGTGTTTGCCAAAAATATCCTGTCCACTTCTTTTGCCTTACAAAGAGGTACGAGGCAGGGTTTCCCCATCTCCAGGCCTCTTTGCTTTGGCCATAGAACACCTGATGACCTTGATTAGTGCCAACGCTGAAATTTGTAGTACTAGAAAGAGGGCACTGGAGGACAAGTTATCATTGCACACCGATGGCACACTGCTATCTTATTGATGCTCAGTTCTCCTTGGCTGCCTGTCTGCAGACCTTTAATGACTAAGTATTGCTCAGGTATATGAATATATTAGTTCAAATCTACCCTATTTCCCTAAGACAAATATACACATCAGTCAGGCCACTACTACCCTTTACAAAGAGTTAACCAGTTTAAATATTTAGGAAACTTCCCTAGACTCTAAGCCTTTTCTAGACCTCAAAGATCACACCACTGCTAGGCAAACCTAAAATAATAGGCTAATTAAATAAAAATGCTGTTTCTCCCCAAATTTACCTACTTATTCTGACAGTCTCCAACTTTGATTTCCTTTAGAATTTTTTGCATGATTGATGCTCCTCTTTCACCTTTCCTATGGGCAGGTAAGCCTCCCATAATAGCTCTTACAACGCTACAGATTTCAACTGATGTAGCTGGCTTGGCCCTGTCTAATTCGTATTTTTACTACCTGGCCTCCATTTAGTTACCCTGCACTGGGGGTTTACTCTCTCTGATGGGAACCCTGCTTTAGATTCGGAAGCAATGATAGTCAGCTCCCTCAATTACCCCAATCATTGATCTATAGAAGATCCCTAGTCTCCCTGGCTGTAATTCAAACAATTAAAGCTTGGCTGACAATAGTTAAATGGTCATGTATTCCTGAGATTTGGTCCCCTAATACCCCTCTCTGGATCAACAGTATGCTCACTCACCAACTACTATTCCTGATCCAGTTGTTTGACTGAGAATGGGCATTCACACCCTAAATCATATGTTTCAAACAGGCAACCTCGGTACTTCTGACTTATTGAAAGAGGAATAGAACCTCTGCAACTGGCATTTCTTCACATACCTTCAACTTAGGCATGCCAGGCCGAATTCCCTCAAATACCTACTCTTCAACAGTATCCCTTAGAAACTATTTTGGGAGCATCTGCTCAGACCAAACCCCTCTCCTCAGTCTTTGCTCACTGTAAAACATACATGGCCATTTCTTTGTTCTAAAAGTGGAAGAATGATATTTGCCCTTTCAGAGGAGTGGAAGGATGTGATAGCTCAATACACTAAACCCATGATCTCTGCTAAGACCAAAATTTGTCCAAATTAATTTTTACATAGGATATATTATATACCTCAGAGGCTGCATCACATCAACCTAGCCCTTGGCCCCCTTTGCAACTAATGTCGAGTTGCCCCCAGCTGGAATCAAATCGTGATCAGATTGTCCAAGGCACTTAAGCTAGCCTTAGCACCAGATCCACTTGTATTTACAGGTATTTATGACAATCTCCTCATTCAAAAACATGCTAAGTTACTGTTGTCTTTACGCATCTTACTACGCTAGAGAAATTCTTCTTAAATGGAAACTTTCCTTGATGCCATCCCTTAATGACTACTGCCTGGCTGTCAGATCCGCACGTCCTATCTACCAATTGACATATAACCAGAGGCTGTACAGCCAAATAACTTAACTTCACCTACAGGTAACAGGCAGTCTCCAGCACCGATACCTGGTGAAACCAGACCTAGTTGAGTCTTGCAAGCAATTACCCACAAGAGAAATGTCATCCACTAGAGCCATGGCTCTTTTCACACGAGTTTGTTTGATCAGGGCATTGCCATAATGGAGATGCCATGAAAATTCACAAAGACACTGAGAATGACCATGTATGCAGGAAATTAAGGATCCAGAGCTCTGTTAGGTTGGAAAATGAAGATTCCCCATCCCAGCTGACTAAACGGGCCAGAACGCCTCTGATGGGTACCATAAACCACCGATGGCCCTACATGCCCAAAGAGAAGAGGATTGCCAATGTAAAGGGTAGTGACTATGGTGTGAAACAGCTCTTTAAGCCAAGCTGACTCAGACGTTAGAGCAAGAACCCCTGGGGAGAGGAGACCCAAGAGGTGTAGGGGAGGTTTGTTAATCTGTGCAGTGCCACAGGGAAGTTAAGGGTAAGCATCTGAAGAGAATTATGAAGGCAAGAGGTTAGACTGTAAACCCAAATAGGAGCTTTCTGCATCAGGATGTCTACTGTAAAGAGCAAAGTACCTGAAGGCATTCCCCCACTTGTAACCTCTAGCACCTTCTTGCTGATGACTTCTCTAATAGCTTAGGAGTTTTTTTTCCAGCCTTGCAAGCTGCAAGTGAGCCAGGATTGGAGGGTGTGGGTATGTCTACTCCAGGAGTAGGTGAAGAACTATGGGACTACACTAACCTTTCCTTAGACTTCTGACTATGTGGTAGGTGATTGCTTTGGCCTTCTGTTATAACCTTGTATATAATAATAAGGGTAGATAGGATGAGACATAGTAATAAACAATTTAAACAAAAAACAATTTTCAGGACCATTAAGCAGTGGATGTGTGTTGATTATTTTTATAGAATAAGGATATCATTTAGTGTCAGTTTAAGTTCACAGCCACAACAGGGTGAAGGGCAGAGATAAAAATGTCTTGTTAATGTCTAAAAATTTCTTGTTAAAAGGGATTCTAGTTTTTAATCAGTAGGGTTTTGGCACTTGTAGGGGCTCCATAAAATACAAGACTGGAGACAACAGGCTAATTCTGAGTAGATGCAGAGTAGTACATACCACATCAATAAGGACCAAAGTAGTATCTTATAAGTCTGAGATAATGGTAGGAGGCCACGATTCTCGAAAAAACAGAGTGCTAGAGTTAGATTGATGGGAAACCTGAATTTCAGCTAGAGATGGTCACTGTGACCGGTGAGCTGGGTTATTGTAACGCTATGGGGAAATCAAAGATTGACTTTGCAGGGGAAATACCAGGAGATTACTTAAAACCTATGCGGTCAGCAGCATCAAGGGTCTGGATGAATTTGGCCACAAAGTCTTTTTTAACTGCAGCAGAGGCCCCAGATGATAAGGCAAGGGACTCAGCATCACACAGCAGGGTTATGGAGAGCTCAGAAGAAGTAAACCTTACAACTATAGGGTAGCAAGTTTTCAGATTACAGATGTTGGCTCCCTCAGATGGCATAAAGGTGTCCAAAAGCCGTGATCCTCAGGATCACGGCTGATCTCTCATGTGTACAGGTTTATGTAGCTGAGATGAGGAGCAGAGAACATGTTCTTTGTGTGGCCTTCAGATTAGCACAACAACAGTGTGTAGACAGCTTCATGGAATGGGTTTCCATGGCCGAGCAGCTGCATCCAAGCCTTACATCACCAAGTGCAATGCAAACAGTCAGATGCAGTTGTGTAAAGCACGCCACTGGACTCTAGAGCAGCGGAGACGTGTTCTCTGGAGTGATGAATCACGCTTCTCTGTCTAGCAATCCAATGGACATGTCTGGGTTTGGCGGTTGCCAAGAGAATGGTACTTGCCTTATTGCATTGTGCAAAGTGTAAAGTTTGGTGGAGGGGGGATTATGGTGTGGTGCTGTTTTTCAGGGGTTTGGTTTTGGCCCCTTAGTTCCAGTGAAGGGAACACTTAAGATGTCAGCATACCAAGACATTTTGAACAATTTCATGCTCCCAATTTTGTGGGAACAGTTTTGGGATGGCCCCTTCCTGTTCCAACATGAATGCGCACCAGTGCACAACACAAGGTCCATAAAGACATGGACGAGTGAGTTTGAGGTGGAGGAACTTGACTGGCCTGCACAAAGTCCTGACCTCAACCCAATAGAACACCTTTGGAATGAATTAGAGTGGAGACTGTGAGACAGGCCTTCTCTTCCAACATCAGTGCCTGACCTCACAAAATGCACTTCTGGAAGAATGGTCCCAATGACACACTCCTAAACCTTGTGGATAGACTTCCCATAACAGTTGAAGCGGTTATAGCTGCAATGGGTGGGCCAACTCAATACTGAACCCTATGGACTAAGACTGGGATGTTAAAGTTCATGTGCATGGAAAGGCAGGTGCCCCAATACTTTTGGCAATATAGTGTATTTTATATTTATATATATATATATATATATATATATATATATATATATATATATATATATATATACACACACACACACACACACACACGCACGCATACATATATACAGTTAGTTCCATAAATATTGGGACATTGACACAATTCTAACATTTTTGGCTCTATACACCACCACAATGGATTTGAAATGAAACAAACATGATGTGCTTTAACCGCAGACTGTCAGCTTTAATTTGAGGGTATTTACATCCAAATCAGGTGAACGATGTAGGAATTACAACAGTTTGCATATGTGCCTCCCACTTGTTAAGGGACCAAAAGTAATGGGACAATTGGCTTCTCAGCTGTTCCATGGCCAGGTGTGTGTTAATCCCTCATTATCCCAATTACAATGAGCAGATAAAAGGTCCAGAGATCATTTCAAGTGTGCTATTTGCATTTGGAATCTGTTGCTGTCAACTCTCAAGATGAGATCCAAAGAGCTGTCACTATCAGTGAAGCAAGCCATCATTAGGTTGAAAAAACAAAACAAACCCATCAGAGAGATAGCAAAAACATTAGGCGTGGCCAAAACAACTGTTTGGAACATTCTTAAAAAGAAGGAACGCACCAGTGAGCTCAGCAACACCAAAAGACCCGGAAGACCACAGAAAACAACTGTGCTGGATGACCGAAGAATTCTTTCCCTGGTGAAGAAAACACCCTTCACAACAGTTGGCCGGATCAAGAACACTCTCCAGGAGGTAGGTGTATGTGTGTCAAAGTCAACAGCCAAGAGAAGACTTCACCAGAGTGAATACAGAGGGTTCACCACAAGATGTAAACCATTGGTGAGCCTCAAAAACAGGAAGGTCAGATTAGAGTTTGCCAAACGACATCTAAAAAAGCCTTCACAGTTCTGGAACAACATCCTATGGACAGATGAGACCAAGATCAACTTGTACCAGAGTGATGGGAAGAGAAGAGTATGGAGAAGGAAAGGAACTGATCATGATCCTAAGCATACCACCTCATCAGTGAAGCATGGTGGTGGTAGTGTCATGGCGTGGGCATGTATGGCTGCCAATGGAACTGGTTCTCTTGTATTTATTGATGATGTGACTGCTGACAGAAGCAGCCGGATGAATTCTGAAGTGTTTCGGGAATATTATCTGCTCATATTCAGCCAAATGCTTCACAACTCATTGGACGCCGCTTCACAGTGCAGATGGACAATGACCCAAAGCAGACTGCAAAAGCAAGCAAAGTGTTTTTTAAGGGAAAGAAGTGGAATGTTATGCAATGGCCAAGTCAATCACCTGACCTGAATCCGATTGAGCATGCATTTCACTTGCTGAAGACAAAACTGAAGGGAAAATGCCCTAAGAACAAGCAGGAACTGAAGACAGTTGCAGTAGAGGCCTGGCAGAGCATCACCAGGGATGAAACCCAGTGTCTGGTGATGTCTATGCGTTTCAGACTTCAGGCTGTAATTGACTGCAAAGGATTTGCAACCAAGTATTAAAAAGTGAAAGTTTGATTTATGATTATTATTCTGTCCCATTATTTTTGGTCCCTTAACAAGCGGGAGGCACATATGCAAACTGTTGTAATTCCTACACTGTTCACCTGATTTGGATGTAAATACCCTCAAATTAAAGCTGACAGTCTGCAGTTAAAGCACATCTTGTTTGTTTCATTTCAAATCCATTGTGGTGGTGTATAGAGCCAAAAATGTTAGAACTGTGTCGATGTCCCAATATATATGGACCTAACTGTATATATATTTTATGTGTCTACACACAGTGCACAATGCTTATTATTTTCATGTAATAAGCATTGTAATAAGTAATAAGCATTGTAATAATAAGTAATAAGCATTGTAATAAGGTCTTTTTAACTTGGATTTCACTTTTTAAACTCGGCTGCGTCATCTCACAATATCTCACAAGATCACAGGCAGCCCCCCTCCTTCTACACAAATCTCAGCCGGTTTCAGAGGAAAAAACGTATTCTCTGTTCTCCCTCTGAGAACAAAAGTTCTCGGCTTCATACACAGACTGCAGAGGAGATCATTTCCACTGAGAACTGCAAAGAACTGAGCTGAGATAAAACTCTTCAGTTTAATAAACATACACAGAAGTAAACATCCTCGGAACCTGTAGAAGAGTGTGAGCTGGGGTTACCCTTTGAAGCAGAACTTTTCCCTCTATGTCTTGATACAGACATGCTGCAATTTTGTGGTAGTGATACAACTAAGGTCACGGTACGAGGCAAGACCTTGGGTACTCATGAAACCCCAAACAGCTGGCAGTCAGTGAGAGTTGGGTGGCCAGAGGTCACCAAAGTCACTGTAGACAAGTAGTACAAATAGACTGGGGATCAAAGTTCCATGAGGTTCTTTTTTAAAGCAGGAGAAGCAGCTGGGTGATACTTTCTCTACACTGAATGGTGAGACAGAGAGCAAGGAGCATGAGCAGTTCACACTCCACCCAGAAGATGATGTCACATTAACCTTTCCCATGACTGACTGTTCAGAGACAGAGCAAGCATTGAGGCAATGCCATTGGTCCTGGACCTGGAAAGCATTCCATGGTTCACTTGTTACTATAAAAGAGGGCCTAGACAGTATCTACAATAGAACTCAGCGCCGGATGATTACTTTCAGACTAACGTTACCACATCCAGACCAGCAGGGGCCATGTACAGCACTCCAATGTTAGGTGGAAGAAAGGCCAATCTGGATATTTGCCATGTAGAGCTCATCTAGTGCAGTGATGTATTAACAGATCTTGAATGAAGCCAAAGTGAAGATAAAATTGAACAAAAAGCTAGTAAAAAATGGTTAGACTATTCTCAACAGAGCTAAATAAAAGTCATCTATCCTCCTAGGGAACAAAAAACTGATCCATGCTGAAAATGGGAGGGGTTATGCTAGGCTGGCCTATATATTTTTTGGTTGCTAGTGTCTAACCTTCCTGTAGACTGCAATACAACCCAACAGAAGATGACTCCCTATGTCCCTCAACAGACAAGAATACAGACAGCCTATTCTTACTGGTATAGGCAGCTTACATCAGCTATATGATTTTATAGTTTGACTAAAGTTCTATTTTAAAGAAAACCTATCAAAAGGGTACTAAGGAGGCTGCCACTGATGACCTTTTGAAAAACTCAGAGTTCTGGGTGTTTGACGGTTGGACTCAAAGCATGAGGACTTCTGACTTTTCTTGATCTCTTTTATTTGTTTCAGTTTAGAGACTCATAAAAGCAGCCAGCAAATTTGCATTTTCAGGAGGCAAGTTATGTTCTGACCTGTGGAAACATTTATTAGGCGTTGAATACTTATGTAATGTTATTACCTACCCACTTATTAAAATACAACTTTATATGTATTTAGATGTAACTAAAATATATATATATATTTTACATCTAAGTGTTTCAGTTGTACATATTCAGCCAGTAGGTTAGAAGCTGAGAAGCCCTTCACATACAGAACAGACTGTCACTGCTTTACTAAAAAAATGGTATACAATGCTCAATAGCTCATGATCAAATATATAAACATATATAAATAATAACTGAGTAAGTCTGAGGAGTGCTCTATCCCCACACCTCATTCATCTCTGTGACTACTGTATACAAAATGCACACTGTTAATGTTTATTTGTAAAATAAATATAATTATATACATAGTAAAAAATGTACAGTATATATTTCTATATACACATACGCATATACAGAAAGGATGTAAACACAAATAACTCCCCTAACCTTAAATAGAGGATTGCAAAGGTATTTGTTATGAGAAGTAAAAATGAATAGGCAGAAATGACATTTCTGGTGCCCTAACCAGCCCTGAAGCATCCAGCTGTGTTGCCCTTCACAAGCTGATCTTTGAAATATCTTTATTTAATCCTGAGAAATAATATATGTTTATGTCCTTATTTTCACTGCCTCCAGTTTTTCTTGACAGATCCATTCTTCCACTGAAATCGTGAAATGAGCTCACTCCAGCTGTGTTCAAACACTGTGACAGGAATGACAAGTTTCATGCGGCACCATTCACAGTTAATGAGTGAGTAGTAATCTTGCCAAAGACAGCTGGGCCTCTCTTTGTTACTTATCTAGCTTTCATTTTATTATCAAAACAAAGAGCTGTAGACTAAACTCACTTACCTGCCCCTAATGTATCATATTTTAAGTGGGGTTCATTGCATAAAGGAAATGAACCTCTGGGTTTTATTTCACAAAAAGAATCACCTGCCCCTGTTTCATCCCACTTGCTGCTGAATGGGCCTAACCTAAGCAAAATTTACCAGTAGTGACAATTTGCCAAGCCTGCCAAATTACAAGCTTTTACAGTTCCAGTGAGCGACCCCCGTAACAATTAAAAAAAAACAACTTTACAAAATATCGTTTAATTATCCCAACAGGTTGATGGGATAGGATAAACGTAGATAAAAAGTAGAAATTCCTTCACCCACAAATGAGCTGTGGGCTGTGATGCGTGGGGTTCCATTAAGAATGAGCCACACAAGCCTCACAACAGTAGCGTGATTCGGGTGGTTGCGATTGCAGGAACAGGTGCGATTCCCCCAACCAGCCCACAAGTGTGAACCTAGCTTAACTTTTCTCATGCCTCTGGGTAGTTCTCAGTTTGAACCTATATTTGCAACCGGAGTTTTATGAAGGTCTGGGTGTCCTCACTATGCAACATAGACGATGTGCGTGTTCTCAGGGATGAGGACTTCCTATTTTATTAATTTAAAAAAATTTTTTTAATTTCTTAAAGTCACCCCTGTTCCAAAAATTGATGTGTGTGTGTTCTATATACAAATTCTATGTCCACAGAACTAGACTCTCTGACTGGCCAGAAAGCATGACATTCCCATGCCAGCATCAGGGATGTAGAGCACCCCCAGCATAATTGTAGCAAAGCAAAAAAGAGGGCTAGGATCTGGAGCATGGGAGGTGAGTTTTTAGTAAAATCCCCATTCACGATTTAGGTGAACTACAAGAGAAAGCAAACCTATAAACTTGGGATTTCATAGAATGTGCAATAATATTTGGAAAGTGTAAGAGAAAAACAGATTCCATAAAGAAATTAAACTACAGCATAGGTCCTGGGCCTCCAGCAAACTATGGCTCAATATTAAGTCCTGCTATAAATACTGTATAAATACTTTGCACAGTGTAACAAATCTGTGGTTATGATAGACTCAACTAAATAAAAAAAAATATATCAAGATGGTTCATTTTTGAAACAGTGAATACACTTTTTGCCATCCAACTTAAAGGACTTTTTGAGAACTCTGAAGTCACTGTAGATGTATAAAAATGGTAAAAAAATAAATGTAGTATAGCAATCTGGAGGCGTTCTGTACACCCCTAGTGTACAAAATGCCCCAGAAATGTAATTTCCTTCTCTTGTGATTGGCTCGCTAATTTTCTCAGAAAAAAACAAAAAATAAAATACAATAGGAATTTCTGGTTTGGTAAGGTACTCCCTAAGCCTTCCTCAAAATGCTGAGAGTACACCAGCTGATTATAATGTAAGGAAGAGTTAAGCGAGCGCTACAAAAACAAAGCTGCTGGGACACCAAAAGGCAACCACAAACCTCATAAGAATAAATATAGATAAAAATAGGTGCAGCGCTGATAACAAAAACATATAAAAGGTGCTTGATGCAAAACTCAATCAAAAACATATAAATAATGTAAAGTGCCAAAAGTGCAAATGATACATCAAATTAGTGGCATAGGTGCTAACAACAAAATCTGTATAAGATACAATATAAAGTGCAAAATATATATAAAACCACATCAAGGTGGTTATAGTGATAGATTAGTGAAGGTCCAATAAATGAATGTGGGGATCATGGAAGATCACAGCAAACATGTTCCAATCTATTAATCCAGAGTAATGGATGGTGTTGTAAGGGAAAATGGAGCAGCCATTTTAGATATAAATATGAAATACATTAGTATTGAATTAGATGGCCTAACAACTTATTTATTTTTCCTTGTATGAGAAAAACCAGTTCCACACCTCATGCCCTCTCCTGTTGGCTTAATATCTGGTACTTCACTTCTGCTACCAGTTCTACTGCATTCTCACAACCTATTGACCTCAAGATTGTTGTCACAGCCTTTGAGGACCTGTCAAACTTGATGGACATTTACATGTGGACAAATAATCGCATCTCCAGAAGTTTCTCCAAAAACACAGATGGCTCTTGACAGAAAGATCAGATAGTCAGGTACCACCCATTGGAAAAGCATATAAATTGTATTAGAGGGCCCTAGTTAGACAGAGCATTACTTTGAATCCAACACCATGTATTGTTCTGCTCTCCCTGCATGGAGGTCTAACTACATGCTTGTATAATAAACATCTACATTTCAATCCAGCTTCAGCAGTCAAAATGTTACTGAAACCCATGAGTTTTGGGTTTCCCCGTCAGTGTGACTGGTAATAAGTGAATTGCACACTCACCAGATGCGTGATATAATCACGCATTTGAGATTACAACTGTTTCATCAGGTCATCCAGATCATCCACTCAAGTGTAAGGCCAGGTTCTTGTTCACTTCAGGGTCCTCCAATTGGTATCATTGCATTGGGTCTCCTCTAAGATAGGCTCTGTGAATGGTGAGACAGCCTGGAGCGGATTTCTTTGGCATACAGAGGTTTTAAGAATTCTGAATCCCCTTCTAGCCGTAAACCTTTCTCTGTGATTCTGAGATTCCCCATTCCATCCTGCTCAGTGCACTCAGTTAGCCTCCCAGCCCCCCACTAAGATCCGTGTAATGCCTGGACAGTCTATTCAGGTGATTATAATGAACACATATTTTCCCATTTGGGAATCCGGCTAGAAAGGACATGGTGAAACAAACAGCTTTTTCTTAAAAACAGAAAAGATTACTCTGTTACAAAGTTTGTTAATCTTTGCAATATACAGTACTGTACATGGATCATCCAAGGGGGATTGTTTTTTCTCAACATAAGTTACACTACAAGTGAGTTAACTACAAATATGATCAAAAAGATATTATCCAAGAAATGTACCTATTGTTAGGAATCATATTAACATAATGCTGGACATTTTTATTTATGCATATTTAGGAGATACAAAAACCCTTGCAGTACAATGCAAGGTCCACACATAATGTCTTGGCCCCCGCCACCTTTAAAAACCGCCTAATGTTGGTTGTTCGTAATGTACCTGCAAATAAAAAAGTTAGAAGCATACCTATCTTACCCTGTCTTCCATATTGCTGTAAAGGACATAATCATCCTGTTTGCACTGCCTGTGAGTATGACATTACACTCCTTTCTGCAAAATTCTAGGGGTATACACAGCAGCCAAAATCTTGTGAGAGGAAGCTCTTTGCAACAAACTTGGGTGCTTTCCTCAACTATTTACTCTGCTCTGCATTCCACCAGGAATTTGTCTAGAACAATGGTCATGTCACACTCAACAATGTGGAAGGTGGGGGAAATTAAGTATGGTTTGGAACTGCAGTACTAATATTAGGTGATTTTGTAAAGTGGAAGGGGGCCTGACAGCATAAGCAGACCTTGCATTTTACTGCAAGGGCTGTGTTAACTGCTACAGTCAAGTAATGTACAAGTACAAGAACCTCCTTCTATGTTATAAATACTGTACATGCACTGTATTTATGAAACTGAATTTAGCCAGCTATGACAAAGCTATTTAAATGCCTTGTGTTTGTTTAAATGAAGACATGCATATCTTTAAAATATACAGTGAAATAAGAAACTATAACATACACAGAAATTGTAAATCAGTTTTGTATAAAGAACACATGATTTTTATATTTGTGTAACAGACAGAAATTGCTAAAGAGTATGTTTAGGAAAGTAAATTCATTCAGCGAGCTCCTAATCCTACGTAGAAAACAATGAAATGGTACTAAAAGTCAGTAAATCCATTTAATGCACCTTAATCCTGATTGAATCCCTAGTCACTAGCTGCAGAATATCCAGATTTCTAGAGAGGCTTCTGTATGAGGCTGCAGTGTTACATTGCATCACAGGAGTATGGCGACCTGACCAACGTGGGGCTCTTGCAAGGAACACGTGGGTACCTGGAAGCAGAGAACCCACAAGCCAGGTCTGCTTTGATACTTTTACTGCTCAGGATTCAGGGAACAGTGCAGCAGCTGAGAAAGGAGGAGGGATGGAGAGCACAGGATAAACTTTGAAAAGCCAAGGCTGTATGAGCAGAGTGTCATGAGTTGACATCTACTGTATGTGTCTGTGTCTATTATTATTATACAGTATTTATATAGCGCCAACAGTTCGCTCGGCGCTGTACATTACAATGAGAGACAATACATGAGACAGTACAATAACAATACAGTGCGATACACAAGGGGTTCGAGGGCCCTGCTCCTTGGAGCTTACAATCTAAGAGATGTGACCATGTTTCTTCCATACCCTTCTTGGACAAAAGAACTGTTAGCAATGCAAGAAATTCACCAATGCATACTTAAAGTATAACAAAACTTTTATTTTTTTCAGTTTTGGATAGAGTCTAGAGGGATTAGAACACCTGTCAATTTTTATTGCTGTCTGTGCCCCTATTAAGGAGATTCGCCCTCTCGATTTGTGCTATTTACCATTATCATTGCAGAGTGAAAGTAAACGAAAATCCCAAATTTTGGGTTGTCCCCAAAAAAGTAATAGAAGGGACATCTTCCAATGGGGACAATAGTTCTGGTGACCTGGGGATTCCGTAGAAATTCTCATAATTAGTGGGGATTTCCTCTCACTTCCTGTTTGGCTATGGGATGGGAAGTGAAATCTCCGCAATGGGACACAGTTAGCGAATAAAAATCTGACAGGGGTTATAACTTTCCCTTACTCTATACAAAATGAAAAAAGAAAGGTTTTGCCTATAGTTCTAACAGGAGAAAACCTGATGTTCTTGGAAAATTAAGCTATCAGCATGATTTTGGGCAGTAAGCTTGCTTGACACACCACAATGTTGCCTGGAAGTAGAGCAGAAGACCAAGGCAGTTAGGCTGTGCTTCCTGTTCATTGTTTCCATTTTGACTGGATGTGAGTTTGTAACTGTATTTTTGTTAAGTATCACCTACTAATCCTAAAGAATAAAATACATTTGCGTTGTGTAACAAACTGACCTCAACTTACAAGATTTAGAACTGCTAGATTTCTCTTGGCATGTGCATATTTCATTATTAGGTTATTTATTTTTTCATGGAGGATTTTGCCAATAAGCTATTCAAATAGAACTGGAACCAAGTCATACTTTTTTATATAATTATTTACTACAACAGTATGCATAGTTTCTTAGTGTAACACTGTAACATTACAAACCTGTCATTGGCATTCAAAGGTGTAAACCAAGATAAATTATATGTTTCTTCAGAGGAGTTTTCCTTAACTTCTGTCCACCTTCCAACTGCAATGGTAAAGGTAGAGGCTGGCATTGGCATGGTTACATAGTAGAACCAACTGTTTAACCCTGCAAGGCAACAGAAATACCATCATCAACATTTACTTGTACAATACTTGGGGGGAAAGTTACTAAAATTGATACGCACAGAATCTGGTGCAACTGTGCATAGTAACCAATCAGCTTCTAACTTTAGATTGTTCAATTAAACTTTGACAATAAAACCTAGAAGCTGATTAGCTACCAAGCATAACTGCACCAGATTCTGTGCACCAGTTTCAGTAAATCTCCCCCTTGCTGTCAATGTTTTGGCCCACATTTATCCAAGTGTTATTTTAGAAATACTAATTATAGTCATTTTAAAGGGCAGTTTTGAGAAATATGAATGAGTTTTGAGAAATATGAAAGACCTTACGTCATTAAGCCAATTTTCTGTATGAAGGACTGAGAAATCCCTGTTGGTAACATTAAACTCACATTTTGTATAAAACAAAGTATGTGTAAAAAATAACTAGAATGCTCCCTTCTCTCTGTTCTTTCATTTCATCTCTCAAATGCAAGTTGCTTTTTCTGCTATTCTCAGGCTTCCTATTCTAGGGTGGCTACATTCGTTTTCCATGCCCCTCTGTATGTGAACGTAGCCACCCTTTCCTGCTTACCTCCCAGATGGACTAAACATCTACCTGCAGGCACATTCAGCTCTAAGGAATTGTAGTACGTATAGAACAATCATAACACCAGAAATAATGGCACTGCTCGCTCTATACTATTAGCAGTAAGGTGTAACAGTAGAGAATAGGGTGTGTGCACAGGGCAAAAAAGAAGCCTGAAAACAACAGTAAGATACACTATATTGCCAAAAGTATTGGAACGCCTACCTTTACATGCACATGAACTTTAATGGCATCCCAGTCTTAGTCCATAGGGTTCAATATTGAGTTGGCCCACCCTTTGCAGCTATAACAGCTTGAACTCTTCCGGGAAGGCTGTCCAGAAGGTTTAGGAGGGTGTCTATGGGAATGTCTGACCATTCTTCCAGAAGTGCATTTTTAAGGTCAGGCACTGATGTTGGACAAGAAGGTCAGGACTCTGTGCAGGCCAGTCAAGTTCCTCCACCCCAAACTCGTTAATTCATCTCTTTATAGACATTGTTTTGTGCGCTGGTGCAAAGTCATGTTGGAACAGGAAGGGGCCATCCCCAAACTGTTTTCACAAAGTTGGGAGCATGAAATTGTCCAAAATGTTTTGGTATGCTGATACCTTAAGAGTTCCCTTCACTGGAACTAAGGGGCCAAAACCAAACTCTGAAAATACAACCCCACACCATAATCCTCCCTCCACCAAACTTTACACTTGGCACAATGCAGTCTGGCAAGTACCGTTCTCCTGGCAACCTCCAAACCCAGACACGTCTATTAGATCGCCAGACAGAGAAGCGTGATTCACCATTCCATAGAACATGTCTCCACTGCTCTAGAGTTCAGTGGCAGCGTGCTTTACACCAATGCATCAACCGCTTTCCATTGCACTTAGCGATGTAAGGCTTGGATGCAGCTGCTCGGCCATGGAAACCCATTCCATGAAGCTCTCTATGCACTGTTGTGCTAATCTGAAAGCTACATGATGTTTGGAGGTCTTTAGCTATTGACTCTGCAGACAGTTGACGATGTCTGCGCACTGTGCGCTTCAGCAAGCGTTGACCCCCACTCTGTCATTTTATGTGGCCTACCACTTCGTGGCTGAGTTGCTGTTTTTCCCGGTTGCTTCCACTTTGTTATAATACCACTAACAGTTGACAGTGGAATATTTAGTAGCAAGGAAATTTCACAGATGCACTTATTGCACAGGTGGCAACCTATCACGGTAACACGCTTGAATTCACTGAGCTCCTGAGCGAGACCCGTTCTTTCACATATGTTTGTAGAAGCAGTCTGCATGCCTAGGTGCTTGCGTTTACAGACCTGTGGCCATGGAGGTGATTGGAACACCTGAATCCAATCATTTGGAGGGGTGTCCCAATACTTTTGGCAATATAGTGTACAGTTAGGTCCATATATATTTGGACACAGACACAATTTTAGTTTTTTTCAAGTATTTACCAAAACATATTCAAGCTATAGTTATATAATGGATATGGACTGAAAGTGCACACTCTCAGGTTTAATTTGAGGGTATATACATCTAAATTGGAAGAAGAGTTTAGGAATTACAGCTCTTAAGATTAGCCACCCCCCCTTTTTCAAGGGACCAAAAGTAATTGGACAATTGAGTCAAAAGCTGTTTCATGGCCAGGTGTGGGCTACTCTTCATCAATTAAGCAGGTAAAAGGTCAGGAGTTGATTCTCAGTGTGGTATTTGCATTTGTAATCTATTGCTGTGAACCTACATTATGCGTTCAAAGGAGCTGTCCATGCAAGTGAAACAGGCCATTGCAAGGATTTGAAAGCAAAACAAATCCATCAGAGAGATAGCAGCAACATTAGAAGTGGTCAAATCAACAGTTTGGTACATTCTGAGGAAAGAAGAACACACTGGTGAGCTCAGTAACATAAAAAGGCATGGACAAAGATTAATCTGTACCAGAATGACAGGAAGAAAAAAAGTGTGGAGAAGGCTTGGAACAGCTCATGATCCAAAGCACACAGCGTCATCTGTAAAACATGGTGCAGGCAGTGTGATGGCATGGGCACACATGGCTTTTAGTGGCACTGGGTCATTGGTGTTTATTGATGATGTGACAGAAGCAGCCGGATGAATTCTGCAGTGTTTAGAGATATACTGTTAGCCGAGATTCAGCCAAATGCAGCAAAGTTGATTGGATGGCACTTCACAGTACAGATGGACAATGATCCAAAACACACTGCAAAAGCAACCCAGGAGCTTTGGAAGGAAAAGAAGTGGAATATTCTGCAATGGCCGAATCAATCACCTGATCTCAACCCAACTGAGCATGCTTTTCACTTGCTGAAAGCAAAACTAAGGGCAGAAAGACGCACAAATAAAGAACAACTGAAGACAGCTGCAGTTAGAGCCTGGCAAAGCATCATAAAAGGAGGAAACCCAGTCTTTGGTAATGTCCATGGGTTCCAGACTTCAGGCAGTCATTGCAGTAAAGGATTCTCAACAAAATATTAAAAATCAACATTTTAATCATGATTATATTCAATCGTCCAATTACTTTTGGTCCCTTGAAAGAGGAGGGACGGCTACTCTTAAGAGCTGTGTCCAAACATATATTGACCTAACTGTATATATATATATATATATATATATGTATATATATATATATATATATATATATATATATATATCTTATAGTGCTCAGCATGAATGAGTACACCCCAACAGATTTGTCAGAAAACCTTTACTTTAAACACTATACTACAAAATACTCCCACAAACGCAGGCCATTGATTGCAAACAAGATTTGTTAATTTACACACACAAATAAGTATTTTTCCTAACAAATTCATTCAAGACCCAGTTGCAAAAATGAATAAACTCTGATTAAAGTCTGAAAGCTACATTTTAAACAACAAAATCCTAATTAACAAGAATTCAACTACAGATGAGACTAATTATTCATTAAACAGGTGTCAAGCAGACAGCTGATTATAAAAGGGCATTACTTTACAGAGAAAACCCCTTCCTCTTCCCTTCATGCTGTCAGCAATGGCACCACATGGAAGAGAAATGTCACAAGGCCTGAGAAATAAAATAATTTCTTTACATAAAACAGGTGAAGGCTACAAAAAGATCAGAAAAGCTTTACTTATCAGTCAGAATACTGTAGCAAAAGTGATGCAAAAAGTTTACAAAGATTTAACTGCAACCATCTCACAGAGACATCCAGGCTGTCCATGGAAGATAACACCTCAACAGGAGTGTCTTCTGACGAGAAGGGTTAAAGAAAATCGCCATGCAAGTTCACTGCAGTTAGCTAAAGAAGTAGAAAGCCAAACTGGGTTGATTGCTTCCCGTGATTCAAAACGGTGTACACTGCAGAGGAATGGGATGCATGGGTACCATCTGTAACAAATATGTGCAATACAGACATGGAAGCTGTATGCGACAGCCATCTTGTTAAGGTCTCAGCCATTTTGTTTTTCATGAACAATCATCTTTCTCCCTTCCTCCCTCCTCTTGAAAATGGAATGTGTAGCTGTAAGTTGTAACGAACTTCAAAAGAGCCTCTTATCTTAAATAAAATACAAATAGAGGCCAGCTCCAGAGCTGTAAACTGCTAATCATTCTCGACAGGATGTCTGTTTTTCAAATACACCTTCCTCTGCCCCATCGTAAAACAATAACTCAGTCCAGCCATCACACATGACCTGTTAGGCCATTAGAGCTCTAGGAATGCAGAGCGTGCCATAAAATGTCTATTTCACATGTAACAATTCCCCATACAATTAATCGAATTCAACTGGAACTGGGCACATTAATATTAGGTATATATTTGAATAAGGCATATCATACCCAACCAATCGAGGTCCTACATGACTATGTCAGCACATAGGAAAGGGAAGAAAGCAGTCTCTTTCCTCCTGGGTGACAAAAGTATGCTGTGTTTGGTATCCCTGGGTTTGAAATATAATTCTGAATATTAATCTGTCAGTTGCTAGCATACCACCTGCACGTACGGGAAGTTATTAATATTAGTTTGAAATTGTAGTTGGGACTTGGTCATAAACTTGGTTACCTCTTAGCACCCATACCCTAAACCGAACGGTTGGTCAGTTGTTCTCAGGCAACACCCCTTTAATATCATAGAAAAGGGCTGCAAGGCCTGGTGAAGGAAAGCTCTCGTTTTAACATCAATCCAGAAACATCTTAACGGACTTGAGAGCCAAGGCAACATTTTTGCTCAGACAATTGGGCTCTGCTAAACCAGGACTTTGCAAGTATTCTGTCTTCTTAACGCCTTTCTTTTATTTCTCTGTTATTATTATTATTGTTTTTCTTATGTCTTTGTAACATCTTTTTCTGTAAATTCTGTTAATTGCACCATTTGACCTTTTTAGTAATAAACCCTATTTTGAAAAGTGTTGAAACTGTCTCTAAAGCTTTTAATGCAAACTAAAGAATCCCTGTCTCTTGAAGAGTGCTACTGTATACAATAATCCTCTGAATAGACTTTGTGAATAGACCATACACTTTTATGTCAAATATAAAGTGATTACTGTGACCCCTGAGCCGCCATAGTAGTACTTGCATCCGGGAAGCTCAAATCTTTGTTATATTTAATAGCGGCCAACATATAGTTCAAATTCCAAACACAAAATGTCCAGCAAAAATGTTCTCAAGGTTTTCCCATATATACTGGTGATATCTTCGTATTGTCCACCAATTCCCAATTTTACTCAAACAGATTTCTCCTCTTCCACTCTTAGTACCTCAAAAAAATAGATAAACTACATATGGTGCATTATCCTTAAAATATAACACAAATACTGGTGATGTGCTCACATCAAAGTGTTCAAAACAAGTGCCCCCAGTGATCATGTGTTCATCCAGTGACTGTAATTCCTACCCTTACCCTGACCTTCATATACTGTGAATCAGTGTCACATCACACACCACACATTATACAGTGAAAACAGTCGAATGGTACAAGACCTGTCAACCCATGTACCTTACCAGATTGACCGGTAATGAAGGCTTTGCTCAGACAGACACTTTTTCTCCAGGACCATGGTATAAATGCTCCTAAACCAGCGATGACATGTACTCAGAAGGAAAGTGAATAATCATAGTGTAAAACCTTCTTAGATAAAAGCTATACACTATTAAAAGCGCTTACATATTTGCAGCAATTAAACATCTCCTCCAAGCCTGCTACTTCCTTTTGTTTGTGGTCAGTCCAGACCTCATCCAAAATGGCCGCCGTGATACTTCCAGCAACGTCTGATGTAACTGTCGTTTTGTCATCACGACTTTTTCAAAAGATGCGTCCATCAGACTGTGGCCGGCTATATATACCCTGTTACTCCTCCCTCCTCTTATAGTGGTCGTCATCTTAGAACAGGGAAGGACGCCCTTCTCCCATATACCATAGTAGGCAAGCGATCTCAGCCACTGTTAAATGAAAAAGGGGCTGAACTAAATCCTAATAGATGTTACAGATCCTCAGACTTCTCTGCTGGCATCTACTGGAGAGAATACAAATCTCCACCCGAAAATAAATGAAAATAATGACTAAAACATACATATTGGATGAATAAAATAATCCTACATTTAGATACAATAATGATAAATAGCATGAATGCCTAAAAAAAATATATATATAAATTAATGCAAAAATGTATGGGTAACATAAATGCCTGAGAATGAAGGGAATAAAGGGAAAATGTTTTAGTCATTATTTTCATTTATTTTCTGGTGATATTTCACAATGATTGATGTAAAAAAAATAGGTTTAGTGTCACTTCAACTATCATTTAGTTGCAAATAGACATAGCAAAAACATGCTGTAAAAGTTTAAGTAATTGGGTATTCCTAACATGTATCCATTGGTTATCCATAACATGCTTTACATACTGAAATCTAATTTACCCATCTTTTTATTTGTAAAAAGAAAATCAGATAAGAAGCTCATATATACAGTCAGGTCCATAAATATTGGGACATCGACACAATTCTAACATTTTTGGCTCTATACACCACCACAATGGATTTGAAATGAAACGAACAAGATGTGCTTTAACTGCAGACTGTCAGCTTTAATTTGAGGGTATTTACATCCAAATCAGGTGAACGCTGTAGGAATTACAACAGTTTGCATATGTGCCTCCCACTTAAGGAACCAAAAGTATTAGGATAGAATAATAATCATAAATCAAATTTTCACTTTTTAATACTTGGTTGCAAATCCTTTGCAGTCAATAACAGCCTGAAGTCTGGAACCCATAGGCATCACCAGACGCTGGGTTTCATCCCTGGTGATGCTTTGCCAGGCCTCTACTAAAACTGTCTTCAGTTCCTGCTTGTTCTTGGGGCATTTTCCCTTCAGTTTTGTCTTCAGCAAGTGAAATGCATGCTCAATCGGATTCAGGTCAGGTGATTGACTTGGCCATTGCATAACATTCCACTTCTTTCCCTTAAAAAACTCTTTGGTTGCTTTTGCAGTATGCTTTGGGTCATTGTCCATCCGCACTGTGAAGCGGCGTCCAATGAGTTCTGAAGCATTTGGCTGAATATGAGCAGATAATATTGCCTGAAACACTTCAGAATTCATCCTGCTGCTTTTGTCAGCAGTCACATTATCAATAAATACAAGAGAACCAGTTCCATTGGCAGCCATACATGCCCACGCCATGACACTACCACCACCATGCTTCAATGATGAGGTGGTGATTCTTAGGATCATGAGCAGTTCCTTTCCTTCTCCATACTCTTCTCTTCCCATCACTCTGGTACAAGTTGATCTTGGTCTCATCTGTTCATAGGATGTTGTTCCAGAACTGTGAAGGCTTTTTTAGATGTCGTTTGGCAAACTCTAATCTGGCCTTCCTGTTTTTGAAGCTCACCAATGGTTTACATCTTGTGGTGAACCCTCTGTATTCACTCTGGTGAAGTCTTCTCTTGATTGTTGACTTTGACACACATACACCTACCTCCTGGAGAGTGTTCTTGATCTGGCCAACTGTTGTGAAGGGTGTTTTCTTCACCAGGTAAAGAATTCTTCGGTCATCCACCACAGTTGTTTTCCGTGGTCTTCCTGGTCTTTTGGTGTTGCTGAGCTCACCGGTGCATTCCTTCTTTTTAAGAATGTTCCAAACAGTTGTTTTGGCCACGCCTAATGTTTTTGCTATCTCTCTGATGGGTTTGTTTTGTTTTTTCAGCCTAATGATGGCTTGCTTCACTGATAGTGACAGCTCTTTGGATCTCATCTTGACAGTTGACAGCAACAGATTCCAAATGCAAATAGCACACTTGAAATGAACTCTGGACCTTTTATCTGCTCATTGTAATTGGGATAATGAGGGAATAACACACACCTGGCCATGGAACAGCTGAGAAGCCAATTGTCCCATTACTTTTGGTCCCTTAACAAGTGGGAGGCACATATGCAAACTGTTGTAATTCCTACAGCGTTCACCTGATTTGGATGTAAATACCCTCAAATTAAAGCTAACAGTCTGCAGTTAAAGCACATCTTGTTCGTTTCATTTCAAATCCATTGTGGTGGTGTATAGAGCCAAAAATGTTAGAATTGTATCGATGTCCCAATATTTATGGACCTGACTGTACAAACTATAACAAAAAGCTACAAAAATGAAAAGCACCCACTACACTGTAGAAAATCAATTGCTTTTCTACAGAACTTTCTTCAGTTTTTCTGTTTCAATATTTTTATTAAGAAAGTTTTGTTTTAGGAACACAATAAGCTCAATATACGCCCACGCAGGGGCCGAGCATAACAATAACAGAACAGAAACAGATACATCCTGCTGACTTGTATTAGCCAAATAACAAAATGTCCAATGACAGCAAGGAAGGACGGCAAAAAGCAGAACCAAATATTATCAGCAGTAGTCCAACAGAATACCGTAAAGAGAAGAAGAAAGAAAAAATGTTAGAAGAAATGAAAAAAAAATAAAAATGACAAAAAAAAAAAATGGAATCAGAAAGAAAACATAGAGGAAAGGGAGACTAGGAGACTCACGGATCCAGGGATAGCACAGGCAGCAACTATAAGAGGCCATAACTAGTAGGGGGCAGGGATGGCAAGGAATATCGTATCCAAGGTTCCCAAACCTTAAGGAATCTCAGATGAGAATCATGAAGAATACTAGACATTTGTTCATTGATCAACATATCATTCATCTGGGTCTTCACCACTTGGAAGACAACCGAAGGGGTTCTCCAAGCTTGAGCTATGGCACGTTTGGCCGAAATAAATAGGTAGGATGCCATTTTCTGCTGAGATCTGGACAGACCCAAAATTGGGTAATGCAGAAGGTCCACCCTTGCATCCCTACAGATCGTAATGTGAAATAGCGTTTGTAGCAAACCAAAAACCCTAGACCAGAAGTCTATCAATCGCGGGTACGACCACCAAATGTGTAAGACGTCCCCGCGTAGACCACAGTTCTGGAAACATCTATCTCCGCCACTCAGATTAAAGTGAGCAATCCAAGCCGGGACCCAGTACCACCACAGGAAAACTTTGTAGGCTGCCTCAAGAGTGACTGTATTGAATGAACATTTCGCCACCATCCCCCAGGCCCTACGTCAATCCTCCACTGCAATTGAGCCACCCAGATCTCGCTCCCAGTGAGAGACATAAGACAGGGGTGGTGAGGAAGACCTACTGTTAAGGGAGGCATAAATCACAGAAATGAGACCAGGGGACCCTGGGGAGTGCTGACAAACGTGTTCAAAGGACGTTTTGCGGTAAGGGTATGTAGAAGTATGACGGAGGGATAGGACCCAGTGGCGCAATTGCAAATACCGATAATATTCCCGTGGCGGGACCCCCCTTGATTCTCGAAGAGACTCCCATGAAGGAAACGTACGAGCGTTCAAAAAATCATGTACAATAACAAAGCCATGGGAGGTCAACCAAGAGAAAGAAGGGGGATGTTCTAGGCCTGGCGGAAATAAAGGATTATACGTGATCGGCAAAAGAGGTAGAAATGATGAAATCAAATTACCCGAATATTTTACAGAATCCCAGATTCGTAAGCTGTGAAGCATGATAGGGCTCAAATCCGGAGGGTGGGAGCCAAAGCAATGCAGTTAAGGAAAGCGGAGCACAGTTGGGTAATTCCAAGAGTACCCATAACAGGATATCTGTCGTGGCATGAAGCATAGACAACTGGGAAATCTGAGCCGCCAAGTAATATCTAGAAACGTGTGGAACTCCCAAACCTCCCTGTAATCTATGGTATATAGAGTGGCTCTAGGCACTCTGGGACGTTTATGAGCCCAAATAAAACTGAGAATCCAGCTTTGCAGTACAAAAAGAAAAAACACAGGGACCTGAATAGGAAGAGTGTGGAAAAAGTACTGGATCTTCGGCAAGACAGTCATCTTGACAGCATGTATCCGACCAATCCAAGATAAAGAAGGAAACTGCCAAGAATGAAGCAGGGAAGTAACAGAGCACAATAAGGGGTAATAATTAGCCGAAAATAAAGTAGAATAGAAGGAAGTAAGTGTAACGCCATGATAAGCCAGAGAATGGGATGCCCAACGGTAGGGAAATTGTGTCAGCAACCATTCAACCAGGTCGGCAGGGAGCATAATATTCAATGCTGTGGTTTTAGACAAATTGATGCGGAGGCCAGATATAGTCGAAAAACAGTCCAATATGACCTGGAGGTTGGGGAGAGTGATGAGAGGATTGGTTAAAACCAAAAGGGCATCATCCGCATAAAAGTTGGCCTTGTATTGAGTGCCGGCATAGGGGCACCAGAAATATCCAGGTGATTTTGAATGGCTGCAACTAATGGTTCAAGAGCGAGAACAAAAAGAGCAGGTGATAATGGGCATCCCTGTCTCGTTCCCCTGAAAATAGGGAAGGACGAGGAAAAAAAACCTGCATATTTAACAGAGGCCAAGGGAGAGGAATATAAAGCTGAGATCCATAGCCAGAAATGCATCACCAAACCCCCATCTAGACAGCGTATATGTCAAATATTCCCAAGAAAGTGAATCAAACACTTTATAAATGTCCAGGGATAAAAGGAACCCTGGTATCATGCGACGATGTAAAATATGAATGAGATGAATGACTTTACGGATGTTATCAGCAGCTTGTCGTCCCGGAACAAAGCCAACCTTATCTCGATGAATAAAGGGAGAGTATATACTTATTAATTCGGGTGCTCAGAATCTTTCCCAAAATCTCCACATTTAGCAGCGATATCGGTCTGAAAGCTTGCGGTTCAAAAGCATCTTCGGTTTTCTTAGGGATCATAGTAATATGCACCTGAAGAGACTCCAAAGAAAGCCGGGAACCCTGCTTCAAAGAATTGAAAAAGGCCGTCAAGTGAGGATCCAGAACGGTGGCAAATTTTTTATAGTAAAGCCCAGAAAACTCATCTGGGCCTGGAGCCTTGGAGGCCTTCAAAGATTTGATGGCTTGGTAGAGTTCAGATTCAGAGATATACACATTCAGGGCATCTCGGGCTGCAATCGACAAAGAGGGTAGGTGCAGATCAGCGAAAAAACAGCATGTTCAGTGACAAAGGTGTTCGGTTTTTGGAATAGAGAGGACAAAAAATCCGCAAATCTATGTGTAATCTTCACAGGGTCCGAGGTAAGGCCACCGCTCCTTATTCGGAGTTGAATAGGTTTATGCGTGTGACCAAGCAAATTAATTTTCTTAGCCAACATTGGCCCCCTGGTTTATTGGCGCTTGTATAAAACCTATGTCCGGCCCAACGTAATGCCTTCTCAGCTCATGTAGTGGAGAGAAGATCAAGTTCAGCAGCCACCACATCTTGAGCTTTCCTCCTGGTCGTAGTCGGGCAGGCTTTCCAAGTAGCGTCCATCACGGCCAAACTCGAGGTCAATTCCGACAGCCTCCTCTCTCTGGCCTGTTTCGTGGACGAGGCGATCTGAATCAAATGACCCTTAATGGTGGCTTTGTGAGCCTCCCACAGAGTGACGGCCGAGGATACAGAACCCCCATTGTCTGTAAAATAGGACTGAATGTGCAAAAGAACCTGGAAGCAAGAAGCCTGAGTGGTGAGCATGGATTTGTTGAGTCTCCACAAAAAAGAGGGCCGAGCCATACCAGAAAGACACAGTGAAAAGATGAATGGGTCATCATCAGACCAGGGTGAGGTCGAGATGACAATCTTTTGAATTAAAGATAAATGTTGGAAGGAAATTAAAATGTGATCTAAAGGAATTCAGCTGCCAAAGAACGCTAGGAATAACGGTCCAATCCTCAAATGCAACCTTACCCTGGGCTGCCCTGGATCCGCGAGAAAGGAGAAAAAAGAAGCAGACAAGAAACAAGAGACAGAAGAAGAAAATGTACACTCCAAGATAGTGTAACAAAACCACAATCAGTGGAAATTGCATCTCAACCACAAGGACACACATAGGGGGTGGCTCTACCACCGGGCACATGGGTGCGTCATAGACAACATAATACAAAATGAATCTGCATGGGGAGGGGAAGAAAAGGGGAAGGGGAAGGAAAAGAAGGGAAAAAAGGGGGAAGGGGGGAGGGAAAAAAAGGGGGTTGACATAACAGGCAAAAAGACAACGTCAAGTACATTACCATAAGGAATGCATAATATGACACCGTAAGATATAGAGAAAATGTATACACACAGACATATCAGCATAATAGAAATGAGGCATTCCCGGGTCATGGTCCCGTAAGATCGGAAACCGGCACTAATCGTATAAGGCATAGGGCCATGAGCCAGGAAGGCCCCCGGTATATATAAAGAGGATCAATAACACTCCCCCCCAAAAAAAAAAAAACCCAGGAGCCGGCGGGAGCCGGAGGTCTACATAACCAAAATCTTGGTATATCAATAACAGTAGCAGAAACACAAAAAAAAAAATTATAAAAAAAATGAAAAAATAAAAAAAATGAAATAAAAAAAAATTCAACTCAAAATTGGACAGCGAGGAGCCGGCGGGGATCACCATCAGCATAGACCAGTGTTGCATAGAAGAATATTACAAACTGTAAGACTAAAAACACGCAACCTACAAAAAACAAAGGAAAAGTTCGCCCTACAAGGGCCAGTCAAGGTCTCTGCCCCATCAGAAACACGGAGAATCACGTCAGTGGATCAAGCCATCTGGAAAGCGAAAAATCTTACCCATCCAACCGTACTCAACCTGGATCAGAGTGGGAGGATCCGGACAATGGAGGGGTACTAGGGAGGGAGCGTTTACGGCTGCTAATTTTCTCCCATATACGCCCCAGCTGAAATGAAGGAGGATGGGAACCAGAGGGCAGCACCGGGCTGTCCGAAGGTATCTCGCGATGGCAGAAGGTGTAGCACCTCCAGGGTCGACTTGGCCTCTTCCGGATTGTGGACAACATGGCTCCGACCTTGGTATGCGAACGTAGGCTTAAATGGAAAGCCCCATTGGTACTTGATGTGACAGTTCAAGAGGACTGACGTGAAGGGTTTCATCTGTCGATGTTTCTGTATGGTGGATGGTGCCAGATCCGCGAACAGCTGGTACGGATGACCCTGAAAGTTAAGATCCTGCTTGTCTCGCGCAGAGCGAAGGAGTGATTCTTTCGTACGGTAATAGGTGAATTTAATTATGATGTCCCTGGGAGGACCCTCAGACCTCCTTGGACCCAGGGCCCGATGAATGCGATCGAACTCCAAACGGTCGCTGGATCCAACTCTTGAAAAAGCGTGGTTGCGGTGGATGTGAGGGGTGGACGTGAGGTCGACGATGGCTTCGGGCAGGCCACGCAGGCAAAGATTACCTCGACGGGACCTATTCTCAAAGCCGCGTCAAGATCTCTTCTCAGATCTGTAAGGTCTTGTTCATGATTTTCGATCACGGGGTGTCCATCTTATCTTCAAGAACATTAGTGTGGCTGCCCAACTCGTGAATTTCCTTGGTGAGATGATTCACTAGTCTGGAGGTAGCGGTGTGAAGCTCCTGCTGCAGCATGGTCTTGAACCTGGCCAGGAGGTCTGCGTCCCGCAAGGGGGGCTGTGGGTGGTCTGCGTCCCGCAAGGAGGGCTGCGGGTGGTCTGCGTCCCGCAAGGAGGGCTGTGGGTGGTCTGTGGCCTGTAAGGAGGGCTGCGGGTGGTCTGCGGCCCGCAAGGAGGGCTGTGGGTGGTCTGCGGCCCGCAAGGAGGGCTGTGGGTGGTCTGTGGCCTGCAAGATGGTCTGCGACCTACAAAGAGGGTCTGTGGGAGGTCTCTAGAGATGTCAGGCAGACTCTCCATATCTGAAATGGTGTCCGGACCACCCGAAGGTAGCGGCGGGGATGCAGCCAAAATCGAGGCCGGGGATTCCGCTCGAGAGTAGGCCGCATCAGCAGGCCGGCTCTGCAAGCGGCCGCTGATTTCTTCCCCATAGTTGGCGGGGGGTCAGCGGAGGGTGAGGGCAAGGATGGGGGACAGATCGTGCACCCCAGGAGGCAGAGGAAGGCGTAATGTGCCCGGCAGTGAAGGAGCGCGGCTAACGAGCTGCCATTCCCTGTGCTGCTCATGAGCACCCCCCTTTCTTCAGTTTTTAACAGCTCCTAAGTGGGCATTTGACATGCTAGAATAAAGAGGGAAAAAAAAACCAAAAACAAACATTCTGATGTAAAATTTCTCAAATATACTTTTCCCTTAAAATTACACTTTATTGTTCCTATATGACCCTTCTGCTTCTCTTAACCTCTGGAGACATATTCCCAAACCCTGGGCATCCTTTATTAAACTGTAGCCAACACAATCATCACCCTGTACCTTCTGGCAGCAGCCACAATCCACACAATTTAGTTTCCATTCTTCTTCTTCCCAAAACCAGCCTACCCTCGCCTGTGCCCTCTGGAATGCCCTCTCTGTCTGCAACAAACACACCTCTGTTCATGACCTCTTTGTTACTAACTCATTTATTCTACTTGCTGTCACCGAAGCCTGACTTCATGATGACACTGCTTCTCCTGCTTCCCTCTCCCAGGGTGGTCTTCTTTGGACAAACTCCCCCAGGCCCAGTGGACGCAAGGGAGGTGGAGTGGTAATCCTCCTATCCCCACAGAACACCTTCCAGGTTCTTCACTCTCCTCCCTCTCTGTCCCTCTCATCATTTGAAGCTCATTGTATACTTATATTTTGATCTATGGGCCCTCTTGACTACTATCAACTTTCATTGACTTCTCTGCCTGGCTAGCATACTTCCTCTTATGTGAAATTCCCACAATCATTCTCAGTGACTTTAACATTCCTGTCACTACTAACACCCCTGCTACTTCTAAACTTCTTAGTCTAATCTCCTCATTTGACATGAACCAATGGGTACATGCTTCTACTCACTCTGATGACAACACCCTTGACATTGTATTCTCCTACCTATGCACTCCATCCAACCTCTCCAACAATCCTTTTACTCTCTCTGATCACCACCTTCTTAGTTTCACTCCCTCTTTGTCTTCCGCCACCTGTCCCTCCAACTGCCTGACAATTACCCATACAGAACCTTGACAGTTTAACCCCTCTCTTCTTCACTCTGCTACTGACAACCTCTATGACAAAATCTTACCCCTGTCCTGCCCCAATCTAGCCACTTCTGTCGACCATGGATCTAGGTCCCCTGCCCTGGACAAGCTCGCCCCTCTCACTACACACAGAATCAGGCCCCAACCCCCACAACCCTGTAAACAAATACCAGAAGTCCCAAAAAATGCAGCCACGCTGTTGATTATCTGTGGTGTAAGACTAAGTCTCACAAAGGCTTCAACCAATATAAAACTGCCCTCCAAAAAATAAAATTCTTGCCTCTACACTGCCAAGCAGACCTATTTTATCACTCTCATTGAGACCTTTTCATCCATTTCCCCTCAACTCTTCTCTTTCTTCAACTGTCTACTTCGTCCTCCACTGCCTCCACCCACTATGTCACTCACTGCCCAGGAGATTGCCAATCACTTCAAAAAGAAGATCAATACAATCCGTGATGAATTCTCCACTCTACAGATTACTCCCCCACTTAACACCCCATGTCCACAGGTACACTCAACATTTCCCTTATTCAACCATGCTACTATAGACAATGTTTCCAAACTTTTTTCTAATGCCCACCTAACCACCTATCCCCTGGACCCTATTCCCTATTCCCTCTCAAATACTGCAGTGATCCTCTGGCTCTATCCTACACAGTCTATCTCACATCTTCAATCTCTCCCTCTCTTCTGGCACCTTCCCTAACACTCTAAAATATGCACTAGTCACCTCCATGCTTGAAAAGCCTACCTTGGACCCCACCAATCTTAACCTATGCCCCATCTCCTTGCTCCCCTTTTCTCCAAACTCCTTGAACGCCATGTACACACTAATTCTTAATGATCACCTCATTAAGAATAACCTTCTTGATCTCCTAGATTTCACCCTTAATACTCCACAGAAACTGCTCTCCTAAAACTCACCATAAATTTACTAATAGCTAAAACCTAGGGACACTATTCTGTACTCCTAACTCTGGACCTGTTGGCTGCCTTTGATATGGTTGACCACCCCCTCTTCAGAAAAAAAAAAACTTTACTCCCTTAGTCTCCATAACTGTGCTGTTCGCTGGCTCTCATTCTACCTATCCTACCACACCTTTAGTGTAACTTTAAATTCTACTTCCTCATCTCCTCTTCCTTTCTCCGTCGGGGTCCCCCAAAGTTTTTGGACCTCTCTCTCTCTCTAGCGGATAGCCTCCCATGACTTACAATATAATTTCTACGCTGACAACACCCAAATCTATCTCTCTACCCCTCAGCTCACAACATCAGTCTCCTTGCGCATCACTAACTTACTGACAGATGTATCAGTCTGGATGTAACACCGCTTCCTCAAACTCAATCTATCCAAAACTGAGCTCTTAATATTTACTCCCTCCACATGCCCCTTCCCCTGACTTCTTTGTCAAGATCAATGGCACAACCATCAACCCGTCCCCGTATGCACTGGACAAAAAAAAAATGCATATCTAACAAATTATGCACTGATTTGCATGTTCATGAGGGAAATAAGTACTTTATCCCCTATCATTCAGCAGGATTTCTGGCTACCAGGTGTTTTTCATAAAGGTAACAAGCTGAGATTAGAAGCAGTCTCTTAAGGGAGTGCTGTTAATCTAATTTTGTTATCTGTATAAAAGACACCTGTCCACAGGAGCAATCAATCAGATTCCAAACTCTCCACCATGGCAAAGACCAAAGAGCTGTTCAAGGATGTCAGAGACAAGATTGTAGACTTACACAAGGCTGGACTGGGCTACCAAACTATCGCCAAGCAGCTTGGTGAGAAGGTGACAACAGTTGGTGCAATCAATAGCAAATGGAAGAAACACAAAACAACCGTCAGTCTCCCTAGGTCTGGTGCACCATGCAAGATCTCACCTCGTTTAGTGTCAATGATTATGAGAATAGAAGAATCATCCCAGAACTACATGTGAGGATCTTGTCAATGATCTCCAGGCAGCTGGGACCACAGTCATCAAGAAAACAATTGGTAACACACTACGCCGACAAGGATTGAAATCCTGCAGTGCCCGCAAGGTTCCTCTGCTCAAATAAGCACATGTCCAGGCCCGTCTGAAGTTTGCCACTGAACTGCTGAATGATGCAGAGGAGGACTGGTTGAAAGTGTTGTGGTCAGATGAGACTAAAATCGAGCTCTTTGGCACCAACTCAACTCGCCGTGTTTGGAGGAGGAGAAATGCTGTCTATGACCCCAAGAAAACCATCCCAACTGTCAGACATGGTGGTGGAAACATTCTGCTTTGGGGGTGTTTTTCTGCTAAGGGGACAGGACAACTGCACCACATCGAAGGGATGATGGACGGGGCAATGTACCGTCAAATCTTGGGTGAGAACCTTCTTCCCTCAGCCAGGGAATTGAAAATGGGTCGTGGATGCATGTTCCAGCATGACAATGACCCAAAACACATGGCCAAGGCAACAAAGGAGTGGCTCAAGAAGAAGCACATTAAGGTCCTAGAGTGGCCTAGCCAGTCTCCAGACCTTAATCCAACTGAAAATCTGTGGAGGGAGCTGAAAGTTCGAGTTGCCAAATGTCAGCCACCAAACCTTAATGACTTGGAGAGGATCTGCCAAGAGGAGTGGGCCAAAATCCCTCCTGAGATGTGTGCAACCCTGGTGGCCAACTACAGGAAACATCTGACCTCTGTGATTGCCAACCAGAGATTTGCCACCAAGTACTAAGTCATGTTTTGTGAAGGGGATCAAATACTTATTTCCCTCATGAACATGCAAACCAGTGCATAATATGTTAAACATGCATTTCGTTTGAATGATTTGTTTCTATACTGTCTCTCAGTGTTGCAATACACCTACCATTCGATTTTTAGACTGATCATTTCTTTATGAGTGGGCAAACATTCAAAATCAGCAGGGGATCAAATACTTATTTCCTTCACTGTACATTCAGTCCATCATGAATGTGGCTGCCAGGCTCATCCACCTTACCAACCATTCAGTGTCTGCCAACCCTCTCTGCATTGGCTGCCACTCACCCAATGAATTAGATTCAAAATACTAACAACTTACAAAGTCATCCACAACTCAACCTCCAGCTACATCACTAACCTAGTCTCAAAATACCAACCAAATTGCTCTCTTCCTTCCTCCTAAACCTCTGGCTCTCTAGTTCCCTTGTCACCTCCTCCCATGCTCACCTCCAGGACTTCTCCCGAGCCTCTTCCATCCTATGGAATTCCCTACCCCAATCTTTCCGACTATCTCCTACTCTGTCCACTTTTAGGCAATTCCTTAAAACTTTCTCTTCAGAGAAGCCTATCCTGCCTCACCTAACAACTGTACATGTATTTTCTCCATCGGCTCAACCCCCAAAGTTGTTACCTTTTGTATCACTTGACCCTCCCATTTTAGAATGTAAGCTCTAACGAGCAGGACCCTATGACTCCTCCTGTATTGAACTGTATTGTAACTGTACTGTTTGCCCTCACATTGTAAAGTGCTGCGCAAACTGTTGGCGTTATATAAACCCTGTATAATAATACCAATAATAATATGGTCAAGCTAAAAACAGTTTATGTCTAGGACATAATTGTTTTTCCTTTTATGGTCTTACATAATATATTTTCTCTAACTGATCAGAGACCAGCTGTATCTTACCTGATGAGTCAAAATGTATGCATTTGCCAACACGTTTTAATTATTGCGAAGTAAATTATACTTTGGTATGATTATCCTAAATGCTGAAGAGAACATTGTTTAGTAGTGTTTTCCATTGCGCCACTTAGTAAAAGTTAAAATGAGTCACACAGCGTTAAGAACCTCAAATCTTTCATCAGGCAATCAAAAGAATTCCAAATTTTATATTACAACACGCTCAGACATAAACCTGTCGGTTTGTGGAAAGCTTTTAGTAATATGAGGCTATTATACCATGGTAACAGTGAGTTGTCACCTGCAGACATTACGGTTCCAATAGTCAGAATACAAGTGGCTTTGTCCACAGTCTTGAAGTAAAGTGAACAATTAGAGAAGATGAACTATATCACTTTCTCAATAATGCACTCTTCTGCTATAATGAAAGCATGTCGGAGCTCACAGAGGAGTTTATAGAGAAGTATGATATTAACAACAGTAACAGCATGAGGCTCTGTCACTGTAAAAAGATAGGAAAAAGTGACACAGGATTTTCATTTAGGGTGAATGCAAAGTTCCAGACTCTCAGCTCTGGATCGGAACATTCAGTCTTGTGTCTGGGTTTTGCTAGACACCTGCAACCTGGAGTACACAGATGTGAGGTGTTGGTATATACTCAGATCTCAAAATAGCTCAGGGCTTCCAGTTGGTGACTGCTCCCAGTAGTCACCAGAACTAGTGACCCCATTAGAAGATTTCTCCTCTACTAATTCTGGGGAAAACCAAAATTTGGTATTTTCCTTTACTTTCACTTTCAATGATAATGACAGGACAAATGGAGAGGGTGAATCTCCTTAATAGAGGCACAGACAGAAATAAAACCTGACAGGTGTTCTAATCCCTCTTCTCTCTATCCAAAACTGAAAAAAAAGTTTTGCTTTTAGTTATACTTTAATTGCTCATTGCAATGTATTTGTGGAACCTTTCCTTGACTGATATTTGCATCAGCTTAAATATGTAAAAATACAAAAATGGTGTAGCCTATTACCAACTAAAAATGTCAAACACCCTCCTCAGAAGGATCATGCACTCAGCTAGGAAAAATGGAGTCCACTTTGGCAAATTAGCTAAGCAAACAGTTGAATGAGTTAATGTATGGCCAGAGTAATGCAAGAGAAATAGCTTAATGGCTTGATAAAAAAAAAAAAGGCTAAGACGGGTCTAGAAAAGATATCATACAAGTTTTAAGTCATGTACAATATAAACACTTCAGTTATTCCAAGATGCTCATAAAGCTTAGTAATGCATAGATTTTGACATTTATTAATGTCCAAAAGTAGCATTACTTGCTCTTTAATGGTACTTAAGTCTTGTGCAACATCATTTGCTGGACATAAATCAACTGGTTTGAAATAGTTCTACATAAGCCAGTAACACAGACCACACTGTCTTTTAACCACCACCTCTTTTATACTTAAAATTCACTTTTTGTTTATTATAAAAAGCCATTCATAACGTTTCCAAATATTTGTCCACAGACTTTTTTCGGTTCTTATTGGAGTACAATCTACTTCAGGTATACGTTAAGAGGGAACTATTATTATGTATTTTTAAGTAGTATAAACTTACTGTGAAATGTGATCTTTGTCTACATTTTCAGTTCACAACTCATAAAAAAGCCATAGGCCGATTGTACAAAAATATTGCAAACCACAGAATCATCAACAATATCGCATATTTAGAGAATACTTCTTTGAGAAACAAGATATTTTTATATACATCTACTCAATCAGACCAAACACACAACTGGCAGGATTTCTTAATTCACTACCTTTAGTTGCCTTCCAATTATTTAAAATGCACCTAGTATCAAATATCTTTTACAGCTAACAGAGGTCACAGTACTCCCTGTGACTCCCCTAATTCTTATATGCTTTTCAGGTATTATCTAAGACAGCGTCTACTTCCTGAACGGAGATACTGGATCGGAAATGACACAATCATGTGAATTCTGGTGCTAGTGCACTTCCTTGCTGTGCTTACATTGTTCCTGACAAAGATCAGCCCCCTGCTGTAGCCTCTCTCCATATGAGTTGCTACAGAACTATGATGTTTAAATTTGAGTGATCACCAGAGAGAGGTGCTTCCCCCTGCCTGTGGTAGACTGATTACATCAGGGGTCCTCAAACTTTTTAATCAAGGGGCCAGTTCACGGACCTTCACACTGTTGGGGGGCCGAACTATAGTTTGAACAAATTCCTATGCACACATCTTATTTGTACTGCAAAAAAAACAGGAAAAAAAAAATACAATATTTAAAATGCACTGTACACTGTAATGCACTGCACACTGCAATGCACTGTTCACTAACGCACTGAACACCACAATGCACTGTACTCTGTAATGAACTGGACATCAAAATGCACTTTACTTTGTAACGCACTTGACACCGCAATGCACTGTACTCTGTAATGCACTTTATATTTCCTATTAATATTGTAACTGGCATATGAGTGCTAGCAGGGTTGAAGGTTTTGTGCAGTGCACAGTGTACCGCATGTATGCAACAATGGAGCAACAGCTCCAGGATGGATACCGCTGCGACAGATGTGAGCGGGTTGCCCTTCGAGAAGCTCGCGTTACAGATCTGGAGGAGCAAGTTGCAACAATGGGCAGAACAGACAACCTTGAAAGGGGTCTTCTGCTCTCTGAGCAGGTAGCTAATGGAATTGATGTGGAGGGTGGAGGAGCTAGTCAGGATTATCAGGTAGGAAGATGGGTTACTGTAGCGAGAGGGAGTGGTAGGGGGTCACAGAAAAGGAAGGCTGGCCAAGGTTTGAGCACCCAAATAGATTTGCCAAGTTGGTTGAAGATGTGGGGGTGGCAGCCCTGAATGTCACTGCTATCCCTAACAGCCGGGAGGGCAGACCATCTGGGAGGGGTGATGAGGGTAGTACAGGAAGGCCTAGACAGTTGGTGGTAGTAGGGGATTCTACAATCAGAAGGACTGATAGAATTTGTCACCAGGATCGACTCAACCGAATGGTTTTCTGTCTACATGGTGCCAGGGTTCAGCATGTGGTGGACCGGGTCGATAAATTACAGGGAGGGGCTGGGCATGACTAGGCTGTCTTGGTCCATGTTGGAACCAATGACAGAATACATGGAATGTGGAGGCTTCTTAGGAATCAATTTAAAGAACTAGGCTGCAAGTTGAAGGGAAGGACCTTCAAGGTGATATTCTCTGAAATATTACCTGTGCCATGCGCAGCTCAGGGGGAGATTAGAGAACTCAATGTATAGCTAAAGACCTGGTGTAAGAGGGAAGGATTTGGGTTTCTAGAGCACTGGGCTGACTTTTCATTGGGGAACAACATATATGCTAGAGGTGGTTTGCACCTAAATGAAAGGGGGTCTGCTGTGCTGGGAGAGAGGTTTATGGGAAGGCTGGAGGAGTATTTATACTAGGATCGAGGGGGGAGGGAGAATTCAATTATAAAGGGGAAGACAGATCAGCCAGGGGTCAGTACTTATTGGTGGGTGGAATGGGGAAAGATGAGCGGAGGGCTATGGCAGATGATAAGAAGGTTCCCATGTTACAAACAACCAGTGGAATTGGTACCATTTGTATGAAAATAACAAATATGCAAAATGCGTGTGCACAAGGTGTCAATGAATTAAAGTGTTTGTTCACCAATGCCAGAATTCTGTCAAGCAAAATAGGCGAGTTGGAAGCTTTGGTGCATGAACAGAACTATGGTTTAATTGATATTGCTTAATCTTGGCTTCATTCTTCACATGACTGGGCCATTAATATTCCTGGATATGTTCTCTTTCAGAGAGACAGGGTAAACAGGAAAGGTGGTCAGGTCTGTATCTGTGTGAGAAGTGATCTCAGAGCAAGTGCGAAAGAGGACCAAGTTGATGGAGAGTGTGATCAGGCTGAAGCATTATGGGTGTAACTGCACATGGGGGTGCGTACTACAAAGGTAATCATTGGAATTTGTTATAGGACTCCCAGTGTTAATGAGGAGGTGGAGACTCAGCTCCTTAAACAGATCAAAAGGGCTGCAAGGGCTGGGACAGTGATAATAATGGGGGATCTTAACTACCCGGAAATTGACTGGAGTAATCTTACTGCAGGAACAGTTAAAAGGGCAAACATTTTTAAACCTACTACAGGACAATTTTATGGTACAGTTCATAGAGGCCCCTACTAGGAATGATGCTCTGCTGGACCTGGTAATCTCAGACCATGCATAGCTTATTACGAATGTCCATATAAAAGAACATCTGGGTAGCAGTGACCATAACATGATTTCATTTATTGTTAGCTGTAAACATCAAGCACATAACGGAAAAATAAAAACACTCAATTTTAAAAGTCTATTTTCCAAGGCTGAGAGCTGCTCTCCAAGACTTAGACTGAGAGGAAATATTGACATAGATGAACACAACACAGAAATGGGAGTTCTTCAAAAAGACTGTATATGAACACACTGCAAAATATATTCCCATGGGCAACAAGTTGAAAAGGCTAAAAATTAAACCTATGTGGCTTATGGCCAAAGTTAAAAAAGCTATAGATAATAAGAAAAGAGCTTTTATTAAATATAAGAATGAAGGAACGCTATCATTGTTTAAGTATTACAAAGAATATAACAGAATATGAAAAAAGGAAATAAAGGCTGCAAAAACTGAAAAGAAACGACAGATTGCAAAAGATAGCAGGACCAACCCCAAACAATTCTTCAAATATATTAATACTAAAAAGGTCCGATCCACACATGTAGGCCCTTTACAAAATGATCTAGAGTGGGTGACTGGGGACAAAGAGAAGGCAAATATATTAAAAACCTTCTTCAGCTCTGTGTATACAAAGGAGCATGGGGGAGCTCTTGTCCATAATGGGCATGGTATTGACACAGCTCCAGATGATCCACATTGGCTCACAGCTGATATGATCCAGAAATATTTAGACAGAGTAAAGGTGAATAAAGCACCTGGACTAGATGGCATACACCCACGGGTCCTTAAAAAAATTTAACTCTGTCATTTCAAAGCCATTGATTCTCATTTTTAGGGACTCTATAATGGCTGGCATAAAATCACTGGATTGGCGTAAGGCCAATGTGGTGCCAATATTTAAAAAAGGGTCAAAATCTTTACCAAGTAATTATAGACCTGTTAGTTTAACTTCCGTAGTTGGGAAGATACTGGAGAGTTTAATAAAAGACCACATAGATGAGTTCTTGCTGAAAAAAATATTTTAAGTAACAAACAGCATGGTTTCATGAAAGACAGAAGTTGTCAAACAAATCTGATTTCTTTTAATGAGGTGAGCAAAACCTTGGACAGAGGGGTGGCGGTGGACCTGGTATACTTGGATTTTGCAAAAGTGTTTTACACAGTTCCCCACACACAGCTAATGTGTAAGGTAAAGTCTACAGGCTTGGAAAAATCCATCTGTAAATGGATAGAAAACTGGCTAAAAGATCGTATTCAGAGTAGTGGTTAATGATTCATACTCTGAATGGTCTAGGGTTGTCAGTGGTGTACCCCAAGGTTCAGTTTTGGGACCCTTACTTTTTAATATATTTATAAACGATATATGGTCTGGGATTAAAAATACCATTTCAGTCTTTGCAGTTCATACAGTTCATAGAGGCCCCTATTTCAGTCTTTGCAGTTCATACAGTTCATAGAGGCCCCTACTAGGAATGATGCTCTGCTGGACCTGGTAATCTCAGACCATACAACATGAACTGTATGAACTGCAAAGACTGAAATGGGGCCTCTATGAACTGTATGAACAGTATGCACCAACAACAACAGCTTGGTTGTATGCACCAAGCTGTGCAGTGGAATAACGTTCTTACAGGATGTCTCCAACTTACAAGCTAACCTCAATGCACGTTTTAATTGGGCAACTATGTGGCAAATGAGGTTTAATGTTGATAAATGTAAGGTTATGCACTTGGGGGCTAAGAATATGCATGCATCATACATACTAGGGGGGTACAACTGGGGGAATCAATGGTGCAGAAGGATCTGGGAGCTCCTATAGATTACAAGCTTAATAATGGCATGCAATGCCAAGCTGCGGTTTCTAAAGCGAGCAAACTCCTCTCTTGTACTAAAAGAGGTATAGACTCCAGAGAGAGAGATATTATATTACCCCTGTACAAATCATTAGCAATACCTCATCTAGAATATTCAGTTCAGTTTTGGGCACCAATTCATAAAAAGAACATTGGGGAACTGGAGAAAGTGTAGAGAAGGGCAACCAAACTGATAAGAGGCACAGAGGAGCTCAGCTATGAGGAAAGATTAGAGGAACTGAATTTATTCTCTCATGAGAAGAGGAGATTAAGAGGGAATATGATCAACATGTATAAACACATCAATGGTTCATATAGTGAACTCGGTGTAGAGTTATCCACTTTGAGGTCATCACAGAGGACAAGGAGGCACTCTTTTCGTCTGGACGAAAAGAAATGTAATCTCCAAACACCGAAAGGTTTCTTCACAGTAAGAGCTGTGAAAATGTGGAATAGACTCCCTCAAGAGTTGGTTCTGGCCAGCTCAGTGGATTGCTTTAAAAAAGGCCTGGATTGTTTCTTGGATACACAGAATAAACCTGGATACTAACATTTATAGGAAAAGTTGATCCAGGGAATGTCCGATTGCCTCTTGGGGAATCAGGATGGAATTTTTTCCCCTGCAGGAGCAAACTGGATCATACTTTGCTGGGTTTTTTGCCTTCCTCTGGATCAACTGTGGGTGTAGGATTATAACTTTTTTTTAATGGTTGAACTGGGTGAACTTTTGTTTTTTTTCAGCCAGACTAACTATGTAACTTGACACCCCAAAGCAATGTACTCTGTAGCGCACTTGACACCGCAATGTACTGCACACTAAACGCACTGGACACCGCAATGTATTAAAAAGAAAACATTTGTTGCGCTATGTTACTAAATTAGATGTGTCTTGGTTACATGTATCCCAATACAAAGGATCATAATATTGTCAAAAAAAAAAAGTGATATGTGTAACATCATAAATCCAAATAAAATTGAAAAAAATGAAACTTCAGAGGGTGACGCCACTATTACAAAGTGACAAAAAACAAAACAAATCAATAAATATAAATTTTGATGAAAGTCCACTACCTGTATCCAAATGTCCAAATAAAGTCTCAAGACCTACTGGTTGAAATGCATTGGAGGTGAGGCTGTGGGAGTTTTGATTCTGATTTTTGTTGGTTGCTGAGCACCAAGCGCAGTTTTCTACCATTTAGGTAAAATCTATAACTGCAGGCCCTTTTGATATTGACATGCAGAAACTTCCATGGAAAGCTATGAAATAGACATCCTGGGTTTCCTGACAGACTGTAAACCTCTAAAGCATAACTCCAGAAATTTTTTGTTTTGGATAGAGCACATTAAACTTTTTTATTCACATACATTTGTATAAGAAAGAAAAAACGTTCAGGTGTAATCAAAAAAGAGCCAATACAGTGGGAAGGCTTAGATTCTTTATTGAACACTCTGTTTTTGGCCCAGGGACAATGCTATCACCAGGTCACTAATGCATTAATATCAGGAATTAAAACACTTGGAGTGTAGGAATATAAAAATATGCTGCCTGCGTGGCTATAGGGTTACCTTATGCCCTGGTAAAAGAAAAAAAATGTATCATAGCAGGCAACACATAATTTACCAGCATTACCATAACAAATAAAAAGCAAAAATTCAAGTATACAAGACATACATTTTTTTTATCTCAGCCTAGCAGTAATTTTTTTACCTCTTTAAATATACTGCTGTTTAATGGCTTGTATTTTGAAACAAAACATATTTTAGTACTTTGCATTACTTTGCTGATGTAAACTGTTATCTCACCCAAGCTGTTGTACATTTGCTCTTTTTATTAATTGAAAGTGAATTTGTTTCAAGCCATGCATATTTATTTCAAATAACCTAAAACGAATTTCACAAAATGTATTTTAGAACAATTTAATAAAATAAAATAGAAACAAGCAATCAAGCTAATTTTAGTACCTTATAAAAAAAATGCAATGAAGGCAGTCTTTTTTAAAGTGCTGCACAATGTCCATTCACACCTCAACTGGCAATGGGACCTTTACTCATACGTTTTCAGCATAAATTCTGTAGTATTTTACATGTGTTTTTTTCACAGGTACAGTGAAAGGAGTACTAGGACACTTTTTATTAAAACCAAAGTTCCAATTCAAAAGGAAAAGTCTATTTTGAACCACTGTTTTTAAGAACAAAGGTGCAAATGGGTCTTCAAGCTCAGCTCTGGCCAGCCTATGGACATTTAAAAGTGTATTATTAACAAGCAGTTAATGAGTTTTACAACAAGCCTCTAATGACCTCTTAACCTATGAAGCAATGTGGCATAATTCATCCTTAAACTTTACAGCCAAGGCACTTAAATTTTCAGCAGCTCAGATTACCCTGCTCTCTCCTGCTAGTAATGACTGGCATCCTTTCAGCCTGGGAGACTGAACTGAGCTGCTGAGAAAAAAAAATTCTGGTCACTTCAGTGCACCTGCTGTGAACTTTGAGGAGGAATTGCCACTGTGCCAGCAGCTACAAGAGTTAGAGAGGGCTTCATTTAAAGCTAATTTACTGATTGGAAATAATATGCACAGTAAATATTTAAATGTCCATAGCATGGTCACAGGTTCACTTTACGTATGGTGCAGCCACTTCTGCACTTTGTTTCTCATGTCTTAGGCTACACTTGGCATGTGTTTTCTTGATAATGCTCAGTGGATTTTGCATGATGCTTTCAAAAAGGTAAAATATAGATTAGTTTTCTTATAGATAACTGGCAATCAGTCTTAAAATACTATACTAAATCATAACTGGTTTACTGGTTTTAACCTCTTGTTCCCCAAGCCTATTCTGACACTTCTCACATAAATGTAAAAATCTTTTTTTTTCTTGTTAGAAAATTACTTAGATGCACCGAATTACAATTTTGAAGCAGAGGCCCTAGAGAATAAAATGATGGGTGTTGCAATTTTTGTATGTTACATGGTATTTGCGTAGCAGCTTTTCAAAAGCAATTTTTTTGGGTAAAAATACACTTTAATGAATTTTAATGCACAAAAACACAATATAATACCTAATAATTGATAAAAATGCAGCGCTAATCTGTATCAAAATAAATAATCATAAAGTCCAAATATTCAAAGAAATTTCAGTTAAATTGCCCAGAGCGGAGTTCACACGATCCACCATCACCAAAGCACCCGAATGGATAAGCCCCTTACCGGACATTCTGACCGAAAAACACTGGTCAATAAAACGCAGCCCAAAATGAGGGATGAATAGAGCAGATGATGAAGCTGGCAATCCTCCCCAACATAAAATTCAATCTTCCTCTCATAAGATCTTTACAGGCCTTGAAAAAGACTCCCATCCAGTAATCAGATGAGGAATATGAAAAGAAAACCACTCATAGTGTAGTAATTTGAAATTAAAATCAACCAATTTAATACAAGTTACACGTACATTATTATGAATGGTTACCAGCATTGAACAAAGTTTCCAACCAAGAAAATGGCTGCCGTCCCTCGAGAACATGGTGACGGCACACGCCGAAGCTCCACCCAATGCGTTTTGTCATCCAATTGACGTTGTCAGGTTCAATGCTGGTAACCATTCATAATAATGTATGTGTAACTTGTATTGAATTGGTTGATTTTAATTTCAAATTATTACACTATGAGTGGTCTTATTTTCATATTCCTCATCTGATTACTGGATAGGAGTCTTTTTCAAGGACTGTAAAGACCTTATGAAAGGAAAGTTGAATTTTATCTTGGGGAGGATTGCCAACTTCATCATCTGCACTATCATTTTGGGCTGCATTTATTGACCAGAGTGTTTCGGTCAGAACGTCCAGTAAGGAGCTTATCCATTCGGGTGCTTTGGTAATGGTGGATCGTGTGAACTCCGCTCTGGGCAACTTAACAGAAATTTTTTGGAATATTTGGACTTTATAATTATTTATTTTAATACAAATCAGTGCTGCATTTTTTATTGTTTATTATTTATATTGCCTTTTATGTGAGCTGCATTTTTTTTACTTTTATTTAAAAATATACATTTTTTTGAGTTATATATTTTGTGTGTTAATCTAAGCGCATGTTTGATTGTTTCTACAATATAATACCTGATGTTTGGTAAAATATAAAAGATGATGTTATGCCGAGTAAATACCCAACATGTCACACTTTAATATTAAACTCATTCAATTCACAACTGATGGAATGGTGACAAATTATGGTACTTAAAAAAATTCATGGGTGACGCTTTAATAGCCTTTACAGGTTATCATTTAAGAGATACAAAGGAGGTCCAATGCTAAAATTATTGCTCTTACTATAGCGTTTGCGATGATACCTCACATGTGTGGTGCGAACATCATTTACATAAGCACGCAGCCTGCATATGTGTTCACCTTTGCATAGGGGGGCTGGGGCACGTTAACATTTTTTTTTTATTTTACTTACGTTTTTTTATTTTTACACGGTCTACTTTTTTTTAATCACTTTTATTGCTATCACAAGGGATGAACAACATCCCTTGTGATAGCATGGGAAGTGACAGGTTCTCTTTACTGAGACATCTGGGGTCTATTAGACCCCAGATCTCTCCTCTGCCCTTAAAAGCATCTGATCAAACCGAGGTCAGTTTGATCAGATGCTTTCACAGGCTGGTAACAGTCTGTTTACAATCGACCGAAACTGGAAGTGACAAAATACTCGTCCCTTCTGGTTTCTTAGACCATAGAGAGGATCAGAAATGTTCTGGTCCTCGGTCATCTCTATGGCAGGCCAGTGGAACTGCTCACTTCAGTCCTGGGCTCTGCGGTAGGATGGGAGATCCTGGGAAGGTGGTGAAAGGTTGCAGGAGGGGGGACCCCTTCCACCACCTGTAAAAGTGATCTAGGGGCTATTTAGCAATACATTGCTTATGACTTTGCTCAGCATCACCAGCTTAAATATAAATGCCAGGGCCATGACTGCAACTGCAGCCACGGCCCCAGTATAACCACTGAAACTCAAGGACACACGGGTACATCCATATGAGGAAAGTAATTTTCATTTCAATTCCAATGAATCAACTGCACTGACACAAAAGGAGAAGCTGCACACCAATGATGCTACATGGCTCAGTAAATTTTTATACAGCCATAAAAGCAACAGATTCCCCCCAGCAGATCGCCCCTCTCTGACATCTTTCACCCTTACAGGCTTACTCAAAGAAACCGGGTCTCTATGTTTGCTATCCCACTAAATTGTTGCCACCTTTTGGGTCAGAACCAGGGGCGGACTGACAACTCATGGAGCACCCGAGCAATAGGGGATCATGGGGCCCCTGTGTCCTTGCCCAAACTCAAAAAAGCCTATGAAAAAGGTACCAGGGGCATCTCATGGGGCCCCCTACTGACCCCGGGTCCTCGGGCAGTGCCCGAGTTTCCAAATGGTCAGTCCGCCCCTGATCAGAACCATGTTGTCACCCAGACAGGAAGTAAAAATCTCTAACAGAGAACAACTAGCAGCAAAAAAGCTGCCAGGGTATTTAGTCTTCCCCTATTCAACATGTTAACACCAGAACAGGAATTGATTGAAAATTGCATCAATGGGGCAACAAAGAGAGGTAAAAACTGAAGGTTTAACACAAACAAAACTAAAAAAAAAATAAGTTTAACATATAAATATAACTAAATGTCATTCAAAGACCAATTCTATCTGTTCTTCAATAATAAACTCATGTCCCTTATCTATAGTTATGTATGGCATTTTATGACAAATGTGTCCACTGACTTACAGGATACACAAGTGGTAAATTTGCTAAATTTCATGCTTTATACTACCAATGACCAAGTTCTGAACACACATCATGTTCGTTTGATCTGGTTAATGTTATTAATTCTTTTATTTTTCCTACATTGACTGAAAAATGTTTTGCCATTCACTTATTATGAAAATACAAAAAAAAAACAGCTGCCACGGCTTTCAATAGAGAACAGTTTATCTCATCCAGAGAGGTATCCAATGAACACAGCTACTGTTACAGTAGACCAGGTGTCATAACAAAAGAGATCCATCTACATACTCTAAATCATAGAAAAATTACAACTGTGCTGCACACCAAAGCATGCAAAAGTTATTTTCAGGCCAATATGCCTCAGCCATGTATGAATGTCCTGTTTAATAAAGTCAATTGACTATAGAAGTCAGTATCCGTAATTTTAGAAATAAAGACGTCAACAACATATTTTTGTGCAATTCATCCATTGTAGACAGTGTTAGTCATTTTAGTGTGCATTTCCCAGTTATGATAATTTCCTTGGAAACCACAAACTTTTTCAGTTGCTTAAGAAATCCCCTTTGTTCAGGCTGTGAGACTGGACTTCAGCATTCCAACACACCAAAAAACACACCATTCTATTGATTTATTTTAGCCCAGAACTGTACACAATGTGCGTCTGTGGTGAACGAATAAAGAGGTGTACACAGGATGGGTGGGGTCCATGTGAACTGAAGCTGGAATGAGCTAATTCGTTTTAAGTAAATACATTCCTCTTTTTTTTTTACTTTTGCTCAGTTAGAGGTGGAAAAGGGCCGTGGAAAATCTAAAATTACCTTATAATTGCAAAAGTACAAAATGAGTCATTCAGAAATTATGAATAGAACATCATTGCCCTCTGCCATAAGGTACAAATGACTAATCAAAGAGTTGGTGCTCAACTTGGAACATCATTGTCACTTGGACATCCTGTCAAAAATCCCTTCACATCTCTTCTAAATAATCGCATATGCCAGTTTCATCTTATAACTGCACGATTTCCCTTCTGTTATGCGATTTTACTCAGATCAGAAATGTTGTTCTTAATTCAGGAAAAATATGGCTGACTTCATTTTGCATGAAACTAATGTAAAAACAAGTTTTGCCCCTCTGACCCTGATGCTTTTTACACACAGTAATCCTTCCAATAATTCAGCTCAAGGTATTAGAGATAAACATAGGATTTTTATATGTCTATTAGCCACTAGAAGACAGTTTATGACATATTGACCTCTGTCCAGCATGCACACTAATTGTGGTGAAAGAAGACCTCCAACACCTATTCTATATCGAGAAACTAGATACAGAGTTGAAAAAAAATACAGATACCAAATATTTTTAAAAAAAGTGGAAACATTTTATTATAAATCTTTTATGAAAGGCAAGATACAGGCCATAATGATATGCAACAGAAGACCTACGAGAAACACTAGTTAGAATCTAGTAACCAGTTAACTCATAACAACTCACTTTGGAAGAGGGAACATATACATTGTAACAAAATCAAGCAAAAAAAAAAGGCACTGCAAGAATAAAATGTGCATTAAACCAAATAAGCACCACTGTGAAAACCAAAGTGGCCAGGTGTATGATAACTAAAGATTAGTCCATCCTGCCATAGATCTACAAAAACTCAAAAGTTCAGTCTTTCCACTGTGAATAAAAAGTGCTTCAGTGCTCAAATAAAGATTAGTCCATCCTGCAACCATTTAAAACAGAAATCCAGGTAAAAAAATGTTTGTCCATGCAGTGGGGCTGTGCCAGCACTGCATGGGTTAAATGTTCGTTTTGTTCTAGGAGAGAGGACACTGAAGATACACTCACCTAACCCACCCCACACAAGACCAGTCCTTTCAGCTCCTGCCTCTCCGCGGTCCTGCGGTTTTGTAACTGGACTGTTCCTGACGTCAGCAGAACTGTCCACCACTGGACCGTGCGGAAGCGCGGTTTTCCGTGAGATCGGCGGATCAGGTGAGTATGAGCTTAGTCCTGACCCCTAGCAAAAGAGGGGAAGCGATCCATGCAATGGGGGTACAGCCCCACTGCATGTTGAAAAAAAAAAAAAAAGTAACTAAAGTTTTTGCTTTAAATAAATTTCTCAAAGTAGTTCAATCTATACCCCGTGAATAGAAAGTGCTCCAGTGTTCAGACACCTCTCTCAAGGACTCACCAGACAACAATACCTCTCTTTTAACAGACTGGTATATAACGTGTGTATAGATGACTTCCATCTAATATGGCTTCTGGTCCTGACAGTCCTCTCTTGTGGAACTCTCCATATGGTGAACAAGAAAGAAAAAAGCAGCTCCAATAGTGTAAAACCATTTAACTAAAAAAATAACTTTATATTAAAAACACACTGACAAGAAATTAAAACAATCCAGCATTAATCAAGTAACTCAGCCAGCATGATGTATTGTGCCAAAAAGAACAATAAACAGTGGTCTCTGTCTCACCCAATATCTGCTGTGTCACTTGCAATGCATTACTTCAGGCACCAATACTGACATTACATCTGGTGGTCTCTCAACTAGCGCCCCAATGTTTCGTCTATTCAGACTTTGTTAAGGGGATGATATATATACATTGCTGTACTCTTTTAAGCATTATCATTATTGGGTTGTCTAGTTAACATGTGATACATTATTATTCAGTACAGGTACATGCTTTCCCTGGTGGGTAATGTTTACAACCTTGTCTTATCTACCTCTGCTTGATGTGTTAATAATAATCTGTGATGTACCATGTTACAACTCAATACCACACCCTATAAACAATTCCATAAAAAATGTAAAAAAAAGAAAATTACCCAAGAACTGATTAAACAACCGAAAGCTATTGAGGCTGAATTATTTGGGTATCTCTCATGAAAATCACATACAGCAGAATGTAACAAACCTTTAAAAAGGAAGACTTGGTTTATAAAGATACCCGTTCCTAAAATTCGTCAACTAAAAAACAACCAGTCACAATTGGTCTTGTGCAAAGCACCTAATTCTTACCCATTAACCAGTTAAGGGTCTTTGTCCTATGGTGAGCTCCTCAAAAAGATTTCTATAAGGTACCCTGCACATACACCATACATGATGTTTCCATATTGTAAAGCGCTGAGCAAACTGTTGGCGCTATATAAGTCCTGTATAATAATAATAATAATGTTTCTTCTCCACTGCCATATCTCTTCTGCCACTTTAATCTGCAAAGCTGAACTGTCAAAATGAAAGCCAGGCCTTGTAGATTATAGCACCAGAATGGGTCTCAATCTCTATGTCAGAGCGACCTCAGTGGCTTTCATGAAATGTGATTCCTTCAGTCATCAATGGCAAATTCACCCTAACAATATTACTGTTAGAGGGAAATTACAATATTTATGTGCCAGGCAAAGGGATTTCCTTTGCTCTGCACATGATGTCTATTAAAGAAACCATACTAGGAATTGCTATAGATTACATAGCGGGAGCAGCTGTCAAAATACAGCCATTTCAGCATAAAATGACCCAAGTAGTCTGTAAGTGTCATTGAGTAATACAGTTCAACAATGTATAGTTACATTGTGTTTATTACCTCATTCAAATCTGGATCAAAGATGAATTCCTATTCAACCTGTATAAAAGTAGTACAAAAATCTCCAGTGCTTTGTTAATTTAACACATTGAGCACCCCAGCAATTTACAACTTTTAATGCTGCTAGATCCTGCTGTCTCAGTGCTGTGTCCCTGAACTTCCAAATTTTAACAGTTAAGAGTTAACAGTGGACAATGCAGCCTTGAGACAGTCTGTTAGCTTGGTGAAGATAGGGGGAAGGGGAAGGGAAGAACAGAGGAGTGCCTTGCCATCCTTGGCTACAGGTCTGTGTACTTCCAATGATGCACAGTGTAAGGAAACACAACTCTACTCCCTGAGTGCCAGAATAGCTCCATAGGGCACAAAGAGAAAGAAGCCACCCTGAAACAGAAAACTTAGGGCAGTGGTCATGGCACCAGCTTAAACTGAAACATAGGCAATGGTTAAATAATAAAGAAGCTGCATAATCACGAAGTGATTAAATCGGCTGCTGAAAGTGCTTATAAAAAAAAAAGAAGGAGGATTTAACAATTTGACCCCCAAGCCAATGCTAACATTTCTGTCATACATGTAAAAATCAGCATTTTTATTAGATAATTACTTGGAACCCCCTCAAACATATATACAGTTGTGTCCAAAATTATTCAACCCCCACTGAAATTGAGTGTTTTGGCCAGTTTGACATTGCTTTTGATCATTCAGTCATCTTGCTTACATTTACATTAAAGAGGCACTTGTAGGTCAGACAAATATAACATAACAGTTATAATGAAATAACCACAAATGTCTTTTCTGTGCTCACAGCATTATCAGTTTTATTCAACCCCCAAGTGACATTCAATCTTAGTACTTAGTACAGCATCCTTTTACAGTTATAACAGCTTTTAAACGTGAAGCATAGCTTGACACAAGTGTCTTGCAGCGATCTACGGGTATCTTCGCCCATTCTTCATGGGCAAAGGCCTCCAGTTCAGTCACATTCTTAGGCTTGCGCACTGCAACTGCTTTCTTTAAGTCCCACCAGAGGTTCTCAATCGGATTTAAGTCTGGTGACTGCGATGGCCACTCCAAAATGTTCCAGCCTTTCCTCTGCAACCATGCTCTAGTGGACTTGGAGGTATGCTTGGGATCATTGTCCTGTTGAAAGGTCCAACGTCTCCCAAGCCTCAGGTGTGTGACGGACTGCATCACGTTTCCATCCAATATCTCCTGGTACTGAAGAGAATTCATGGTACCTTGCACACGCTGAAGCTTCCCTGTACCTGCAGAAGCAAAACAGCCCCAAAGCATGATTGACCCTCCACCATGCTTCACAGTAGGCAAGGTGTTCTTTTCATCATAGGCCTTGTTCTTCCTCCTCCAAACATAGCGTTGATCCATGGGCCCAAACAGTTCTAATTTTGTTTCATCAGTCCACAGAACACTATCCCACAACTTTTGTGGTTTGTCCACATGGCTTTTGGCATACTGCAGTCGACTCTTCTTATTCTTTGGAGACAGCAAGGGGGTACGCCTGGGAGTTCTGGCACGGAGGCCTTCATTACGCAGTGTGCGTCTTATTGTCTGGGCTGAAACTTCTGTACCCACATCTGACAAATCTTTTCTCAGTTCCTCAGCAGTCACACGGGGACTTCTCTCCACTCTACGCTTCAGGTAGCGCACAGCAGTCGAAGTCAGCATCTTCTTTCTGCCACGACCAGGTAGCGTTTCAACAGTGCCCTTTGCCTTGAATTTGCGAATGATGCTTCCTAAGGTGTCTCTTGGTATGTTTAACATCTTTGCAATCTTCTTATAGCCATTGCCCTTCCTGTGAAGAGAAATCACCTCTTCTCTTGTCTTCCTGGACCATTCTCTTGCCTTCACCATGTTTGTAACCACACCAGTAAATGTCTAGAAGGAGCTGAGTATCACAGTCATTTTAAAGCTGCCTAATTGGTGCTTATTATGCTTGATTGCTGCTCGGTGACATCCACAGGTGTTTTCAATACCTGATGGAAAGCACCTGTATGAACCTCTGTTCTTCAGAGTGGTAGTCTTTAAGGGGTTGAATAATTGTGGCAATGAAGAAACCACATAAGAACCATTTACTACTGTATTACATAAACAATTGATGTCATTTTAGTTGCATTTGGGTAGTTACAACGTCCTTGTAGGATTTGATTCTGAATACAATTCCAAATGTACACTATAGTCCCTAAACCCCTTTACAGCATTGGGGGTTGAATAATTTTGGACACAACTGTATATATATATGTATATTATCTTGATCATTACTGCAGCGATAACAGAGATATCAGCCTTCCAATCCAGTGACGTACCAGTATTGTTGCTGGTTGGCAAGTGGTTAATATTGTTTTAACCATCAGTTAAGTCTAATCAGCCTTGATTAACCCCATTCTTTCCTTTTCCCATTAGCTATTGTTTTACTTTTTTTGTTAATTTCTATTGTTTTACTACCATTTAAACCTTTTTTTATTTAACTTTTTCGACAGTTTTTTTTACGGTCACATAAATTGAAAATATGCTAAATTGAAAACAAAGCACCTTTTTCATTTGCAAATAACTTTGCAATGCTTTGTACCAGTGTAATTTTAAGCAGGTGAAACATTGTTTTTTTTTACCACAGGTTGAAACTGGATTTTTTATGCCTTTTTGTCTATAGATGATTTTTGCAAGACAATTGAAAGCCTAGTGTACCTCCCAAAAAATAACCAATGGGGTTGATTTACTAAAGCTAGAGAGTGCACAATCTGCTGCAGTTCTGCATTGAAACCAATCAGCTTCCATTTTTATTTTGTCAATGCCTAATTGAACAAGCTGAAGTCAGAAGCTCATTGGCTACAATGCACAGCTGCACCAGATTTTGCACTCTGTAGTAAATCAACCCCAATGCACTACTTATTGACAACGTTCTCACTGAAAAGACAGGTTCATAATGGAAATGTAAAAATTGCTCAAGTCCATAAGGGGTATAAATATACAAGAGCAGAATTCAAATTTTTTCCAGTTTGAATTGTAATTTCTTTTTACAGTTTGATTTTTTTTGTATCACAAATAAATAGACCAAACAGGGAAAAGAACATCACCTTTATCTTATTATTATTATTATATAGTGTTTATATAGCGCCAATAGGTTTCCTCAGCGCTGTACAATAAAGTGGGGGGACAGTACATGAGACAATACAGTAACAATACAATACACGAGGGGTTCTTATTTCTAAATAACCACCATTCTTTGTACCAGAAATTTAAATTTTTTCAGTGCGATTATAAATTATATGAATAGTAAAACAGCTTTGCACTTTCCATGTACAGTTGTTTTTTTAACCACTGGTTTTAAATACTTTTACCCCTTTCCTGCCCAGGCCAATTTTCAGCTTTCAGTGTTGACACACTTTAAATAACAATTGCGCGGTCATGCAACACTGTACCCATAAAAATGTATCATTTTTTTCACACAAATAGAGCATTATTTTGATGGTATTTAATCACCACTGAGTTTTTTAATTTTTTTGCTAAACAAAAAGAAATCCCCGAAACCTTTGAAAAAAAACATATTTTTCTTTTTTTCTGTAATAAATAACCTTTCTTCATAAATTTAGGTCAAAATGTATTCAGCTACATTTCTTGGTGAAAATACCACAAATTAGTGTATATTATTCCACAAACCATGGTTTATATATCTGTATATCTGACAGTCCATCAATCCTGATGTACTGACAGCCAATCTCATTTCTTGAGGCCGAAAATGCCAGGATAGTACAAATACCCCTAAAATGACCCATTTTTGGAAAACAGTCCAATGTATTTAGTAAAAGGCATGGTGAATTTTTTGAAGTTGTAATTTTTTGGTAAATATTTTTGGAAAATTAATAAAAAAAATAAATAAACATTTTTTTTTCCCATATTGTCACCAGTCCAGTAGGGCGTTATTATCTAACTGGTGCGGCGATGATCAGGGACACTGACTGGTGACAGTATGTAAAAAAAAAATAAGTCATTATTGCCAAAAGAAAGCTTTGTCTTCCAGAAAATAAAAAAATTACATTTGGTATCATAAGTAGCGAACAACAGACAGAACCTAACTATAAACTAATTATAACATTTACATCCTATTAGGGTATATTTAGATGTGTGCATCCTGGTAATATGCATATTACATGCATTAGTGCATTGCAGTTTGGTTCATTCTGGTTTGTATCTCAATGCAAAATGACAATGCAATAGAATGCCACAACTCACTACCATTAAACAAAAAAATAGGTCACGTCCAACTTTCAGCATGTTAGGGTGTGTCAGCAACTAAGTCATTTCAATAGGCTGCCTAGGCATAAACACGTTAATGCACAACATAACTATCATTAACACACATGAGATAAAGCACCTCAAAATTGTAAATGGTGGCTCTATTAGGTAAAAAAAAAAGCTGATATATATATTATGGTCCTGCACCAAGCTCAACCCTTACTGGAAAGAGGTTTGGAGGATTGTCCAGAAATTCACAATCCCAGAGGGCTCAGCCTTTTTTCTACTTCTTGTCTCAAACATTCCTGATAAATCGTACAAAAGATCATCACCTCCTCAACGCTGCCAAAACATTCATCCCTCTTACTTGGAAATGCCTGCAACCACCAATCATAGGCCTTTGGCTTCACAGGGTTGAAGAGCTAAATTAGATGGAAGATTTGGTACTTACCACACATCACAAACAGGAGAGGCATACTAACACCTGGATGTTGTGGAACATGTTTGTCTACTCTGAAAACGGGAGCGTTGTCTGGTACTTCTCACTTGGACATCTCACTTGGACAGCCCAGCACATCCACCTCCTTGTATATTTTATGTTATATAATATAGTATATGCATATGTGTACATTTACAGTACATCTCCCCCTACCCCCACCCCCCTTTTTTTTTTGCTTTTTTTGCTTTCTTTCGCTCCCCAGCTCAACCCCCCACCTACGTTCTCCTTTCAACCCCCCTAGTCCCCTCTCCTCTCATTAAAAAACTGGGCAGTTCCTTTATTTGTCAAGATTTGCACCATCTACACTGCCTAGGGCATGCCCTCTCTGGTATATAGAACTGTAGCCATTCTTGGCCCTCCCCGGGTTGCTATTTCATTGACAGCCTGCTAGGCCTACACAGAATAAGACTCTGCTGTCACCTTCTATACTGCTGCTTTATTCACTTTCTGCTTGAGTTTATATTATGTACGATGGTGTATATTTTACTGCCTCTTGTTGTCGTGATGTCATAGAACCTGCCTTCTTGCTAAATAAAGAATTTTAATTAAAAAAAAAAGCTTATATGAAAAAATGAACAAAAAAGGGGGGTACCACTCTATACTCCCAGGAAACAGAGGGTATTTATGAGTCATTATTCCTATCACAAGAAAAAAAATTGGTTTATGCCCTATTCTAGGATAGTAGGTGAAACCATTTCACAGAAAGACATACAAGCATATGGTTTGGTTAAAGCAAAGGCTGCTTACCTTGACCACAGTTGGTCGGAGCGGCAAAGTTTTCACCGCTCAGTAGCACAATAAAATTGCTGTCAGCTCGGACAGTTGCATGCCATGTTGACATTGCTACTGGTGGCTCTTGACATGGAAAAAGAGCCCTATTGTTGATGGGAGATCCAAATGTGTAAACACAGGGCCTAGTTACAAAGAAAAAAAAAATAGACAACAGAAATCAGAATATACATCAAATACACATACATATTTGGCTCTAGAGGACATCAAATCACTATATCCTGTCTATCCTCCAGTGTTTTCACTTTGTATACAATGAATAACATTTACCAATCTTACAAATGCTGTATATGTACAGATGAAGATTTTGCTATACAGGCAAATTGCAAACTCCAAAAGTAATGTGACATCTTTTAATAGTAAAACATATTTTAGCGCCAATTTATTAAAATAAAAAAAGACAATCCAGGCAAGGGGAAGGCAACAAAAGCCTAGTGTTTAAACTGAGTTAGCAGCCTTTTCCAGGAGGTTGTCACTCTCCCTTGGGAAGTGGCCACTACTGCCTGAACAGTGAACATCTGGCCTGAAGGCTCACACGGTTTTTACTGTCACAGTACAGAGTAAATGCTGGTTGAGAGTACAACCCTAACCCCATCTCCCAAGTCTTTCTATTGGCTCCTTGTTGTAATAGGCAGGCTCATTAGGCAATACGGTATTGAGGTATAGGAGGCAATGGGTGAGTCAGGCTCCCGTCCAGAAAGATTTGCTCTATATTTGTATCGTATCTTTAGGGGACTTAATAAGAAAGATGGCCTGACATGCAGACTCCCAAAGGGGCCCGCTATCTGGTACACTTCTGTTCCACTGTAAGTTTACGGTAAGAAGGTAAATAATGCATGAGAAGAAAACTTAACTAGATAATCATGGTGTTCTTGTGTTTCACAATGCCACCTGCTGGTCAATTTTAAAATGATTTAAGGAAGAAATACTTTATATTGTTCACATTTCTCTTGCATCACCAACAACCACCAAGAGACCAGAATTAAAGTTTACATAGATTTTGTATATTGTTTTAAAACATGAATATACATTTTTTTAATCTTCTCTGTACATGTTAGAAATTTTTTTTTTTGAGCATTGACAACTCCGACTGAATACATATGTACGGTCAATGTCATTCTTTCAATGGTTGTGTATATTAAAAATTAATATTCTTAGCAGCTCAGATCTATTTATCAAGTAGGACTACACACTTCATGAACTAATAAACTATGCACATACTATTCTTTTTGAAGTGGATCTGCACCCTCAAAACCATCATCTTTCTTCTCCACCCCTCCTCTGGTCCTCTACACAGATAACACTCTTTTTTTTTTTCTTACATTATTTTAAAGAAAACAATTTGGGCTGCCCTCCCCAGGTATGTCAGTGACCTAGGTGAATGGGGTGCACCGTGCTTGTGATGCCTACTGGGATGTGCACATCACATATTCCAGGAGGCACAGTCGTTCATTCACAAAGGAGGAGGGGGGCGAGCCTAGCAGCAAGTCATCAGGAGGCCTGCTGGCTGAACCCAGAAGGGCCAGCAGCCTCTCAAGGATATCACACAAAGCATGGCGGCACGGAACCAAGCACTGTCAGAAGAAAAGAGGTGGGTGTGTAATTAAAATGTGAAGAATATGCTACTAGGTGAGCAGGAGTTTAAAAAAAAATATTGGGGGGGGGGGGGGAATCTGCTTTACCTTTCTTGATGGCTCATTCTGTTTGAAAATGTTTTCAACTACTGTAATATCTGGGGCTGTGCGGGTTGTTCATGAACAGGAGTAGCATATGCACAATATAGCAAATGTATTTTTTTCCCTTTAGCATATTTGATCTGAAAAACTAATACTTGATATGGATCTGAACTTATCCTAATGTATAGGATGAGAAAGTGCATAAAAAATACTTTCAAACTAGTAATGCCTGAACTAAAAAGCCTAAGGCTAGGAGCACATGGTGATTTTTGTAGGAATAATGCGCTACTAAAATCGCAACCAATAGCTGTGCATTTGGAACAAATTACTTTGTTGCAAATGATGGTCAATTGGTACTGTTTGAGCGTGATTACCATCCTTAAAATTGCCTCTCTGGTCCTAGCCTAAAATGTTACATAATTCTTTTTACTTTTCTGTCATGGTCTTGTCTAAGTTATAGCCAGTTCCAGTTAACTGTCCTGTCCAAAATTGGTAAACGGTCATGAGAAATTGTTAAAATTTCAGGTTTCTGTGATGTAAATAAATGAGACAAAGATAAATTATTTCAGAACTTTTTCACTTTTAATGTGACCTATAAACTGTACAACTCAATTTAAAAACAAACTGAAATCTTTGGGTTGCATATGTGTGCACACCCTCTTATAACTGGGGATGTAGCTGTGTTCAGAATTAATTAAGCAATCACATTCAGAATCAAGTTAAATAGGAGTCAGTACACACCTGTCATCATTTAAAGTGCCTCTGATTAACCCCAAATAAAGTTCAGCTGTTCTAGTAGGTCTTTCCTGCCATTTTATTAGTCGCATCCTACAGCAAAAGCCATGGTCCGCAGAGAGCTTCCAAAGCATCAGAGGGATCTCATTGTTAAAAGGTATCATTCAGCAGAAGGGTACAAAAGAATTTCCAGGGCATTAGAAAAACCATAGAACACAGTGAACACAGTCATCATCACGTGGAGAAAATATGGCACAACAGTGACATTACCAAGAACTGGATGTCCCTCCAAAATTGATGAAAAGACGAGAAGAAAACTGGTTTGGGAGGCTGCCAAGAGGCCTACAGCAACATTAAAGGAGCTGCAGGAATATCCGGCAAGTACTGGTTGTGTGCTACATGTGACAACAATCTCCCGTATTCTTCATGTCTGGGCTATGGGGTAGAGTGGCAAAGACGGAAGCCTTTTCTTACGAAGAAAAACATCCAAGCCCGGCTAAATTTTGCAAAAACACATTTGAAGTCTCCCAAAAGCATGTGGGAAAATGTGTTATGGTCTGATTAAACCAAGGTTGAACTTTTTGGCCATAATTCCAAAAGATATGTTTGGCGCAAAAACAACACTGCACAGCACCAAAAGAACACCATACCCACAGTGAAGCATGGTGGTGGCAGCATCATGCTTTGGGGCTGTTTTTCTTCAGCTGGAACTAGGACCTTAGTCAAGGTAGAAGGAATTATGAACAGTTCCACATACCAGTCAATATTTGCACAAAACCTTCAGGCTTCTGCTAGAAAGCTGAACATGAAGAGGAACTTCATCTTTCAGCATGATAGCGACCCAAAGCATACATCCAAATCAACAAAGGAATGGCTTCACCAGAAGAAGATTAAAGTTTTGGAATGGCCCAGCCAGAGCCCAGACTCGAATCTGATCGAAAATCTGTGGGGTGATCAGAAGAGGGTTGTGCACAAGAGATGCCCTCGCAATCTGACAGATTTGGAGTGTTTTTGCAAGAAAGAGTGGACAAATATTGCCAAGTCAAGATGTGCCATGCTGATAGACTCTTACCCAAAAAGAGTGAGTGCTGTAATAAAATCAAAAGGTACTTCAACTAAGTATTAGTTTAAGAGTGTGCACACTTATGCAACCATATTTTAGTTTTTTTATTTTTACTTCCCTCCACCTAAAATATTTGTTGTTCAACTAAGTTGTACATTTAAATTACATTACATTACTTACATTATTATTATTATTATTATTGCTTACATTAAAGGTGGAAAAAGTTCTGAAATTTTTTATCTTTATCTCTTTTTTTTACCTGACATTTTAATAGGGGCGTGTAGACTTTTTATATCCACTGTATACATCTTCTTATACAAGTCAAGTTTTGGTATGCCTTTTCTATAAGCAACATCTACATACTGACAATGTATTTTGTAACACTAGAGGCAAAAAGGTAGATATATGTATATGTGACACTCCCTAGGAATTCTAGTAATTCAGTAAATGAAATGAAGGAACAGATGGCACAGTATCTGAGTGTAGTCAACAATGCATTTTACAACAAGCTGCGCAACAGTTCTTAGACCTTGAAAAAACCCGTCTGAAGCCAGAAGCAAGAAAGTGTCAGACATTTATTTTTTATCAAAACAATCTCAGGTCCAAAAGTCATAAAGTTGTTTAAAAAAAATGCAGGTACATACCTCTGCTCACCACACCTGCCTTAATGTTCATATCATAAGCTAAGAATTTCAGACAGCTAATAACCTGCCACTCTAAAAGTGTATACAGACAGCTGTATTATGAGCTAGAGTTCCTGCAGTCCCTATCTTTTAAACGGTTACGTCTGAATAGAGAGGGACGGCAAACCAGAGCCTTTGATCCAAGCTTAAGGGATGTAATCCTGTTAGAACTCAATGTGCTATAAAGCTGACCTTCTTTGCTGTGATCCAGATTTGAAGCAAGGCATAAAAGGGATGCCGAACATATTTACTATGTCTTAATGGCAGTTGAATCCACTCGTATTAGATGTCTCATGCTCAAGTCTGTGTGACTTGACAGTAGCTGATCATATTTTTTCTTGTAAATACTGACCTTCCACTTTGGTCCTTAGTCCACTTTACAGACCTCCCATTTGTTGTTGTTTTATACCATATTCTTAAAACTGATGGGAAAGCACATGGCATCTTTACTCCAGCTTTTCTGATCTGAAGACTCCACGAATCAGAAACAAAGATGAGCTCCCCACACCCTGGTGCCTGGCTACGTTGTATGTAAGAAGATAGTTGATCCTTCCAGTGACCTGCAGGAGAAGCTGCAAGTTCAGGTGGCATTAGAGGGCTTTCAGGGAACTGTTGCTCCAATCCATGATTTGACTGGGTAGAGTACATGCATTTTGCAGTAACTGGCACAGCAGTTAAATATACTTCTTCGACCTTTAACACACTTAAATCACAGCAGTCCAGCACTAAAACAAAATCCCCACTCCCATTATTCCTTCTGTCACAGCAGTTCCCTGAACTAGTAATCCCAGAAGTCTGTTTCCTGTTACCATGGTGCTCACACTTATGAAAAGTATCGCTTTCACCTATAGCACACAAAGTGGTGTCTTTCATGCTACTATGTGAGGAGCATATATTTAAATGTGGCACAGAAGATTCAGGTCCTTGGGCTCCATGGGCTTCAGCCACCTGAGAAGAGTAAGCTTTGCTTGTAAAGCCTTCACCAGCCATAGTAGGTTGAAGGAATAACACAACACTACCTGATAAAGTCTGGCTGTCAAAATTGACATCTATGTCCAGAGCAAAATGTTTCACAAGTATGTGACTTGTATTAGCCATCAAAGGCAAGTCATCAGTATCTGGATCCATCCTCAACTGTTTTCAGGGCAGGATAACAGGTACAATTCAATGCCAAGCTAAAATCTGAAAGAAAAGAGAGGAAAACAAAATTTTATTAAAATAGCACAGATTGTTTTCCAACAGTACAGAGGTGTCAATTGGCATCTCAAGCTGACATTACCACAAGGATTGGCCTGATTGTTCATTGTATGACACCAGTTGAAATCTTTTGTGATGCTGTGATATATTGATGTGTTGAGTTTGACTGCCTTTGGTCTGTCTCTTTATAATAATAAATTAATAAAACTTTTAAAAAAAAAAGCACAGATTGCAATAACAGGTTCTAAGAGAAGTGAGAAGAGTCTGCATGCAAGAACCCCTTACAGTGTAGGAAACATTAATTGCATGCCTTTTCTAGTCAACTAAATGGTAAAGCATTGTGGATCACAATGACCAATGCAATTAAGAGGATTTCCAAGAACTCTATCATACAACTACAATTAAATTCTTATTTTTTTAGTTTGTGATATGGGAAGCCCCCCCCCCCCCCCCATCCTCCCTGAGATACATTAGAAGGTAAATGAAAATCTCTCCAAAATTAGTAGTACTCTCATATCTGACAGGTCTCATGGAAAACAGGTGTCCCCATTGGATTAGATTCATTCACTTCTCGTTGGAGTGACAACTGTAGAACCTTGGATTTCTCATATATATCTAGTTACAAAATTCCCCAAAACAAAAAGAGTGGTTTGATCTTTCTCGATAGGAACATGGGGCTTCTAACCCTTTCCCGATCTGGCCAAAACTAGAAGTGAACATTTTTGGCTGGAGTTACATTTCATAATGGCATTAGCCAGTGCATCCCAAAGAGAAAAAATATAAAAGAACTAATGTTAAACCTGGGTGGCTAAATTCAAGACATGTTAACGAGAAAGAACTATCCTTTAAAAAAAAAATTAGCCCGAGGGGTCACCCATGGAATTCCAACACTACAAAGAATGCAAAAAGAAATGAAAGAGTATGATCAGGGCATTTAAAATAGACAACCAGAAACACATAGTGGAGGATAGTAAAAAAAAAAAACACCCAAAAAAAGTTTTTAAAACATTAATAGTAAAACGTTGAGGTCAGAGAATATTGGCCCCATAAACTATAATCATGGGATGTTGGTTACAAGTGACAAGCAGAAGGCAACTGTATTAAATACATTCTTCTCCTCAGTTTTCACAACGGAAAAGGAGGGGTATAATAAACAAGACAGTATTAGTAATTGAACACGGAAAGTTCCCTTGTGGCTAATAGTAGCCATTTTTCAAAAAAAGACTTGAAAAATGTAATGTGAATAAATCACCAGGACCAGATGGTTTACACCCAAAGAATTTAGCCATGGTATAGCCAGACCACTATTCCTAATCTTCAAAGACAGCTTTTTGACTGGAAAGGTACCTGCTAATTGTCAAAAGCTAATGTGGTCCCCTTTTTTAGAAAGGGTCAAGATATATACCCGGAAACTACAGACTAACATCAATAGTATGTGAACTGTTGGATGGGATGATAAGGGACCATATCCTAGAAATTGCTGATGAAAATAATATCATTATAGTAACCAGCATAGATTCATGAAAGATTGTTATTGCCAGACCGACCTTTTAACATTCTATGAGGAATTAAGCTGTAATCCGGATAGAGGAAGGCCTATGGACATGTTGTATCTGGATGTCCCCAAAGCATTTCATATAGTTCCCCATAAATGCTTAATTTACAAATTGAGGTCTGTTGGCATTCACAACAGTGTATGTACCTGGATTGAAAACTGGTTACAGAAGTGCATCCAAAGTGTGATGATAAATAGTTTATGTTCTGAATGGTCTGGAGTTGTAAGTGGAGTGCCCCAAGGCTATGTCCTGTGACCAATTCTGATTAATTTGTTCATAAATTATAAAGATGTTAGCTCCAAGGAGCAGGGCCCTCCTATCCCTCTTGTATTGAACTGTATTGTTGCTGAATTGTCTCCCATTATATTGTAATGCGCTGAGCAAACTGTTGGCGCTATATAAATCCTGTATAATAATAATAATGTTGGTATAAACAGTGTTTGTTGATGAGGCAAAGCTCAGTAGGGTACTAACTTCAAAGCTAAATATAGAAACTTTACAAGAAGACCTCGATAAAATAAAGGGGTGGGCAACTACATGGGAAATTAGATTTAATACTGAAAAATGTAAAGTAAAGCACTTGGGAGCTAAAAATATGAATGCAAGTTACTCGCTAGGAAGAGAACCTCTGGGGGAATCAAGAATGGAAGAGGATCTGGGCAAAGCTAGCAGACTATTAGCATTCATTACAAAGGGTAACTAGTCAAGAGATAAAACAATAATTCTACCACTGTTCGGCCACATCTTAGCTATGCTGTCCAGTTCTTGTCACTAGTCCTCAGGAAAGATGTGCTGGAACTGGAGAGAGTCCAGAGCAAGGCAACAAAGCTATAATGGAACTGGAAGACCTCAGTTATGAGGAAAACCAATGCCCTAAATCAGGGGCACTCAACATTTTGAAAAGTGAGGCCCACTTCGGTGATCTGGTAACCAGTCACTGGCCAGAATGAAACTAAATGGTTCAGAAGAAGAAGACGGCTTTCAGTGGTTGCAGGAGAAAAATGGAGAGGATTGGTTCCTGTATATGCTGCCCCTTCTGCCCCTCCTAAACAAGTGTAAAACAGAATGTGAAAAGGAGGCTGCAAGGGCCCAGTGGAGCATGGGACGGGGTCATCATTGCGACCCCTGCCGCTACACCAGTGGTTGGGGGAGGGGCAGGGAGAAACATGTCAACTAAGGGGTTTTAAAGCCCCCAAAATGTAAGTGAGCCCTTACTGTTCTGAGCCCCTATAAGGCTGTTTTCATACTGATGCCCCTGCAGGCTAACTGTGATTTGCCATAGACTTCTATTAAACCTTGTGGGTGAGGTATACTTTCTGAAAGCGCACCAAAAACTCCTGCATTTAGGAGTTTTGATGCGCTTTCAGAAAGGGCAACAAACCTACAGGATATAATAGGAGTCTATGGCTCAGTGCAGCTAATCCTCAAGTGCTTTGCACTGCACCCGTGGATCAGTGTGAAAGCAGCATAATAGTTAACCATTTTATAGATGCGAATATGCCCATTGCAAAAGTGCAGTGTTGCTTAATACACTGACCTTTTTTTTTCTCTTCCAGCTTCTGTTGGCATCACTCTGCTGGCACATGGTATCACTCCACCTGGGACAGGAACCGGTGCTGCTTCACTGGTTTTAGATTGAGGGCCACATCAGAGGGCTTTGAGGGCCACAGGTTGAGCACCCCTGCCCTAACGCAGAATCTCAAAACGCTCAAGAAATCAAGTGGATGTATAATAGAAGAGCTGCAGCTATAAGTAATGCACATCAGGGAAGGATCCATGGTGAATATGCAAAAATGACAGCCAAGGCACTGGATGAATGAAAATTAGTCATTGAACCAGCACCTTGGATGTTGTTTTTGCATATTCAGTTAAGAAGAACTATTACAAACATTAAACTTTTTCTCACTGGAGAAAAGACACTTAAGATGGGATATCGAAATATACAAATATCTAAAATGGTGATTCTAACCATTTAGAGAGAAAACCATTGTGTCTCAGGTTGCTTGAGAAGACACACAGCCATTCAATGATATTGGACAAGAACCGATTTAACATTAAGGTTCACCTTTCCCAAAAAACTGTATATGAGGATAGGGGGCGTCTGTAAATAGAAACAAACTGGGCAGTTCTGATTAACCGCAATGTACTGTGGACGGGCAGCAGCTACAGGCAAAGCGACATACGGGTACGTCGCTCTGGCTGTACTAACACTCACAGCTGACACAGTGGAATGAAGATCCCGGAGAACGGGACCCGGTGATTCTGTGATCGCTACGCGATCACATGATCACAATCTTAGCAAAGCGGTTATGAATCAATCTGATTCATAACAGCTTTGCTTCTCTTCCTAGTGAGCTGTGATTGGCCCACATCTGTCACATGATACCCGGGGCCAATCACAGCACCCTGTACCATGTGACCAGCTCCAGCCAATCACAGATCACTATATTGAGCTGTTAAAAATCTAACTCATTCATGACAGTTCATGAATGAGTTAGGTTCATGACAGCAAGTTTTTGCAGATCTTTATTTCTCCGGTAAATCAACCCCCACAGTAGTACAATGTTACTATGGTAACATTGTACTATTCTGATAAAAGTATTTGAAAAAATAATAGTTAAAATATATATATATATATATATATATATAATAAAAAAATACCATATTTAACAAAAGTTTTTTAAGGGTTCTTTTTAACTACTTGCCGAGTGCTTACCCTAATTTTGTGGGTGAGCAGCAGCTCTGGGCAAAGCGACGTATTCTAATGTTCCTTTCTATTTCAGGGTGTGAACGCGCCTGCACCCCCCACCCCAACCCCCCCGTCGGTCCAGGGAGAGAAGAGAGAACACGGCATAGAGTAAAAGCACTACATATTACATACACACGTTAGATTAGCACATATAACTCTTTGATCGCCCGTTAACCCTTTGATCACCCCGTCATCCAGCCAGTGCCATTAGTACAGTGTCAGTATATAGAATTTTTCACTGATCACTGTATTACTGCCACTAGCGACATTAGATAGAGTCAGTTAGCACCCCTCCCAGCCAGGGTCAGCTAGCGTTATATTGCCCGCACACTATCACACTCACACTATAGGTTGATGATCACCGCCATTACTAGTGTAGTATGTGTACAGATCAATATAATGATCATGAACAGAATTATACTAGTGCCTCCTTTGTATAGTGTCCCCAAAAACGCAGTGTTAGCAGGATCAGCCCCGTACGCGGCCAGCACTAGTGTTTAGCCCCTCTGCTGGTTTTCACTGAAGATTTGTACCAATTGATTGTGGGCCAAAGCAATTTATATGCACAACAATACAATCATCGTCCACCCAAATTCAGATCTTGCCAGACAATTGGCATGGAAACCTATCATTTAAAACTTTTTTGGGCCTAACCCTCAACATGGGCATTACAAAAAAGACTGAATTACGGTCATTATGGTCCACAGACCCGATTCATCATATGCCCAACATACATACAGTATATGCCCAACATAGACCAGCAATGTACCGGTACATCACTGGACTTTGAGTGGTTATATCGAGATGATGCCTGTAGCTACGTTTTTTCAGCTGGTTTTCTGCTTTCACGTAAAAGCAATCCTAGTGGCTAATTAGCTGCTGGAGAGTTTTTACAAGCAGCAGGAAGGGACATACCACCCCCTCCTGCTGCCTTCCACAGTTTTCCAGGGCTCTCCTGTCCCACAGGGCAATCTGAGAATGCAGCCGGCTGACCATAGAACTGATCAACAACCAGAATGGCTCCAATCACCTCTATTGTCTAAGAGACCAGAAGCTACGAGCATTTCATCATTTCCATTTCGCCAGACTTTAATAGTGCCATTTTTAAATTGGGAAAGCATCTGATCACACTGATCTTGGTGTGATCAGATGTTTTAAGGGCAGAGGAGATATCTAGAGTCTAATAGACCCCAGATATCTCAGAAAAGAGTGTCTGTCACTGCCTATTGCTATCAAAGGTGATATTTACATTTCCTGTTATAACAATAAAAGTGATCAAAAAAGACAAGATAAAAAAAGGGGACAGTGCAAGAAAAAAAAAATTAAATCCCCCGTGCTCATGTTCAAAAGCGAACGCAAGCATTGATCTCATGTCGGTATGTAAACAGAGACTGCACCATGCATATGAAGTATTATCGTGAACGTCAGATCGAGAGCAGTAATTCTAGCACTAGACCTCCTGTGTAAATATAAATTGGTGACCTGTAAAAGGCTTTTAAAGCATTGCCTATCGATATTAAAAATGTATGTACTTTGTCACCATTGCACGGGCATGTACAATTTTAAAGCATGTCATGTTTGGTATCCATTTACTCATCGTAACATCATCTTTTATATTTTATCAAACAATTGTGCAATAAAGTTCTAAAAAGTGCATTTTTCTCTGTGTTTGAAAAATCACTACACAAATACTGTGTGACTTAAAAAATTTCAAAACCCATCATTTTATTCTCTAGGGCCTCTGCTTTAAAATAAATATATAATGTTTGGAGGTTGATAGTAATTTTCTAGCAAATAAACAGTTTTTTCATGTGAACAAAAAGTGTCAGAAAAGGCTTGGTCTAAGCTTCTAATGTTGGCTCTGAAATGCCAGAATAGTAGAAGCAACCCCTCCAAATGACTCCCTTTTGGAAAATAGACACTCCAAGGTATTTCCTAAGGGACATGGCGAGTATTTTGCAGATCTCATCTGTTGCCACATGTATTTAGAAAATGAAAAAAAAAAACGAATATGTATTTCTTCTTTTCTTTTTCAAAACCCTGTGACAAAAATAGTATCTGTAAAATACTCACCATACTTTCCAAAAAAGGGTCATGTGGGGGGGGGGGGGGTTTGTACTATTCTGGCATTTTAGGGCCTCCTGTGATAGGTAGTGAAGAAGTGATATGAAGAAATATGCCCTTTGAAAGCCTGGAGGTAGTCATTGGATTTTGGGGGCCTGTATGTAGCTAGGCTGCAAACAAATCTTTCACATGTGGTATCCCCATACTCAGGAGAAGTAGTAGAATGTGTTTAGGGGTGTTATTCCACATATACCCATGGCATGCATGAGCAATATATCATTTAAGTGACAACTTTGTGTAAAAACAAAAAAACAAAAAAAAAAGTAATTTTCAAAGGATTGGTGGCAAAAAATAAAAATGTACCATGGACTCAACGGGGTTTATTTACTAAAGCTGGAGAGTCCAAAATCAGACTCCCTTCTGCATAGAAACCAATCAGCTTCTAACCTCAGCTTGTTCAATGAAGCTTTGGCAATGAAACCTGGAAGCTGATTGGTTTCTATGCAGAAGGGAGCCTGATTTTGGACTCTCCAGCTTTAGTAAATAAACCCCAACATGTTTCTCTGCAAAAATCCTTCGGGTGTCTACTTTCCGAAAAGGGGTCAGTTGGGGGGGGGGGGGTCATTCTGTTGAATTTCCCTTGCATTTTAGCACCTCAAGAAATGCGATAGGCAGAAAGTGAAAGCTTTACCATAGTTTGTAGATGCTATTACTTTCACACAAACCAATTAATATACATGTATTGGGATTGTTTTTACTAAAGACATGTAGCAGAATACATTGTGACCTAAAATTATGACTTTGAGTTTATTGGATATCTTTTACAACCAAAAGTGAAAAATATTCTTACTTTTTTTCAAAATGTTTCGGTCTTTTTTTGTTTATAACGCAAAAAGTAAAAACCGCAGAGGTGATCAAATATCGCCAAAAGAAAGCTCTATTTGTGTGAAAAAAAGTTACAGCCTTGCACAACCGCGCGATTACCAGTTGACATAGTGCACTGCCGAACAGCAAAAAATGGCCTGGTCATGAAGGGGAGTAAATCTACCGGAGGGCAAGTAGTTAAAGTTAAATAATGCCTTTGCTATAACTATAGGTCATTTACATACCTCTTGAAATTTTCAATGAAAAAGATATTTCCAATACACAGCATAGTCATACATAGAATTACACTCCAAAACTCATTCTGCTACAAAACCTAAGGGGCATCTTCAGAGTCTTTTGAAGACTTTTTTTTGCCACAAGTTTTTGGAATGTGCTGAAAAAAAAATTAAAACTAATAAAATTTCCAATTTAATAAGATATTTCTCTCACATAGCATGGACATGTTTATAATTACCCGAAATACATTCTACAATTCCTGCTGAGTATAATGTGTCAAAACCAATGTACTGTAATGATCATCTACAAGTGGTCAGGGAATACAGCTTAGTGTGGAATTACCTAAAGCAGTCCCCATCCCTAAAGGCCAAGCAAGCCTCACCTACTGGTACGTGACTGCCCCCAGGAATGCCATGTTCACTGGCCAAGAAGTACAGGAGGCTGAAGAAAGAAAGATCAAGAGTGCCTATGGTTCCAGGAGTGCAGTTGTCCACAGGGGATGGCTAGGACTGATGTCTCACAGGAACATAGTCATTTGGATGTGCAGATGGGTCAGTGTAGGCAGCAGACAAAGACATGCTCAGCAAACAGAAAAATGATCTGTCCAGGCAGCAGGCAGAAACATGATCAATAAACAGGCCAGGGTTAGTACAGGTGGCAGGCAGAAGCAACATTGTACTGGTGTGGTAGGCCAGGGATAGTACAGGTGGCAGGCAGAGGCAACATTGTACTGGTGTGGTAGGCCAGGGATAGTACAGGTGGCAGGCAGAGGCAACATTGTACTGGTGTGGTAGGCCAGGGATAGTACAGGTGGCAGGCAGAGGCAACATTGTACTGGTGTGGCAGTGATCAGGACACCTGGCCAGTGTCACCTTAGTGACACTTTACTGCTCTGGTGGGGTGATCGGGTTTGTGGGGTTTTTTTTGTTTTTTTTATGCTGCGATTGCTTATACAATCATAATGGCTATATATGCAATCACTTTCTTGTCACTGTTAGGCTGCAGTAATAAATAATGGCTGTCAAGAAGAATGAGAAGAAGCACAAGAAGCAAATCAGATGCAATGCATCACAAGGTAAGGGATGGGAAGGGACATGCAAGTGAAAGTGAAACTGCAGCAAAGAAAGATCAGGTCCCCTCCCCTGTTAAGATAGGGCTGTGCTGTGTAGCAGAGCTGTGTAGATCACAGGACTGGATGGACACAAATACACATAATTTGACAGACACACCAGCTCTTCAGCTTTAAATATTATCAGAGTTGGATTTGCCTCTGCAGTTTACAAAACACTTTAAGTCACTCAAATGCCAACATCAAGAACAAATTCTGCAAATAGAATGCAATAAATAGGAAAGCCAGTATGAATCACTTTTTTTTGTTCTTCCAAAGATGTGCAACAAAAATAAATATTTGCTTCATGAAACCAAAATATAAGCAGGCAAAAATATATTATTTCTCTTTAAAATTCATATTTTAAAGGCAAACATGTAATGTAACTCAAGGGATTTATATGCTTTGTATAATACGACAGCTCTCAGATCACCACTTCTAGTAAATTATGAGAAAAAGAGACAGTTTACTAGAAGTGCATCCTAAGTATTCCTCGGAGACTGTGTGAGAAGATTTTTCAAGTTTATAGTTAAATATTCAAGGTATGTCATTACATCTTCATAGCAGAAAGCCCATTAACATTCTGGATAATGATCTTCTGATAGCAAACAAAGTGTATTCTCTTTGGGAACGGAGATATGAACAGCAAACCATGAAAAGAACATTATAGATAATATTTGCTGATGTACAGCAGGAAGACATGACCAGATTTGCAGAGAATGGACAGTTTACATTGCACAACCTCTGTGATGCATCTAGGATTGGGACAACTACAAATTCAATATACTCCCATGCTGACCCTGCCAGGAGTGATGTATGGACTACTATAGCTGCTCTCCATCTGAAAATGCTAGATGGCTGGCTGTGCCTGACTTCCATTACTTTTAGCTCCACACATGGAACCAGAATGTTCTAATGGAGTATCAGAAAAGTGCCAAAATTTCTTATTTCTATGCTGTATCCAGGTGAGCTACTCAGACAGCCCTGATGCCAAAGCATCAGCATGAAACCAACATTTTTTAGCCCCCATTCACATTTGAACGTGAATGTATTTATTTCAGGTACTGTCAATTTACGCAGTGCTTTACACATATATATTGAACATTCACATCAGTCCCTAACCCTCAAGGGGTGTACAATCTAAGGTCCCTAACTCACATTCATACACACACATAATAGGGCCAATTAAGACAGGATCCAATTAACCTACCAGCATGTCTTTGGAGTGTGGAAGGAAACCGGAGCACGCGGAGGAAACCCACGCAAGCACAGGGAGAACATGCAAACTCCATGCAGGAGGCGCCATGGTCAGGAATCGAACCCATGACCTATTTACTGCAAGGCAGACGTGCTAACCACTAAGCCACTGTGCCGCCCCATAGCCAGTTGTTTTATATTTTTCATTTTTATGCACGTCTTGCCGGACAAAAAAGTAATTTAGAGTTTTTGTCCTCTTAGACTTATTAAATGGTAGCGCCTGAGAACAAGTTTTTTTTTGTTTTGTTTTTTTTTTAGTTCTATGGGGCCAAAAAAACATCAGGCAACAAGCAACACAATTCTCAGGTGTGAATGAGCCTATTGAGAATAAAGGGATTCTTTGCTGTCACACTTCAGGAATCCTTCAACAAGATGTTTAGGTGTGAATGGGGATAATAGGAAAAGTCAAGAATGGGCAGACTCTATTATTCTCTTACTGCAGGTTCCCTTTGAGGAATCAGGACCTGTATTAGGAATCAATTATCCTTATGATTGAAAATGTTTAAAGAGACCCTTCAGTGGCAAGATCAAAGGGCTGACATAAATGAGTAACCAATCAGAATTACCTATACTGAAATTAATGCAGGCCATAGACAGGTCGAAAATCGGCCGATTTTTTAGCCGAAATAAAAAAAATTGGCCAATTTTCGCACCGTTTGTGGGTTAATTGGTCAGCCGTTATTCAGGGTTTTGGCACATTTTTTTATTGGTAAAGTTGGAAAACAATCCCGAAATGATGGGCAAATCGGCCGATCGTTTTATCGATAAAAAATCTGCGCATGAGCCATGACCTGCAAGAAGAAGAAAAAGAAGAAGAAGAAGAAAAAGAAGAATTCCGCTATTATATTTGACATGAAAAAGTATTACGGTTGCAACAATGTATCTATTTGTATCCGAATAAAACCATCTGTATCCGAAATGGATACAAATGGATACATTGTTGCAACCGCAATCATTTTTCATGTCAAATATAATAGCGGAGCTCTCTGCAAGGGACAGAAGTAATTAAATGCCGGCTGTAGACGGGACGAAAATCAGCCGATTTTTTTACCATTTGTGGTAACGTCGGCCTATTGAACGACCGATTTTTTGGGGGTTTTTTTGTTTTGTTTTTTTTTAAACGGCCGGTTTTCGACCCGTCTATGGCCTGCATTAGTAATAAATGAATTCTCATTGGTTGCTGTGACTACTGCAGTGTTCACATTCCTGTATATTTTGGTTTACTGATTAAGCCCATGTGCTGGATTCTAACAACCAGTTTGTACCTGTTTATTTCACCTAATTTGCCCTAGCAGGATGCAAGAGAGAAGCTGATCATCATGCAGATAGTAACAGCTGCCACCCTGGGGAGAGATATGATGCCAGAGAAAAAAAAAGGATGAAAAGACAAAGTTATGAAAGATCTGTTGCTGTCTTTAATGCGGTTTCCTCCCTGTAGCTTTCTCTGTCATTTCTTCAGCATCATAGAACATCAATGTTTAGGTAAATGTCAACTGTTTGCATGGAAGCAGGCTTTAGCATACTATTAGATGCATCTTCTTGTTACATCCAGGACACCTCTGAATGTCTAAGCAAATTTTAAAAAGCTTAGACATGCTACCCAATCCCACAAAGCTTTGCGAGTAATAATAACAGTTGCGGACATGTGATGTGCCATGAAAGTTGGAGGAGGTTTTTTAACCACTTCAATACCGGCCACTTATACCCCCTTCCTGCCCAGGCCAATTTTCAGCTTTAAGCACTGTTGCACTTTGAATGACAATTGCGCGGTCATGCAACACTGTACCCATATGAAATTTTTATCATTTTTTTCACACACATAGAGCTTTCTTTTGGTGGTATTTCCTCACCCCTGAGTTTTTTATTTTTTGCTAAACAAAAAACACCTGAAACTTTTGAAAAAAAACGCACTTTTCTTTGTTTCTGTTATAAAATTTTGCAAAAAAAAAAACATTTCTTCATAAATGTAGGTCAAAATATATTCTGCTACATTTCTTTGGTGAAAAGAATAATTATAATTGAATTTGTATTTTTTTTCAAATGTTTCTATTATTTTTTTTATTTTCTATTAATTTGTTTTTATTTTTTTACTATTTTATTTTTCAACACACTGTGACCAAAGCAATACAATGTTACCATAGTAACATTGAACTACTCTGGGCAAGTAATCAGGTTTTTTTTTTAAACACACTATGATTGCTAATACCAATGTATTTCATTGATATTTGCAATCATTGTTACTGAATGAAACTGATTCATTCAGTCTTTTGCTGTGATTAGCTGTGATTGAGCAAAGCTGATCACATAATACAGATGTGCTGTGATTGGCCCTGTCTGTATCATGTGACTGCCTTGACCAGTCACAGCTAACAACATAATTGTATACAATGGATGGCACGACAGGCCATTGTATACAATTGACATGCTGTGATTGGTCACAGCAGTCACATGACACTGGCAACGGGCCTATGTAGTGACACAACAGGTGGCAGATCATGCAGCTGCACGGCCCCGTGAGTGGCTAGTTTTGCCAGGACATCATATGACGCCCAGTCACAACGGTGAGTGTCGTCAATCTGCTAAAGGCCAGGCAAGAAGGTGTTAAAGTGTTTTTTTACTGAGTTTACAAGTTTTCACGAATACATTCCTGACATGTTATAATATGTCATGAATATCCTTATTAAAGTTTTGAATGACCTCTTCAGAGATTGGCCTGTACCAGTCACAATTCTTTAAAATAACCAAACACATAGTTCTGTATTAATCTCTATCCATTACGGCCAAATTACCCCCTTTCCCCGATGCCTTAATAATCAGATTTTAATTATTGCTTAGATCAGACAAAGCCTTACATTGTGGGGGAGTTAACTTCTTGCCAACCAGCCACTGTAGAAATATGGTGGCAGGGCAGCATGGCTGCGCAAAACCAAGTTTTAAAAAGTGCTTTTGCAAAACAGGTAGGGGGCGCGCGAGAGGCGCGCCACCGCCCTACCTTCGCCCACGATCGCGGCCGCGGGTGTCAGTCGCTGGGTCATGGCCGGTCATTACCTGCCGTGTCCCGGCAATTAGCGGCAATCACTGACAGAGAGCACGGCTGCAGTGTTTACACTGTACCTCTCCTTTCTGTCAGTTCCCTGTCAGCTCCTGACAAGCTGATCCGGAGAGAAGAGTTTATCTCTCCGGATCAGCGTGTTCCCATGCAGTACACACCCCCGCCCCCTAGTAAAACACTCCCCTCACACAGTTAACCCTTTCATTGAATAAAAAAGTTAACCCCTTCCTCCCCAGTGCTATTAGTACAGTGTCAGTGGGTTTTTTTTGCACTGATCACTGTATTGGTGTCACTGGGGATGTCAGTGACCCCAAGTCAGTTCCCCCCCAGTGTCAGAATGCCTGCCGCAGTCCCGCAGTTCTGCCATAAGTCGCTGATCGCCGCCATAAGTCACTGATCGCCGCCATAAGTCGCTGATCGGCGCCATTATTAATATAAAAAAAAAATTTAAAATCCCAGTATCTTTCCCGCCATTTGTAAACGCTATAACTTTCACGTAAACCAATTAATTTACACGTATTGGTTTTTTTTTTAGCAAACACATGTCGCAGAATGTATTTTGGCCGAAATTTATGACGAAATTTGATTTTTAAATTTTTTTTACTGGACAAGTTTTATAGCAAAAAGTCCAAAATATTGTTTTTTTCTCTCAAAATTGTCAGCCTTTTTTTTTATAGCGCATAAAATAAAAACGCACAGGTGATCAAATACCACTGAAAGAAAGCTCAATTTGTGGGAAAAAAAGGATGTAAATTTAATTTGGGTGCAGTGTTGCATGGCCGCGCAATTGTCAGTTAAAGTAACGCAGCGCCGTAACACAAACCTCTTCTGTAACCGCTTCCTGACCACCCTATAGCAGAAATACTGCTACAGGGCGGCATGGGTGCGCAAAATCACACATATATATACATGATTTGCGCTCCCATGGTTTTCACGCCCCTCCCAGATAGCTTCAGATTGCCAGTCAGTACACTAGTAATCACATATAACCCCTTGATTGCCAGGAGCACGCTCATGTACAATAAACCTCCATTGCTAGTATAGTGTCTGAACGGGTCAATATCTTTGATCAGATCAGCACTATACTAGCGTTCACATTAGTATAGCGTACCCAAAAATGCAGCGTTAGTGGGATCAGCCCTGGCACCTGCCAGCACCTGCGTTTAGCCCCTACGCTTACCCCCCCCCTTTCTCCCCCAGCAAGTGCAGTGTCAGTAGATCCCTGTCACTTGATACATTGCACACAAAACTGCAGTGTTCGCAGAATCAGGCCTGCTCTCTGTTAGCACTTGCCGGTAAATTTTGATGACTCTCATATGCAGCAGAGTGCCAGTACTAGTGCCGCGGTCTAGTACATCTTGATCTTTCACATACCTCCTTGATTTTTGGAGTTGTTTTTCACGGAATATCTGCATGCGTTGATTGTGGATCAAAGCAATTTATATGCACAACAATTTATCGCCGCCAACCCAAATTCAAACCTTGCCAGACCAGTCGCATGGAAACTCATTACGGTTTTCGAATTTACATTTTTTTTGGGCCTAACCCTCAACATGGGCATTACTAAAAGAAATGAATTGCGGTTGTATTGGTCCGCAGACCTGATTCATCATATGCCGTGTTCTCTGTTGCCATGGCCAGGCATAGATATGAGAGTATAATGTGTTTTATGCATTTCAACGACAATAGACTCTGTCATCTTCGGGGTGACCCTGAATTTGACCGGATCCACAAAATTCAGGCCCTCGCAAATCACCTTAACCAAAAATTTGCAGATGTCTATACTCCCCAGCAAAACATCTGCTTTGATGAGTCCCTCATTAATTTTTCAGGCCGCCTTGCATTCAAACAATTTCTCCCCTGCAAGCGTGCCAGATATGGGGTCCTGTGAGAGGGCAACAGGCTATACTTATAAGTTTTGGATTCACGTGGAGCCCCCTGGATGTCCAGACTACATGGGGAGCAGTGGCAAGATAGTTTGGGACTTGGTGTCATCCTTTTCCATATGGGGTACCACTTATACATGGACAATTTTTATTCAAGCTTGCCACTATTTAGACATTTGTTCAATCTTGGAACTGGCGCTTGTGGCAAAGTGTGACCTAATGTGTGCCCACCATTAGAAGTGGGTGGATGTAGGGCGGTATATTCTAATGGTGGACATACCATACACTTTTTCTGGCAGAGATTTCTTCTCATGTTTGTCATTCAGTCCACAGGCTGCATACATATACCCAACAAGGACCAGCGACATACTGGTATATCACTGGACTTTGAATGGTTATACCAGGATGATGCCTACAGCTGCAGTCATCATCCTGGTATCGTTTTTTTCATCCGGCGATCGGCTTTCATGTAAAAGCATTCCTAGTGGCTAATTAGCTGCAGGATTGCAGATGATGCCCCTCCTCCCCCGCTGCCTTCCACGGCCTTCTCGGGCAGTCTCGTGCCATCGGGGGAACCTGAGAATGCAGCCGGTGTTTCTGCCAGCTGACCATAGAGCTGATTGGAGACCAGAATGGTGCCAATCATCTCTATAGCCTAAGAATTCGGAAGCTACAAGCATTTCATCAATTCAGTTTTGCAGGATATAAACAGCGCCATTTGTAAATTGGGAAAGCATCTGATCACACTGATTTTGGTTTGATTAGATAATGTAAGGGCAGAGGAGATATCTGGAGCCTGATAGACCCCAGATTTTTCAAAAAAGACTATATAACAATACCCATTTAAGTTATAGGGGATATTTGCATTCCCTGTTATAGCATTAAAAGTGATCAAAAAAAAAATTGAAAGGTACAAATGTAAAAATAATAAAAAAGAATCAAAATAACTTTAAAAAAAAATCGCCCCTCCCATGCGCGCACACCAGTGTGCACAAGCCTTGACCCTGTGCCGGTATGTAAACAGCCGTTGTACTATGCATGTGAGGTATTGCCATGAACGTCAGATCAAGGACAGTAATTCTAACACTAGACCTCCTCTGTAAATCTAAAATGGTAGCTTTTAAAGGCTTTTAAAGCGTTGCCTATGGATATTAAAAATGTTTGCAGTTTGTCGCCATTGCACGGGGCATGCGCAGTTTTAAAGCATGTCATGTTTGGTATCTATGTACTCGGCATAGCATTCGCTTTTATATTTTACGAAATAATTGGCCAATATATTGTGTTTTTGTGCATTAAAAGTAAAAAAAGGGTATTTTTTTTTTTAAATTTGCTTTTGAAAAATCGTTGCACGAGTACTATGTGCCATAAAAAATTGTAGTACCCACCATTTTATTCACTAGGGTGTCTGCTTTAAAAAAATATATAATGTTTGGGGGTTTAAATTAATTTCCTAGCAAAAAATACAGATTTTTTTCATGTGAACAAAAAGTGTCAGAAAAGGCTTGGTCTTCAGGTGGTTAGAAGAGTGAATGATGTGTGGCATAAACTTCTAATGCTGGGCATCAAACACCCCCACCCCCAAAAACGACCCCTTTTTGGAAAGTAGACACCCCAAACTATTTGCTGAGAGGCATGTTGAATCAATAGAAGAATTTATTTTTTTTACCACAAGTTTTTAGAAAATGACAAAAAAAATATATATTTTTTTTTTTTACACAAAATTGTCACTTAAATGATTTACTGCTCACACATGCCATGGGTATATGTGGAATTACTCCCCAAAATACATTCTGCTACTTCTCCCGAGTATGGGGGTACCACATGTGAGAGACTTTTTGGCAGTCTAGCCAAGTACAGGACCCCAAAATCCAATAAGCACCTTCAGGCTTTTAAAGGGCTTTATTTCCTCATTACACTTCCAGACTACCTATCACAGTTTCGGAGGCCCTGAAATGCCAGGATAGCACCTAACCCCCCCAAATGACCCCTTTTTGGGAAGTAGATACCCCAAGGAATTTGATAAAAAGCACGGTAAGTATTTTGCAGATCTCATTTGTTTCCACAAGTTTTTGGAAAATGAAAAACAAAAACACATTTTTCTATTTTTTTTTATATTTCAAAACCTTGTGAGAAAAAATGAGATCTGCAAAATACTCACCATGCCTCTTTTTAAATTCCTTAAGGGTGTCTACTTTCCAGAAAGGGGTCATTTGGGGGGGTTTGGTGCTATCCTGGCATGTCAGGGCCTTCAAAACTGTGATAGGTAGTGAGGAAGTGTAATGAGGAAGTTGTTTTTGTAGACACTATAACGTTCACACAAAGCAGTCAACATACACTTATTGGGAATTTTTTAACCAAAAACATTTAGCAGAATACATTTTGGCCTAAATTTATGACAAAATTTGTTTTTTTGGATTTTTTTTATGACCGAAATGAGAAATATTGTTTTTTTTCAAAAAAAAATTTTTCTTCAAAACTTTTTCTGGTTATAGCGCCAAAAATAAAAAGTGCACAGGTGATCAAATACCACCAAAAGAAAGCTCTATTTGTGTGAAAAAAAGGACATACATTTAATTTATGTACCATATTGCATGACCGCGCAATTGTTCGTTAAACTGGCGCAGCGCTGTATAGCAAAAAAATGGCATAAATTGCAGTATCTATACCAGCAATGGGCAAACTACGGCCCGCGGGCCGTATACGGCCCGGCGGACCTTTTAATCCGGCCCGCGGAGCTAGGCTCCCGCTAGGCTCCTCTCACAGTCCGCCCTGAAGACCGGTGTAGCATGAAAATCTGTCTCCTATGAGGATCTGTCCCTCTCAACGTATCTGCGCATGTGCCGGAGATCGCCGATCGGCTGCTAATGCCTGAAACTGGCACATGCGCAGATACGTCGAGGGGGACAGATCCTCATAGGAGACAGATTTTCATGCTACACGCCGAGAGGAACGCGCGGAGCAAAGGTAAGTCAATTGACACAGGGGGGACTTGGGGACTTAATATGGGGAATGAATTACTATATGGGGGATGAATTACTATATGGGGGATGAATTACTATATGGGGGATGAATTACTATAGGGGGGATGAATTACTATAGGGGGGATGAATTACTATATGGGGGATGAATTACTATATGGGGGAGGAATTACTATATGGGGGATTAATTACTATATGGGGGATGAATTACTATATGGGGGATGAATTACTATAGGGGGGATGAATTACTATATGGGGGATGAATTACTATGGGGGATGAATTACTATATGGGGGAGGAATTACTATGGGGGATGAATTACTATATGGGGGATGAATTACTATGGGGGATGAATTACTATATGGGGGATGAATTACTATATGGGGGATGAATTACTATGGGGGATGAATTACTATATGGGGGATGAATTACTATATGGGGGATGAATTACTATGGGGGATGAATTACTATATGGGGGATGAATTACTATATGGGGGATGAATTACTATATGGGGGATTAATTACTATGCTTACTATGGGGGAATATTACTATACTTACTATGGATGACACATACACATCATTCATCTACTCTTGGTCCGGCCCCCGGGTCCAATATATGAACCCATTGCGGCCCTCAAGTCAAAAAGTTTGCCCACCCCTGATCTATACCATAGTTTGCAGACGCTATAACTTTCACACAAAGCAATCAATATACACTTATTGGGATTTTTTTTACCAAAAACATGTAGCAGAATACATTTTGGCCTAAATTTATAACTAACTTTGAGTTTACTATATAGTTTTTATAGCTGAAAGTAAAAATATTGTTTTTCTTCAAAATGTTTGGCCTTTTTTTGTTTATAGCGTGAAAAATAAAAAGCACACAGGTGATCAAATACCACCAAAAGAAAGCTCTATTTGTGTGAAAAAAAAAGACGTAAATTTAGTTTGGGTGCAGCATTGCATGACCGCGCAATTATCAGTTGAATTAGTGCAGCGCCGGGTAGCAAAAAGAGGCCTGGTCATTAAGGGGGGTAAATCTTCAGGAGGGCAAGTGATTAAAAAATTCCAGTCAAAACCTAACTAAGCTAAAATCTACTCTCACCCCCATTCTTAGACTATTTTATATACCCTGTAAAAGAAAAGATGCTTATACTTACCTATTCTAAAGCCGCTCAAGTCCGGTCACATAATTGAGTTCCAGCGCCAGCTTCAGTGTAGTGGAGGGACAACCAACAACACATGCCTTGTAGTAAGCCTATGGGTGATGTCATCTTGGCTCTCTCCTATACACTGAAGCAGCTGCTGAAAAGATCATAGTGCCCGAACCAGACAGACTTCAGAATAGGTAGGTATAGGCATCTTTGCTTTTATAGGGTAGATAAAATAGGCTTAGAATGGGAGTGGGAGTAGATTTTAGCTCATTCAGGTTTTGAATGGAATTACACTTTCAGTTGGAGTTAAATTAATTTTCGTGAAATACTAATAAAGGCTTATGCTGATGATGTTCTAATTAAGGAAATCTATTGTTTGATCTAGGTTCAGCATCCCAGAACTCTAGCGTTCTATGCACTACCTAAAACACATACATATAACACACCTATCCAACCCTTCGGGTAGGCCAATTACTTCAGGGATCGGTTCACAAACCAAATTAGCCAGTTAGTTAGTCGATAGCTAATTGTGCCCACTTGTAATTAAGTCACCATCATTTGTACAGGATACTCCTGACCTCTTCAAAATGCTTGAGGGGATTGTTATACCCCCAAATTGTTTCTTGGTTTCCATTAATATTGGGGAACTTTTTTGTAGCATCCCACACCCCCATTGCCTCAAGGTTGCAGAGAACTTTTTAAAGGAAAAAAGTCGGAAGGCCTAGCCTTTTAATGACTTCATTCTCAATCTGGAGACACATACAGTTGTGTCCAAAATTATTCAACCCCCACTGAAATTGAGTGTTTTGGCCAGTTTGACATTGCTTTTGATCATTCAGTCATCTTGCTTACATTTACATTAAAGAGGCACTTGTAGGTCAGACAAATATAACATAACAGTTATAATGAAATAACCACAAATGTCTTTTCTGTGCTCACAGCATTATCAGTTTTATTCAACCCCCAAGTGACATTCAATCTTAGTACTTAGTACAGCATCCTTTTACAGTTATAACAGCTTTTAAACGTGAAGCATAGCTTGACACAAGTGTCTTGCAGCGATCTACGGGTATCTTCGCCCATTCTTCATGGGCAAAGGCCTCCAGTTCAGTCACATTCTTAGGCTTGCGCACTGCAACTGCTTTCTTTAAGTCCCACCAGAGGTTCTCAATCGGATTTAAGTCTGGTGACTGCGATGGCCACTCCAAAATGTTCCAGCCTTTCCTCTGCAACCATGCTCTAGTGGACTTGGAGGTATGCTTGGGATCATTGTCCTGTTGAAAGGTCCAACGTCTCCCAAGCCTCAGGTGTGTGACGGACTGCATCACGTTTCCATCCAATATCTCCTGGTACTGAAGAGAATTCATGGTACCTTGCACACGCTGAAGCTTCCCTGTACCTGCAGAAGCAAAACAGCCCCAAAGCATGATTGACCCTCCACCATGCTTCACAGTAGGCAAGGTGTTCTTTTCATCATAGGCCTTGTTCTTCCTCCTCCAAACATAGCGTTGATCCATGGGCCCAAACAGTTCTAATTTTGTTTCATCAGTCCACAGAACACTATCCCACAACTTTTGTGGTTTGTCCACATGGCTTTTGGCATACTGCAGTCGACTCTTCTTATTCTTTGGAGACAGCAAGGGGGTACGCCTGGGAGTTCTGGCACGGAGGCCTTCATTACGCAGTGTGCGTCTTATTGTCTGGGCTGAAACTTCTGTACCCACATCTGACAAATCTTTTCTCAGTTCCTCAGCAGTCACACGGGGACTTCTCTCCACTCTACGCTTCAGGTAGCGCACAGCAGTCGAAGTCAGCATCTTCTTTCTGCCACGACCAGGTAGCGTTTCAACAGTGCCCTTTGCCTTGAATTTGCGAATGATGCTTCCTAAGGTGTCTCTTGGTATGTTTAACATCTTTGCAATCTTCTTATAGCCATTGCCCTTCCTGTGAAGAGAAATCACCTCTTCTCTTGTCTTCCTGGACCATTCTCTTGCCTTCACCATGTTTGTAACCACACCAGTAAATGTCTAGAAGGAGCTGAGTATCACAGTCATTTTAAAGCTGCCTAATTGGTGCTTATTATGCTTGATTGCTGCTCGGTGACATCCACAGGTGTTTTCAATACCTGATGGAAAGCACCTGTATGAACCTCTGTTCTTCAGAGTGGTAGTCTTTAAGGGGTTGAATAATTGTGGCAATGAAGAAACCACATAAGAACCATTTACTACTGTATTACATAAACAATTGATGTCATTTTAGTTGCATTTGGGTAGTTACAACGTCCTTGTAGGATTTGATTCTGAATACAATTCCAAATGTACACTATAGTCCCTAAACCCCTTTACAGCATTGGGGGTTGAATAATTTTGGACACAACTGTATGCTGCCAAAAACATTTTTACTGTTGATGGCTCCCACTACCTCCAAATGCTGGGTATGATGATGGCCACTTGCACACCATCATACTCTAACCTGTACCTGGAGGGAATTTTTGGATGATTCACATTTGGGGTACCTGTCCAGCAATTTATGTTGGTACCGGTGCATAATGTCCTGGTATTGAGGTCAGGAACTTGTGCAATCTATGTCTGTCCTGAGTTATAACACCTTTATTTGAAATTCACAATGTAATATAGTAGGGCATGCACTTCCTTCTAGGATATTGAATTATTTGTTCAAAAGGATGGTACTATATGGACATCTTTATATCGCCCACTGCGGGCAATACTATTTTGCATGCCTGAAGTGCTCATCCGCAGCCACTTGAGAACTGTATTCCATATGGTCAGTATCTCAGACTGAGAAGGAATTGTTCAAATGACACACTCTTACAAAAAGAGGCACACGCCTTAAAAGCCAGGCTGTTAAAATGAGCTTACAGGAAAGTCTTAAAAAGGCATATAACAAAGCTAAGGGCAAAAGTAGGCAGGACATTTTTTTGGGGCAAATCCAGGAAAAAGCAGGATGAATTGGTCAGAATCCCTACTATATTTTTGAATCAGCATGTGAGATTAATAATACAATACAGAAATACTGGCATTTGTTGTTAAGTGACACCATTCCCAAAATATACATCAAGGATTGCCTGGAAGTACCATACAGAAGGTCACATTCAATACGTGACCGGGTAGTTAGAAGTCATGCTGAAGGGGCAACATATTAGGCAGACATAAAAGGTACCTTTAGATGTGGCTCCTGCCCCTACTGTACCAGAATACAAGTGGTCACATCATTTAGGCTTCAGAACAGGACCCTGTATGAAGCAAGGCACTTTGTGGACTGACAAACTAAGGGAGTAGTGTACATCATGTTTTGCCAGTGTGGCACCCCAGTGCACATCTAGATCCTTCGATTAGTACATACCAGCAGCGCTCAATTTCAAATCACTGCACCTGCTTTTCATTACAAATGCAGCACTGGTCCCTCAATCCCCCTTTACCTGCTGTTTGCAAGCTACAAGTTTGTGCCCCCAAAAGGCTGCAGTGTGCTCTCACCTTCTCTAGCTGAAGTGCCTGAGCCTCATGCTTTTGAGGGGATTTTTTTTGTTTTTTTTTTTCTGCCTCCATCACTGATCCTCACACTTAACCTAAACCCTAAAGTGAGTCCTTATTTACCTAAAATCACCCCCAAAAACCTGACCCCTAAAGTGGACCATAACACTTAACTTTCCCTCAAAGCCTAATCTCTAAATTTTATTCTTGACAAGTAAAAACCCTATTAGCACTTAACCCATAAGGTGTGACCTTAAAGTGGAATTCCGGGTTTAACCCCAACTACTCCTAAAACTGTCCCCTCATAACACCCATACTTACCAACCTGTGTAAGAAAAATCTATATATTTACCTATTTTCAGCCCACTCTGGCCACATGATCTCCCCTGTGTCTGCCAGCAGCACTGCAGAGGAGAGAGCGCTCCAAAAAGAGCTAGTAATGCCTGGAATGGTGACGTCACCTATAACCTTCAAAGGTCCAAATGTTGTTGGTGCTCCTTCCATTCCCCTACATTCATGGTGGCTGACACAGCGGAGCAAGGATCATGTGACTGAATCATAGCAACCTGAAAATAGGTAAGCATATACATCTTTCTTACACAGGTTAGTAAGCAAACTTAACCGCTAGCCTACAGGGCACTTATATCCCCTTCCTGCCCAGGCCAATTTCCAGCTCTGTCACACTTTGAATGACAATTGCGCGGTCAAACAACACTGTACCCATATGAAATTTGTATCATTTTTTTTGTGACAGATAGAGCTTTATTTTGGTGGTATTTAATCAGCTCTGGGATTTTTATTTTTTCTTAAACAAACCAAAAACCACTGAAAATTTTGAAAAAAAAATGTTTTTTCTTAGTTTTTGTTATAAAATTTTGTAAATAAGTGATTTTTCTCCTTCATTGATGTGCGCTAATAAGGCTGCAGTGATGGGCACTGATAGGCTGCACTGATGGACACTGATGGGCACTGATGAGGAGGCACTGATGGGCATTGACAGGCATCACTGATGGGCACTGAAAGGCAGCACTGATACATGGCACTGATAGGCAGCACTGATAGGCGGCACTTACTGGCACTAATAGGCGGCACTGACTGGCACTGATAGGCAGCACAGACTGGCACTGTTAGGCGGCACTGACAGGCACTGATAGGCGGCACTAATGCGCACTGATAGGCAGCACTGACTGGCACTGATATGCGGCACTGACTGGCACTGATAGGCGGCGCTGACTGGCAGCACTGATTGGCATTGATAGGTGGCACTGACTGGCATTGATGGGTGACACTGAAAGGCAGCTCAGATGGGCACTGATATGTGGCATTGATGTGCACTGGTAGGCACGGATATGTGGCACTGATGGGCACTGGCACGAGGCACTGATGAGCACTGACATAAGGCACTGATGGACACTGACAGGTTGCACTTCTGGGGCTACACTGATCATCAGGAGATACTGATCATCAGTGCCCTGATGATCAGTGTACATGTTCCCTCCGTGGAAAGCCGATTACCAGCTCTCCTCTCGAGCTGTCAGTGTGACAGCTCGAGAGGAGAGAAATGCCAATAACTGGCATTTCCCTGTTTATATGTGATCAGCTGTGATTGGACACAGCTGATCACATGACCGAGCCGACATCTTCGGCTCTTTCTGAGGGACACAGCGCACCACCGATCGCCACGCTGCACGCTCCCTGAGCCACGCATGCGCAGTGAGAATGGGAGGACGTCATATGACGTCCTCCCAGAACGAGAGAACCACTTTTCGCCCGTCATATTACTATATGGCGGGTGGGAGGTGGTTAATACGGTCACACTTAATATGACCACCAATATGTAACAACTTCACCAACATTAACGCCTAAAGTAAGACCATAAAGCTAAACTCCAGGAATTCAGCCATTTTGATAAATGTGCAGGCAAACTATGAGTTAAGTCCAGTGAGTCCAGTATCGGAGTGCCAGAACTATAGCAAGAGCTATTCTTTTGAAGCTCTGTAAACCTGTCAGATATAAATCAAAGAGATAAGTCCCAGAGGTGGCATGCACTTTGTTGGACTTTACTCGTTGCATGCCTGCACATTTATCAAAGTTGCTGAATTCCTGGAGTTCGGCTTTAACATAGCCACCAACACCTGACCTCTAAAGCATAAACTTAGCATCCCCACTCACAATTAAAGTGTATGTAAAGTCAAACTTTGTTTTTTGTTTTAGGTATCATAGGGAAGGGTTAACATTTCTGTCAGGTTATTTTTTTGCATTGTTTGTCCTACTTGGGGGGGATTTTCCATCACTTCCTGCCATGGAGGCACAACAGGAATGAAAGGAAATCTCATCTAAGCGAGCACAATTCTGATCCTATAGAGCTGTCATAGGAACATTTATTTACAATAGAGGATTTTCCTCCCCTCTTGCTCTTATGACAACTCAACATTTTTTATTTCCCCTCATTTTCTGTTTCCAGGACAATGGTCACTATTGTCCTGCCCCAGTGGGGGCAGACATAAAAGTCATTCCTTACTCTATCCAAAACTAAAAAACCCTAGTGTGACCTTATCATCCCCATGGAAACTGAAAGTGGTACTAAAGGCTTAAAGCGATAATAAACCCAAAATATAAATATACTACAGCTTACCAGTCATTAGTGGCTGCAGTAGTGGCTGCATTAGTTTCTTCTTTTTTTCCCCTGGTGATCTGGCCAGTAATGCACTTCCTGTATCAAAGTGCCCCCACTCAGGATGACGACGCACAGGGAGCACCTTTGGACAGCAGCATTGTCAGTCTGGGGGGAGGGGAGTGTTAGATGTACTAGCAGATTTAAGTACTGTAACTAACTGAAGCTGAACTCCAGCTAACACTTCATAATTAGTTACAGAAAACTGTTTTTTTTCCTTTTGGGATAAAAGTTTTACAGATATACATTTAAAAAGCTGATCATTTTAAGCACCCCTGTCACTGTTAAATGGTCTGCCTAATCCCTGTAACTGAAATAGATCTTTTCTATTAAAAAACAACAGATTTACTGGCTGGATCACCAGAAGAAAATAGAAGAAAGCTTAAAAATGGAAACTAATGAAGCCCTCACATCTAAGAATTGGTGAGCAGCAATATAATAAATGCTTGCTTTTAGGTTTAATAGTGCTTTAAGGTTTTTCCCTTAATGTATCCTCTGCATTAATGTAAAAAATCTTCTGTTAACACAAATCCCCCCCCCAAATACTCGGATCTCAATCCAGCACTGCGCCTGAGAGCAGTGGCTCTCTCCCTCCTCACAGGACAGAGAGGCAGCAGTGGGAGCCATTGCCTCCTGCTGCTGTCAATAAAATCCAGTAATGAGGGAGTGGGAGTGAGGCCGAGCCACAACATCTGTGTCTATAGACATAGGCAGAGCGGCTCGGGATCGAGCTTGCACGAGAGCCTCCATACAAAGCGGCTTCTTATGGGGTTATTCACCGAAAAGGAGGAGCCAGGAGCATTGGCAGGGAACTCCAGAAGAGAAGGTTCAGGGCTGCTTTGAGTAAAACAACTGCACACAGCAGGTAAGTGTGACATGTTTATTATTTAAGTAAAAAAAAAAAAAATCATACGGTTAAGAATCACAGTACCATTGATATGTTAAATTTGAAAAAAAAATTATACTCACCTAGGTGGATGCAGCATTGATCCAATGTTTCATCTGTTCCTCACCAGCTCTGCACAGAGAACTGAGTGATCAAACACCACTGACTGTCAGTCACCGACACTCTGCTCTCCCCCTCCAGAGCAAAACCAATGCACAGAGCAGGTAAGTATGACCTGTTTGTTATTTTAAAGAAAAAATATGTGGGATCTACAATCACTTTAAATCCTAAGCCAAGTTCGAACAACATTTAACCCTTATTTTGCACATTGAAATAATCCTAAATCTGGATTCTTTGTGAAACTTATAAGAAGTCTCGCATGGAAAGTGTGCTGTGCTGACATTCTTAGACAATCAACATACAGTATACTGATATTTTTAACACATGTTCTATTTGTTTCATTATTATTGTGCTAGTCTAGACCGTATAACCATACAGGTAATGGTGCAAAAGGACTAAAGGAATGAAATAGTTGAAAACCAACTGCAAATTTTTCTTATCTGAATTACAGGTTACTAACATTATATTATTCCATCTGAAAGAAATGCATCAACATGCTTACCCTGAATATGACCATAACAAAACTAGCAATTACGTGATTACTCTTACAGGAAATTCCATTTCATTACTATACTATGCCATTGGCACCAAAATATGAGCCTCTCTTAACGGGACCAATAAGGGAAAAAAAGTTCAGACTCACACACTCATAAACCTAATGATTAAGATAAGAACAAAACACTACCCATATGTCAACTTCCAAATATCTGCTGTATTATTTGGTAAGTGACAAGGTATAATCATAGAGGATATAGAGGAATGACCTGAAGGCAGGTACATCCTCAACTGTTCAAAGCACTGTCCCACGTAGCCAAAGTGGTTGAACTGCTCAAAGCTTTTTTCTGCCCAGGAAACTGGTAAGATGTCTATAATAAAGCACTTTCCAACAATATAGCTCAAATGTCTAGTAAACCTACCCCAGGTAGTTTGGAGCTTCCAATGTTCATACTAAAGTAATGTTCCCATTTGGATTTAGACATAAGCTTTTATTTTTCAGATTTTAACTGCCATTATCATAAACCCAGAACTTTGAAGGGGGAGCAGGGGTATGGAAATTTTTGAAAAAACTTGTCCAGGGACTAAATCAGTGCCCCAATCAGTGCCCCAATCTACTTGTCCCTCATGACAATCTACTTGTCCAGATAAAAAAAAAAATACATTTTAACCAAAACGGTATTTAAATCGGAGGTGATATTAGGAAGGTCTGGGGCTTTTAAAAACGAAAGGGGCTTAATGGCGACCTAAAGGCGTAATATTTTTAACATTGTGCTGTTTATCTCCTCCTCCCCTCCCTGTCTCCAGCACAGGACTAGCAGGGAGGGGAAAGACCTTGGGTGCTCCTCAGGAAAGGGTGGGTCAGGGCTTATCCTTTATCCCTTTCGCTGCCAGAGCCGTTTTTGCATTTTTTGCACAAGTTTAAAAAATCATTTTAGGCCTGAAGATTACATAAAACCCCCAAACACTATATATTTTCTGAAAGCAGAGACCCTAGAGAATAAAATAGTGGTAGTTCCCATTTTTTATGCTGCATGATATTACTGCAAAATTTCAGTAAAAAATACAAGTCAGTTATTTTTAGGGCACAAAAAAGCAATAAAGTACCCAGATTTTTTAAAAAATATAAAAGATGAGGTTACAGCAAGTAAACAGATATCCAACTTGTGAAACCTTAAATTTGTGCGTGCTCGAGAAATGGCGACGAACTTCAGTACCCTATATTTTCTATAGGTCGACACTTTTAAAGCTCCTTAATGTAACTGAAGCTGATTCATAAGTATCAATGTTCTTATTGGTCATTGTTACTGCTTCAAAAATCTTTAACTCTGGTCCATATTACTGTGGTGTTTATTTTGCTCCTATTGTCTAACCCAAATTTATGAGCTGATCCTAATCTTTACAACTCTGCCCTCCTTGCTCTCTTGTTGTCTCTTGTAGTCCTCCTTTGGTGTGAGAAGTTTGCCCTGCTAGCCTTGTGTCTCTGCTATGCATTCCTAATTGATTAATTGGCAATACCCCCACCCAACTCAGTATAAATGTAGGCCTTCCTTAGGGGAGGCACAGCCAGGGGCAGCACAGCCAGGGGTAGCATTGGCAACTATTATCTTGGACAAAGTATTCATCTTGGATTAAGAATTGACCATTGCACTTCAGCGAATGCACAAAGTGAGAAGCAGACAACTTCAAATACTGAACAGACTACAGGTGACCTGTTTCCCCAACCAACTCTTTTAGCTCTTATCCAGTCTGCTTCTTCATCTCACCACTCTAACATGCACGCCCTACTCCTTCTTACAGTTGTATCCTCTCTCTCCTTCACCCCTCAACTTTATATATATAATATATATATCACCCTCATTCCTGTCTTCACCTTACTACTGTACTCATCAGCTCCTGCTAATTCTGAACCCACATAAAACCCAATAAAACCTCCAGGACACTGGAACCTGTCCCTCCATATAAGTCATACTTCCATATTACCTCCCTCACCCTTCTGCTTCTTATAACATCTGGAGACATTTCCCAAATCCTGGGCCGCCATCTTTTTCCTTTGATCAACACACATGGCACCCTCTATCCTCTAACAGCAGCCACAATCCACACAATCTAGTTACTATTCCTCTTCTTCCTAGAACCAGCCTCCCCTTTTCCTGTGCCCTCTAGAATGCCCGCTCTGTCTGTTACAAGCTCACCTCTGTGATAAAGAGGTCATGGACAAACGCCTTTAACTTGCTTGCAATTACAAAAACCTGGCTTCATGAATCTGACTTTCCCTCTCCTGCTGCCCTATCCCATGGTGGTCTCCTCTGGACTCTCCCAGGCCTAGTGGACGGAAAGCAGGTGGAGTTGGAATCCTCCTATCTCCTCAAAGCACTTTTCAGGTCCTTCATCCACCTCCCTCTCCTCATTTGGAGTTCACTCTATTTTTCTATTCTCTCCAGTTTCTTTAAGAATTGCTGTGATCTATAGGCCTCCTGGACCGGTATCAAGCTTCCTTGATGACTTCTCTGCCTGGCTGCCTTACTTTACCTCTTCTGAAATTTCCACAATCATTCTTGGTGACTTCAATATCCCTGTTAATCTTAATACTCCTGCTACCTCTAAACGTCTGAGCCTAACCACTTCTTTTGACATAAAACCATGGACACATGCTTCTACTCACTCTAATGGGAACTGCCTCGACCTTGTATTCTCCTACCTATGCACTCCTTGCAACCTCCCCAACTTTCCTTTTCCTCTCTCTGATCACTCCCTTATTAGCTTCACTCTCTCTTTGGCTTCCTCCTCCTTATCTTCCAACTACCAAACAGTTACCCGTAGAACCCTTTGCTATCTTAACCCTTCTCTTCTTTTTTCGGCAAAAGATTGTCTCTGACAAAATCTCAGCCCTGTCCTAACCCAACCTGGCTACTTCTGTATACAACAATTCACGGTCATCCACCGTGGACACATTGGCCCCCCCTCACTACACACAGAATTAGGCCCCAACCACTACAGCCCTGGAAAACAGACAATACCAGATGCCTAAAAAACGTAGCCGTGCTCTTGAGCATTTATGGTGTAAAACTAAGACCCAGCAAGACTTCGACCAATATAAATCTGCCCTTCAAAAATACAATTCTTGTCTCCACACTGCCAAAGAGACCTATTTAATCACTCTAATTAACACCATCTCATGCAATCCCTGCCAACTCTTTTCTACCTTTAACTCTCTACTTCGTCCTTCCACCCACTAACTCACTCACTGCCCAGAAGATCGCTAATCACTTCAAAAATAAGATTGATACAATTCGTGACGAGATCTCCACTGTACAGATATCTCCCTCACCCTACACTCCTTGTCCACCTGCACAATCTATACTTCCCTTGTTTAACCCAGCTACTATAGAGGAGGTTGGTAAACTTTTTTCGAAAGCCCACCTAACCACCTGCTCCCTGTTCCCTTGAAAATACTACGGTCACCCTCTGGCTCTATCCTTCACTCTTTAACTCATATCTTCAATCTCTCCCTTTCTACTGGCATCATTCCCAACTCTCTAAAACGTGCTAGTCACCCCCATACTCAAAAAGTCCTCATTGGACCCCGCCAATCTTAGCAACCGAAGACCCATCTCCTTACTCTCTTTTGCTTCCAAACTCCTTGAACGTCTAGTCTACAACCAGCTGAGCTGCCACCTTATTGAGAATAACCTTCTCCATCTCCTTCAGTTTGTATTTTGCCCACAACACTCCACAGAAACTGCTCTCCTAAAACTCACAAACTACTTACTAACCACTAAAATCAATTTCACTACTCCATACTTTTACTCTTGGACCTCTCCGCTGCCTTTGACACAGTTGACCACCCCCTACTCCTCAAAAAACTCTATTTACTTGGTCTCCGCGACTGTACTGTCCATTGGTTCGAATCTTACCTATCTCACCGCACCTTCATTGTCACTTACAACTCTACTTCCTCCTCTCCTACTGTCAGGGTACCCCAAGGTTCTGTCCTTGGACCTCTCCTATTCTCGATCTATACTTCTTTCTTGGGTCAGCTGTTCCCATGGTTTCCAAAACCATTTCTATGCTGATGACAAACAAATCATTCTCTCTACTCCTCAGCTCACCCCATCAGGTTCCTCACATATCACAGATATACTAACAGACATATCAGACTGGATGTCACACACTTCCTAAAACTCAATCTATCCAAAAACTGAGCTCATAATATTTCCTCCCCCACATGCCTCTTCCCCCGATTTTTCGGTCAGGTTCAATAGCACAACTATCAACCCATCCCTGCATGCCAGAGTGCTAGTGGTAACCCTGGATTCTGAACTATCCTATCATGCCCACATCCAATCCCAGTCCAAATCATGCCCCCTGAACCTCCATAACATATCCAGAATATGCCCCTTTTTAACCAGAAATACCACAAAGCTTCTAATTCACTCCCTGGTTATCTCTTGCCTAGACTTCTGCAACTCCCTCCTCATTGGTTTACCTTTACATAGACTATCCCCCCTCCAGTCCATCATGAATACTGCTGCCAGGCTCATCCACCTTACCAACCATTCAGTGTCTGCTACCCCTCTCTGCCAATCCCTCCACTGGCTTCCACTCGCCCAACGAATAAAATTCAAAAATACTAACAACTTACAAAGCCATCCACAACTCTGCCCCCAGCTACATCACCAACCTGGTCTCAAAATATCAACCAAACCGCTCTCTTCGATCCTCCCAAGACCTTCTGCTCTCTAGTTCCCGTGTTACCTCCTTCCAGGACTTCTCCCAAGGTTCTCCAATCCTATGGAAATCCCTACCCCAATATGTCTGGCTATCTCCTAATCTATCCACCTTTAGATGATCCCTGAAAACCTCTCTTTTAAAGAAGCCCATCTTGCTTCTACCTAGTAAACTGCCATTTATTTACTCCATCAGCTCATCCCCCACAGCAATTACCTTTTGTATCACTCAACCCTTCCTCCTAGATTGTAAACTCTAACGAGCAGGGCCCTCTGTTTCCTCTTGTACCAAATTGTATTGTAACTGTAATGTCTACCTTCATTTTGTAAAGCGCTGCGCAAGCTGTTGGCGCTATATAAATCCTGTATAATAATAATCTGGTAGGTGTGGAACTAGAACAACACTTCTAAAAAAGGATTACAAACCAAAAAATATTCTTGGTCCTTAATTCTTGCTAGACACATTAGGCCAATATACAATGCAAATACTGAGTGAGGTAAGCATTTATTTTTTTGGGGGGAAAATAAAGACCCAGCCGGTGTGCAGCCCATTAACAGAGACAAGCTGTGAACAAAGGCTACAGGGTAGTGGAGTGCTGACACAAATCAAAGAAACGTTAGAAAACATTCAGTCTTTTCTTTCTTCAAAATAAAAATGGAACAATGCTTTCACTGCGTCTAACCAGACTGCAAGCAGGGAGCAACTGTCAGAGCTCCTGAAAAGACAAAGGTAATATACAAAAGAAGGAGCGATAATGCAGTTATTTACAAGTTCTGATCAGTAGTAGGTATGTTTTTGATGCCTATTAAACATCAGGCTGAAATTAAATCTGGGCACCGAAAGGTGCTTAAAGTTGGGGTAAAGGTTTTTTTCTTTTTTTTTAAAAAACATGTTATACTTACCTGCTTTGTACAATGCTTTTACGCAGAGCAGCCCTGATCCTCATCTTCTGGGGACCCCTGCCAGTACTTGTGCTGGCTCAATTTTAAACCAGAATGTGTGTGTCTATAGACAAACACAGCATGGTTCAACCCCGTGCCTGCATTGGATTTGACAGACAGCAGCAGGAGCCAATTGTCCCTGCTGCTCTCAATCAAGCTTGTGAGAGACAGGAGAGAAGAACAGAAGCCTGGCATGGCGCTGGATCGATACAGAAGTCAGGAAAGTGCTAGGGAGTGAAGCTTGGCCTTTGTTATTGTAAGGTTTTTTTAACTTAATGCAGAGAATGCATTAACAGAAAAAAACCTTTTACCTTTACAACCACTTTAAACATATGATTATGCACTTTCCACATCACCCTAGCGAACCTAAAGCTTGCTGCATACTAATAACTGGCTCCATCTCCACCAAAGCATAACTGTAATGCATTATGTGCATACGTCCCTGGGAGCATGAGGTCCTAAAAGGCGAATATCACTCCGTGAAGCATTTTTCAGCCTGCCATAGACTTTGATAGGCTGCAGGCAGTGGGGCTGGACGCTGCACCTGTGCCTCCCAGGCACATGAAGGCATCAGAATTTGACACAGTGGCTAATCGCCCAGTGTGCATGAGGCATAATAACAAAGTAGAAGACTGACGTTTATGGGGAACCAAGCAATGCTAGGTTTCTTCTGATTTGTATGTTTTAGAGTGTTCTGCAGTGATGTGCACAGAGAAGCCATGAAACATGCTGGGATTTTGCTTCTCGGTAGATCCCAATGGACCTCAAAAGCATAAAGTATTTTCAGACAGGTTTGTTTGTTTTTTTCTGGGCCAATTTAGAGATCAAAACTACTTGCTGGAGTTTTTCTCCTTGGTGGCTGCACTGACCAACAGTGAGGTATAAGATATGGGAGTGAGCACATCAAATAGCAACTTCAAGGACCAAAGGCTTAATCTGTATAGTGGAATAGCCAAAGTCTCAGGGCTGGGACAAGGAGGATGAAAAGTGAACATACAGTGCCTTGAAAAAGTATTCATACCGCTTGAAAGTTTCCACATTTTGTCATGTTACAATAAAAAACGGAAATGTATTTTATTGAGATTTTATGTGATAGACAAACACAAAGTGGTACATAATTGTAAAGTGGAAGGAAAATGATAAATGGTTTTCAAAATGTTTTACAAATAAATATCTGTGAAAAGTGTGGTGTGCATTTGTATTCAGCCCCCCTGAGTCAATACTTTGTAGAACCACCTTTCGCTACAATTACAGCTGCAAGTCTTTTTGGGGATGTCCCTACCAGCTTTGCACATCTAGAAAGGGACATTTTTGCCCATTCTTCTCTGCAAAATAGATAAATCTCTGTCAGATTGGAAGGAGAGCATCTGTGAACAGCAATTTTCAAGTCTTGTCACAGATTATCAATTGTATTTAGGTCTGGAATTTGACTGGGCCATTCTAACACATGAATATGCTTTGATCTAAACCATTCCATTGTAGCTCTGGCTGTATGTTTAGGGTTGTTATCCTGCTGGAAGGTGAACCTCCTCCCCAGTCTCAAGTCTTTTGCAGTCTCTAACAGGTTTTCTTTTAAGATTGCCCTGTATTTGGCTCCATCCATCTTCCCATCAACTCTGACCAGCTTCCCTGTCCCTGCTGAAGAAAAGCATCCCCACAATATGATTCTGCCACCACCATGTTTCACGGTGGGGGATGGTGTGTTCAGGGTGATGTGCAGAGTTAGTTTTCCGCCACACATAGCGTTTTGCTTTTAGGCCAAAAAGCTCGCAAACTGCAAACAGGACTTCTTATGGCTTTCTTTCAACAATGGCTTTCTTCTTGTCACTCTTCCATAAAGACCAGATTTGTGGAGTCCACAACAAATAGTTGTCCTGTGGACAGATTCTCCCAGCTGAGCTGTGGATCTCTGCAGCTTCTCCAGAGTTACCATGGGCCTCTTGGCTGCTTCTCTGATTAATGCTCTCCTTGCCCGGCCTGTCAGTTTAGGTGGACGGCCAAATCTTGATAGGTTTGCAGTTGTGTCATACTCTTTCCAATTTTGGATGATGGATTGAACAGTGCTCCATGGGATGTTCAAAGCTTGGGATATTTTTTTGTAACCTAACCCTACTTTAAACTTCTCCACAACTTTATCCCTGACCTGTCTGGTGCATTCATTGGCCTTCCTGATTCTGTTTGTTCACTAAGGTTCTCTAAAAAAACCTCTGAGGGCTTCACAGAACAGCTGTATTTATACTGAGATTAAATTATACACACATGGACTCTATTTACTAATTAGGTGACTTCTGACAGCAATTTGTTCCACTACATTTTAATTAGGTGTATCAGCGTAAAGGGGGCTGAATACAAATGCACATCACACTTTTCACAGATTTATTTGTAAAAAAATTTTGAAAACCATTTATCATTTTCCTTCCACTTCACAATAATTTGCCACTTTGTGTTGGTCTACATAAAATCCCAATAAAATACATTTATGCTTTTGGTTGCAACATGACAAAATGTGGAAAATGTCAAGGGGTATGAATACTTTTCGAAGGCACTATACCTGCAGGTAAGTTTCAGTGACAGTCAACAATTTAATAGCCCTCAAGTTAGTACAAATGTCCTATTTACTATTCTGCTTTTCTTTGATGATATTCACAGTTTACCTGCAGTAAAGAGACACATCCTACTTACTGTAAGTAATGTCCTTGTGCTCATTCTTTTCAAATTTATGGGCAGCACAGTGGCTAAATGGTTAGCACTTCCGACTGGCAGTACTAGGGTCGTTGGGTTGATTCCCAACCAGGGCACCACCTGCCTGGAGTTTGCATGTTCTCCCTGTGCCTGCGTGGGTTTCCTCCGGGTACTCCGGTTTCCTCCCACACTCCAAAGACATGCTGGTAGGTTAATTGGCTCCTGTCTAAATTGGCCCTAGTAAGTGTATGTAGGAATGTGATTTAGGGACCTTAAATTGTACACCCCTTGAGGGTTAAGGACTGATGTAAACGTACAATTATTTTTATATATATAATAAATAAAATTTAGGCTTTATGAATGTGACCAAGGAATAGGATTTACCTAGCATATAAAGATAGAATGCATGTATATGAATTTTCAAGAAAACCCATCCTAAGATGAACTAAAGGAATACAGATATTCTAGATAGCTACTTAACTTTGTTGGTCTCAAACTTGATAACTGTATTAATTCTTATTCTGACCTGTACACATTTGCTAAAACTCACAGAAGATTTGAACAAATTTCACCTGCCATCTAGTGTTCATAGATGGTAATGCATTAAAGTGTTACTAAACCCACAACAGTAAAACCAGTCTGTATATGCAGTAAAGCATGCTTGTTATACTCATTGTGGAACCTAAGGGGTTAATCCTCTGCATTGTGTAAAAATGCTGTTTGATCCTTTCTTCTCTGCCCCTCCTCTTGTTGAAATGACCACCTGATACAGACTGAACCCATGGTAACATGCACATGCTCAGTTTGGTGTGTATTGCTAGAGAGGTGTATTTTTTTTCTTGGGAGGGTGCATGTGATCAGCACAGGGTCAATCAGCACTGACCAAACAGAGGTCAGGAGTTCTGCATCCTCCTAGAGCAGAAAGAAAACTCCTTCTACTAGCTTTAACCAGTGCTTTTCTGAAGTCACAAGACTGCTCTAACTGCTGATGACAAAAAGGTATTTAGCAGTTTATATTTACTAAAATAATTGCATTTCCATGTTGTGTGCACTGTGGGAGACCAGATATAGTGAATGCAGGGTTCTGGGTTTAGTATCACTTTAAGGCTTGCTCAATAGGGTAGTGTAAAGAACAATGGAAAAGTGTGAAGGGCAGCAGCTCGTGGTAGCTGGTTATTATTAGGTCTGTTTTAAAATTTGTTCTGAATGGTTGCTGCATCTTTTACTGCATATCCCTCTGCTCTTTGCATAGTCTAGTTACATACAGTACATGAGATGGCCTGTGAAAGCCTTGAACTAAACATTCTTTAGTTCTTTTCTGTGGTTCCTTTACAATCTCTTTACATAAGCAGAAAATCTACTTCCACCAATAAAACCACAACATGCCCATACACAGTCTGATTATTAACTAGATTAGGCTAATTATGTAGGGCCAGGAAAAAAAATAAATAAATCACAGTATGTAATTTAAGCAATGCGCTGTGACTAGGATTACCTTGTCAAGTATGGATTACTAATTGAAACAAGGCAGGTAGGTGACACTTCGCTTAATTGCTGGGTTTTAAACTGCCCATACATGGATAGAATTTGGGCAGGGACTGGACTAATTTTGATCTATGTATGGGCAGGGAGATGGAACAGATGTTGATCACCCAATCAACTTTGGTACAACCGCCCTGTTGGATTTTCCCTACTCGATCAGTGCCGCAGGCTATAGCCAGCAGTGCTGATCAGTTTATACTGCCAGTGGGGAAGTCTCCTCACTGCCAGAATACAATAAATCAGTGGTGAGGATTCTCTCCATCATGAACGTGTGAGTGGGGAAATCGATTCCTTTTTATTTCATTCAACCCACTGGCTGAACGAAAAAAACTATCATTTAAGGCATGGGTGTCAAACTGGAGGCCCTCAAGCTGTTGCTAAACTACGAGTCCCATGAGGCATTGCAAGATTGACAGTTAAAAGAATGACTTCCAAAGGCAGAGGCATGATGAGACTTGTAGTTTGGCAGCAGCTGGAGGGCCACCAGTTTGACACCCCTGATATAAGGGACTGCCAAAGTGTACGTCAAACCAAAACTTTTTTCGTTTTTGACAGGGTGGGGAAAGATAAAAACCCTTTGTTGCAATTTTACTGTTATCTGGTTAGAAAGACTTTCCACCACTTACTGCCATGGTTTCACCAGACAGAAAATGTGTAAAAAAAATCTTCAACAACAGGGAGAGAAATATTATTTTTTGTTCAGTAGAACAGAGGAAGGCTAGATTATATACTGTAGCTGTTTATAACCTTGTTACACATTTTCCATCACTCTTCAATGATAAAACTGTTGTCACCATTACAGTATTTCATTTGAAATCTTCCTAACGGAGCTCTAAAGAGCAGTAAAAGCCTAGGAGCGGTGTGCGTCGGCTAGGCTGGCTCTTCCTATTTCTGCAGTATGCTTTGGACCTGGGCCTGGACGGACCTTTCCTCAGCCTGCACCCTCACTAGTCAGTGGCATCCAACTCATCAGCTGCAGACAGCCCAATTAAGGGACCCTTAAGTATTTATTGTGGGTGCTTTATCTGTTATTAGCATAGATGGTGAGCCAGCCATCATGGGCACTCTTAGTAGATTATCATGCTAGGGCCAATTTTAGATAGCAGCCAAATAACCTACTTTGGAGTGTGGTACACTGAAGAAACCCATTCAAGCACAGTGAGACCATGCAAACTCCATGCATATAGTGCCCTGACCAGGCTTGGAACCAAGGGCACCAGCTCTGCAAGGCAGACATGCTAACCACTAACTTTAAGATAACAGAAAAAACAAATGTTGCATTCATCATGGGCATCTATTTTATTATTATTATTATACAGGATTTATATAGCACCAACAGTTTGCGCAGCGCTTTACAAAATGAAGGTAGACATTACAGTTACAATACAATTTGGTACAAGAGGAAACAGGAGGCCCTGCTCGTTAGAGCTTACAATCTAGGAGGAAGGGTTGAGTGATACAAAAGGTAATAGCTGTAGGGGGGGATGAGCTGATGGAGGAAATAAATGGTGGTATACAAGGTAGAAGCAGGATAGGCTTCTTTAAAGAGAAAGGTTTTCATTGATCGTCTAAAGGTGGATAGATTAGGAGACAGCCGGGCAGATTGGGGTAGGGAGTTCCATAGGATGGGAGAAGCTTGGGAGAAGTCCTGGAGGCAAGCATGGGAGGAGGTGACACAGGAACTAGAGAGCAGAAGAAGAATTTTCACCTCTCGCTGTGTTTTCTAACCAAATACTATTTCGTTCAAAATACATTTTTAGATATCTATACCACTTGCCTCATGAACACAATAGAAACTAAGATTAATACATTTTTCAAAATGAGCAAAAACATTTTGCTACCAGGGTAATTGAAACATAGCAGGGATATTGTGCAAGACTAAAAGTGAAGTAGACTCTACGACATAATACTTTCAGGTTTACCAATTGGACAGTAACATAAGCAACGATCATGTGCAGGGTACAGCACCACAAAGGAACTGATCGGGTATCCGATTACTATAGCCAGACAAAAATGTAATTCTACATGGAAGAGAGTAAAAGGAGATGGTAGTTTAGTCCCCATGATAAAAGGGAATGTATGTATGTACAGTTGTGTTCAAAACAATAGCAGTGTGTTGAAAAAAGTGAATACTTTCTAATAGCTTTTATTTCCATACACACAAATGCATTGGGAACACTACACATTCTATTCCGAATCAAAACATGAAGAAAAATATATCAAATTTGTGTTGTTCCTCTAAAAAAATTGAAGAAAAGTGAATATTAGACTGTTCAAAAAAATAGCAGTGTTTGTATTCTTCTTTACAAACTCAAACATTCACTATATAAACTGAAAAATGTTTGAAGATTTTGCTTTCCTTTGAATCACTTAATGAATATTTAGTTGTATAAGCACTGTTTCTGAGAACTGCTGGACATCTGTGTTGCATGGAGTCAACCAACTTCTGGCACCTGTGAACAGGTATTCCAGCCCAGGATGATTGGACTACATTCCACAGTTCTTCTCTATTTCTTGGTTTTGCCTCAGAAACTGCATTTTTGATGTCACCCCACAAGTTTTCTATTGGATTAAGATCCGGGGATTGGGCTGCCACTCCATAACCTCAATCTTGTTGGTCTGGAACCAAGATGTTGCACGTTTACTGGTGTGTTTGGGGTCATTGTCTTGTTGGAACACCCATTTCAAGGGCATTTCCTCTTCAGCATAAGGCAGCATGACCTCTTCAAGTATTCTGATGTGTTCAAACTGATCCATGATCCCTGGTATGCGATAAATAGGCCCAACACCGTAGTATGAGAAACATCCCCATATCATGATGCTTGTGCAACCATGCTTCACTGTCTTCACAGTGTACTGTGGCTTGAATTCAGTGTTTGGGGGTCATCTGACAAACTGTCTGTGGCCACTAGACCCAAAAAGAACAATCTTACTTTCATCAGTCCACAAAATGTTGCGCCATTTCTCTTTAGGCCAGTCAATGTGCTCTTTTGCAAATTGTAACCTCTTCAGTACATGTCTTTTTTTCAACAGTGGGACTTTGCGGGGGCTTCTTGCAGATAGCTTGGCTTCACATAGGCATCTTCTAATTGTAACAGTACTCACAGGTAACTTTAGACCTTCTTTGATCTTCCTGGAGCTGATTGTTGGCTGAGTCCTTGCCATTTTGGCTATTCTTCTATCCATTCGAATGGTAGTTTTTCGCTTTCTTCCACGTCTTTCAGGTTTTGGTTGCCATTTTAAAGCATTTGCGATCATTTTAGCTGAGCAGCCTATCATTTTCTGCACTACTTTATATGTTTTCCCCTCTCCAATCAACTTTTTAATCAAGGTACGCTGTTCTTCTGAACAATATCTGGAATGACCCATTTTCCTCAGAATTTAAGAGAGAAATGCACTGTAACCAGCATGTACAACATTTGCTGCCTTCCTTCCTTAACCACTAGCCTACAGGGCACTTATACCCCCTTCCTGCCCAGGCCAATTTCCAGCTTTCAGCACTGTCACACTTTGATTGACAATTGCGCGGTCATACAACATTGTACCCATATGAAATTTTTATCATTTTTTTGAGACAGATAGAGTTTTCTTTTGGTGGTATTTAATCACCTCTGGGATTTTTATTTTTTCTTAAACAAACCAAAAACCACTGAAAATTTTGAAAAAAAAAGTTTTTTCTTAGTTTTTGTTATACAATTTTGTAAATAAGTGATTTTTCTCCTTCACTGATGTGCGCTAATGAGGCTGCAGTGATAGGCACTGATAGGCTGCACTGATGGACACTGATAGGTGGTACTGATGGGCACTGATGAGGAGGCACTGGTAGGTTGTACTGATAGGCATTGACAGGCATCACTGATGGGCACTGAAAGGCAGCACTGATACATGACACTGATATATGGCACTGATAGGCAGCACTGGCTGGCACTGATAGGTGGCACTGACTGGCACTGATAGGCAGCACTGACTGTCACTGTTAGGTGGCACTGACTGGCACTGTTAGGCGGCACTGACTGGCACTGATTGGCACTGATAGGCGGCACTGATTGGCAGCACTGATAGGTGGCACTGATTGGCATTGATAGGTGGCACTGACTGGCACTGATGGGTGACATTGAAAGACAGCTCAGATGGGCACTGATATGTGGCATTGATGTGCACTGGTATGCACTGATATGTGGCATTGCTGTGGCATTGATGGGCACTGGCACGTGGCACTGATGAGCACTGACTGCTGGCACTGATGGACACTGACAGGTGGCACTTCTGGAGCCACACTGATCATCAGGGCACACTGATCATCAGTGCGCTGATGATCAGTGTACATGTCCTCTCTGTGGAAAGCCGATTACCGGCTCTCCTCTCGTGTGATCAGCTGTGATTGGACACAGCTGATCACATGACCGGGCCGACATCTTCGGCTCTTTCTGTGATCCGTGATCCGCTGTGTCCGAGGGACACAGCGCACCGGTGATCGCCGCACTGCGCGCTCCCTGAGCCGCGCATGCGCAGTGAGAATGGAAGGACGTCATATGACGTCCTATCAGAAAGAGAGAACCACTTTGCGCCCGTCATTGTACTATATGGTGGGCGGAAGGTGGTTAAATAAGGGCAATAATTGCCACCTGTTTTTTCAAAGAATGAATGACCTCACTAATAGAACTCCACACTGCTATTATTTTGAACATGCTCCTTTCAATTAGTGATTCAATTACACAGAATCAGCAGCATGCATGACTGTTGGGTCTGTTGGATTTCTATTACTCTACTACACCTGCTAGTAAATTATTTGCCATGTAGAAATATCATTTCTACCAAAAACAGTGATTGATCAGGTTAGTGATGTCTGAATGCTATTATTTTGAACACAACTGTATATATGTAATGAGAAATAAAGACATTTTAGTAATTACAGAAACTACATTTACTATACGGCATGTAGACATTTAGACATCATTTACACTTGGCATGTTTTAAAATACATATCTCAGTGTGTGAGAAAGGCCGAATACTGCTTACTAATGGGAACAGAAGCATGCAGGACTTTTTCCACTGCATGTCAATGTCAACAGTTGATAATAATAGCTCCAGACATTTTTTCATATCTGTGTACTTTCACTGTGCTAAAAATTCAGGACTATGCACCCCTTTGCTAAAGTCCTGTGCCTGCAAAATTCCCCCTTATGTCTTATACCCCAGTCACATCGGGTGCGATTTGCATGCCATGCAACTTGAAAATCGTATGCCAAGTAGCACCCTATTGTCCGCTATTAGAGCGGTCATATCCATGCGGTTCCAACTTGATCTGAGCCGCACCAATTTCTAAAGTAGTGCATCCACTACTTTTGTTGCGATTTGCATAGACATCTGTGTCAGATGTCTTGCAAATCGCAACTGAAATCGTCAGGTCACTCGATTTTGAAATCGTGCAACTTCACTGTAAGTCGCACGATTTCAAAATCGGCTTTGATGTGACCGGGGGCTTAGGGTTTCAACTTTTTTTTTAAAGAATACTCCTATGAGTAATGAATTCTGCTGCTCAACAGTGCACTAACTTTGGTACCATAGCTGTCCATAAGTGTTGCATTAAGATGATACTAAAGGCTTTTAAGGCTAAACTTTGTTTAACCAATTCAATACCGGGCGCGTTTACCACCTTTCTGCCCAGGCCAATTTTCAGGTTTCAGCGCTCTCACACTTTGAATGACAATTCTGCGGTCATGCAACACTGTACCCAAACTAAAATTGTATAATTTTGTTCACACAACTAGAGCTTTCTTTTGGTGGTATTTAATCACCACTGGGGTTTTTATTTTTTGCTAAATTAACAAAAAAAGACCGAAAATTTGGGGAAAAAAAACACATTTTTCTTTGTTTCTGTTATAAAAGTTTGCAAATAAAGAATTGTTCTTCATAAATTTATTCTTAAATGTATTCTGCTACATTTCTTTGGTGAAAATAACCCAAATCAGTATTTATTATTTAGTCTGTAGGAACATTATAGAGTTCACAAACTATGGGATATATCTGAAAATTGATCAATCCTGAAGTACTGATGGACAATCTAATTTCTTGAGGCCCAAAAATGTCAGAACAGCACAGATATCCCCCAAATGACCCATTTTTTCAAAGTAGACAGTCCGACGTATTTCATAAGAGACATGGCGAGTTTTTTGAAGTTGTAATTTTTTTGTCATAATTTTTTGGAAAATGAAGAAATTAAAAAAATTATTTTCACAATTTTTTTTACATAGTGTCACCAGTGCAGTACAGCATCAGCATATAACTGGTGTGGCGGTGATCATGGACACTGACTGGTGACAGTACAAAAAAAAAAAATTATAATTTTTCAATTTTTTTTTTAATATTTTTTTTTCAAATTGCACTATGACCAAAGTAGTATAATGTTACTATAGTATTTTTTTTTTGTTTTACACAATTTGATTGCTTATAGCAAAGCATTTCTTTGCTGCAAGCAAGCATTTAACTGAATGAAATCGATTCATTCAGGTTTTTTTTGTTATGATTAGCTGTAATTGGCCACGGCTAATCACGACACAGATGGGCTGTGATTGGCCCAGCCTGTGCATGTGATCACTGTGACCATTCACAGCTAGACACACTTGTATACAAGGAATGGAATGAAAGGAAGCCATCCATTGTATACAACTGTCATGTGACCTGCTGTGATTTGATCACAGCAGGTCACATGGTACTGGCAACGGGGCTGATACACAGATCTGTCATTGGCCGTGTCCAAGTTACACAGTCGTTGACAATTCTCGCCATAGCGTGGCCCTGCGGGCACGCGCAAAACGCGATCCGGGTGTTCGCCTGGCCATCATTTGACCATAGGCCGGGTGGCAAGTGGCTAAAAAAAAAGGCAATACTTACTTGCTCTGTACAACGATATTGCACAGAGCACTCCCTTACCTCCTGCTTGGTGGTCCCCCACCAGCACTGTCCATTCCTCCTTCTTCCAAGTTCCCCCTCAGCAAGCAGGGTGCTAAAGGGGGCACCAGTGCCAGTGCGCTCCCAAGCATATACAGTGACAGTAAGCCACACCCCCTCTCCTTTCTCACAGAAATTTGACTGACACCAGCAGAAGCTTATGGGGCCCACTGCCCTTAGTGTCTCCTGTGAGATCAGGACAGCACTGGAGTGGTAACAGGAGTCAGGTCAGTTTTTAGGGAGAAGGGTGGGAGAACAAAAAGTGGAGTATTTTTTAAATTACTGCAGAGAATGCATTAAGGTAAAAAACCATTTAGAATTTAAAACCACTTTAAAAGCCTTTAAACCTTTCGCTGCGACCAAGGTACATTGAATGGTGATGACAGCAGGGGGGGGTTTACACACACTTGCAGTGCCTGCAGCCACTGGAAATGTGTGAAATCTGACAAGTTGGCTGTCAGTTGTTCAGACACCAGATTGCTTCCAAAAACACCCTGTAATGGACATCCCCTAACCACCACATGCACTTCCTCCATATATTCTGGGCTCTGCGTCCCAATTGGAGCGCACACGGGACCAGTATGGCAGATGCTGCTGGGTGGAGGGGAGGGAGCAGAGAGGATGTCTATCCACTCTTCTTCCCTCCTTCTTTCAAACCCAGAAGTGATGTTCAAAATGTCACTTCCTTGTCCCGATTTTACTTTCTCCAGCCTGTATGACCAGGGTAGAAGCCATACAGCCTTTTTGTCCTCTACGTGATGAAAAAAAAGTAAAGTAAAAAAAAAAAAAAAGACGACGTTTACATTGTAAAAAAATAGAGTTATACTCAAGCACTTAAAATTCTCCTCCAATCCCCCCCCCCACTGTAAAAATATTTTGAGACCCCAGCATCCCAACATACATCAACACGTTGGGGATGCTTAAGCATGAAAACATTGATTGCACTACACGTTACGTATCACTGCACATGCCAAAGTGAGAGCAGTCACTCTAGCACCAGAGCTCCTGGGTAACTCTAAACGGATGACCTGTAGGGGCCTTTAAAGCGTCGCCACGGAAAATACAAAATATTGATGTTTTTTGCCACTTCATGGGCGCATGTGTGGCAAACAGAGTGTCAGACAACTGCCCTTCTCACCAACTCGTGACAAATGACTGGTCGACCTCACACCGTGCTGTCAACGATCTGCAACAATGACACTCAGCCTCACCTTGCACCAAGATTCCCCAGCTCGCAAGACCACAATCTAAGTGCCAGCAGCCTGAGAGCAATTGTCACAGGGTTAACTTAACTAAGCAACTAACCACTTGCCCTCCAGAGGATTTAACCCCCCCCTCCCCTTCCTGACTAGGTAATTTTTTGTGATATGGTGCTGCGTTATTTTAACTGACAATTGTGCGGTCATGCAACGCTGCACCCAAATGAAATTTATGTCCTTTTTTCCCACAAACGGAGCTTTCTTTCAATGGTATTTGATCGCCTCTGCATTTTTTAGTTTTTGCGCTATAAACAAAAAAAAGACCGACAATTTTGAGGAAAAAAAACAATATATTTGATTGTGCTATTAAACGTGTCCAGTAAAAAAATTTAAAAAATCAAATTTCATCATAAATTTAGGCCAAAATGTATTCTTCTACATGTCTCTTCTAAAAAAAAATCCCAATACATGTAAATTAATTGGTTTACATGAAAGCTATAGTGTTTACAAACGGCAGTATATATACTAGAATTGTTTTTTTTTTATACCAGTAATGGCGACGATCAGCGACTTATAGCGGGACTGTGGCGGGCATTCTGACACTGGGGGGAACTGACTAACTGTTACTGACATTCCCAGTGACACCCATACTGTGACCAGTGCTAATAAAAAGCGCTGACACTGCACTAATCACACTGGGCAGGAAGGGGTTAACATCTGGGCGATCAAAGGGCAAACTGTGTGCTGTTTTACTGTGTGCTGTGTGTGTGTTTAAGCATGCTGCTTTGTATTGCTCTGCTATGGTATGCAGAGCAATACAAAGCAGCATGCTGGTGCTGACAGAGAAGAAATCTGTATTGTTTACATACAGATCTCTTCCCCATCAGTGATACTCGGCGATCACCGGGTGCCAGCAGGGAATCTCTGGCCGGGATCCGGTGATCGACAGCTGGAGTCGCCAATGGCGGTGCAGGCAGGGCGCGCGTGTGCCCCCTACCCGGAAATGCAAAATCACACACACGCATATATATATATATATATATATATATATATATATATATATATATATATACACACACACACACATACAGAAAGTATTCACAGAGCTGAACTTTTGCCACATTTTGTTATGCTACAGCCTTATTACAAAATGGATTAAATTAATTTTTTTCCTCAACATTCTACAAACAATACCCCATAATAACAACATGAAAGCAGTTAGTTTTGAAATCTTTACAAATTATTAAAAATAAAAAAAAACACATGTATATAAGTATTCACAGCCTTTTCCATGACACTCAAAATTGAGCTCTGGTGCATTCTGTTCCCACTGATCATCCTTCAGATGTTTCCACAACTTGATTGAAGTCCACCTGTGGGAAATTCAGTTGATTGGACATGATTAGGAAAGACATAAACCTGTCTATATAAGGCCCCACAGTTAACCACTTGCCGCCCAGCCACTGTAGATATACGGTGGCAGGGCGGCACTCACAGGCAAAACCACGTTTTAAAACGTGGTTCTGCAAAACAGGTAGGGGGCGCACGCGAGGCGCGTGCACGCCCTACCTGTCCCGCGGGTGTCATCAGCGGGTCCCAGCTGCCGGGTCACGGCCAGTGATTACCGGCTTTTTGGCACGATGAGCTGTGATCACTGACAGATAGCACGGCTGCACTGTTTACACACAGCCCTGTTATCTGTCAGTTGCTAAGCTTGTGACAAGCTGCAGAGGGTTTCTCTCCCTTGATCAGCTCCCCCCTCCCCCCCCTCCAGCACACACCCCCTCCCCCTAGTAAAACACTCCCCTCACACAGTGAACACTAAAAATGTTAACCCCTTCCTCCCCATTGCCTTTAGTACAGTTTCAGTGGGGTTTTTTTTCACTGATCACTGTATTGGTGTCACTGGGGATGTCAGTGACCCCAAGTCAGTGTCAAAATGTCCGCCACAGTCCCGCCATAAGTCGCTGGTCGCCGTCATATGTCGCTGATCGCCACCATTATTAGTATAAATAAAATAAAAAATCCCAGTATCTTTCCTGCCATTTGTAAACGCTATAACTTTCACGTAAACCAATTAATTTACACGTATTGGGATTTTTTTTTAGCAGAGACATATCGCAGAATGCATTTTGGATGAAATTTGTGACAAAATTAGATTTTTTAATTTTTTTTACTGGACATGTTTTATAGCAAAAAGTCCAAAATATTGTTTTTTTGTCTCAAAATTGCCAGCCTTTTTTTTTATAGCGCAAAAAATTAAAAACGCACAGGCGATCAAATACCACCGAAAGAAAGCTCAATTTGTGGGAAAAAAAGGATGTAAATTTAATTTGGGTGCAGTGTTGCATGACCGCGCAATTGTCAGTTAAAGTAACGCAGCGCCATAACACAAACCTCTTCTGTAACCGCTTCCTTACCACTCTACAGCAGAAATACTGCTACAGGGCGGCATGGGTACGCAAAATCACATATATATATACGTAATTCGCGCTCCCGTGGTTTTCACACCCCTCCCAGATAGCGTCAGATTGCCCGACAGTACACCAGTCATCACATTTAACCCCTTGCTTGCCAGGAGCACGCCCATGTACAATAAACCTCCATTGCTAGTATAGTGTCTGAACGGGTCAATATCTTTGATCAGGTCAGCACTATACCAGCGTTCACATTAGTATAGCATCCCCAAAAACGCAGCGTTAGCGGGATCAGCCCTGGCACCTGCCAACACCTGCGTTAAGCCCCTACGCTTACCCCCCCCTTCTCCCCCAGCAAGTGCAGTGTCAGTAGATCACTGTCACTTGATACATTGCACACAAAACCGCAGTGTTCGCAGAATCAGGCCTGATCTCTGTTAGCACTTGCCGGTAAATTTTGATGACTCTCATATGCAGCAGAGTGCCAGTACTAGTGCCGCTCTACCTTTTGGTGAACTGGCGAGTACCAGCATACCTCCTTGATTTTTGGAGCTGTTTTTCACGGAATATCTGTATGCGTTGATTGTGGATCAAAGCAGTCTATATGCACAACAATTTATCGCCGCCAACCCAAATTCAAACCTTGCCAGACCATTCGCATGGAAACTCATTATGGTTTTCAAATTTAAATTTTTTTTGGGCCTAACCCTCAACATGGGCATTACTAAAAGAAATGAATTGCGGTTGTATTGGTCCGCAGACCCCATTCATCATATGCCGTGTTCTCTTCTGCCATGGCCAGGCATAGATATGAGAGTATAATGTGTTTTATGCATTTCAGCGACAATACACTCTGTCATCCTCGGGGTAACCCTGAATTTGACGGCTCCACAAAATTCAGCCCCTCGCAAATCACCTTACCCTAAAGTTTGCAGATGTCTATACTCCCCAACAAAACATCTGCGTTGATGAGTCCCTTATTGTTGTTTCTGGCTGCCTTGCATTCAAACAATTTCTCCCCTGCAAGCGTGCCAGATATGGGGTCAAGATGTAGAAGACCTGTGAGAGGACAACAGGCTATACTTATAAGTTTCGGATTTACGAGGGAAAAGATAGTCACGTGGAGCCCGCCCGGATGCCCAGACTACATGGGGAGCAGTTTGGGACTTGGTGTCATCATTTCTCCATATGGGGTACCACTTATACGTGGACAATTTTTATTCAAGCGTGCCACTATTTAGACATTTAATTCAATCTTGGAACTGGCACTTGTGGCAAAGTGTGACCTAATGTGTGCCCACCATTAGAAGTGGGTGGATGCAGGGCGGTATATTCTAATGGTGGGCATACCACACACTTTTTCTGGCAGATATTTCTTCTCATTTTTTCATTCAGTCCACAGGCTGCATACAAAAAAAAAAAGAACATAGCATATATACCCAACAAGGACCAGCGACGTACTGGTACATCACTGGATTTGAATGGTTATACCAGGATGATGCCTACAGCTGCAGGCATCATCCTGGTATCGTTTTTTTCAGCCGGTGATCGGCTTTCATGTAAAAGCAATCCTAGTGGCTAATTAGCTGCAAGATTGCTTTTACAAGCAGTGGAAGATTATGTCCCCCCTCCCCCGCTGCCTTCCACGGCCTTCTCGGGCAGTTTCGTGCCATCGGGGGAACCTGAGAATGCAGCCGGTGTTTCTGCCAGCTGACCATAGAGCTGATTGGACACCAGAATGATGCCAATCATCTCTATAGTCTAAGAATTCGGAAGCTACAAGCATTTCATCACTTCAGTTTCGCAGGATATAAACAGCGCCATTTGTAAATTGGGAAAGCATCTGATCACACCGATTTTGGTTTGATTAGATAATGTAAGAGCAGAGGAGATATCTAGAGTCTGATAGACCCCAGATTTCTCAAAAAAGAATATATGACAATGCCCATTGACGTTATAGGGGTTATTTACATTCCCTGTTATTGCATTAAAAGTGATAAAAAAAAAAAAAAATGAAAGGTACAATGTAAAAATAATAAAAAAAAATCAAAATAACTATAAAAAATAAATAAAAAAAAATTGCCCCTCCCATGTGCGCACACCTGTGTGCACAAGCCTTGACTCTGTGCCGTTATGTAAACAGCGGTTGAACCATGCATGTGAGGTACTGCCGTGAATGTCAGATCGAGGGCAGTAATTCTAACACTAGACCTCCTCTGTAAATCTAAAATGGTGGCTTTTAAAGGCTATTAGAGCGCTGCCTATGGATATTAAAAATGTTTGCAGTTTGTCGCCATTGAACGTGGCATGCGCAGTTTTAAAGCATGTCATGTTTGGTATCTATTTACTCGGCATACCATTATCTTTTATATTTTAACAAACAATTGGTCAATATATTGTGTTTTTGTGCATTAAAAGTAAAAGAAAAGTGTTTTTTTTTTTTAAAAATTGCATTTGAAAAATCGCTGCGCAAGTACTATGTGCCATAAAAAATTGTAGTACCCACCATTTTATTCACTAGGGTGCCTGCTTTAAAAAAATATATAATGTTTGGGGGTTTAAATTAATTTCCTAGCAAAAAATACTGATTGTTTTCATGTGAACAGAAAGGCTTGGTCTTCAGGTGGTTAGAAGAGTGAATGAAGTGTGGCATAAACTTCTAATGCTGGGCATAAAACGCCCCCACCCCCCAAAATGACCCCTTTTTGGAAAGTAGTCACCCCAAACTATTTGCTGAGAGGAATGTTGAATCAATAGAAGAATTTATTTTTTTACCACAAGTTTTTGGAAAATGACAAAAATAATTTTTTTTTTTTTTTTTTACACAAAATTGTCACTTAAATTATTTACTGCTCACACATGCCATGGTTATATGTGGAATTACTCCCCAAAATACATTTTGCTACTTCTGAGTATGGGGGTACCACATATGAGAGACGTTTTGGCAGTCTAGCCAAGTACAGGACCCCAAAATCCAATAAGCACCTTCAGGCTTTTAAAGGGCTTTATTTCCTCATTACACTTCCAGACTACCTATCACAGTTTCGGAGGCCCTGAAATGCCAGGATAGCACCTAACCCCCCCCCCCCCCCAAATTACCCCTTTTTGGAAAGTAGACGCCCCAAGGAATTTGATAAGAGGCATGGTAAGTATTTTGCAGATCTCATTTGTTGCCACAAGTTTTTGGAAAATGAAGAAAAAAAACAAAAACATATTTTTTCTGTTCTTTTTTTATATTTCAAAACCTTGTGAGAAAAAATGAGATCTGCAAAATACTCACCATGCCTCTTTTTAAATTCCTTGGGGTGTCTACTTTCCAGAAAGGGGTCATTTGGGGGGGGGGGGGGGGTTGGGGCTATCCTGGCATGTCAGGGCCTTTGAAACTGTGATAGGTAGTGAGGAAGTGTAATGAGGAAGTTACGCACCTTCAGGCTTTCAAAGTGGTCATTGGATTTCAGGCTCCTGTATGTGGCTAGGCTCCCAAAAAGTCTCACACATGTGGTATCCCCATACTCAGTAGAAGTAGCAGAATGTATTTTGGGGTGTAATTCCACATATACCCATGGCTTGTGCAAGAAAGAAATCATTTAAATGACAACTTCGTGTAAAAAAAAAAAGAAAAAAAAAGTTTTTGTCATTTTCCAGAAACTTGTGGAAAAAAATAAATCTTCCATGGACTCAATATGCCTCTCAGCAGATAGCTTAGGGTGTCTAATTTCCGAAAAGGGGTCATTTGAGGGTGTTTGTACTATTCTGGTATTTTAGCACCTCAAGAAATGTGATGGGCAGTCAGAAAGTAAAAGCTGTGTAAATTCCATTATCTATACCATAGTTTGTAGACGCTATAACTTTCACAAAAAGCAATCAATATACACTTATTGGGATTTTTTTTAACCAAAAACATGTAGCAGAATACATTTTGGCCTAATTTTATGACGAAATTTTAGTTTTTTTAGATATTTTTTATGATCAAAATGAGAAAATATTGTTTTTTTCAAAAAAAATTTTTTTCTTCAAAACTTTTTCTGGTTATAGCGCCAAAAATAAAAAGTGCACAGGTGATCAAATACCACCAAAAGAATTCTCTATTTGTGTTAAAAAAATGACATAAATTTCATTTATGTACAATATTGCATGACCGCGCAATTGTCCGTTAAACTAGCGCAGCGCTGTATAGCAAAAAAATGTCGTAAATTGCAGTATCTATACCAGGGGTGGGCAAACTTTTTGACTTGAGGGCCGCAATGGGTTCATATATTGGACCCGGGGGCCGGACCAAGAGTAGATGAATGATGGCTATGTGTCATCCATAGTAAGTATAGTAATATTCCCCCATAGTAACCATAGTAATTAATCCCCCATATAGTAATTCATCCCCCATAGTAATTCATCCCCCATATAGTAATTCATCCCCCATAGTAATTCATCCCCCATATAGTAATTCATCCCCCATATAGTAATTCATCCCCCATATAGTAATTCATCCCCCATAGTAATTCATCCCCCATATAGTAATTCATCCCCCATAGTAATTCATCCCCCATAGTAATTCATCCCCCATAGTAATTCATCCCCCATATAGTAATTCATCCCCCATAGTAATTCATCCCCCATATAGTAATTCATCCCCCATATAGTAATTCATCCCCCATAGTAATTCACCCCCCATAGTAATTCATCCCCCATATAGTAATTCATCCCCCATATAGTAATTCATCCCCCATAGTAATTCATCCCCCATAGAGTAATTCATCCCTACTATAGTAATTCATTCCCCATATTAATTCATCCCCCATATTAAGTCCCCAAGTCCCCCCTGTGTCAATTCACTTACCTTTGCTCCGCGCGTTCCTCTCGCCGTGTTCCTGCGCCGTTCCGGTGTAGCATGAAAATCTGTCTCCTATGAGGATCTGTCCCCCTCGACGTATCTGTGCATGTGCCAGTTTCAGGCATTAGCAGCCGATCGGCGATCTCCGGCACATGCGCAGATACGTTGAGGGGGACAGATCCTCATAGGAGACAGATTTTCATGCTACACCGTTCTTCAGGGCGGACTGTGAAAGGAGCCTAGCTCGCCTCGCGTTCGTCTTGCTGCCCCGCCTACACACATCCTGACAGCCATCCTGACAGTATCACGCTCCGCGGGCCGGATTAAAAGGTCCGCGGGCCGTATACGGCCCGCGGGCCGTAGTTTGCCCATTGCTGATCTATACCATAGTTTGTAGACGCTATAACTTTCACACTAAGCAATCAATATACACTTATTGGGATTTTTTTTACCAAAAACATGGAGCAGAATACATTTTGGCCTAAATTTATAACCAACTTTGAGTTTACTATATATTTTTTATAGCTGAAAGTAAAAAATATTGTTTTTCTTCAAAATATTTGGTCTTTTTTTGTTTCTAGCGTAAAAAATAAAAAGCGCACAGGTGGTCAAATACCACCGAAAGAAAGCTCTATTTGTGTTAAAAAAATGACATAAATTTCATTTATGTACAATATTGCATGACCGCGCAATTGTCCGTTAAACTAGCGCAGCGCTGTATAGCAAAAAAATGTCGTAAATTGCAGTATCTATACCAGGGGTGGGCAAACTTTTTGACTTGAGGGCCGCAATGGGTTCATATATTGGACCCGTGGGCCGGACCAAGAGTAGATGAATGATGTGTATGTGTCATCCATAGTAAGTATAGTAATATTCCCCCATAGTAAGCATAGTAATTAATCCCCCATATAGTAATTCATCCCCCATAGTAATTCATCCCCCATAGTAATTCATCCCCCATATAGTAATTCATCCCCCATATAGTAATTCATCCCCCATAGTAATTCATCCCCCATATAGTAATTCATCCCCCATAGTAATTCATCCCCCATAGTAATTCATCCCCCATATAGTAATGCATCCCCCATAGTAATTCATCCCCCATATAGTAATTCATCCCCCATAGTAATTCATCCCCCATATAGTAATTCATCCCCCATAGTAATTCATCCCCCATAGTAATTCATCCCCCATATAGTAATTCATCCCCCATAGTAATTCATCCCCCATAGTAATTCATCCCCCATAGTAATTCATCCCCCATATAGTAATTCATCCCCCATAGTAATTCATCCCCCATATAGTAATTCATCCCCCCTATAGTAATTCATCCCCCCTATAGTAATTCATCCCCCATATAGTAATTCATCCCCCCTATAGTAATTCATCCCCCATATAGTAATTCATCCCCCATATAGTAATTCATCCCCCATAGTAATTCATCCCCCATATAGTAATTAATCCGCCATATAGTAATTCACCCCCCATATAGTAATTCATCCCCCCTATAGTAATTCATCCCCCATAGTAATTCATCCCCCATATAGTAATTCATCCCCCCTATAGTAATTCATTCCCCATATTAATTCATCCCCCATATTAAGTCCCCAAGTCCCCCCTGTGTCAATTCACTTACCTTTGCTCCGCGCGTTCCTCTCGCCCTTTCCCGCGCCGTTCCGGTGTAGCATGAAAATCTGTCTCCTATGAGGATCTGTCCCCCTCGACGTATCTGCGCATGTGCCAGTTTCAGGCATTAGCAGCCGATCAGCGATCTCCGGCACATGCGCAGATACGTCGAGGGGAACAGATCCTCATAGGAGACAGATTTTCATGCTACACCGGTCTTCAGGGCGGACTGTGAGAGGAGCCTAGCGGGAGCCTAGCTCCGCGGGCCGGATTAAAAGGTCCGCCGGGCCGTAGTTTGCCCATTGCTGATCTATACCATAGTTTGTAGATGCTATAACTTTCACACAAAGCAATCAATATACACTTATTGGGATTTTTTTTACCAAAAACATGTAGCAGAATACATTTTGGCCTAAATGTATAACCAACTTTGAGTTTACTATATATTTTTTATAGCTGAAAGTAAAAAATATTGTTTTTCTTCAAAATATTTGGTCTTTTTTTGTTTATAGCGTAAAAAATAAAAAGCGCACAGGTGGTCAAATACCACCGAAAGAAAGCTCTATTTGTGTGAAAAAAAGGACGTAAATTTCGTTTAGGTGCAGCATTTCATGACCGCACAATTATCAGTTGAATTAGTGCAGCGCCAAGTAGCAAAAAGAGGCCTGGTCATTAAGGGGGGTAAATCCTCTGGAGCTCAAGTGGTTAACAGTGCATGCCAAAGCACAAACCAGGCCATGAAGTCCAAGGAATTGTCCGTAGACCTCCGAGATAGGATTGTATCAGGGCACAGATCTGGGGAAGGGTACAGAAAAATTTCTGCAGCATTGAAGCTACCAATGAGCACAGTGGCCTCCATTATCCTTAAACGGAAGACGTTTGGAACCACCAGGAATCTTCCTAGATCGGGCCGCCCGTCCAAAATGAGCGATCGAGGGAGAAGGACCTTAGCCAGGGAGGTAACCACCGATGGTCACTCTGAAAGAGCGCCAGCATTTCTCTGTGGAGAGAGGGGAGATTTCCAGAAGAACAACCAACTGTGCAGCACTCCACCAATCAGGCTTGTATGGTAGAGTGGCCAGACAGAAGCCACTCCTTAGTAAAAGGCAAATGGCATCCCGCCTGGAGTTTGCCAAAAGGCACCTGAGGGACTCTCAGACTGCGAGAAACAAAACTATTTGGTCTGATGAAACAAAGATTGAACTCTTTGGCCTGAATGCCAAGCGTCATGTCTGGAGGAAACCAGGCACTGCTCACCACCTGGACAATACCATCCCTACAGTGAAGCATGGTGGTGGCAGCATCATACTGTGGCAGGGTGGATAAAAATCAATGATTTTTTTTTCAAAATCTAAAAAAATCGGATTTTTTTTAATTTAAATCGGATTTTTTAAAATTTAAATCGGATTTTTTTAAATAAAATGCTTTTTGAGGAAAATATATTACCATCCAAAGGTTATTCCATCATGAAATAAAGATTAGTTTTTTAATTATGTAGAATAAGGCTGTATATGTTTAATTTTTTTGGTAAATAAATTCCATTAATCCATTCACAATGTCATGCTCTTCCAGAGGTTTTTGTAAGATTATTGGGCAGTTTCTCTGCCTACAAGATATTATCACAGATGCTTGGTTTACTTTTGCAGTTCTCAAAACTGAATTTGACTCAGCGGAGATCACATGCCTCTTCACAGCAAAAATGTTATAACATGAACAGAGTTAAGAAAAAGACCTTAATCCTAACTTCTACAAACCTATGAATACAGAATCAACCCTTCAGTGCTAAGTTTCAAGAAGTTCAGTGAATAGAATAGAAACAATATTTTTCTGATTGTTTGGAGTGGAATAGATCTGCACAAGAAGAAAGTGAAACTAAGTGTGAGGAGGAAGGGGCCGACAGTCTAAGTTTCTTAAAATATATATTATTTTGTTTAGCCAAATTAGTTAACAAACATGGATGTTTGTTTAAGCAAATAACATATGCTGGAATGTTATTGTTTCAGTTGAATAAATCTATTTAAATTATTATTATTAAGGTAATGATTATTTTTCTCCTTCCTAAGTACAACAGAAAAGTTGTCCAAATATGAATGATTAACCTATTAAACTGGGGATAAAAAAACTAATATGAAAAGTTGTCATTCTAAAAATCTTCATCTACTTGCATATTAAAGTTATACCACCTCCCTGTATACCGCTCCCTCACCCACATCTTCAATCTCTCCCTCTCCTCAGGCACTTTCCCCTCCCCTCTGAAACATGCACACATCACCCCCATACTTAAAAAGCCCTCCCTGGACCCCAATGACCCAAACAACCTCAGACCCATCTCCCTGCTCCCATTTACATCTAAACTCCTCGAGCGCCTCGTCTACACCCGCCTATGCTCTCACCTCAACGACAACAACCTCCTCGATCCCCTACAGTCCGGCTTCCGTCCCCTACACTCCACCGAAACTGCCTTACTCAAACTCTCCAACGACCTGCTAACCGCCAAAACTAATGGCCACTATTCAGTGCTCCTACTCCTTGACCTCTCTGCGGCCTTCGACACAGTCGACCACCCCCTCCTCCTCAAAAAACTACACTCCCTCGGCCTCAGAGATTCTGCTCTCTCCTGGCTCTCATCCTACCTGTCACAACGCTCCTTCAGCGTTACCTATAATGCTACCACCTCCCCCTCACTCCCCCTCTCTGTTGGGGTCCCTCAAGGCTCTGTCCTCGGGCCCCTTCTCTTCTCCATCTATACCTCCTCCCTTGGCCAACTCATACACTCTCACGGCTTCAACTACCACCTCTATGCTGACGACACACAAATCTATCTCTCAACCCCCCACCTCACCCCCTTGGTCTCAGCCCGAATCACACACCTACTGAGCGACATATCAGACTGGATGTCGCTCCACTTCCTTAAACTGAACCTCTCCAAAACCGAGTTTCTTGTCTTCCCCCCAGCCCAGACACCACCCCCCATTGATTTCTCCGTCACATCCAACAACGCTACCATCAAACCCGCCCTGCAGGCCAGAGTACTGGGTGTCATTCTGGACTCCAACCTATCCTTCCAGCCCCAAGTCCAATCTTTAACAAACTCGTGCAGACTCCACCTCCGCAACATCGCCAAAATCCGCACGTTCCTAACCCCAGAAACCACTAAACAGCTCATCCACTCCCTCATCATATCACGACTCGACTACTGCAACTCCCTCCTCACTGGCCTGCCTCACCGCTGGCTATCCCCTCTTCAGTCCATCCTGAACACGGCTGCCAGACTCATTCACCTTACCAACCTCTCCGTCTCCGCCGCCCCCCTCTGCCAATCCCTCCACTGGCTTCCGATTGCGCAACGGATCAAATTCAAAATCCTAACGCTGACGTACAAAGCTGTCCACCATACTGCCCCGTACTACATCTCTGACCTAATATCCAAGTACCGCCCAGCACGCACACTCCGCTCCTCACAAGACCTCCTTCTCTCTAGTTCCCTGGTCTCCTCCTCCCATGCCCGCCTCCAGGACTTCTCCAGGGTGTCACCCATCCTCTGGAACTCCCTGCCCCAACCCATCAGATTATCACCTACTCTCCTCTCCTTTAGGCGCACCCTGAAAACCCATCTCTTCAGGGAAGCCTACCCCACCCCCTGCTAACTTGCCGACCTCCTCCACTCTTCCTACCACTCCATCCCCCACAGCTATCTCCTCCTGTGCCACCACCCCCTCCCTCCTAGATTGTAAGCTCGAAAGAGCAGGGCCCTTGATCCCCTCATGTTTTGCATTGTATTGGTATTGTTCTGTCACATGTTCTGTCTCCCTTTGTAATGTACAGCGCTGAGCGAACTATTGGCGCTTTATAAATACTGTATAATAATAATAATAATAATAATAATACCAGCAAGAATTAGTCTTTATGTAGAAAACTATGATTTAAATCAAGCCTTACTGACTAGTGATTTAAATCGTGATTTAAATCAGTTTGATTTAAATCAAATCCACCCTGTACTGTGGGGATGTTTTTCAGTGGCAGGAACTTTGAGACTAGTCAGAATCAAATGAAAAATGAATGCAGCAATGTACAGACACATCCTTGATGAAAGCCTGTTCCAGAGCATCTGGACCTTAGACTAGGGAAATGGTTCATCTTTCAACAGGATGACAACCCTAAACACACAGCCCACATAACAAAGGAGTGGCTACGGGCCAACTCTGTGAATGTCCTGGAGTGGCCCAGCCAGGGCCCAGACTTAAACTTGATTGAAAATCTCTGGAGAGTTCTGAAAATGGCTGTATACCAACGCTCCCCATCCAACCTGATGGAGCTTGAGAGGTACTGCAAAGAAGAATGGGAGAAATTGGCCAAAAATAGGTGCGCCAAGCTCGTAGCATCATACGCAAAACGACTTGAGGCTGTAATTGGTACTAAAGGTGCTTCAACAAAGTATTGAGCAAAGGCTGTGAATACTTATGTACACGTGTTTTTTTCGTTTATTATTTTTAATAAGTTGCAAAGATTTCAAAACAAACTTCTTTCACATTGTCATTATGGGGTATTGTTTGTAGAATATTGAGGGAAAAAAATGAATGTCATCCATTTTGGAATAAGGCTGTAACATAACAAAATGTGGCAAAAGTTCAGCTCTGTGAATACTTTCTGGATGCACTGCATATAATATATACACACATGATTTTGCGCAGCTGTGCCGCCCTGTAGCAGTATTTCTGCTATAGGGTGGCGGGCAAGCAGTTAACCCTTTAAACTGCCACCACCTGCTTTTACTGAAAAGCAGGAAAATTTTACAAGATTAGCAATGATAATTATGAATTAAAAATACACGTCTGTACATACACTGTCACCACAGACAGGTATATTTAGAGATTTATCATGTAATAGCGCTCTTCAATAAAGAGGGATTCTTTAGGTTTACATTAGAGCATTTAGAGACAGTTTTAACTCTTTTCAAACCATGGTTTAATAATAAAAAGGTAAAAAATGGTGCAAAATAAAATATTTACAGAAAAGGGTATCACAAAGAAACAAAGACAATAATGCAACAGAGAAAAAAAAAAGAAGTTGAAAATGAAAAAATACTTGCAAGCCCTGGTTTCAGCAGACTTCAGTCAATGGCAAAGGTGATATATTGGCTCTTATAACTTAACAGATCTTCCTTCCTTTGGCGATATGCGAGAGCAGACAAATGTGTTTGAAGTCCACATTTCTTTGGTATCGGGGGCATTGACAGAGACCATCTGACCAATTAAACGGCTGAGGAGTAGCCTTGGCATGTCACTGTGATTATGACTGTATCCCAGGTACAGTTTTATATAAGTATTAATATCTTTGAATAACTACAGGTTACAGTCTGCTAACAAGCATATTATCATTCAGCATGAAATTAACTTCAAAATGGATATAAATTTGATAGGTCTCGGATGTCTACTTTACCTAGGAGGGAGAGCCTGTGGATCCCCATACTGTCCAAAATAGGGGTGTTTGGACTTCAAATGCTACAAATTAACTGAGGGAGGTAAATACGTCCTTATTCTGGCTTTTCTGTTGTTATTATTATGAGTTATGAAATATACTGAAGTTTCAGAGTTTTGGCTGCTAACCAGTCTATCAGCCTCAGGTATCTGTTAAAACTCCATTCATTCAAGTGGGTAATTCGGACATTTTTATAAGGGTTTCCAGACTGCAGTGTGGATTCGGCTAGTAGGTATGAGTGTAGCAATCGTAAGTACAGAGATGGACGAGGTCATCCATCTTGCTCAAGACCCTCCATTTTGTATCCCTCTCTCCCTTCAATCACCCTCCTCAGGAATGTTGTCTGTGTGTGTATGCTGAGTTTAAAAAGCATCAGGCCCCAGCTGGAGAGCTTCATGGTTATAAATCTCAAATTAGCTGGTGGTCGGGTGTCTGTTAGCTTCTCAATCTGAGATAATCGTAAAACCATAAACCAGTCCTTCACTGGGCTTCAAAGACATTCCAGCTAGCCATAAAACAGACCTCACATTTAAAACCCACTTTTCCATATAATTTTATATCTTAAGGTAGGAAATAATTACATAAACATAAAGCATATATTCGGATAGCTCAGTTTAATGCGAGTTGTCTGATATCTTACACTCTTAGTGGAAGTCTACAGGAGAGCAGAAAGCCATTTAGTTCTAGCTGGAATAGTCAAATATGGCATGTTTGATATCTAGACGTTCAGCAGATGATTCTGCATATCTGCAATCTACCTGGATCTGGATAGAATGTTACATGTACCTAGGGAAGGTTATTGCTCTGGTATAACTTGTGAGGGATTTTGGTTCTTGCCTGAGTCCCCCGCCTAAAACACCCCTCCCCAAATGAGGCGATTGGTTCTCTGCTGTAAGGAGACACCCTGCTGAGTTCCTAGAAAAAAGCTGTTATGCTTGGAGCATTAGGATGAAGAGATCTCCCTTTTAACATCAGGAACCAACTTTGGGAGAAAAGGCACCCTTTTGGCTCAGGACCCTTGAAGTTGCTCAAACCAGGATTTCTGCAAGTATTCTACCTTCCTAAACTTCTTTCTTTATCTCTCTGTTGTGGTATTGCTCTCTGTATTTATATATATATATATATATATATATATATATATATATATATATATTGGCTACATCTTTTTCTGTAAATACTTTTATTGCACCATTTTGACCTTTTTAGTAATAAATCTTATTTTCTGAAAAGTGTTGAACTGTTTCTAAAGCTCTTTAATGCAAACTAAGAATCCGTCTCTGAAGAGCGCTACTGTGTGTTTTAAAACCTCTGGATACATCTGCCTGCGGTGACAGTGGTATACAGACGCTGATTCAAACATCATAGTGTTATTGCTAATATTGCCGAGTTTCCTCCTTTTCTCTACAAAAAGGCGGTGGTGGCAGTGTGAAGGGTTAATTGCGTAATTAACCTGACCCAGTAACAATCGACCTCAGGCTGCAGATGCATAGATTTGTGGTCCATTAGCTAGAAATTCTTGAGCAGGGTGCAGCTGAGCGTGGCATTGTTACGCATGTGACAGCGCAGTTTTAGATTGGCTAGTCCTTCGGTCACGAGTTGGTGAGGAGGGTTGGGGGTCTGATGCCGCGATCGTCACAATGAGAAGGTCTGCATCTGTCCTGATCTGATAAGAAGGTTCTGGCATCAGTTAACAGTTGTATATTGCACCAGATGGTTCCTGGGGGAATGAAGAATAATCGACCACTGATGCTATTCACCAACTTGTGTTACAAACTGTCATGGCTGAATTCTGAACAACATGGCGTCCTTGCCAATTCACACAGCTTTGTGTGTGTTACCATTACAGCATGCAATTTAAGGTTTGACATGTGTATCTATTTACTCGGAGAAATCTCATCTTTTATATTTTACCAACAATTGGGTAATTTACTGCATCTGTGTGCCCTAAAATTAATGTTAGTGTATTTTTAACTGAAATACCGTGTAACATAAAAAATGGGAACCACCACCAGGTTATTCCAGGGAGTCTGCTGTCAGAAAATATATTATGTTTGCAGGTTTTATGCAATCTTCAAGCCTAAAATAATTTTTTAAACATGTGTACAATGCAACACTGGCTCTGGCAGCAAAAGGGTGAAAAGATATCACCATATATGTCCATAGGTGTTGCATTAAAATCATTTAAAGGTTATAATTTTATCACTTTAGTAATAACTGTGAATTATAGCCCTAGAATTATTGCTCTCGTGCCAACATTTGCAGAGATATACATCACGTGTACTGCAATTGTTGTCTTGTACGCAGGCACAGCTGCTACATGCAGTTATGCTCTTATGTGCACGTACACGGGGCGAAAGGACAAACAATTTTTCTTTAATATGTTCCTTTTTTTTTGTACAATTAATTTTATTGCTATCACACAAGGACCAGCAGCCCCCTATGTAACAGCATAATGCAATAACAGACATCAGGGATCTATTAAACCCCTGATGTCTCCTCTGCCCTCCACTAAAGCTAATGGAGCACAGATTATGCTCTATTAGCTTCTCCTCTGGCCATAGCACCTGCGGAAAGTGTTAGTGGAACCTAGAAGTGAGGTAATACACATCGCTTCCATTCACTGGAGGGGAGATCAGTAAACAGACATTTACCCTCCATGCCAGTCCTAAAACCCACTGATGTTACAGTGGAGCCTGGGATATGTGGCAGACTCAGCAGGCTGCGGAAGTGATCACTTCCACATAAAAGCCCACTGCCCACATTACAAATTTAAACGCAGCCCCAGCTGCTGTAGCATCCCTGTCTAACATGCAGCATTTATAAAATTGTCGGACAAGTGTTTAATCAGTAAATAGAAATCTAATTTTCCTGTATACAAGCAGCCTGGGACCTGTACTGAGGTAATGAGCCGAAGGATGGCTACAGAGTGGAGTAATTCTGGGATGACGTCCATCGACATCATTCCAGAACACGCCCCCCCTGGAGGGCAATAATAGGCAGCACTGACTGGCGACACTGATGAGCACAGATTGGCAGAACTGCTGGAAACTGATGGACACTTTTGGGACTGTATTGACAACCAGGGCACAATCAGTGCCCTGATTATCAGCGCAGATGTCTCCTCTCACAGTTGCCAGTGTGACAGCATGAGGAAAGTACTGCCGATAACCAGCAAGTGTATTTACATGGTGAACAGCTGTGATTGGATATAGCTGATCATGTTGTAAAAGGCCGCTGTGATTGGCCTTTTACCATGTCATGTGATCAGCAACACAGCGATCACAGACAGTGCCAGGTGTGCACAGCTGGGAATGCAGGGGGGGGGGCCATGTCTTGCAAGGACGTCATGATGCCCTCCCAGAACTGGACGACCGCGCTGTAGCCATCATTTGGCTATAGCGCAGTCAAGAAGTGGTTAAAAAAAGGAATATGATATACTTTCCCATCTATTTACTAATGCTAGCAGCTCAAAGATTCAAAATAGTCAATGTTGACTGAGTTCCACTTTAACTACTTCCCGCCCTATAACAGAAGTAATGCTACAGGGCAGCACAGGTGCGCAAAATCGTGTGTGTGTATATATATATATATTTTATATATATGATATAGATATATACGTGATTTTGCATTTCCGGGTCAGGGGCGCGCACCCTACCCGTGCCACCATTGTGGCTGCAGCTGTCAATCACCGGGTCCTGGCTGCTGATTACTTGCCGGCGCCCGGTGATTGCCGAGCATCTCAAACGGGGGGGGGGGAGAACTGTTTGTAAATAAAACAGTTTTCTCCCTGTCAGCTCTTGGACACTTACTTACAGTGAAGTACACAGGCACAGCCTCATAGTAACCCTTTGATCGCCCCATGTTAACCCCTTACTGCCTTTTGTCATTAGTACAGTGTCAGTGCTTTTTATTAGCACTGATCACTGTATTGGTGTCACTGGGGATGTCAGTGACACCAAGTCAGTTCCCCCCAGTGTCAAAATGCTAGCTGCAGTCCCGTGGTAAGTTGCTGATCGCTGCCATTACTAGTAAAAATAAAATTTAAAAAATCCCAGTATATACACCTCCATTTGTAAATGCTATAACTTTCATTTAAACCAATAAATTTATGCATATTGCGATTTTTTTTAGCAAAGACATGTAGCAGAATACATTTTGGCCTAAATTTATGACGAAATTTTATTTTTTTTTTATTTTTTACTGAACATGTTTAATGGCAAACAGTAAAAACTTTTTTTCTCAAAATTGTCAGTCTTTTTTTTTATAGCGCAAAAAATTAAAAACGTACAGGCGATCAAATACCACCAAAAGAAAGCTCTAGTCGTGGGGAAAAAAGGCCGTAAATTTCATTTGGGTGCAGTGTTGCATGTCTGTGCAATTGTCAGTTAAAATAACGCAGCGCCGTAACACAAAAAATGGCCTGGTCAGGAAGGGGGGTAAATCCTCAGGAGGACAAATGGTTAACAAACCACACCCAGGTCACAAACGCATGTGATCCAGTTGCTATGTGTTTTCTAAAGTAATGCATGCACTACTTTTGGTGTGATTTCAGCTCATTAATCACACTGAACCCAGATCGTATGTGAATGTGACAGTGTGATTCTTGGTGTGAATCGGCCCTGAGTGAATGCGGCATTTGTTCTTGCACCTGTATCCATGCAGGCCTATGGAAGTGACTGCAGACGCAGGTCAACATTTGCTAGGTGTGCACAAGCAGGTCCTCGGCCCTGAACGCCAACAGCGTGCGCCTTTAGAAAACGGTTAGTTCCTGGGGGAGTATATAGTGTATGTGAATGACAGCTTCTGATCACAGCTATTCCTCTCTGTCACAGCTACTAACCTACCTCCTACTCTACCTTTTCCTGTGACTATCTCAATCATGGCTTCATCTTCATTCCATGCTATCACTGTAATCATGGAGATGGTTTAGAAATCCCAGCACAAGAGAGCACAGTCCACACACACACAGGTCCAGCACTCACCAGCTGTCTGATGGCACTCTTCTGCTCTTTGCACTGGCTCAGCACCACTCTGCAGCTGCTACAACTTCTCGATCCCGCACACCGCCAGCACAGTGTTCACATCAGCACTTTCCACATGGGGAAGAGGAGGCTGCATGTCCGTGTCAGCACATTCATCACACAAAGGTAAACAAACAGCACGCTGCCTGCTGTACTAGGCGGAGCTCTCACACGGAGCCAGGAAGCATCATGATGGAGGCTAGGAGTGCTGACAGCTCGCGACACCTTTCTTTCACCTAGTTCCTTTTTATTATTACGGTTTCTAAAAGGTTGGGAACATTTACATAATACATATGGATGGTGAATAGTACTATTTTTTTAAAAATTAATTTTACATACACAGCGTAGCACACGTTACATACACAGCGCAGTACACGTTACATAGCGCAGTACACGTTACATAGCGCAGCACACGTTACACAGCGCAGCACACGTTACATAGCGCAGCACACGTTACATACACAGTGTAGCACACGTTATATACACAGCGCAGTACACGTTACATAGCGCAGTACACATTACATAGCGCAGCACACGTTACATACACAGCGCAGCACACGTTACATACAGAGCATAGCACACGTTACATACACAGCGCAGTACACGTTACATACAGAGCGCAGCACTCGTTACATACACAGCGCAGCACACGTTACATACACAGCGCAGCACACGTTACATACACAGCGTAGTACACGTTACATAGCGAAGTACACGTTACATACACAGCTCAGCACACGTTACATACACAGCGCAGCACACGTTACATACACAGCGCAGTACACATTAAATACACAGCGCAGTACACGTTACATACACAGCGCAGTACACATTAAATACACAGCGCAGTACACGTTACATACACAGCGCAGTACACGTTACAGACACGGCGCAGTACACGTTACATACACGGCGCAGCACACGTTACATACACGGCGCAGCACACGCTAAATACACGGCGCAGCACACATTACATAGACGGCGCAGCACACGTTAAATACACGGCGCGGTACACATTACAGACACGGCGCGGTACACGTTACAGACACGGCGCGGTACACGTTACATACACGGCGCGGTACATGTTACATACACAGCGAGGTACACATTACAAACACAGCGCAGTACATATTACATACACAGCCAGGGAAAGCTAGATAGGATTTTAGATAGAGGCAGAGTAGCTGCCTGGGATGAGTCAGCCTAGGGATGAGTCAGCCAGGTTGCTTTAGGTCAGGGCTAAGGGCTCTGCATGCCAGTTCCCTGATACCTCCCCCTGCTCTAGAAGCTTGAGAAGTTTCTACAAGGCAGTGGGTGGGGGCGAGGAGGAGCTAATCTGCATACTCAAGGGACTCTGATCAATCCCCAAGCAGGAGGCTTGGCATGGGGTCAGGGCAGCCCTTAAGTATTAAACAGCCTGATCAGGAAGTGGTCAGTGTTGGGTGGAAGATGGATTGATGGCTGGAGCATGGAGCCTGGGAGAGAGCCCGGGAGAAGGGCCTACCTGCAGGCAGGATATGGAAGGGAGAATCTCTCAGCCTCAACCGTCCCCCCAGAGAGAGGACTACCTGTGGAGCAGCGAAGGAGCCAGCCCAGCATAAGGCCTGAAGGCAGCCACCAACCCATCAAGCTCACAGGAAAGGACAGGAGTGAGTAATCATACCCCCCACCCCCACCAGATAAGTGGAGAGGGCAGTCAGGTGGCCAACCCAACTAGCTACAATGCTGGGGCTGCTTTGCCTAAGTAGCAGTTTCTGCGTCCCCTTGCCCAGGAATTCCCTCAGGCAGCTGGGGGAAGAGAACTCATCTGGAGTCTGAGGTGATACACCAGGAGGGCTGGAGAGCTCTTTTGAGAAGAAACCTTTTTGCCTACGGACTTGTACATAGTTGCTAAGGAGTTTGTCCTCATGCTTGCAGTTTTCTTGGGCATCCCATACACCCCTCAACTCCATCCAAGTTCAATCCCCCTTAATAAAATCACCAAAACAAGCTCAAGGACTGTCTCCAGCATGCAAGTGTGGAAGAAAATGTATGTTGCCTGGCTGTGCAGGACTATAGGGGGACCCAAAAACTCAGCAACTCCTAAGGGGGTAGTGCTACATTTGCATAAACTGTCTAATTTTGATCATATTCTATTCTGTACAGATGTAAACATTTGTGCTGTTTCCATGCAGACAGCGCAAATGGTACAAAAAATGGCCACTGCCCCAATCTGTAACTGGCCTTCACAGCAAGGAGCACATGGAAGGGCGACGCATGTCAAATAACAAAAAAAAAAAAAAAAATACCCAGCTCTAACTTGCCAGCCAGCTTGCAAACAAAATTCAGAGCCGACATGTAATCAACAATACGCAGGTGGCACTACAAGCACAAAATAACCTAAGCCATGTATCATTCTGAATGACTCAAGGTCATTCTGCTCCACCACCAACTAAATGTGTATATTGTCAGCAGTGGCAGTGCAGACTGTACACATCTCAACCCAAATGGATATACTGTAAGTGGGTGTATGTCCATTTTTATGCAGGATATTACTTCCAGCAAGATCCAGCACGTCAATATGGGCTGTGTATGAGATTTTAAAACCAGGGTGGATAAAAATCAATGATTTTTTTAAAAAAAATCAAAAAAATCGGATTTTTTTCATTTAAATCTGATTTTTTTGATTTAAATCTGATTTTTTTAAATAAAATGCTTATTGAGGAAAATATATTACCTCCAGACTGTTAAAACGGTAGTAAACCGCATTAAAAAAAAGAAAAAAAACCCACCCCTGCAAGGTAAAGGCATAATGTGCTAGCATGCATTGCATACTACATACTGTACATTTGCAGGAAGGACTTACCTTGAAATAAAGCCCTCCAGCGGAACGCTGGCACAGCTCCCCGGGGCTTCCATCTTTACCCGGTCTTCCTTCCAGGTTCGCAAGCTCTGGCTGGCTGACTGGCCGAGCCACGATGACATCACTCCCGCGCATGAGTGCGGGAGTCCTGGGTCATGGCACAGTGCTCTGAAGGAATGGCACGGGTATGCTGTTCCTTCAGAGCACATATGCTGGCTATCAGAAAGGGCTATATCTCCTAAACAGTTCACGTTTAGTAGATATTAATATTACCTACAGGTAAGCAGTATTATAAGCTGATTAAAGAAGAGTTTAATACCACTTTGTTGCTTGCTATCTCTGTGGACTACAAAACACCTCCCCTGTTTTGGAGAAGAGAGGGAGGTAATATGTAGTCTTAACACAGTGTTATGTTGTCTTGACATACTTCATGCCCTAGGATGACAACGCTGCTCAGTGCAGTTGTACCCTAGGATAGGATGATATGATCATCATATGATCAATGATTCAATGAGGTGGTAGCCTGTGGGGATGAAGAATAGGTATGTACTGCTACCTATTCCTTACCCCCTAGACCAGGCATGTCCAAAGTCCGGCCCGTGGGCCATTTACGGCCCGTTGGTCGGTTTGATATGGCCCTCCAACAGCCCGCCCTGCTCTGTGTAATGTGGCCCTCCCACGTACCTCCCTTCTATGGCAGACAGTCTTCTGCTTGAGAGCAGAGGGCAGTGCGCATGCCTGACTGCGGCGCGTTCTCCCTGGTCTGTGTAAATGCGGCTGTCGCACGGCCCTCCCTTCTGTGGCAGACAATCTTCTGCTTGAGAGCAGTGCGCATGCGTGACTGCGCCGCGCTGGGAGCGACAGAGGGCGGTGACGTCAGGGCCGGGCTTCCAGCGTGAAGTGTGTTTCTCTTCCCCTCCCAGCTGCCGAGCAGAGACTTCAGCTCCAGCTACCTTTTTCACCCTTCACATTAGTGCAGGTAAGTTTTTTTTTAATTTATTTTCAATACATTGTGAAAACTCAGCTGTCAGTTGATCTTAATGTTATGAAATGAAAAGTATGTCATTTGCAATTAACTTGGCATAAAATAATTTATTTGTATTTAATTGTAATGGTTCAAAGAATGTTCAGAAAAATGTTCGGCCCTCCACCATGTTCACTTCATCCAATCTGGCCCTCTTTGAAAAAAGTTTGGACACCCCTGCCCTAGACTAAATGAGAAATTGACCCTTGCAGTAAGGGGGACACACTCTCTAGTCAATTTTTAGAGCTTACCGGAGTTTCACTTTAACAATCTTGCAGGCCTCCTCCACACCAGTTTCAGTAGATACAACCAGTCATCCCCCCTGAAGCCATTTTTCATCTTCTGTCTTGTTGCCACCCCCCTTCTCAGTGACATTATCAAGTACAATGCACGTCCAGTGGCCACCACTGGTCCTATATCGTATGTGATGTTAAGGGTCCAGCTATACTCCAGGGAAATAAAGAAGAAGACCTGAGTACTGGCTGCATCAGGACCATGGATTAAGGTATTACTCTCTATAACAAATTGACAAAAATAATATGATATCCTGCCGTAGGCATTCCCACAATTAATATTTTTAGCCAGACCAGAGTTCAGCATTAAGAGATTTCCAAACCTAAATAAGTTTACAGAAAAATTCCAGATATGGATATTTTATACGTAGTTATATTGTTATATCTTGTACCAGTATGGCTATGCATATACCATACCTGGCCGATGCCCCTGGGAGCTGGAAATAACTAAACACCACTAATTCAGTGATCTGCACTTCAGGGTCCCATGCCGAGGGGCTACCTTCTTTGTTCAACCAACAAATACCTTACTATCTATATAGACTCTACAGAGGCACTAAATAATCAACTGTACTGGGGTGCGTGTCCCTACGCACCAAAGGGCCCACTATCCTATATTACGAGCTTTAGAAAAGACTTTTATATAATTGGTATGTTTGGAACTGCCATTATTAAGACCCATAGAGCAAGGAGGAGCACTTATTTATATCACAGCACATGCAATCCCTACTTCCATAAGTGATAACAATTTAAGTTTGCGTCAACACATACACATAAGTGGCACAGAAATAGTACAAAAAATGGCCACTGCCCCAGTCCATAACTGGCCTTCACAGCAAGGAGCACATGGAAGGGCGACACATGTCAAACAATAAAAGAGAAAAATTCCCAGCTCAACTTACCAACCAGCTTGCAAACAAACCGAATTAGCCTGTCTAACAGTATGCATTAAAAACAGGGGTTTAGTTAGCACACATTTACAAATACAAGCGTAAGCTGCAGAGCCTCTTCACGGCACCCCGATATTCTGCAGTTGCTAGCTCTACAAATTTTGAGAGCCCCCATAGTAGAGGCACATGTACTTAATGAATAGACTGAGGGCAGGTGAACCTGAGGGGGCCCCACAGAAATAGCATGTAATGTATAAATACCATGTTCCTTGGTCATCTTATCTCAGAGGAGTAGAACTGTTGATGTCATAAGTAAAACACATTCGAACCCTTCTATAATGTTTTTATCTTCCTCAATAACCTCAACATAACTATTTCTCTTAGTACAGATATGTAGTACTGTACACCCATCCATGTGGCAATAACTTACACCACTGATGCACAGGCCCCACACATCATCATATCCACCAAAACTTTATGGCTGGCTAATGGGATCACTATATATTGTGAAAATAGTGCAATCCTCCTTGCCCCACAAAAAATATTCAGAGAAGAAGTGAACATGTGCTCCAAAAAAATAGTGCTCTAAAGAAAAGAACCATAAGAAATATACCCTACATGTTTCGCTCCAAAGCAGAGCTTTGCCAGGGGTAAAGTGAAGTGAAAAAGGTGAGCAATCATATCTTGTGATGTGATCTCCTGGTCGCATATTATGGAAATTGTGTCAATTGTTTGTTTGCACTCCTATTTATGGATTAAACAGCCAAAATGGCCACCGCGTGAGCGACGGGATGACATCATTGCGCATTCACATTTACATTCTGATGTCATCTGTGCCATTTTACTCCACATTTTATCTGTTCACACTTGTGGATCTAAGCAACGTCATCTTGTGGGCAGAAAAGGATATCACCCAAAGGAGCATCTGTATGGGAAAATTATAAGGAAATAATCAGACACATATGGTGTAGAGTCCATTACAACATATATATGTATATCCAATCCCCACTAAGCTGCGTGCAGACAGCACTACCTTGAGGACACAAAATTAAAGTTTTAATCCAACAACACAGGTTGCACTTCTGTACTAAAATACAAACAAATTCTCTATTTCTATGAGGTGCCACACACTGAATTTATTTATATATATATATATATCATACAAGTCAGCCCCACTTGCAGAGTATTAAAAGGCCAGAACACTAACTAGCCTAATCACAAAGTCTGTTCCATTATCCCATCAATACAAATACCCTATTATTGGGCTATCCTAATCGTGCACAACCACTAGACAGTCCATACCACATTCACCGATCAGGCATGAAGAATATATAAATAGATTAATCACACACAAATGGCAGAAAGGTAAAGCCCTCTGTGACGGAGGGTAGGCAGGACAGAACACACAGAGCAGATGGCAAATGCACAAAGCTTTATTGAGACAAAAAATGACAGTCACTCAATGGGGAGATTGCAGGGAGGGTGACCTCGCCAATAGGGGACAGCAAGGAGAGGCAAGATAGTAGGACACAGGTACCTGTTGGGGTCCGGAGTAGGCGAGTGGTCTCTCCCTTAGCTGGGTCTCAGGCAGGCTGGTGTGTGCGGTCTCCCCCCTTTTGATGGGGTTCTCAGTCAGGCTGGCGTGTGCGGCCTCCCCCCTTTGGCTGGGGGTTTCAGGCAGGCTGGCTTGTGTGGTCTCCCCCCTTTGGCTGGGGGTCTCAGGCAGGCTGGCTTGTACGGTCTCCCCCTTTTGGCTGGGGGTCTCAGGCAGGCTAGCTGGTGTGGTCTCCCCCCCTTGGCTGGGGGTCTTCAGGCAGACTAGCGTGTGCAGAGTCCCCCCGTATCCTTGGAGGCTTCTGGCAGAGTTAGCCACGAGGGTCCCACCACAGCTGGGCTCCCTTGATGGCTGCGCAGCGGAGAAAAAAATTGACCGGAGAGCCCAGCATCAGCCTCTTAAACTGATGCAGGACACTCTCCGGTCATCCTGGCAACTGGGGGCGGGCCGGGGCTGGCATACCTCGTTGCCCGGCAACAAGGCATGCCCCCTGGACACGGGCCGCGCTCTCGTGACCACAACCTTTGTCCAAGGACATCCGCAAGCTCCCCGTGCCCGCGCTGCGGATGACAGGGCCGGGATGGCGTCAGTCTGATATCCCCGCAGGAGGTTCACACCTCTCCGCACAGAGGTGTGAACCTCGCTACCTTCTCCTCTCCGGCCACGCCAGAGCAGGAGAAGATAGTGACAGGGGTGGTGAAAGCCGCACCTCTCGTCCTGCGGGGCAGGATGAAAGGTGGAGCGGGGTCATTCAGCTGCACGGGGAGAAATGCAGCCGGAGACAGGGGATAACAGTGGGGGGGGCTATGTGACAATGGAATTTGGGGACATTTGGCAAGAGGACATGGAGGAGGAAATACGTTAATGGAATTTGGGACATTTAGCAGGGTAACATGGAGGAGGAAATACGCTAATTAAATTTGGGAACATTTGGCAGGGTGACACGGAGGACATACATTAATTGAATACACGGAGGACATACATTAATTTGGGAACATTTGGCACAAGACAGTAAGGGATGTATTAAGGATGTCCTTCATTTGGGCATTAAGGGATTAATGTGGGGATTAAAGCAGAAATTAATAATTGGCAGAGCCCTTATACTGTGACACCCTCGTTTAAACCATATGATGCTTGTGAGTTTAAATGAAAAATCCACTTGGCCTTAAGTTTCAAAAGACATTTATCCAAGTCACCTTTTCATGGGCCCAACATACCTTCTTTGTTCCAAACACAGGAGGTCGGCTTGGCACAGCCCCATTCAGAAAAGTGCCAACCACATGTGGTTAAAATGCCGCAGGCAGCCACTCAACATAGGAACCTGAAGAGTACCGGTATCCACTTTATTGATTCCAGGGAGGTTTGACAGATATGGTATATGCATGGATACATTGGTCCAAGCTGGACAAATGTAAGTGTGTACAAAATATATATACCTGGAATTCATCCTTAAACATAGGGAGCGGGTGGTTTGGAAAATCTGTATCATAATATTTATTTATTTGAAGAAATGCTTTTTATTATTTTTGCTTTATGAGGAGTTTATTTATTTTTCTTTTACCACACTAACTTTCGTCAGTGTGTAAAGACAGGTCTATAGCTAATAACAGCTTAGTATGGAGTATTGCTCTCCCATTTCCTTTAACCGTCCATCTATTACACTTGTGAGCTGTTCCTACTGTGAGGCAGCACTGCATATTTTCCCTCACAACGAGGCTCCTGCACGCTCCCCAGCAGGAATCTCATTTTCTCTATAATACAGGTCAGGTTTCTCTTAATATGTTGGCCAGATTTCCACAATATTATCAAAAGGCTTATTTTTTCCAATATGTGTAGCCATTTAACACAGCTGTAGCTTGTTTAACAATTTCGAGCACTTACAGTGACTGTAAACTTAGACTGATCAGTAATTCACTGCACCGCATGGAATGGGGTCATTTGTTTTCCTACTTTAAATCGTGGAAGCCCATGAGATCAGTTCAGCTAAATAGCCACTATAACTGTACGAAGTAGAGAGTCAGGAAACAAAGCTTGTGTTATATGATTTGGACATCTAACCTTATAAGTGAAAGTTCTGTATATAATGCAAAATTCCAACTTAGACATATTCAGGAAATTTGGGAGCACTAACCACTGCTCTTACCTTAGAGGAGTTATCATTGCAATGTTTACCAGGCAGATATTAAAAAAATACTAAATAATCCAGTTATGCAGCGTTAAAAATTATTTTTAAAAATTATTAAATGTATTTTAAATAAAACTGATATAAGTGAATTTGGTTTGTTGGTAGACGTTTGTCCCTGACCCCTGCATGGCAGCAATCAGACTGGCAGTGGAAGGGGCAGCACTAGGAGCTAGTCAGAGTTGCTGCATGCACATGTGCTAAAAAAAAAAAAACATGTTGAGAGAGAAGAGGGATGAGCTTGTCAGTCTGTTGTTGGTTCTTCATGACAGGATGTAGACAGGGAGGTAACCAGAGGTGGAGAGCCGTTTATAAAGGGTGCCTTAGAAAATGCTCTTGGTTGACCAGTGTGCCCATGAAGAGCTGTGATGTGAGCTGTCAATGGACAGCTCAGATTATAGTCATGATGTACAGCCAATCAGTGTGGAAGCACTTGAATCCATAGCCGCTATTCAATCCAATAGCAGCTTTTTCCATGTGCAGTCAATCAAAACCAAAGCAAACCTGATTGGAAACTAGTATTGTAGTTCCCCAACATGCTCCACCCACCCAGTGACATTTATCCATTTCCCAAATATGCTTATGTGTAGAAAATATTTGTGCTTAGTGAAAAAACATATATAACTATGTGAGTGCTGCAACCACAAAAGTTTGAATACTAATGCCCCTTCATCTGATGCGCTTCTCACTTAAATGACCAAAAAGTAATATAAATTTTAGTATCAATATAAAAAAACAACAATAATGAACAACTCAGTGCCTTGTATATAATAAAGTGCAAAGTATTGTGTTATTTATATTCAGTGCACTTCAAAAAGATTGATTGTAGAAACAAAGCGCTCAAAACAACACAAATTCCAGCAGTACAAGATCTTGAATATGAATGATTGTGATTTCAACACCAAGAAATAGGACGGGGCCTAGCCGGTGACATCAAATGTATGCAAAGATTGACTTTTCGGTATCTGATTACTACATGCTCTGATTTAATTATTTATTTCAGGTACTTATATAGCGCCGTCAATTTACACAGCGCTTTACATATATATATTGTACATTCACATCAGTCCCTAACCCTCAAGGGATGTACAATTTAAGGTCCCTAACTTACATTCATACATACACATACTAGGGCCAATTTGAACAGGAATCAATTCACCTACCAGCATGTCTTTGGATTTCTTCTACAATTGTGAGTATGAGTCTGCTTTTTAAAATAAAAGGACGTTTTTACAATATAACACTTTTGCGGTCCTTTTAGCTTCCCTCTCGAAGGAAATTTATACCCATAGATTAGAAGAATTTCTTTTTTGATCTGTGACCACATGGAGAGGTGGAGATAAGAGCTTGATCCTGCAGGGCAAGTGCTGATTGAGAGCACACAAGCGTATATTGATCTTCCAGTGAGATCAATGTTTCTGGTAAGAGGCTGACTATTTGTTTGGTGGTGGAATCAGGATCATTCGATTATGGAGGGAGGCAGAAAAGCGAGCTTCCACTTTTGGGTGGAACTCCGCTTTAATCACTGTGCTGCCAACATTATATTTGCATAAATCTTCCGAAGAGCCAGCCCACTGCTTGCATCTGGGTTGCAGGCTATTAAAAAGACTACTGAGGCAATGTGATGTGATGTGATGTTTTCTGGAAGCTATGTATAGCACCTTGCTGCCCTTTTCCCCCATCAGCCATGATCAGCCTGCATTCCATAGGGGAGCACAGAGACCCAGAGATAACATCACTAGGTTAAAAATATTATACGTATTAAAAATTGAAATTTTTTATTTATTAATCTCATTATCAAGTTCATGAAGAGGGAGAAAGGATCCAGGGAAGTCAAAATATAAGTAGATTACACAACATTAACGTATTTTAATTCTTAGACTATAAACAACACCGTTGGTGATGGGGACAGATAAAGAATGAAAACAGTAACAGATAGCAGTCACCTTGAGTCTAACGTGATATTTGGTTGCTATGGGTCCTTGCACTTTGCACATTACCATTGATCAGTATTGTCTTTTTGCGTTCCTTTATTTCAGTGTGAAGTAGAAGTCAGGGACGGACTATATCAGTGTACAGAATTTCAAAATACCTGTTCAAGTAATGAACACATAACTGTACTTGCTAGTTATATTTCATTATGAAGAAAATTATAAAAAATAAAGCTAAACCTTTGACACACATTTCTTTTCTCCATCTGCCTCCTAGACCTTCAAGATAAATGATTAATGATTTTTACCAGCAGCGTCTTGTCCAGCCATGACAGATCCAACAAAGGTGACCTTACTGGTAAAATACGGGACCAATTCCCCCATTGTTGTCAGTAATAAAAGAAAGAACATTTTAATGGTATACGTTTTATGGGAGAACTGCTAAAACACAGCATCAGGAAACATTTTTTCCTCCTGGAAATGTAGGTTGTAAATTCTTGCAGAGTGTATTTTTGTTAGCTGACACAGAATTACAACTGAACAGTAAGGTTTTGATTAACAGAGACCTGATGGACGTAATATATATGTCCTTGTCTACAGATGTGTCTAAATGAAATCTCAACAACAAAAATATCACCTGAGGGTCCCAATATGTTTTAACAATTGTGTAGTAACATTGGTAGATTTCAGAGGCTTATCTCAAAGGTTTGTCATCCATATACCTGGAAGCTAAAAAATCTTTTCCTGTCTCTCTTGTTTTATGTAACAAACATAATTCAAAAAGAAAAGACAGACACATACACAGACAGATGGAAAGAAAATAATACTAGGATTGCTAGGATTTATATCACAGTGGCTTGGCAATGTCACTATATCATTTCCAATGTTAGACTTGCTGACTGCTGTAAGTGTTAAGGCCTCACGTACACTGGTTTATTGTAAACGGTGTTTGTCCTGACAGGAGAAAATCAGTGTAAGGGCTCATGTACACAGGGTGTTTGGAAAACTCTTCTGACTGCTAGAAAATGTAGGTTAAAAAACATCAGTTTAGCCACATTTATGCACGTTTGCGTTTAGAAGCGTTTTTAAAAGATAACCTCAGGAGACCCTCCCAAATGCCCACAAGGCACTGTGTTGAGATGACCTGTCTTTTCTGGTTGTATTCACTATGGATCCCATCATGAGCATAATGCAGCACGTTCTACCATTTTTTCCTTCACACGAAACCTGGAACTGACTGCACTCGTGTACTAGGTCCCTTTGAATACATTTTGATGAAGAAAAAAGGCTCTGGACATCATCTGGATATGGACCTGTCAAAAAAGTGTCTAAACATAAACGCTTGTAAATGCGGTTAACCGTGTTTAGACGTGTTTACAAGCGTTTGGCATTTGAAACGCTGGTAAAATCTACTCCTGAACGCAATTTTGGTGCGTTCAAGAAAACGACTGTAAACTCAACTGCCTGTAAACAACTATGTATACATGGAAACATAGGAAAACGTAAAGGAGAGTTCAGGGGCTGCTGAAAAAAATGCTCAACAGCTCCTGAACGTCCCTTAGGCCTCGTGTACACTGCTGCTCTTAAACGTGAGTTTAGGAGCTTTTGACATTTTTTTGCCAAAGCCCCTGAACTCAACTCAATAAAAGCCTGTGTGTCCATGTACACAGGCTTTTACCAGAGTTTAGGAGCAGCAGAGTTTAGGGGAAGTTAAACGTTCCTCTTCTGAATGCAGAATAATCGTGTTCAGGAGAGGAACGTTTTGGCCAAAAACCGCTAAACGTGGCAAAAAAGCATGTAAACGCAGCTAAACATTAGCCGTGTTTAACGCTAGGGCGTTTATCCATGTCAATGGAAAATACTCTGGCCAATCAAATAAATAAACATCCGAGCACAAAAAGTGGCTAAACGGGTAAACGCAGTACCGCATTTACATGTGTTTTTGCCACATTCAGCCTTTTTTGTGTTCATGAGGCCTTAAAAACTCACCTAAGATGCATTTTTTTAAACCAGTTTAGGTGAGTTTAGTAAAGTGTAGCAGCATTTGGTGTTTGGGATTTTATTTATTTATTTTTTTCTGGGCATTGAAATTAATACATGCTAAATGTACTTAGTGTTTAGGTGCGTTTAGACCTATTTATGCGCATTTAGGAGCGTTTTGCATTTTGGCCTCATGTACACTGCTGCTCCTAAACATGAGTTTAGGAGATTTTGGTGTTTTCTTGTCAAAGCCCCTGAACTCAACTCAATAAGCCCTGGTTCACATATATGCGGCCATGCGGGACGTGTTTTGCAGGGCCATGAGAGCTTATTCATTTGAATGGACTCCCATGCCCCGTGACACGCACGGTGGAGGTCCCTGCGCTTCTTCTGAAAACGCAGCCCACGCGGGAACCTCGGTTCCCAGTACGGTTGCGTTTTCCAGTGCGGGCGGCGTGCCATTAGAACTAATGGCACCTGCGCACAGGTCCACATTCCTCTGCGCAGGTGGTGCGGCTGTACTGATTTTCGGCACCACCTGCGCATATGTGACCCTAGCCTAAAAGCCTATGGGGTTTATTTACTAAAGCTGGAGAAAATCAGGTGCACTTCTACATAGAAACCAATCAGCTTCCAAGTTTTATTACCAAAGCTTAACTGAACACACTGAGGTTAGAAGCTGATTGGATACCATGCACATGTGCACCAGATTCTGAGTGAAGCAGTTTTAGTAAATCGCCCCCTATGTATCCATGTACACACAGGCTTTTACCAGAGTTTAAGAGCAGCAGAATTTAGAGGCAGTTAAACGTTCCTCTTCTGAATGCAGAATAATCACATTCAGGAGAGGAACGTTTTGGCAAAAGAAGCTAAAAGCGACAAAAACGCATGTAAACGTGGCTAAATGCGGCTAAACGCTTGGGCATTTATCCATGTCAATGGAAAATACTCTGTCCAATCAAATGAATAAACGTCCAAGCGCTAAAGGCGGCTAAATGTGGGACTGCGTTTACACGCATGTTTGCCTCGTTTAGCGTTTTCCTGCTGCCAGGAGTGTTTAACAACTAGGTGAGTTCATGTGTATATGAAGCCTAAATGCTGGTAAACTCTTGTCCTGAATGCAATTTTTGTGCTTTCAGAGAAATGCCAGTAAACTCAGATGCCTGTAAACTCCTCTAAACGCTTATGTGTACATGCACCCCTAAGATAACATACAGGAGATTTCAGGGGCTTCAGAAAAAATGCCCAACTGCTCCTAAACATCAGTTTAGCAGCTGCAGCGTACATGAGACCTAAAGAAGTATCGTGGCCTCTAACCATGGTTAGTTCCAGCTAAAATAAGAAAAGGCAGTGGACAATACTGAACTTCGATGAAAAATTAAAGGGAACTGATTCCAGAAAAACGTAAAGATGGCCTTTGATTTGCAAGCCACCCATAGTGTATTTTAATGATTTCCTTCTTACCATCTTCCCTAAGGAATCTGGATTCTGATGCACACAATAAGCTAATTGTCTGACTGGAGGCCCGGACTCATTTCAACTCTATCAAAAATAATGACTCTTGTGTAAAACCCAGCCAACCTTTTAAAGCCACATCTCTTAAATAAATAGTTAATTTGTACTGCCATATGCAGTATATACACTGTTTGTATATGTTTTCCCTCATTCTCTGTTTTTCTCAAGAGAAAATGCAGCACCGGAGATATTGGAAAATGCTTTTATTTAGAAACTTGAGGAAGACTGGGAATACCTAAAAGTGTTGTTTGGTTTGTTCCATATGTGCATTTTGAAATAGTTTACATGATTAAAGTGGAACTGCACTGCATCTGAGCACCGCAAAGCAAAAATTTTTTTTAATTCATTTTTAATATTCAAAGAAAACTTCCCCATCCATCCATGTCTCCATGCTTTAATTTGCTGTCAAATCACTCTGGAAAAACACCCCATAGCATTTCTAGCCATGACCACCTTGAGTAAGGGCAGATGATTCATGTAGCATTTACTTCCTGGGTTCAGGCATACAAGGACGAGGGCATGCTTGGCTGAGAAAACTCATCCTCCCCTGCTGAATATTCCTGGGATGTATGACATAATTTGCCTAGGCAAGAAACAAGGAAGTAACTGAAGAAACATTTTAAAAAGTTTAAAACAAGTAAATATGATACAGTTGTGGCCAAAATTATTCAACCCCCACTGAAATTGAGTGTTTTGGCCAGTTTGACATTGCTTTTGATCATTCAGTCATCTTGCTTACATTTACATTAAAGAGGCACTTGTAGGTCAGACAAATATAACATAACAGTTATAATGAAATAACCACAAATGTCTTTTCTGTGCTCACAGCATTATCAGTTTTATTCAACCCCCAAGTGACATTCAATCTTAGTACTTAGTACAGCATCCTTTTACAGTTATAACAGCTTTTAAACGTGAAGCATAGCTTGACACAAGTGTCTTGCAGCGATCTACGGGTATCTTCGCCCATTCTTCATGGGCAAAGGCCTCCAGTTCAGTCACATTCTTAGGCTTGCGCACTGCAACTGCTTTCTTTAAGTCCCACCAGAGGTTCTCAATCGGATTTAAGTCTGGTGACTGCGATGGCCACTCCAAAATGTTCCAGCCTTTCCTCTGCAACCATGCTCTAGTGGACTTGGAGGTATGCTTGGGATCATTGTCCTGTTGAAAGGTCCAACGTCTCCCAAGCCTCAGGTGTGTGACGGACTGCATCACGTTTCCATCCAATATCTCCTGGTACTGAAGAGAATTCATGGTACCTTGCACACGCTGAAGCTTCCCTGTACCTGCAGAAGCAAAACAGCCCCAAAGCATGATTGACCCTCCACCATGCTTCACAGTAGGCAAGGTGTTCTTTTCATCATAGGCCTTGTTCTTCCTCCTCCAAACATAGCGTTGATCCATGGGCCCAAACAGTTCTAATTTTGTTTCATCAGTCCACAGAACACTATCCCACAACTTTTGTGGTTTGTCCACATGGCTTTTGGCATACTGCAGTCGACTCTTCTTATTCTTTGGAGACAGCAAGGGGGTACGCCTGGGAGTTCTGGCACGGAGGCCTTCATTACGCAGTGTGCGTCTTATTGTCTGGGCTGAAACTTCTGTACCCACATCTGACAAATCTTTTCTCAGTTCCTCAGCAGTCACACGGGGACTTCTCTCCACTCTACGCTTCAGGTAGCGCACAGCAGTCGAAGTCAGCATCTTCTTTCTGCCACGACCAGGTAGCGTTTCAACAGTGCCCTTTGCCTTGAATTTGCGAATGATGCTTCCTAAGGTGTCTCTTGGTATGTTTAACATCTTTGCAATCTTCTTATAGCCATTGCCCTTCCTGTGAAGAGAAATCACCTCTTCTCTTGTCTTCCTGGACCATTCTCTTGCCTTCACCATGTTTGTAACCACACCAGTAAATGTCTAGAAGGAGCTGAGTATCACAGTCATTTTAAAGCTGCCTAATTGGTGCTTATTATGCTTGATTGCTGCTCGGTGACATCCACAGGTGTTTTCAATACCTGATGGAAAGCACCTGTATGAACCTCTGTTCTTCAGAGTGGTAGTCTTTAAGGGGTTGAATAATTGTGGCAATGAAGAAACCACATAAGAACCATTTACTACTGTATTACATAAACAATTGATGTCATTTTAGTTGCATTTGGGTAGTTACAACGTCCTTGTAGGATTTGATTCTGAATACAATTCCAAATGTACACTATAGTCCCTAAACCCCTTTACAGCATTGGGGGTTGAATAATTTTGGACACAACTGTATACATTCCCATCTAGTAGCATTGTTAGTCTGGGGGGAGGATATGTTAGATGCACTACCAGATTTAGATACGCTAACAAATTGAAGCCAAAATCCAGCTCACACTGCAGTTACACAAGCAGATGCAACAGTTTTTTTGGGGGGGGATAAATGTTTTACATATATAAATAAAATCTGATCATTGTAAGCACCCCTGTTAGTCAAAAAACTAAGTAGAGACTTGACACTTTAAGCGTTCAAATGGTAGAGGCCCCCATCTTATTGGCAGGGTGAAGCCAAGGTTAAACAGCCCAAACAGAAAAAGTAGGCGGTGCAGCCCTCCTCGAATTGGGGAAATCTAGTACTACAACAATAAAAGCAGAAAAGGCGCAAACACTTTGTGCATTATCATTGGGCACTTTAATAATGGAGAATAGGTGAATGCACTTCATGCTTGTTTACATGCCTTTTGCCTACTGGGCTTGTGAGTATGATTTTATTATTTTCTCCAACTAGCAACATCATCTCAAGTGGAGGACCATACATTACAGAGGAGCACTGATCCGTACATCAGATTGGTGAGAGCCTGCGGCCACACTTTATGCAAAAGCTGCACTACATTTCTTATTCCTAGATCCGGCCCCAAGGTCATTGGCTCCACTACATTGTAAGGGCCATGCTTTATTTATATCCTGCAGTAGGCTACAAGCTACCACTCTGGTGTCTACTATGACTGTCTATAACATGGTGGGTAACATTGTTACATGCAACTAGGGCATTGGCTGCACATGGACACACATTGGTGAAACCACTTTACAGCTGACTCTTGACTATCACGCCCACCATCTGGGCTCTTTCAGCTTGCTCTGTCTACGCAGTTATCCTGTTAGTCAACCATTCCACATGGATAGGGCCGCCAATTCCTATTTGATGTCCTGCTGCTATGAATGGACTTTATCTTGCTAATTATGCTGTATACGGCTACATAGTGGCAAAGGAATTTTACTCATTTTAGATTTGGGGTGCACATGCTATATGTTATATGATACCATTGCTGACACACCAGGACCGGGCCATCATTCTCCGGCTGGAGTCACTCCACCACTCTTTGAGTGATAGTGGATTGGTTGGCTCGACCAGACAGCCTTCTGTTTATCAGTCTATACTGACTGCCTGTTCCTGAGACTGATGGCCTGTTATGCAAGTGTACAATCCCAACGCACACGTTCCTGCTTTAAAAATGAGTGTGTATAAGTGGGTGCTGCAGCAACCATCGACTGGAACTGAACAGAATCAGCAAGGGAGAATGTCACCAGCACACAGAGGATCACCATTATGGGTCCAAATGTTTTAATGAACAATCACATAGTTACAGCAAGGCAACATTTCAGAGTCTCGCAGGACCCCTTCATCAGGTATGTGACCATCACATGCCTGATGAAGGGGTCCTGTGAGACTCCGAAACGTTGCCTTGCTGTAACTATGTGATCGTTCATTAAAACTTTTGGACCCATATTAGTGATACTCAGTGTGATGGCCTGTTATGTTACATTCATTATGAGATCCAGGGAATGTATGAAAGCGCGTATGAGTGGGTGAGTGGAGCCCGGGCTTGCATTTTAAAGTGATAACATTATCTAACCTTATTTTAATGGTGATAGGAGGATTGTTGACTATTTGGCCTCATTTTGTATAATTTTGATCTCAATAAAGTTGTATGGTTTGGTTACACCGTGGTTGGTTCTCCTTTAAGCCTCTTTTAAGGGTGCCCCTTTGGTCCCCAACACATTTTCTATCCAATATTTCTAGGGTTCCTCTGTGTTGAAAAGGTGGAAAAATGTAGTTCTACAGTTAAAAAGATTCATAAAACCCTTTTCAGCACTATTTAGAAAATAGCTAACAATAAAGCAAGGGCAAGTTGTCCAACTGCAGACTAAAGGGTATACTCTGCAGCTTCCCACTAATTATATCATGATTATTCCATTTTCCAAATGTATTCCTATTGTAGAATATGCTGGTGCTTTATAAATAAAAGATGATGATAGTGGCAACCTGGAAAATATCCTTTCATCCCGCATCAAGCAATAACGTGTGCTTAATCTCTGTTATTAGAAATAACACCTTAGATAAACAAGAGATACATAGGGTACACCTGTTCATACATTTCGCACTTTGCTGTGCATAGGATTATTAAAATCTGTTGACTGTTGACTTTAGACGTACAATTACCTTGTAAGTAGAATCAATTTATAGAACTGGGCTAGTCATTGGCTGCTCAGTTACTGCACATTCACAGCTTTTCCTCAATAAATTGAAATAAGCAGCACATAAAAAGTATAATTTTAAAGGGAAAATGGAGATGAAAACTAATGTAATACAAATAAAAGAATCTAGGTATGAGTTCACATTGTTTTCATTGCGTAGTCATTAAAGGATGGCAGATGGCCAGAAAAGCACTCAGTATTTTCAGTGTTATGCATCTGCCCAGCGCTTATTTGTGTAATGCTGCCTTTGTCTGAAAAAGAAATCAATGTGTGGTTATCAGACACCAGTGGTCTACTTGCTGAAGACTGGCACAAAATGCTGTTCTTCAAATAAGTGTTTATTTGTCATAAATCCAATGCTCTTGCCATAGGGAGCTAGGGGCAAAATAATGTATATCGTTAGGAGCTCAATTTTGGGAAATCTACTTATTTCAAGCGGGTGATAACAGTTGGGGACTTTTCCGATAAATAATGACTCATAAACTGAGAGTAACTTTTGCGTTGATCAAAAAAGGAAATGTGGTTCTTTTATCATACAAATATATTGCAGCTTTCACTGTTTTAAATGGAAGAACTCATTTTACAGCCCTCCCATCCTAGAATGACTAACCACTAAGATCCAATACTGACCTCTTTTGTCTGCCTCCTCCGCAATTTGGACTTAAGTCAGTATCAAAGGAACAATACATGCTTGCCAACTGCCCCTGAATTCCAGGGAGTCTCAATTTTTGAGCATTTGTCTCTGAACGTTTTTGGCCGTGTAAAAGTCCATGGTTACCAGGACTTATTAAATATACTCCAAAATTCATGTTTTACTACAATCTTGATTAACTTTTTATAATCAATTAAAACAAGGCACTAACTGGATAACAAACAAAACCCACACAAGCTGCCAGCTCAACAAGTAGATAGCCACTTTTGTATATTAAAGAAAGTTCTTTCAAACCATATATTCACCTCCAAACTGATGGTCCTGTAATATTGTGTCTGCATCATCTTCATAAAATCAAATGTTCACATGAGAACCTCTTCCTTGTATATGTTACCAGCTATCCTAACAGTCCTAGTGGTTTACCAGGCATATGGGGTGGATATGTGAGATGGACAGCTATCATGCAAATATATGGATCTGTTGCCCTCTACTGTCTGTATTTGTAAATAGCTTTTGCTAATTAATTACCATAGCGTTAGTTGGTTACAGACAGGTACTTCTTGTTCCTGCTAGTTGGGTCAGAAACCCTGACTGGAGGACTGTGATCTTATATTATGGGGTGTTTCCAGGAAGTAGACACAGAGACCTAGGCCACATGATATTATACACACAGGAGCTGCTATATTTCACCCAGGCCAGGAGCAGAGGCTATTAGGCAAGTACTGTATGTTCTAATAGTTTATATGCAGCTGCCCACAGCTTCTTGAGTTAATTCCAAATCACTGTGATAGACGTATCTCTGTTCTTTTATTATTATTTCACTTGCACAGCTCCAGAGAGTTAGGTCTGTGCTACTGTATGTGTGTAGTGGTTATTAATAGGTGAATCTGTTTACTGCAATATAATTTATATGCAGCACCTGTTATTTTAGTTAACCCTGTCTCTTCTGGTCTTGGATTTATAGCTAGTTTTAACTTAGAGCTTATTAACCAGCATAGGGCTAGAGCCAGGTTAGTCTTCCTACAGTCACTTCTGGTAGTTTAACCACTTCCAGTCCGGATACTTGTACCGCCTTCCTGACCAGGGCAATTAGCTTTCAGCGCTATCACACTTTGAATGACTTTGAATTGCGCGGTCATGCAACACTGTACCCATATTAATTTTTTAACATTTTTTTTAGATAGATAGAACTTTATTTTGGTGGTATTAATTCACCGCTGGGATTTTTATTTTTTTGCTATGTAAATGAAAATGTCCAAAAGTTTTGAAAAAAAGTGTTTTTTTTATAAACTTTTGCAAATAAATAATATTTTGTCATAAATCTTGGCCAAAATTTATTCCGTTATCTTTTTATTAAAAAACAAAAAATAAGCCAAATTAGTTTATAACCAAAAATTATAATTTTTAAACATTTGTTTTTACATTTTTATTTTTTTTTTATATTATTTATTTTATTGTTATTTTTTTTTTTTTTACATACTGTCACCCTAGCAGTACAGTGTCACCATGGTGACACTACTACTTTTGGGGGGTGATGAAGACATGAAGATTTTTTTTTTTTTTTTTTTACACTGATTGCTTTTACACCCATATAGGATGTAAAAGCAATCATTTCTCTTTCTCTCTGTCTGCATTCTTGCAGCCATTGAGAACTACTGAGTGAGTTGTGATTGGTCACAGCTTGTCACATGGTACAAGGCTGTTGTGAATAGCCTTGTACCATGTGACCTCTGTGATCATTCACAGATTTCACATGTAGTAAGCAACGATGTCAGAAGTGACATCTTGCTTACTACTTTGCATGTGATCACTGATTGGCCAATCAGTGATCACATGATCGGGACCTCGTACAGAGGTCTCGTCCGACGATCGGTGTTTGACTGTGTCCGGAGGACACAGCAGGCACCGGATCGCGGTGCTGCACGCTCCCGGGGAGCACGCACAAGCAGGGTGCGGGGAGGCCATTTATAAACGGCCACCCGACCCTGCAGTGCCACTGTCCGGCCATTAATATACAACGGCCGGTCGGGAAGTGGTTAAGGTCTAGTTGCATAACAGATTTAGAAACCACTTGGGACTGAGACACAGAGTAGACAGGCTGACTCTGAGTTCCAGTGGCACAGTACAGTTTCTGTGTATGAGAAGCTGCTTTCCAGGCTAGTTGTATAATGGCTGGAGGTTTCCTTATAACCTCTAATCTTGTCTTCAGGTCTCTCACACAAGGACGGACGCCGCATCACGATCATCCTCAGGGGCCCCTACAAATGAACTTTGCTGCAACATTCATTTGACGGTATCCAGAGTCATTTGCACAATTCTACCAGGCCTCTTGTTAGGCTCTTTGCTGAAGTTACCTGTTTGTATATTGAATGTATGTACTATTATTTTTTTTTTCTTATATAAAGCTTGTTTTTTTCCATACTGGCATGGCTCTATATACTTATAGTTAATGTTAAATGCTATTTGCAGTAGTTCCTCCACTCCCAATTACTTTGATTAGATTACTGGTTCATTTCCCAGGAAGGGAATCCTCTGTTCACAGAGGCCCTGTTCTGGGTGGAGGCACTGCCAACTTTACTATCAAACCCACTCTTCCACAATTTTTCAAATTTAAGAATTGCATTAGACTTAACTTCAATCGGATTATCAGATGATTTTGAAAACTGAATTTCCCCATGGTCCCTAACTACTATCACATCATGTGACATCATCCAAATGAAACACATGCATTTGTTAATTTCGTTAGAACCTTTTTTTGGATTAGTTGACATTTGTTACTACGAGGGGCGTTCAAGTCAAACGGGGACTTTGAATTTTACAGGTATAAAAAGGGATGCTAGGGTGGTGGTACTACATGCAATAATAAGTGGCAAGTGTGTCCTATTACTGATGGGCGGGGCACATGGCGTGGGCCAGTTTAGAGACCGCAAATCAAGATAGCAGACAACAGTGTCAGTGCGTGCATGGAACAGTGTGAGGTGATGAAGTTTCTTGTGAACGAAGGTGTAAAACCCGTGGATATCTACATAAGACGCCAAGCACAGTACAGTGATGAGATGCTCAGCCACAGGAAGACATTTGAATGATGTGAACCATGGTTACCAGCCCACAGCAGTCATTCCTGTGAATATTCAGCGCCTGATTCTGGATAATCAACGCATAACCTGTCATGAAATTGCACAAGAGACAAATCTTTCTGTGGGAACGGTGAAAACAATGATGATGAAGTGATGCAGGCTGTCCTAGGATGGTTCAGGTATACTGACAAATCTTGCCAAAGCTTTCCAGGCATTAGTATAAAAAAAAATAAATGCAGTTTCCACTCTTTGAAATTTGTTCTTTTACTATATAAAGAACTGGTAATCCTCCACTCTGCAGCTGTGTTCAGTGGGGATCAGGGGCTGAAACCAGACTATTTAACCACTTTCGGGTTTAGGTGGAGCAATCTGCAGCAGCACACCTGTCAATTACATTGGAGCCCGGGCTCTGCTATATCAAGAGCCCGGGGGCCGGCCAGGACTTAATTTTCAGGAGCGCTGCTGCAGATTACTCCACTGTTAGCCCTCATGCACACTTGACGTATTTACAGCGGCTGTTTTTGTCTTTTGACGTTTTTTTCTATAGTCAATAAACTCCCCAGCATGTTATCCTATGTGTCCATACACACATAGACTGTAATCAACGCTTTTTGGCAGGAAAAAAACCCCAAAACTAGTGGGTTTCTAGAGAAGTTTTTTTTAGCTGTAAAAACGCTCTAAAGCTGAAAAACGCGGTAAAACTCAGTAAAACGCCACAAACTGGCATTTTGGAGTTTTTTTTAACAAATAAAATATTTTGGGGGAGGAAAAAAAACGCTAAAAAATGCAAACACGGAAAAAACGCAGGAAAACTGCTAATTGCAGCAAAACGCCGTTAAATGCTAATGCAAAAAAAACCTAAAAAAGCTGAAAAACACACGTTTTTAACGTGACTTTACACAGCTAACGTTACCAGCGTTATCAAAACGTCAAGTGTGCATGAGGGCTTAGTGTAGTTTTGCCACACCCACGTTTTTTCGCAGCATACAGTCCATGCTGCCTCCTTCTTTTCTACTTGCTGCCTGTATACTAGGGGGAAGGGTGGTAAAACTTAAGCTCCAGTCTTGTCAGGTTTGGGGGGGCAACATCATTTCTATCAGTGTCCCTGTCTGCGGTTATTGCTTTTTTGCCCTTTATCTGTATGTAAGTTAGACTCTCATTTGTATATAAGTACGTTTAATAATAACACAGTAATTATAGAATAGTTTGTAGTTTGTGTGTTTAAGGACTGCAGACTGTATACAATATTTCAGCTCAGACTGTATATAACCATGCTCCCTTAAACCACCTCCAAAATTGAGTACAGTTTAGCGATTCCCATTTTCCCCTGCGATATGCACCACATGCCAAAAATCTTCTCCGTCCCTAGCTGTCTCTCTTTTTCAAGTTCCAAAGTTAGGAGGTATGCCAACGCTGCTGGACATATGAGCCATTTTGCAATGCATATGAGCTGGCAGCAACACTGACATCCAGTAATCATCCTATCTGAGACTGTGGGATGAGTATGTCTCTACGTTGTTAAGAGATATCTGTTATTGGCCTCTTTTTGATCCTAATGGGATTAATATGCCAAATGCTGTTTGGCTGCGTCTAGTAACTGGCAGGATCTTTCCCTTTCTAAACACCTACATGTCTGCCCACACAAATGAAGCGGAAGGTAAAAATGATAAAACTGCAAAATAGTATATGCCAATGAAACAAATCTATTTTCACAGCAGTAGAATCCAAACATAATAGATGACATGACATTACACTGGGCTTACTAAGCGGGAGGATCACATATCTGTCCTGTTTTTACATGATAGCACTGACTGACAGGAGGCTAATGGAGTACATTAAAGCTTAGCTTACCATTCTCTATGTTATTCTAGTTTATTATCTAATTTTCAAATTGTATTTTACATAATAATAAATGCATTATTTAGCCACTAAACTAAATAAGGATCATAACTCCATGGAACATGATCTTGTTCTAAGCAATTTAGCTAAGGTAATGTTAGGTGACAGCAAGAAAATAAATAAGCACTGCCATCTTGTGGATGAAGGGGAAATCTTGCTGTATTGTCTTGAATTCATTTTTTTTTTTGGGGGGGGGGAGGCTTTCTTTATAAAAGGAAATCAGTAGCTTGTCCAAAATCAGCAATAAGTCGACTATTTTTTGAGAGTAATATAAAAAATAAACAGATGTATATATATATTAAATGACAAAAGAGAAAAGTTCCCAGCTCAACTTGCCAGCCAGCTTGCAAACAAACCAAATTAATCTGTCTAACAGTATGCGTTGAAAACAGGAGTTTAGTTTGCACACATTTGCAAATACATAAGTAAGCTACACAGCCTCTTCATGGCACCCCAATATTCTGTAGTCCTAACTCTACAAATTTTGAGAGCCCCCATAGTAGAGGCACATGCATTTAAAGGATAGACTGAGGGCAGGTGAACCTGAGGGAGCCCACCACTCCTTAAAGGTGAAGGAACGCACAAGACACCCAGCATGTAGCACAATGGCAGCTAAGGTGTCCAGTGTGCCCCCTCACCAAGCAAGCTGGCTGGTAAGTTGAGCTGAGAACTTTTCTCTTTTGTTATTTGACATGCGTCGCCCTTCCATGTGTTCCTTGCTGTGAAGGCCAGTTATAGACTGGGGGGACTCATTCTCCAAAACACAGCAGAGCATTTTCATTTTGGCCAATTTTGGTGGTATGTAAAATCTGTAAAGTTGCTTTGTCAATTGTTGGACCATAAATAATATATATATAAGGTTTAATTATTGCAAATTAATCTTGTAGAATGGTATCCTTTACCTGAGGAAGAATCTGTACTAAAGTATTCGAAACATGTTGGGTATAGGCACTTGTAGTTTCCTCAACTGAGGTTGCAAGGTGGAAATCAGCTTCAACGGATACTGTTTATTTTGCAAGGCAATAATACGAGTATTGGCAAATGAACATGCTGTCAAGAATTGTCATGTTTTATTGGGGAAATATGTATTCGATGTATTAATAAAATGTCAAAACTTTTTTAAAAAATCTGTTTGGTTTACTTGTATTCCAAGGCTGCCTTAAAAATCCCACCAAATGTAAGATATAAACTGTTTTATTAGAAAAATAGAGATGATGGCAACCACACCCTAGGTTATACCGAAAATTTTTTAGACTGGAGCATTGGCCATTTTTTGTAATGTGCACATATTATACAGGCACAAGGAACGGTTGAAATTTGTTAATATCCAACGGTTTAATACAAGTGGTGATATATAAAGTAAGAAATCAGGTAATGCAAATAGTCTAAAGAGACTAGAGAGTCTAAAGAGATTAGAGAAAAAAAAATCTGTTGGATTCATTCAGCTGTTAGCAGTACTATAGTTCCAAATATATAAATAACAGTAAAATCCTCTACTCCTCTCACTTTTTCAAGCAGCACTGTGTTTTACAAAAATAATTTTGTGTGGCAAATGTGAAACGCAAAAATGTCCAAAAACGAATCAATATAAAGTGCAGAAATATATCAAATGGCCTCTGAAATAAATCTTGTGATCACCACATGTTACTGTGGGACACTTCTCCCTCTTGGTAGACACTCACCAGACCACTACGCTTCTCATTTACATGATTGGAATAATGTGTTTAGTGGAAATCCACAACTTCGGGGCAGCTACCAATGCATCATTCCTTCAAAGCTTAGAACGTGTCGGGAAAGGCACATTCCTGTGCACAGGCGCAGAATGCCAAGAAGTTCAGACCATTGACAACTCCCAGATGTGCATGCGCGTGTGCAAATGCATGCACGAACAGGTGTGCTGGCACAAGCAGGTGTGCGAACGAGTGTGTGAGTGAGTACAAATGCCACGTGGGCTATTTGAGCTGCACTATGGCCTTTGGTTTTTGCTGTTTGGTCTACTATGTTTCCTGAGCATCTGCTACCTGTGCCTGTGTTTGACTTTCAGTTACCTATTTGATCTGTTCATGACTCTGCCTGAATGCCGCCTGTACCGACCCCTGGCTTATCTTTGGATTTAGTCTCTGCCTGCTCCTTCTGCCTATACGCCCATTTGCCTACTGTTACCAATCCTGGCCTGATCTTTGACTCCTTTTCTGCCTGCTGCACTGTACTTAATCTGACTATCAGTTGCTGACCAAGACTGTCTGACCCTGCTTACAAATTCTTCCCTGCATCTGAGTCTGCTGCTCTGTACCAGTCTGCTGCTCCAGTCTACCTACCAGTGCAGCTTTTAGCCTGTCTTCCTGCTACACGGAGATGCACAGCCTGCTCTTCAGAAACGCACAGCCTGCTACTCAACATCCTGCAGCGGAAGAGCAGTCAGGCAGTTGTGCCCACTCTGTGCTCTGGCACTCCTGTCACTTTACCAGGGCTCCTGAGCCAGCTGTGTAACAGAAGCCTACCTCCACATGTGAGGCTCCACCATCAGATACATTACAGAATGGCACATTATACATGTAAATAAAAAGAGCTGCCCCAATAGTGTAGTATGCTAAAAAAAAAACATGTTATTAAATTTTAATACCACTCACAATGCAAGAAAAATAAATGTTCATCTCATAACAAACGAAAACAAACGTATAGGGCAGAGTACTATCCTACCCCTCTCAGCCCCACCGAATCTCTCCACTCCTCCTATACATCACTTCTGGTTCTGGCTTTGACATCCCTTCCAGTTGCAGCGTAACTGTAAACTGACACGTTTCGTCTTCCTGACTTTGTCACAGGGGCTGCCTATGCTTCGTGGCAACCATACTTTTATATCCTCTTTCATGCAAAAAGTAACCCTTAAGGGTCCAGCATCCCCATGGAGGCATGGACCTCCCTAAATAAAGCGCAGTAGCAGACAAAATGGCATTCATTCAACCCCTAAGTTGCCACCACCACCCAAATAAATCTAAGAACCTACAATTTTTTCCAACATGATTCTAATATATAATCAAATAAAACTATCCAGGCAATTCTTTATAATACATAAAACATAGCAGCATGACAAGTGCAACACTGCTCACAAAGAGTGGTTATTAGAAAATCCAAGCGGAGTAATACATTACTCCGCTTGGATTTTCTAATAACCACTCTTTGTGACCAGTGTTGCACTTGTCATGCTGCTATGTTTTATGTAAAGCTTTTGGGTTTATAAATCCACACTAATTATCAGTGAGACAGAGATATTTATATGACACATATCTTCGTGTCATGTTAGGTGGCTACCCCCCTCCTTTTTCCAATTCTTTATAATAGTTCTACCTGTCCCAATATTAGCCAGGGGCATACTGGCAGCAAAAAGCAATTGTGTTATAAACAGCTGAATTGGAAAACCCAACTAAGGGGATATTTCGAAATACATACATTGCAAACATTAATCCTATACAGTAGTACCTCGGTTTACGAATTGAATGCGTTCTCCGGGACGCTTCGTATTGCGAAAAATTCGTAAACGCGGTTTCCCATCAGAATGCATTGAAAACCAATTAATCCGTTCCGGAGGTCAGAAAAAAGTAAAAAAAAAAAGTATTTTATCTGTTCAAAACTCTTTATAAAGTGCACTTTAACCTCCCTGGCGGTATTCCCGAGTGTAGCTCGGGGTAAAATTTCAGTACCAAAAGCGCTAACCCTGAGCTACACTCGGGCTTACCATGCGGCGTTGTTTAGGGATTCCCTGCAGCGCTTACCTTGTCCTTCGCTCCCACGTTGTGTCCCCTGCAGCGTCCTCGGCCATCTCCTCCGGCTGATGCCGGCATCCGGCTTCCGTGTTCTGGTCCCTGTGACGTTGGGACGTACAGGGGCCGGAACCGGCGGTACATTTGAAAGTTTTAAAAAATGTCCTTTTTTTTAAAACGATTATTACATAGCAAAACATTGCTGTTTCAAAGCATTGCACATACATTTTGTCCCTACTGCTTTGTCCTGTGCCCTGCCTGCATTTTGACTGTTCTTTCTGCCTGGAAACTGGAAAAAAGTCCATGGCGTCCAAAAAGCGTCCCTTTAGGTCAAAATCGGTTTTAGACCAGCTAGAGAACAGCGATAGTAAATCAGAACCACTTGCAGAATGGAGTGATAATGATTTGTGGGGAAATTCGTCATCAGACACTGAAAACGATTTTGCGACTTTGCTCAGCGATGTGCGAACTTGGCGCTATATTTCAAATGTCAATGTTTTTGGTTTGATTATATTATTGAATTACATTTATTAATATATTATTATTTTTTATGATTATTTATTAAATTATAATTTATGATTTCGTGTTTCAAGTTTTATCATATCCGGAATGTTTACTAGACTCTTGTTCAGACAGATTTCAATGAGTTATTCCTAAAAATGACAGGCCTACAATAAAAAAACTACGTATTTCCATGCAAAATAATGGTACTGCTTTCAGCACCAAAAATCTGAAATAATCATACCGCCAGGGAGGTTAAAGGCATAAATACTGTACAGGGACATGATTAAAAATTTCCAGAATGGCTCCAAAACTCGATGCAAAAACTGCTCCAACACCTCCACACTCGACGCCATGTGCTACCCACAGACTCCAGCATGCACGGAGCCGGCGCTATAAACCTTCCAGGAGCAATTCATCCTAGGGAAACTTGCTTCGTATTGCGAAAAAAAATCGTAATTGCATTGAAAACCAATTAATCCGTTCCGGAGGTCAGAAAATGTTTTAAAAAAGTCTTTTATCTGTTCAAAACTGTTTATAAAGTGCACTTTAATGGTATAAATACTGTACAGGAACATATTAAAAAATGTCCAGAATGGCTCCAAAACTCAATGCAAAAACCACTCCAACATCTCCACACTCAACGCCACATGTTACCCACAGACCGCAGGATACATGGGTGCGGCGCTATAAGCCTCCCAGGTGCAATGCATCCTGCAGAAACTTGCTTTGTATTGCAAAAAAAAATTAATAAACTGAGGCAGTATTTTCAATGTATTTTCATTTGTAAACCGAAAATTACGTTAACCGAGGCGTTCATAAACCGAGGTAGAACTGTATATGTATTTTTGCAGTACATTTACTACAACATTCAACAGCATTCATTCATTGATTACTGTTACATACTCCCTTTGTTATAATAGAGCATATACTGCACTTTCATCACACATGCTCTGTACATTGACAAGGATAAAATAGCAAAATCATTGAATCTTCTAATAAAAATGGTTATGGAGGCCCATTGTCCAATTAAACTGTATTTAAATATTAAAGTAAAGAAGTGTGAACCCCTGTGCTGCCAGTGAGGTGATATGAATAGGTACAAGTAACAATAAAGAAATAAATATGTGTAGTTAGCTTCTGCTAACACCTATTTGTGTTCCCACTAACCAGATAATTAGTATTAGTGATGGTGTTGCGTTTCCAGAGGTAAAAAAATAAAATTAAATAAAATTAAAATACTAACTGGTTTGTGTTGTGTTCTCTTTAAATGTGTGTACAGGTGGTTATATGAACACACATATCAATCTATGTATAACAAAACCACACCTAATTAAAGTGTAATCCCCCACAGACCCAATGCACAAATGCCTTCCCCCAGAGACCACAAATATAGGATAAAGCAATAAGGTTGCTGAATTAACAAAATAATCAGTGTCCAACCAAATGAAATAATTATATAATTAATGATAGTCCTTCCCAAGCAGGGGCGGACTGACCATTTCGAAACTCAGGCACTGCCCGAGGGCCCGGGGTCAGTAGGGGGCCCCATGAGATGCCCCTGGTACCTTTTTCATAGGCTTTTTTGAGTCTGGGCAAGGACACAGGGGCCCCATGATCCCCTATTTCCCGGGGGCCCCATGAGTTGTCAGTCCGCCCCTGTTCCCAAGTCCTCCGTATACCCTAATAAAGTCTTCTTTAAATCCACCAGTTCTTAGTGATCCTTGAATTTTCAAAAAATTCTCAGAGAAATACATCTTCTTTTACCCTTAATACCCAAAAACAATAAACTAAACATAGTGCATTATTCTTAAACACAATGATACATGGTGTGTGTGCTTCCAAATAGTCACATAACCCTTAATTTATTAGGGTATACGAAGGACTTGGGAAGGACTATCATTAATTATATAATTATTTCATTTGGTTGGACACTGATTATTTTGTTAGTTGAGCGACCTTATTGCTTTTTCCTACACATATCAATCTATCTACATGCTCAAACTACAATTAACACATAATATTACAGTGCTAAATAACCAATAAACAAGTAGATATAAAAAATCAGTTCATAAATCTTATGCAACTTCCTATTGTGTCACTTCTGGTCACCCATCTACCTCTGCTGAAGCCCTATGTGTTACGCCATGGTCATGTGACTTTATCAGGGGCACTTGGCATGTTAATATAATTAAAGAATGAAAACAAGTGCCTTCCTTCTATACACTACCAGCCAGGTACATCTGGATTCAGGCACTTTGGCATCTTCACTTTACAAAAGAAAGTGTGGGCAAGATTAGGTTATGTGCCATTTGCTTGTTTTTATGCAAGGGTCACCCCACCTCAAGATAATTTGTATTGATCTTCTTACTTCTGTTCACCATGCATGTGCATATGGAAAGCATTAAAAAGTTTGCAGACATTTCCCGAATATATAAGAATTTTCCTCAGTGACTCAAATGTCCCATGGCTCATCTCTTATAGCATCTTAAGTGAATTGGATTGCCATGGTTTTAAACTCAAAGGGAACTCTGAGGAGAGGATGTTTATCTCCTACAACCTAATGTATAGATATTGTAGCACTACATCCTTAGGAGTCACTGAGTTATTTTCGGGATCCCTGTCGTTCTGGACCCCTTTCTGAAAGCCCAACCCCTGCTGAAACCACAGGATTCTTTTGACCAGAGTAAATTACCACCAGAAAGTAGACTTCCACACAAATTACAGTAAACCGATATGAGTTTTACATTAAATTTCAATGTAAGCTTGGTTAAACAGTACAAAATTGTATTGATATTTGGAATAGCAATGATTACACTTAGCAACTCTAAGCAAGGAAACAACACATACAGCAGAATCTCAATCAGTGTTAGCAGGCCTGCTTTTAAGAAGTTAACCCAATACCTTCCACCTGAGGTGGTGTCAACCCCAGTGAGAAACAAAACTAGCAACAATAGAACTAGCTCACTTTGGGCCCTCAGAATCTGATGGCAAAGCTTAAATCTGATATAAAAGGGAAGGGCTCTTTGACCAGGGTAGTCAATGTCCCTTTAAATGCAGTGAGGATTCTTCTGTGCGCTTGCTGGGGCTCAATTGGTGCCCAAGTAGGAAGTGATATAGGTAACAGTTCCTTACAGGATTAACACAAGGGGAGGAAGAAGAAAGGATAAGTACTTTCCTTTTAAGTGGCACTTGACTTGGGTGTTGTCCCAATGAATGCACTGAGAAAAGGGCAGCTTTAGGCAAATAAGCTGTCAAACTGGCAATAGGGCTTGTTGACAGAGGAGAACTCCACTCTGGGCTGCAGTAAATGGCAATGGTGGAAAAAGTTCCTTTAGAAAAGAAGACCAATGGTTAAGGGAGCACTGATGTGATCTGGCCTGCAGAAGGCTTGCACTGCGGTCAGCTCTGATGATGGGACTGTGCTGCAAATGTGTTCAACAGTAGCAGCAATGTAAAATAGGTCGCAACTTGTGTTAAATGAATGTAATGTCCACAACTGTGTGCAGGTAAAGTAGCAGATATGGGGATAATGCCAGTGTTCTCTTGCTTAACTGGTGTATGGGACTCTCTCACCCGATCGGTGGCTTCCAGCTGGTCCTAGCTGTCTCTCTCTGTCAGTGGATGGGGGCAACCACAGATTCTCCGGTCTCACTTGCAGCATCCCGTCCGGTCACCTGCTGGCAGACTGTCTCGCTGAACAAGGTGGCAAGACTAGCGGTCAGCAACTTCTCTTTGCATCCTCTCTCTCTGTGGCTCTGCGGCCGGGTCTGGTTCTCCAGCAGTCAGCACAACTCTATCTTTGCTTCTTCTCTCCAGCTCTCTCCCCTTCCTATTCCTGTTCCCATGCTTCCATATTTATATGCCTCCGCTCACAAACCAGCTCTTCTGGGAAAATGTAGAACCCCAATTAGCAGCCTTCAAACAAAGTCCTGCAGTTCAGCCTACAAGGTTCATAAAGCTTTTACCAGGGTGTGTGTCACTGAGTTGCAGGACACTACCATCTTGTGTTGGTTTTAACATCCTGCAGCTGACATTACAGCAAGGGTGTTACAATATAAAAATATAAATATTTGCTTTTCCTAGTGATATGAATGCATATACACTCCATCTCAGCAATATTCAATAACTCCCACAAAACTCTCCTCATGTTGCTGCCATGCACTAATGTCAATTTATTTTTTCTTAAATATCATGGAGCAGGGAGAGGGTCCTCCTTTTAATGCAACTTCAAAATTGATAAAAGAAAAACAGCAATACTGTAAATTACATGCTTGAGAGATGTCTTTCAGCTGTATATGCTGTTAGGGAACAGTAGAATTATCCTGGACAGAGTCAGTGAAACTCTATTTCGGCGTCACATATTTGTCAGGTCAGGTGTATTACATTTTTTTTCTTTTACATTATTCCTTTGCTTAAATACAGCAACAGCACCCCAATTTGATTCATTGCAACTTGAAATGTGGAAGAAGGGGCGCACTAGGAACTTTGGTTGCTCCTTTATCCTGCACTGCACTGACAGGAGTGACTGCAGTGTTACTTCTGTCAGAAGGTGCAGGCACGTCGATAGGGAGTCTGCTCTTTTCTACCTCCAATAGCCTGAGTGGAATAAAGCAGGCACTGAGAACACACCTTTTCAGCATGGTGCTACTCCTTTTACCAGCCTCATAGAAAAACATCAGCCTAGATCCCTACAAATTCCTGAGTCTATACATCTACTATGCGCATTATAAAGGGTTTCCACATCCCTGCGCAGAGTTCCTGGATCAGGTGAAATGTCATCTCCCCACCATGTGTTTTAAACCCGAACCCTGTTTCTGTGTAGTGGAGGATTCACAAGAACCCTCAGAGGAGTGTGTCATTTTGTTGATGGATTCAAATTTGCATTTCATCTACTGATGTATTTAGCATGTATTGCAGTTTTGTGGTGTTTGCACATTATTTTGAACTTAATTTAAAGGCACATGTTATGAATTTTTATGATTTATGACGATGAATTGTTTTAATTTTTATTTATTTGCATGTTTGCACATTTGCAGTGTTTGCAAATTTAGCAGAATTGGATGATTTAAAGGCATAATGCAAAACAAATATTGGTTTATTATCACATTTATGATGATGAATTATTTATGATGATTTTTTATTTATTTGAATGTTTTCTCATTTGTGGTGTTTGCACATGATGCAAAATTTGATGATTTAAAGACACAGCGAAACATTATTAGTTATTAGTCTAGTATTACATTTAGTATCTGGATGTGTTATTGTGTGCTGCTGTACCCAAACATTTTTGATTTATTAAGTGTTGAAGATTTTCACCAAGTGCAGTTTTTCAACCTTGAAAATGTCAACATACTGCTCCACTACTATGTACATTGCATGCAGTTGCAGGGCAGTTGTAACGCATCCCTATTCACTTCACATGATTAACTTTTTCCATTCACATGGGCAAGTGGGGAGCAGAGAAAGTAGGCAGTTGAGCCACAGTTTTGCCAACTGCCCACCTGATCAACCTACATGTTGCAGCCTCATAAAAAATAATGGTAATGTGTTACCGTCGTCAGACGCAAGTCACTCAAGTGAATGGGGCCACACTACAACTGAATGCAATGCATGTTGTTATCATGTGGTGAGTTGGCATTTTCAGGGTTAAAATAAGTGGCGAGGAGGCGACACACCACTGTCAAATGCCCTCTGAAATGGATCCACCTGCGGGTCACCTTTCGGGAGGGGGGGGTGGCTAAGATAGCCGCATGTGTAAACGAGCCTTTAGAACCCTTCCAGCCCCCTTCCTTCTTCACAGTCTCCCCAGATCCTTTTAGTCCATGCATCCCACAGAGCCCAGCTTCTTTCCTTCATTCCACAGACATAGATGCAATCAATCCTCCTCAGGTTGACACCATTGATTTAGGGGCATTTTCTTCCTCTTTGACACTAATGCAGCTCCATTTTTCTTAGCAACACTGCAGATGCATGGGGTATTTTTTGTATAAGTGACATCACCAGCACAGGGATGTTACAAACAGTACATACATTTTGCTGTTTCGCTGTGTATGCTACTATAAGCTCTTTTCTCTTCTCCAGCCCAGCGGAGGGGGGGGGGGGGGTGAAGCGCAGGTTGCCATCTTCACCTTGGTCACTGGATGACTTTGTTACAGCTTTGCATGCAACACGACCTTTTATCCAGGTGTAACAGGCCTGGATTGACAAAGGCAACAGATCTAAAAGCTATAGGAAAGTTTACTCTTAACCCCTTCACGCCTAAGGGCAAAACAAATCTTAACACCTAAACACCTAAAAACGCGGTACAGAGGATCAGGCAGAAGGATGGTCAAGCAAGCCAGGGATCAAGCAGGAGAAGTCAGCAGAGGTCAGGATCAGGTAGGGTCGGCAACAAATCAGATAGTCAGCAGAACAGGAACACAGGATACCAGGTACAGGGGCTCATGGGAAACAATACAACAAGGCACTGATCACAGGCCTGGTCCTGCTTAAATACACCTCCTGCAATCAGCTTCAGCTGATGGCTGACTGCAGGAGTGAGCTTCTGGTTGCTGAGAGCACCCGCTGGCCAGCCCTGGTACTGCAGCCCACACGGCAGGTGAGTCCCACCACCAGTGGTGAATCCATTCCTGACACATATTCTGTTGGTACAGGAAGCATCCACCTGTGTCATACAGGCTGTGCATGGGTTAATCAGCTACCCTCTCACTGCGCAAATTGGTAGGCTGAACCCATTGGTGCCTATCAGCCCAGATGTCTCTGAGGATTTATTGTGGTCTGGAAGGAGCAGCGGCACATTGCAAAGCTTGAGAGGCTGGGTACATCACCTGCATATAGGCCTATCCCAAGTGGGGTCTTGTGGCTTCCCTCTGGCTCTTTCCCCTTCCAAGTGGGACCACATCCAGTGCATCCATATTAGGATTATATTGCTCCACCATAGACTTTAGCCTTCCACCTGTGTCATACAGGCTGTGCATGGGTCAATCAGCTACCCTCTCACTGCGCAAATTGGTAGGCTGAACCCATTGGCGCCTATCAGCCCAGATGTCTCTGAGGATTTATTGTGGTCTGGAAGGAGCAGCGGCACATTGCAAAGCTTAAGAGGCTGGGTACATCACCTGCATATAGGCCTATCCCAAGTGGGGTCTTGTGGCTTCCCTCTGGCTCTTTCTGGCTCTTTCCCCTTCCAAGTGGGATCACATCCAGTGCATCCATATTAGGATTATATTGCTCCACCATAGACTTTAGCCGGGCAATACATCTTTATAGACTTGCAATATTTTCCACCAGTCTTGGCACTGCTACAGAGGGACTCTTTGGGGGATATTGTTCAGCTCTCAGGATAGGGGGACTAGTAAAATAGAGAGAGGGGTGGGTGTAGGGCTGGCCCTGGGTGTGCCAGAGTGAGGTGGGGGTCCGACCAGGGGATGCTGGTGTGCGGGGGTTGCAAGGGAGGGGGGATTGGTAGAGGGTGGGGAGGGGGAAGGGTGGAGGGGTGGATTGAGTCGGGGTACATGCATTGACATGATATGTTTTGATGTGTTCTCAATTTACATTTATTACATCCAAAATAAATACTGTTGTTGATAGCCTGTGAGGTGCTATATCCTTCTTGGTGGTTTTTTCAGACAGTACATGAGCACTTGAATTGGTGGCAAATACAGAGAGCTCTGCAGTGTCGGCCTTTTAATGTATTTGCTGCTGACAGCACTGTTGTGTTATGCAGTCTCTGTCTGCAGTGTATCAGGCTTGGTAAAAGTATCAGCCATTACCATACCACATGTGTGAGGAAACACATGACTATGCATCCCAGTTTGGTGGGACCAATGACTCAGTGAGACAAGTGTGCTGTAAAATGGCATGCAATCCTCCTTCTCAACAGCACATAGCAGACTCTTCCTTTAAAAGTACTGCTAATGCACCCTTTTCCTCCCTCTCTTCAAGGGCCCATAGCATCCTTTTTGTTGGGTCTGTCAATGTACAGTAGAAGTCTATGGGGTTGTAATACACCTGCACAATCTGGAGAGAGACCACTTGCAGCACAAGCTTTAAGGCTAGGTTCATACCTGTGCAGCCGTGAAGGCCATGATTTGCATGGGCACAAGAGCCCATTCACTTGAATGGGCTGCTGTGCCCCTGGACACAAAGGAAAGAGGTATGTGCAATATTTTTGAAATCTCAGCCTGCACAGGAACCTTGAGGGCGGAGTGCCATTAGGATTAATGGCACTGCACGTGGGTCCCGCATTCCTCTGTGTGGGTTGTTGCGGCTGCCAGTATTTGTGTGGGACCACCTGCACAGATGTGAACCTAGCCTTAGAGATTCCACACCAGTCAGATATCAGTAAGCATACATCTGGTGGGGTATCAGTTAGATCAGGGCAAAGGGACAAAAAGGATTAGTGAACGCTGTTTTAAAGTGCACTTATCCTTTAAGAGCATGATATCTAGGGGAAAAACTTTGTGGTGCCCGCTTCCCTTGGTTCCCTTAAGCACGTGGTTATTTCCGACATGTGCGACATATTCATGTAGTTCTTATTGCAACACTTTTACATTCTGGTGCTATGGTTGTGACAAATTTATTAAAAAAGACTGCTATATTAGTGTTAGGAAAAGTGGAGGTAAGACCTCTTCCATGATGGAGTAAATTGTGTTGCACGAGTGTTATGCCGCAGATAAAATTGTGTATGAAGCAAATCTGCAACAGATCACCTTACCCACAGTTTTATGAATCTGTCACAAACTGTGCCATTTGTTGCACAGACTGGAGACAGATTTCTAACAAGTGTCTCTGACAATTTGCTAAATGAATATAGTAAAAAACATATATGTGGGATTATAGTTAATATGTACTGGTATCAGCTGCAAACTATACTAGTGAAGGGAACTAATTTAAGATAGATAAATAGAAAGATAGATAGATAGATAGATAGATAGATAGATAGATAGATAGATAGATAGATAGATAGATAGACTGTATATACATTACTATATATTTGGAACCCTATGGACATGAATGGAAGTGAAATTATCCTAGGTTGTAAGCTCCAAGGAGCAGGGCCCTCCTTTCCCTCTTGTATTGAACTGTATTGTTGCTGTATTGTCTCCCTTTATATTGTAAAACACTGTGTAAACTGTTGGCGCTATATAAATCCTGTATAATAATAATAATAATAATAATAATAAATAGCATCACTTGACCACTAGATGGTGATGTGAGATCTATATGCAGATAATCATTGCATCTAGGACAATTTGCTACAATCAAACTAACAAAGTGAAACATTTGTAGCAAAAATGTAACCATTAAAGATAGGGGAGGGGCTCTGACGTCACCGCGTTCGATCGGCTTTGCTGTGATACGGCGAGTACTGAGAGAGAGTGTGATACACACTGATGGCTATTTTTACTGATGGGCTTGTTTTTATCTGTTACAATGTGAGTGTGGCAAACTTAGTTTTACAATAAAGTGTTTTAAAAGGATAAAGCACTATTCTTTGTTTCCCTTTATAACCATACATGTGGAGATTGCTGGAGTAATCTTTAGGAGGTTCATTCCCCAGGAGGGGTGGAAGAGGCATATTATATCCATTTATCCGTATGTCCATAGAAGAGGATTAAGTGTCCAGGTGGTTAATCAGGAACACTGAAGTGTGGAGAGATCCAAAGAAGGTGGTGGTCATCCAAGGGATCGTTCATCCTCATGTGGGATAAACTGCGTTTATTAGCCTGATAGGCTATGAATTGAGGTGAGCGCATAATATAGCAGCAGTGTTGCTATAAGGAACTTGGAAACCTGGAATTAATCCATTTGATTGAAGCTGATTTATGGGAAAGAGGACTTTTGTTTTTATACTGTGATGATTGTTGATGCATGGGTGGGATAAACTGCGTTTATTAGCCTGATAGGCTGTGAATATAGGTGAGCACATTATAGAGCAGCAGTGTTGCTATAAGGAACTTGGAAACCTGGAATTAATCCATTTGATTGAAGCTGATTTATGGGAAAGAGGACTTTTGTTTATTACACTGGGATGTTTTTTGATGCATGGGTGATTTTCTATGAGGATTTTTTGTGTATTATATTGGGATGTTTTTGCTGCATGGGTGGATTTTTAGTGGAACACAATTAAGAGGGTTATTGCATGTTTCTGAAAATTGATATATATGCACATGCTGTTTTTGTTTTTAGGGAGCACAGCACAATAATTTATTTATTTACTATTAAAATGGTTCTTTAGCCCAGGTTCACATCTGTGCGGCTGTGCGGGCCAAGATTTTGCCTGGGTACGAGAGCCCATTCATTTGAATGGACTCCTGTGTTCTGGGACACGTAGGAAAGAAGTCCCTGCACTACTTTGGAAATCGCAGCCCGCACAGGAACTGAGGTTTCCTGTACAGATGCAATTTCCAGTGCGGGCGGCATGCCATTAGAATGAATGGTACCCGCCCGTGGGTCCGCATTCCTCTGTGTGGGTGGCGTAGCTGCAGGCATTTGTGTGGGTTCCGCAGTGGCACCATCTGCACAGATGCAAACCGAGGGTAAGACCAGCGTTTTCAACCAGTGTGTCCAGCCTTCCTATGGTGGTTTCAAGTTTGTTCTAAATGCCTAAAAATTACCCGAAAATTGTGCACAAATTAGTGGGTGAAAAAGCTTCTGAAGCTGCCCTGGGGAGGGGCAAAACGCGTTAGTCGGGGATTTCCGATGATGTCATATCCGGGAGATGGAGCGCACACTGTAGCAACATTTCTGGCTTACCATGACACCATTGTGAGTGTAACATGGTTTTAAATAAATTTTATATTTCTGTGATCCTCTTTACATATGTTCTACCTGCACTACTTTGGAAATCGCAGCCCACACGGGAACTGAGGTTTTCTGTACAGTTGCAATTACAGAACAGGCGTCACTGCATCCTGCCCTCAATGGGGGTAACGATAGGAGAACCCACGCATAAAGTTGTTTACGCAAGTGTAATTTGACTCTTATCAGCTAAGGGTCAACACCAGTTGGTGAGTAAGGGAACAAAGGAGGGGAGCACAGCATGATCCCTGCACCAACAAATTATTAATGCTCTATTGGACTTTGATTTATGGACTGCACCACATTGTTGGACTATTAAGCACATGGACTGAATTTTTTTATATTATTGTTATCTTTATATATAATGTAATACACGTGAAAGAGCAGCGCTGTTTAGTTATAGTAGAGTGGTATTTGGTGGTGATCACAATGTATTAATAATCTATTTATTTATAATGGGTGGGATTTCACATTAGGTTTTAGCTACACATTCTCAGGTGTTCATTGTGCACCATTACATCCTTCTAGCCTCCTGCATCCTAACAACTAATGACATCATCGGTTGATAAGGAGAACATCAGGCCTCTGCACTGCATGCTTGTCTGATCCTCTCCATCAGCATTGGAGGCACATTAGCTGAGGGAGGGCAACATTGCAATACTAGTCAGTACCAGTGTGCAAAGGTATATTTGCTTTGGAAGAATAAATCACATTTGAGTGCTCTAGGTGTCTGGATGTTGCTGCAATATGTAAAACTATTAGTTTAGTTTTTTACATTTTAGAATTGGGTGCCTGGAGGTTGTGCAGAATTTTATAGGGTACTTGACTGAAAAAAGGTTGAGAAGCATTGGCCTCCTTTCACACGAGCAGACTAATCGGGTCCGCCTGTCCATTTTTCTTGCAGACCCATACGGATCACCCATTGTTTATGGGGAGGCAAATATAAATGGCAATGTGTCCCTTTACACCCACCTGCATCTAATCCAAATGCAGTCGGCCAAAAACAGACAGATGAGGAGCCGTTCCCCAACTCTCTAGCGGATCGGATGATAGTCGGATGTAAACGGACAGGCAGTCTGTTTACATCTGACCGCCCCATGGAGAACAGCAATCTGTGTCTGTGTCTTCTCTACATAAGCTGAGTGGACATGGACCTGTCATCCGCTTGCTCAGTGGGGATCTGCAGATCCACCACCGAGCAGGCAGATCTACCACCGAGCAGGCAGATCCACTTGATGATGTCTACCCCATGTGACAGGAGCCTTAGACCACAGTGTTCCAAGATACTTAATGTTGAAGTACATTTACTTAAAGATTCCTTAACCACTTGCCCTCCAGAGGATTTACCCCCTTCCCGACCAGGCCATTTTTTGTGATACGGCATTACGTTACTTTAACTGACAATTCATGGTCATGCAACGCTGCACCCAAATAAAATGTATGTCCTTTTTTTTCCCCACGACTAGAGCTTTCTTTCGGTGGTATTTGATTGCCTGTGCGTTTTTAATTTTTTGCGTATAGAAAAAAAACAGACCAACAATTTTGAGAAAAAAAATATTTTCTTACTTTTTGCCATTAACCACTTGCCGCCCAGCCACTGTAGATATACGGCGGCACTGGCAGGCAAAACCACGTTTTAAAACGTGTGTTTTGTAAACAAATAGGGGGCGCGCGTGAGGCGCGCCGCCGCCCTATCTGTCCCGCCGATCACTGCCGCGGATGTCAGTCGCCGGGTCACAGCCGGTCCTTAGCGGCTGTTTCCCGGCGATCGGCGGTAAACAGTGACAGAGAGCACAGCTGCAGTAGCTGTGCTGTCTGTCACTTCCTTGTCAGCTCGAGGACGAGCTGATCGAGAAAGAACAGTTTCTCTTTCTCGATCAGCCTTGTCCTGTGCAGTACACCCCCCCGCCCCCTAGTAAAACACTCCCCCTCATTCAGATAACCCTTCCCTGCAAAATAAAGTTAACCCCTTCCTCCCCAGTGCCATTAGTACAGTGTCAGTGTTTTTCTTTTTGCACTGATCACTGTATTAGTGTTTTTGGGGATGTCAGTGACCCCAAGTCAGTACCCCCCAATGTCAGAATGTCTGCCGCAGTCCCGCCATAAGTCGCTGGTTGCTGCCATAAGTCACTGATCGCCGCCATTATTAGTATAAAAAAACCGCTAAAAATCCCAGTATCTTTCCCGCCATTTGTAAATGCTATAATTTTCACGTAAACCAATTAATTTACACGTATTAAATAAATGTAATAAAGAATGTAGCACTACACCCAAACTATATATGCACATTTAAATGAAAAACAAATATATATAAAAAATGTGAAATCACAAAATCTCATATAGAATATATATAAATGTGACAGTGATGTCAATTGATATTAATTAGTGTTCATAAATGATAAAATCAACACAATAAAATAAATAGCTCAAAAAATGTGAAAAAACATTTCCATATATATATGTATAAACCACACATACACATATATATGATTATAATCACACGTGCCTCTTGTGAAGTGAAATAACCATTAAAATGGTACAAACAACAGTGTTCTCAAAGTCCAATAAATATTGCTGGTGACCAAACAGTAAACAGTGCTTCCAAATGCTACTGTTAGTGACCATAGGTAAAACTCGTGCAGATCTCTGAGTGTATATAAATCTGAGAATCCGACCACCATCTGGATAAGCCTCTCACCTCATCCCTTCGACCCTTGCGGATCAAAGAGCAGTAGTGGATCCCCCTCACGAATCCTCCAAGCAAAAACTATCACTCCAAAGGTTGTTCTCTCAGAAATAAGTATTCCCACTCTGGCTCTTCTCCAGGAAAGTATTGCAGCATCAATCTCTCAAATGAGACAAAATGAATCCTCCCATAGTGCAGTAAATTTTATTTATACCATAGGGACAGATAACATTAAGCATTTGCACTTACGTAGCAGCCAGTCCAAAAAACCTCATGCTTTCAGATGAGGATATGTCTGTGTGGGTGTACAGCTGAATACACAGGTGTACCAAAATGGCCGCCACGCCGGAAATGAGTCACCACGTCAAGCCGACGCGTTGCGTCACAGTATCATGTGACTTCCTCAGGGCAGACAGCATTTTTTTGTTTATAGCGTGAAAAATAAAAAGCGCACAGATGATCAAATACCACCGAAAGAACCCTCTATTTGTGTGAAAAAAAGGACGTAAATTTCGTTTGGGTGCAGCATTGCATGACCGCGCAATTATCAGTTGAATTAGTGCAGTGCCGAGTAGCAAAAAGAGGCCTGGTCATTAAGGGGGGTAAATCCTCTGGAGCTCAAGTGGTTAAACATGTCCCGTAAAAAGTTTTTAAAAAAATCTAATTTCGTCATATATTTAGGCCAAAATGTATTCTGCTACATGTCTTTGCTAAAAAAAATCCCAATACGTGTACATTTATTAGTTTACATGAAAGTTATAGCGTTTACAAATGGCGGTATATATACTGGGATTTTTTAAATTTTATTTTTACTAGTAATAGCGGCGATCAGCAACTTATCATGGGACTGCAGCTAGCATTTTGACACTGGGGGGAACTGACTTGGTGTCACTGACATCCCCAGTGACACCAATACAGTGATCAGTGCTAATAAAAAGCACAAATAGAGCTTTTTTTCAGTGATATATATGACGTCCTGTGCATCATGCCGCGCATGCATGCCCCCAGGCACGCAGCATGGCCAATCCTGTCAGGCTGTGTCCCTCGGACAAAGCGCTTCCCCGCTAAAGTTAAAAAGTCAATGAAATTGGATTTTTACCATGTGATCGGCTTTGACCTGTTACAACCAATCATAAATATAAACACACAGTGGTCACTAACTGTTGCCATCTTCTCCTCACACACCGATCTTGTGTGAGGAAGAGAACTTAGGAACAGTGAGTTTTTCAAACCCTTTCACTACTCTGCACCACACTGCCCCTAGTAAAAAGCATCCCTGTCAGTGCCACCAGTGGTTCTGTCAGATCAGCCCATCAGTGGATCTGTCAGATCAGCCTATCAGTAGATCTGTTAGTGGAGCCATTAGTGGACCCATCAGTGGATCTGTCAGTGCTGCCATCAGTGGATCTGTCAGTGCCACCATCTGTGCATCTGTCAGTGCAGCCTATCAGTGGATCTGTCAGTGCTGCCATTAGTGCATCTGTCAGTACCGCCATCAGTGGATCTGTCAGTACCGCCATCAGTGGATCTGTCAGTACCGCCATCAGTGGATCTGTCAGTGCTATTAGTGGGTCTGTCAGTGCCGCCATCAGTGGATCTGTCAGTGCAGCCCATCAGCACACAGCCCATCAGTGGATCTGTAAGTGCTGCCATCAGTGCATCTGTCAGTGCATCCCCATCAGTGGATCTGTCAGTGCAGCCCATCAGTGCACAGCCCATCGGTATACTTGTCAGTGTACCTGTCAGTGAAGCCCATCAGTGCATCCATCAGTGTGCATTCATCAGTGCAGCCAATCGGTGTACCTGTCACCACAGCCATCAGTGCACCCTAATTTGTGTCGACACAACTGCCACCCATCAGCAGTGTACCCATCACAGCCATCCATCAGCAGTTTAGCCCTCATACAGCTACAATCACCAGAGCTGCAATGTCCAAAAAATATTTTACTAGTGAGAAGGCACTCAAAATCCTCAGCATGTTAGATGACAGCAGTGGGGAGCTCTTACCATCCGATTCCGATTCGGAATACGGGCCAGTAGAAATTAGTGGGTAGGTAACCGAATCGGAGAAGGAAGCAGTGCCTCCTAAAAGAATATGGCGCTCCGAAGAGCAGGCAACAATGAGCAGTGCCATACACCCCAATGGTCAATCAGCAGACATCAATGGCGCTAGACCCCAGGATGAAAGGCCCAGTACCAACACTGGAGCATCCCACCAAAACCCAAGAATTAGGGCCCAAACATATCTTCCTGATGTCCTGGCAAACCTTTTATGACTGCCTTCCAGCTCAGGATCAGCTTCAATCCCACCTTTCACTGCATAGCCAGTTTTTTCCCTGCTAATTTACTGCAATACATTGTGTACCAGACAAACCTTTTTGCTCAGCAGTATATTGGTATCAATTCCGTACATCCTATGCCCATCCTTTCTATGGAGACATCTCACAATGGAGGAGTTAAAATATTTTTTGGGGGGCCTTACATTAAACATGGGGCTTACAAAAACAACAAATTGCATGCCTACTGGTCCACCAACCCCATTTATCATATGCCCATCTATTCTGCTGTAATGTCCTGGGCACGCTATGATCTGATCATGTGATACTTGCATTTCAATGACAACTCAGAGTGCCCTCCCTGAGATCATCCCAACTATGACAAGCTATAGAAAGTCTGCCCCCTAATAAATTCTTTGGCTAAGAGATTTGCGGAACTTTATGTCCCTGAGCAACAAATTTGTGTGGATGAATCTCTTGTTCACTTCACTGGCCGGCTGTGATTCAAGGAATACATTCCCAGTAAAAGGGCCAGGTATGGATTGAAGCTGAACAAGCTCTGCAAAAGAGCTACAGGATTTGTGCATGCATTCCACATGTACGAAGGCAAAGACTCCCAGCTTCAGCCCCCTGAGTGCCAAACCTACATCGGCACAAGTGGCAAAATTGTCTGGGACCTGGCATTCCCACTGTTCCAAAAAGGTTATCATATCTACCTTGATAACTATTATAGCAGTCTCCCCCTTTTCTGGCATCTGTATCTCGAGAAAACCTTAGCCTGCGGTACCACCCAAAAAAATAGAAAGGGACCACTTTGTTAACCAGAAGGCTACAAAGGGGGGAATCCACAAGTCTGAGAAACGAGAAAGTGTTGGCCATGAAATGGAGGAATAAGAGAGATGTTTACGTCCTGTCCACTATCAACAATGACACCTCGGTGGAAATTCATGGAAGATGCGGTCCCATCCAAAAACCTAAATGTATCCACGATTATAATAATCAGTTCATGGGGGGGGGGGGGGTGGCTTTAAATGACCAGATGCTACAGCCCTGTTTGTGAACAAGAAAGTCCCTCTTCTGGTATAAAAAAGTTTTTTCCATTTGGCCATTTACAATGCATTTGTCATCTATCAAAAGTCAACAGAAAGACCCACCACCTTCCTAAAATATATGGAATAAATGATCACTGCCCTGATCTACCAGCAAAGATCCCCCCCAGAAAACATTAGCTCTGATTGTGTGAGCAGACTTCACGAGTGTCATTTTTCAGAAAACATTCCACCCACAGAATCAGGAAGAAGATGCCAAAACAAAATAGGTACAGGGGCGGACTGACAACTCATGGCGCCCCCGGGCAATAGGGGATCATGGGGCCCCTGTGTCCTTGCCCAAGCTCAAAAAAGCCTATGAAAAAGGTACCAGGGGCATCTCATGGAGCCCCCTACTGACCCCGGGCCCTCGGGCGGTGTCCGAGTTTCCAAATGGTCAGTCCGCCCCTGGTTGGGTATACAGCAGAAGAGGAGTTAGGAAGGACACCAGTGTTTTCACATGTCACTAAAATATTAATTCCCCTTATATTTAACAGCCTGCCATTTCCCAGTTTCTAAAATCTGTGCTGATCATTTGTCTGCTGCCTTGATTGAACTTGCCTTTGCCTTCCACGTTCACAGACCCTGTCCTGTTTACCGACAATGCTTTTACCTGCCATCTGGATTGTTTCTAAACCACGTTTCTGCCTTCCACCTGCACTGACCTTGGCCTGTTAATCGACCATGTTTTTTTGCCTGCCACTTGAACTGATCTTTTGCCCTGCTACTGTAGTAGTGGCATGCAAGATAACACAGGGGCCTCACATATGTGAGGGGCTTCAGAGTAGAGAAAACCAGTTTTTGTTTTGTTACTGGGTTTTGTAATTCCCGGATCAGGGTCTGTTACTCCAGAGGCTTCAAAGAGATTGGGTGGGAAAAAGCTTCTACCCCTGTGGCCAGGTCTTACCTGACCAAGGCCCTAAGCCTGATGTTCCTTTCTGCTGCCTGGACCAATACTGTGCTGACCATATCTCTGCCTGCTGTCTGTAATGACCCAGGACTTTTTATGGACCATTTTCTTGCCTGCTACCTGAACCAGTACTTTAGCTGTGCTGACCATATCTTTGCCTGCTGCCTGTAATGACCCCGGACGTTTTATGGACCATGTTCTTGCCTGCTACCTAAACCAGTACTTTGGCTATGCTGACCATATCTCTGCCTGCTGTCTGTAATTATTATTATTATACAGTATTTATATAGTGCCAAAGGGTTTGCTCAGCGCTGTACAATAGCGAGGGGGACAGAACATGAGACAATACAGTAATAATACAATACACGAGGGGTTCGAGGGCCCTGCATTTTCAAGCTTACAATCTAGGAGGGAGGGATAGTGGTACAGGAGGAAGTGGCTGTGGGGGATGGAGGAGTGGAGGAGATCGGTTGTTAGGTGAGGGTGGGGTAGGCTTCCCTGAAGAGATGGGTTTTCAGGGTGCGCCTGAAGGTGAGGAGGGTAGGTGACAGCCTGATGGATTGGAGTAGGGAGTTCCAGAGGATGGGGGAAGTCCTGGAGAAGTCCTGGAGTTGGGCGTGGGAGGAGGAGACCAGGGAGCTAGAGAGTAGGAGGTCCTGTGAGGAGCGAAGGGCACGGGTAGGGTGGTATTTGGGTATCAGGTCAGTTAGGTAGTTTGGGGCAGCATTGTGAATGGCTTGTAGGTCAGAGTTAGTAATTTGAATTTGATGAGCTGGGCAATCGAGAGCCAGTGAAGGGATTGGCAGAGGGGGGTGGCAGATGTGGAGCGGTTGGTGAGGTGGATGAGTCTAGCAGCTGAGTTCAGGATAGACTGGAGTGGGGATAGCGTTTGTTTGGGTAGGCCAGTGAGAGGGAGTTGCAGTAGTCCAGGCGTGAGATGATGAGGGAGTGTACGAGTTGTTTAGTAGTGTCTGGGGTGAGGAATATACGTATCTTGGAGATGTTGGGGAGGTGGAACCTGCATGATTTTGATAGTGATTGGACATGAGGTTGGAAGGAAAGGTTTGAGTCCAGGGTGACACCCAGGACTTTGGCGTATGGGGTGAATTGATGGTGGCGTTGCTAGCCATGATGGAGAGGATGGGGGGGGGGGGGGGCAAACCAGGAGCTCGGTTTTGGACATATAATGACCTGGGACTTTTTATGGACCATGTTCTTGCCTGCTACCTAAACCAGTACTTTGGCTGTGCTGACCATATCTCTGCCTGCTGCCTGTAATGACCACAGGTAGTCTTCTGTTTACCCTTTGTTTAGCTAGGCTGTGAAAAATTCTCATGCATGTGGTATCCCCATACTCAGGAGTAGTAGCAGAATGTATTTTGGGGTGTAATTCTTGCTATGTCCATGCTGTATTTTTAGAAATACCTTATAAATTGACAACTTTGTGTAAAAAAAATGTTTTCACTTTCTTTCCACATTTTTCAAAAACTTGTGGAAAATAAATGACAAGTTCAAAAGACTCACAGAATATACGTTGGGGTGTTTGCTTTCCAAAATGGGATCATTTTGTGGGTAATTCCATTGTCCTGGTGGTCCAGGTCCTTCAAAAATGTGATAGGTAGTCATAAAATTAAAAGTGTAATTTATGCCCCTAGAATGCCTGATGGTGCTATTTGGATGTTAGGCCTCTGTATGTGGCCAGGCTGTGTAAAAGTCTCACACGTGGTATCACCAAACTCAGGTCAAGTAGTAGAATGTATTTTGGGGTGTAATGCTCTGTATGTACATGCTGTATGTTAGAAATATTGTATAAATTGACAACTTTTGCCATACTCAGGAGGAGTAGCAGAATGTGTTTGGGATGTAATTGCAAGTATGCATATGCTGTGAGCGAGAAATAACTTGTTAATATAATAATTTTGTGTTTAAAAAAAAGAAAAAACAATTTTTTCATTTTCCCAAGAACTGATGGAAAAAATTACAACAAAAAATTCACCATGCCTCTTACTAAATAGCTTGGACTGTCTACTTTCCAAAACGGGGTCATTTGAGGGGTATTTGTACTTTCCTAGCATGTTAGGGCCTCAAGAAATGAGATAGGCGGTCAGTACATCAGGTGTGATCAATTTTCAATGATTGGTACCATAGCTTGTAGACTCTATAACTTTCACACAGACTAAATAATATACCCTGTTTTGGGCTTTTTTTTACCAAAAAAATGTAGCAGTAAAAATTTGGCCTAAATTTATGAAGAAAATTCACTTATTTGTAAACTTTTTTAATAGAAACCCCAAAAATTTGTTTTTTTTTCATTTTTACCACCAAAATAAAGCTCTATATCTGTGAAAAAAAAGTTATAAAAGTTTTGTTGAGGTACAGTGTACCATGACTGAGTAATTGTCATTCAAAGTGCGAGAGCACTGAAAGCTGAAAATTGGTCTGGGCAGGAAGGGGGTAAAAGTATTGAAGTGGTTAAAGCTTAAAGCTGAACTCCTGGCACAAAAACTTTTATTCAAATATATTCCTCAATAGCTAAAATAGTATATAAATCTGAATGCCTTTGCAAACCATATTTTTACCTTGTAAAAGATTCAGAGACATTATCACTGTACTGTACATAGCCTGTGCAGAGGTCATAGCTGGGGAGGGACCCACAAACACTGTAGATGATGAATTTTAACAAGTAGATTCTTACCAGTCAGCACTGCCTTCCACACTACCAATGCTTCTCAGGGTGCCTGTTCCTCCTTGCCACCATCTTGGTTTTGGGAGTCAGCTGTCATTTCCTTGTGACTGACAGCTGACACCATACTGCAACACTAGACCTGCCTTGTGACTCATCCTGAATCCTCCTAGGAGGCTGTTAAAAGAGGATCAAATACTTATTTCCCTCATGAACATGCAAATCCGTGCATAATCTATTAGACATGCATTTCTTTTGAATTTTTTGTTGCTATTCTGTCTCTCAGTGTTACAATATACCTGCCATTTGATTTTTAGACTGATCATTTCTTTGTGAGTGGGCAAACATTCAAAATCAGTAGGGGTTCAAATACTTATTTCTTTCACTGTGTGTATATATATATATATATATATATATATATATATATACATACACGTATATATATGTGCTTTTGTGCAGCCCTGCCATTTTCTAGCAGTATTTCTGCTACAGGCCAGCAGGAAAGCAGTTAAATAAAAGTTAAAAAAAAATATGGAAATGTGAAATAAAAGAAAACAAATCCATAAAACAACAAAAATTGTGCACTTGGATCTTGCTGCTAAAGACTACTGATCCACAAAATTGTTTACAGATGAGGCTAGCAGCACCCGTCCAGAGCACAGTTCTTTCCCTGCACCGTGACTCCCAGGGCAATTGTCTGCCCTCCTCTCTCCTCCACTAGGACCTACTGCAGAGCACCAGCCACTGAGGGAGCCTATGGCCCCTGGTGCCTCAGCCATCCGCTCCAGATGTCCAGCCTAGATGAATTCCTATTTCTATAACCTGATGCCTGAATTTTACCCACATCTTGTGAGTTTTTTATATGACAGAAGAGACTGTTTATGTTTTTTTCTGTCATTACTGCTTCTCCTTGTCCATTTGCATTTGTGTATACTGATCTGCAGATGAGCAGCTCACTGTACAGTCTTGTTACAGGAGTTACTCAGCCTGGCAAATCAAGAGGCCAAGGACACTGAATCCCAAAGAAGACTGGGAGAAAATGGAAGTAGCAATAACCTCCCCGGTAACATCAAGCCCAACTTACAGTGAAGTTGCACGATTTCAAAGTTTGGTGACATGCTGATTTCAGGTGTGATTTGCAAGACATCTGACACAGATGTCTATGCAAATCGCACCAAAAGTAGTACATGTACTACTTTAGAAATCGGTATGGCTTCGACCAAGTCGGAACTGCACCTATATGCTCGCTCTAATTGCGGACAATGGGGTGCGACTTGGCATACAATTTGCAAGTCGTATGACATGCAAATCGCATACTAAGTTGCACTCGATGTGACCGGGGTGTAATGAAAGGAAGAGTTGAGATCGCAGCACCAGAAGGGATAGCTTGCAAGGGAAGTCTGCCATAAAGTGCACATTACGGCAAACAACTGCGAGGGGTCTATAATGTTTCCTTTGCTGTGGTGGTTTACTTCCGCTTTAACAGAACCTTGTTATACATATTCATTCTTTCTACTTTTGCAACAAGCTGTAATTAGTACATGTCCTAAAAATTCAGGTAGTGATGTGCAAAGATAAACAAATTGGTACACTTCTCTATGCAGAAACAATGGATGTTTGCAGCAACAGATTATTTCATAACAGGATGGAGGGACGAACTGGTATGATACAATTATTCATGTCTTAGAAAACAAAATAGGAAATTTGTGGTCAGATTACAAAAACAGTAGAGGAAAAAAACCTAATTCCTTTGCATAGTTCTGCTATTTTGTCGTTATTTAAAATAAAGTGCACAAGGTTAGGCACAGATGTGAATATGCAGCAACTGTATGTACATAGTGACTCAGTGGTTAAGATTGTTGCCTTACAAACCTAGGCTTCTGGAGTTTGAGTCCCAGCAGTATACTACTTGTATAGACCCTGTACGTTCTCTCTGCGTACTGCGTTATGGCAGCTCATTCCATTGAATTGGCTGCCTAACACAACAAAAAACATCTGTTATATTAGTCATTATTGATTTTGCCATTACTCCTTTCTGTAGGACTTTGCATAGCTACATTACCAGGTCAGATGGTTGATTTTATAGCAGAAATGAATTGTTACTACAAATCTTCAATGCCAGTGCTTACTGGAGATTTTTAGCTGGCAGCATATTTGCTGGAATCACTAGCGATTTATTGCTAATGAGTGATTTGTCACTGCAACAGATCAAAGTCTTGGATCTTGTGTTCTCTTCAAGGTCCATCATGGATTCTGATGTTGAGATTTTGTGTTTTGCCTCATGTAATTATAGCTGTATTAAAGTGTAGCTAAAATCAGAATGAAAGAATAAAACTCATCGGCCACTTTGTTAGGTACACCTGTTCAATTGCTTGATTGCACAAATTGCTAATCAGCCAATCACATGGCTGAAACTCAATGCATTTACATATCTAACTGTAATGAAGACTATTTGCTGAAGTTTAAACCGAGCATCAGAATGGGGAATAAAGGGGATTTAAGTGACTTTGAACTTGTCATGGTTGTTGGTGCCAGGTGGGCTGGTCTGAGTATTTCAATAGCTGCTGATCTACTGGGATTTTCACGCACAACCATCTCTAAGTTTACAGAGAATGGTCCAAAAAAGAGAAAATATCCAGTGAGTGGCAGTTGTGTGGATGAAAATGTCTTGTTGATGTCAGAGGTCAGAGGAGAATGGGCAGACTGGTTTGAGATGATAGAACGGCAACAGTAACTCAGATAACCACTTGTTATAGCCAAGGTATGCAGAATATCATCTCTAAACACACAACACGTGGAACCTTGAAGTAGTTGGGCTACAGCAGCAGAAGACCACACTGGGTGCCACTCCTGTCAGTTAAGAACAGGAAACAGAGTCTACAATTCGCACAGGCTTTCCAAAATTGGACAATAGAAGACTGGGAAAATGTTTTTCATTATGCTACATACGTGCTGTGGTAAGTGATGGTAGCTTCATTTATCTATAAGGAACCGCATTATTTCTCAGTAAGAGCAATTTCTGGAAACCCTAAATTGGGTACATGTATTCAGGTATATTTTACCTGTTACAATCAGCCTGGATTTTATATATTAAGACCACCTGGCTCTCCACCCCCATATTCACTATTGGAAACACAAAGACCTGATCTCATTTCAAGTGAGGTGAAGTCTCCTTGATCCTACTTATGGTAATATATACTTTTTACCTTTATATCTACTACATTCAGGTATTTTGTTTGATATTCACGATTTATGTTTATACATTCTCAGAATCACTTGTTATTGTGGATTCATTTCCACTTGGGGTGGTCACCATTTTGTCATGACAGTCAAGCTCATGAGAAGGTAATTGAATCATTAGTTTACTATTTTGTTTGGCTGCCTTGCTCTAGTACATGACTTGTGCATACTTTATTTTTATGTTTCCACTACTATGATCCTTTTTTGGTTTCATTATAGGAAGTTATTCCGCTTATTGTGGTGCTTACCAAAGAATATCTTTGAAGAATTTTCTCCTTATCCAGATACAATGCGGAAACATATGGAAACCTATGATCACGTAGTCAGGGAACTCCATTGCCTTATGCGGGTTCCTGTTTGCCGATAATTATCCAGATTTGAAGACGCCGAATGCTTTTAACTTTGTAATTTTATTTTGATTTGTTCACCGTGTCTATGTCCAACCTCTTTACGATCCATGGGATCAAATAAAATATTTTTGTAGCTATTGAATGCAGTTACATTACTCCGCTTGGATTTTCAATTAACCACTTTCTGCAGGCAGTGTTGCCCTTGTCACACTGCCATATTTTTAAACTGGGAAACTGTTGCCTGGTCTAATGAGTCTCGATTTCAGCTGCGATATTCAGATGGTAGGGTCAGAATTTGGCGTAAAACAACATGAAAGTATGGATCCATTCTACCTTGTGTCAATGGCTCAGGCTGCTGGTATTGGTGTAATGGTGTGGGGGATTTTCTTGGCACACTTTGGGCCCCTTAGTACCAATTGAGCAGTGTTTAAAGTAAGCTTATATTAGATTGTCAATAATAACTATTGTTTGTACCATGGCTGGATCTAGGGGCTGGTGGGATGGACTGTGCCCCCCCAAATTATAGTTGTGCCCCCCTTCCCCCAGGCAATCCCCTCCATGGACATTGTGCCTGGGCAGGGATGCCAGTTGTCCAGAAGCTGTCCATAAACATAGGGGAAGCTGGCTGCAGCTGTGAAGGATAAGTATCTGTGACACTCTCACAGAGCTCAGCCAGCACACCGGTCCCCCCTTCCCTCCCTGCATGGACAGGAAAGGTAAGGGGATGGATCTGTCTGTTCTGCCTCTTCCTATCCCCCTATCTGCCCCATTCACACTCCAATCCCCAGCCTGCAGTCAGTGCTGTGCCTGAGAAAAAGGACATTGGTGGGAAATTTGTTACAGCAACTTCAGCTACATCTGGCTTCATGATTGATGCCGGATACCAGTCTGGGGTGAGTGAGCAGTTCATTGAACTCTCCCCATCTCCCTCCCTTGTCTCCTCCATCTGTCTCATCCCCCCCCCCTTTTCTTCCAGAAGCTACACAAATTTGACCATTTGATTTTAATGTCCGATTAGCACTTAGGCTAGGTTCACATCTCAGCGGGTGAGAGAAGGCGGGTAAGGGAATGTATATGCACATCTTCCTGCATCTACCGAGAGATATGCACTGCTGCTTAGAACATGTGTGAGGGTACCCTGAATCCTAATGGCACTCCCAGCCACTGTAAACCACAGTGCAGTGTACCGTACTGGGAAGTGGTTTCCATGCAGCCGCATTTTTTTTAAATGGTGCAGGGACCATTTTCCTGCACCCTTTAGGAGGTACAGCAGCCTATTCAAATGAATGGGCTACTTTACCTGAGCAAATGCAGCCACCGGGAAACCACATACATGAGAACCGAGGGTCAACCAGGGACAACTGAAGTACTGTTGGGGAATGGCTGACAATATGCTAGTTGATGATCAGGGCCCTGCAGTGCACCCAGCAGTGCCCAGCAGTACCTTCCACCAGTGCCCAGTAATGCCTTCCACAAGTGCCCAGCAGTGCCACCCATCAGTGCCCAACAATTGTGCCCATCATTGCTCATTAGTGCTGCCCAGCAATGCCGCCAGTCAGTGTCGCCAGTCAGTGCTGTCAGTCAGCGCCACCCATCTGTGCCCATCAGTGCCACCTATCCGTGACCATCTTTGCTGCATATCAGTGTAGCAGCATCAGTGCCTCCTCATCAATGCCCACCAGTGCCACCTTATCAGTGCCACATCATCAATGCAGCCTATCAGGGCCCATCAGTGCTGCGTATCTGCACCACCTCATCAGTGCCCATCAGTGCTGCCTATCATGCAGCCTCATCAATGCACATCAGTGAAGGAGAAAAAATACCTGTTTGCAAAATTTTATAATAGAAAAAAAGAAAAACTTTTTTTTTTAAATTTTTTGCTCTTTTTTTTGTTTATAGAGTAAAAAATAAAACACCCAGTGGCAATTAAATACCACCAAAGCTCTATTTGTATGAAAAAAAAGTATAAAAATTGCACATGGGTACAGTGTTGCATGACCGCGCAATTGTCATTCAAAGTGCACCAGCACTGAAAGCTGAGAATTGGCCTGGGCACGAAGGGGGTAAAAGTGCCCGGTAGGCAAGTGGTTAAATGTTGATCAAAGCAATATTATGAACTGGGTACATCCTTTAAATTCAATTAGAAAGGAAAAAAAACAATTCCATCTTCCATTTTATGACCTAAGAACATTTCCAGAGAAATTCTTTCATTTTTGCAGAATGTCGGTCCAAACTGTATGTAGATTGTAAGCTCTAAAGAGCAGCGCCCTCTGTTTCCTCTTGTACCACATTGTATTGTAATGTCTACCTTCATTTTGTAAAGCGCTGCGCAAACTGTTGGCGCTATATAAATCCTGTATAATAATAATAATAATAACAATATGACATATGCAATGTTTCAATAAAATAAACAATCTTAACAAAAAACTCACTCATTTTCATGCAAGAAGTAATGGCCACTCATTACTAAAATGAAATGCAATTATCTAGACCAAATTAAAGGGAAGTTTGGCTAAACCTACTCTCACCCCCATTCTAACCCTATTCTTTCTAACCCTGTAAAGAAGAGATCTATATAATTGCCTATTCTGAAGCTGCTCTGGTCTGGTCCCATGATCAGCTGTCAACAGCAGCTTCAATGCAGAGGTGGGGCAGCTGACAATGGATGTCCACTAGTAAGCCTGGGTGACGTCATCTCGCAGGCATTTGGAGCTGTTGTTGGCGATCTCTCCTCTATGCTGAAGCTGACGCTGAAGGGATCATGTGACCAGACCAGTGCGGCTTCAGAATAGGTAAGTATACAGATAGTTTTTACAGGGTCAGTAGGGAGTAGGTTTAACCTTAGATTTTACTTGAACTTCCACTTTAATACCCCGGTCACATTGATCCCGACTTTGAAATCGTGCGACTTACAGTGAAGTTGGATGACATGCCAATTTGACGTTGCGATTTGCAAGACATCTGACACATCACCTGTTCACCTCCAGGACTTCTCCCGAACTTCTTCCATCTTATGGAACTCCCTACCCCAATCTGTCCAGCTGCCTCCTAATCTATCAACCTTTAGACGATCCCTGAAAACCTTCCTATTTAAAGAAGTCTATCCTGCTTCTACCTAGTAAACCGCCATTTATTTTCTCCATCAGCTCATCTCCCAACAGCTATTACCTTTTGTATTACTCAGCCCTTCCTCCTAGATTGTAAGCTCTAATGAGCAGGGCCCTCTGTTTCCTCTTGTACCTAATTGTATTGTAACTGTTATGTCTACCTTCATTTTGTAAAGCAGTGCGCAAGCTGTTGGCGCTATATAAATCCTGTATAATAATAATATGCAAATCGCACCAAAAGTAGTGCATGCACTACTGTAGAAATTGTTGCGGTTCCGACCAAGTCCACACCGATATGACCGCTGTAATTGCGGGCAATAGGGTGCGTCTTGCCATGCAATTTACAAAATTGCAAATCGCATGACAAATCGCACCCAGTGTGACCAGGGACCAGGGGCGGACTGACCATTTAGTCACTCGGGCACTTCCTGAGGGCCTGGGGTCAGTAGGGGGCCCCATGAGATGCCCCTGGTACCTTTCATAGGCCTTTTTGGATGTGGTTTGAGTGTGGGAGAGGACACAGGGGCCCCATGATTTCCTATTGCCCGGGTGCCCCATGAGTTGTCAGTCCGCCCCTGCCAGGGACTAAACAATTTAATATTAATTCTGCTCAAATCTACTACTACTACTGCTACTAGAAAATGAGAATTGTCACTTGCTATTATGAAGGGGCACAAGACGGCAGTAGTACAGAGAATGATGATACAAATTTAAGTTGTAAAATGGGCCAACAATGAGTCAAGAGACGTTCAGTGTTTTGCCCTATTAGCAGTGCCGGGGTGCATTTTTCTTTCATTTCTTTCAATGAGAAACCATTGATTGGGACAAGGAAGAGGGCTGTATAGTGAATGAAAATGTTATTTTTTTTATCTGACCCTCACAGACCCCCTGAAACTCATCCATGGACCACTTAGAGGTCCACAGACCCCAGGTTAAAACCCCTGCTAAAAAATATTAAAAGTAATATGTACGATTGTTTTAGCCATATTATATAATAGATGAGTAAATAACACAGCATGCAGCATTAGGCAGCTTACTATCATGAAGTCCTGAGTTCTGACCTATGACCAGACAGACCTTTGCCTGTTGTCTTCAGCCTTTAGCTGTTTATGATTAACAGTGGCCTGGAATGTTTGATGTTACTTGTAATTCACTTTCTGTGTGTGCCCTGCAGCAGCACACAATGACAGATGTGTTGTTTTTAAGTCCTTGACTGCTAGTTCACAAAACAAGTCACTTAGCCTGTTTAGTGCAGAAGTACATCTTACATGAATGTTAGGGCATGTGTATAGAGATTATATTGTTTGACAATTGTTACAAAGTTCTAAAATACATATGTATCCTCAAAGTTCAATACACTTCACAGACAGTGCCAACTTGTTCTTTGTTTGCTTGATTTGACCCTGGCAAAAATGTGTGGGTAATTCATGTGAGCTCCAAAGAAAAGGACGATTATTAGAACTTTTTTCGATATGCCTTATATGCTATTTTTGTTTAAAATAAATGGCTCACTTTATAGCATTAAATGAAGAGACTCAGCAAACCCGTCTGACCAAGCTGTTTAAAATTCTCCCCTGCAGCATATATCTTTGCACCTTTGTACACACATAATAAGCTGGGCACGTAAATGAGGAACGTTGTGAAGCTAAATATCATTAACATGTAATTCTGACCTTGGTAATGCAGTCAACAGATTTCATGACTTTTTCCTGCACAGTAAATATCATATTATCATAAGTATACCCCCAACTGGGGACTTCACTCAAATAGTATGGATTCAGATAACCTAGGTTTAAAAGCAGAATACTATTTAGCATTGACGTGCAGCCAAAAAAAGAAATTTACATTTTGGGTGTTTGTAGTGCTGCTAATAACTGCTGCAACAATAATTCAAGGAAGCCTTTAAATAATAAAAAAAAGTGATCTTATACAAGCAAAGACAACAGCAGCTATGAGGCTAGTATCAGTAAAAGTAACCATTTTCTTTGCCAGTGCAGGAAAAAGTTAAAGGGTCACTTAAAGTTTTACTAAACCCACAACAGTAAAAACCAGTCTGTATATGCAGTAAAGCATGCTTGTTATACTCACTGTGGAACCTAATGGGTTAATCCTCTGCAAAAGGCTGTTTGATCCTGTCTTATCTGATCCTCCCCTTCCACTGTATACTCACTGTGGAACCTAAGGGGTTAATCCTCCACACTGTGTAAAAAGACGGTTTGATCCTGTTTTCTCCAATCCTCCCCTTCTACTGTCCTCCATCTATCTGCTGATAGTACAGAGCTCTAGGAGTCACTCTGCACTTGCTCAGTTTGGTGTGAATTGCTAGAGAATTTTTTTTTCTTTGGGAGGGGGCATGTGATCAGCATAGGGCCAATTAGTGCTGTCCAAAGGGTCAGAGGTTATACAGCCTCATAGGACAGTCAGAGAAGAATGAAAAGTCTTTCTACAAGCTTAAACCAGTGCTCATCTGGACACTAATAGAAGTCACAAGTCTGCTATATACTGTTGATGAGATCCTCCCCTTCTTCTACTGTCTCCAATCCATCTGCTGATAGTACAGAATTATTCCGCACATGCTCAGTTTGGTGTGTATTGATAGAGAGTTTTGTCTTTGGGAGGGTGCATGTGATTGAAACAGGGCCAATCAGCACTGTCCAAACAGGGGGGCAGGAGTTATCCAGCTTCATAGGACAGTCAGAGGAGAATGAAAATTCCTCCTACAAGCATTAACCAGTGCTCGGCCAGACATTGATAGAAGTCACAAGCAGTGGTGTATTTAGGTTTTTGTCATAATTGTGATGATTATGGCTTACAGCTCATGAAAACCCCAAATCCACAATCTCAGAAAATTAGAATATTGTGAAAAGGTGCAATATTCTAGGCTCAAAGTGTCCCACTCTAATCAGCTAATTAAGCCATAACACCTGCAAAGGGTTCCTGAGCCTTTAAATGGTCTCTCAGTCTGGTTCAGTAGGAATCACAATCATGGGAAAGACTGCTGACCTGACAGTTGTGCAGAAAACCATCATTCACACCCTCCATAAGGAGGGAAAGCCTCAAAAAGGTAATTGCAAAAGAAGTTGGATGTTCCCAAAGTGCTGTATCAAAGCACATTAATAGAAAGTTATGTGGAAGGGAAAAGTGTGGAAGAAAAAGGTGCACAAGCAGCAGGGATGACCGCAACCTGGAGAAGATTGTCAGGGAAAGGCCATTCAAAAGTGTTGGGGACTTTGACAAGGGGTGGACTGGGGCTGGAGTCAGTGCATCAAGAGCCACCACACACAGATGGATCCTGGACATGGGCTTCAAATGTCGTATTCCTCTTGTCAAGCCGCTCCTGAACAACAAACAACGTCAGAAGTGTCTTACCTGGGCTAAAGAAAAACAGACCTGGTCTGTTGCTCAGTGGTCCAAAGTCCTCTTTTCTGATGAGAGAAACTTTTGCATCTCATTTGGAAACCAAGGACCCAGAGTATGGAGGAAGAATGGAGAGGCACACACTGCAAGATGCTTGAAGTCCATTGTGAAGTTTCCACAGTTTGTGTTGATTTGGGGAGCCATGTCATCTGCTGGTGTTGGTCCACTGTGCTTCATTAAGTCCAGGGTCAACGCAGCCGTCTACCAGGAGATTTTGGAGCACTTCATGCTTCCTTCCACAGACGAGCTTTATGGGGATGCTGACTTCATTTTCCAGCAGGACTTGGCACCTGTCCACACTTCCAAAAGCACCAAAACCTGGTTCAATGATCATGGGATTACTGTGCTTGATTGGCCAACAAACTCGCCTGACCTGAACCCCATAGAGAATCTATGGGGCATTGCTCAGAGAAAGATGAGAGACATGAGACCGAACAATGCAGAAGAGCTGAAGGCTGCTATTGAAGCATCCTGGTCTTCCATAACACCTCAGCAGTACCACAGGCTGATAGCTTCCATGCCACGCCACATTGAGGCAGTAATTGCTGCAAAAGGGGCCCAAACCAAGTACTGAGTACATATGCATGCTTATACTTTTCAGAGATCCGATATTGTTCTATGTACAATCCTTGTTTTATTGATTGCATGTAATATTCTCATTTTCGGAGATTGTGGATTTGGGGTTTTCATGACCTGTAAGCCATAATCATCACAATTATAACAAATCACGGCCTGAACTATCTTGCTTTGCATGTAATGAGTCTATCTCATATATTAGTTTCCCCCCTTTAACCACTTGCCTACCAGGCAATTATACCCCCTTATTTACCAGGCAAATTTTCAGCTTTCAGCGCTGCCGCACTTTGACAATTGCACGGTCATGCAACATTGTACCCATATGAAATTTTGATCATTTTTTTCTCACAAATAGAGCTTTCTTTTGGTGGTATTTAATCGCCACTGGGCACTTTACTTTTTGCGCTATAAACAAAAAAATTGCAAAAAATTTGAAAAAAAAAAAAGTTTCTTTGTTTCTATTATAAAATTTTTCAAACAGGTAATTTTTTTCCTTCACTGATGTGCGTTGATGAGGCAGCACTGATGGGCACTGATAGGCAGCACTAAAGGGCACGGATAGGCAGTACTAATGAGGTGGCACGGATAGGCGGCACTGATAGGCAGCACTAATGAGGTGTCACGGATAGGCGGCACTAATATGCAGCACTGATAGGCGGCACTGATAGGTGACACTGATTATGGGTACTGATAGACGGCACTGACTGGCATCACTGCTGGGCACTGACTGGCGGCACTGACTGGCACAACCGCTGGGCACTGACTGGTGGCACTGACTGGCAGCACTGGTGGGTGGCACTGGTGGGTGGCACTGGTGGGCAGCACTGGCGGGTGGGCACAGGTGGGTGGCACTGGTGGGCACAGGTGGGTGGCACTGGTGGGCACAGGTAGGTGGCACTTCTGGGCACAGGTGTGTGACACTGCAGAGTGGCACAGGTGGGTGCACTGCTGGGCACAGGTGGGTTATCTGCTGGGCACAGGTGGGTGCTCTGCTGGGCACAGGTGGGCGGAGCTAGTGGGTGCACTGCTGGGCACAGGTGGGCAGAACTTGTGGGTGGCACTGCTGGGCACCGATCATCAGGGCACTGATCATCAGTGCCCTGATGATCGGTGCCGATCCCTGCTCTGACAACTGCCGGTTCTCGGCAGTACTTTCCTCACGATCTGACAGCGTGAGGAAAGTGCAGCCGAGAACCGGCAATTCAATTTCCCGGTGATCAGCGTGTCATTGGACACGGCTGATCACGTGGTAAAAGGCCGCTGTGATTGGCCTTTTACCACATCACGTGATCAGCTGTGTCCATAGGAGAGCGCGTTCTGGGAGGACGTCATATGACGTCCACCCAGAACTGGCCGGCCGCAGTGCAGCCGTCATTCGGCTATCTGCGGTCGGCAACTAGTTAAGTTGCATTACTGAAATAAATGAACTTTTGCACGATATTCTAATCTTTCGAGTTTCACCTGTATGTCCCATATCTGTGAGATCTCCATGGAAGCTGGAAACCTCTGTAGTTGGCACCCCTATTACAGTGATTGCCATTAGCTTCTGTGCTGAACGGCCGCCCTGCTGGGTACTGAAAACATGTGGTTGGTCACTCCGCAAGGCACAATTCAAAGAGCACTTTGCATTTTCTGAATAAATACAAAGTGTTCTCAGACTGGATGAGAACACAATGTCCCTGCTCCACTTTTTCATCTCATCCAACCAGAAAGCACATAGCATTCATTGATGAAATGCAAAATGTTCTCTGAATGGCGCTTGTGCTGAGAGACCTTCTGTGTTCAGAATGCAGCAGGACAAACACTCAGCACAGTACCCAGAAGTTAATGAAGTGTACCTATTATCGTGATTTCTGGTTTCCACAGGGATCTCACAGGTATGGCACATATATACTTACAAACCGTGTTGTGGTGTGCTGCATCAAAACCTGCATTTCGGTGCATTGACAGTCTATTCAAAATGAATGGACTTCATAGCATAATGCACTTGATGTGCTTGATGTGCAGAGCAATACAAAGCAGCCTGTTCGTGCCGACAGGGGAGAGATCTGTGTTGTTTACATACAGACCTCTCCCCTGTCAGTTCCGCCAATGATCACTGAGTTCTGGCCGAGAATCAGCAATTGACATGCCAAGGAGCCAAAAGCAGCGCGGGTATGGATGTTGCACATTCCTACTGCCCTGTAGCAGTACTTCTGCTATAGGGCAGTTGGGAAGTGGTTAATAAATTGTTGCTTAAAGGCCTGTGTAAAATATTGTTTTTTCCCCTTTGTCAATATATGTACAGTACGTTGCTAGTATTGGGCATTGTAATATTGATATGAACTATTTACCTGACATTGTTTTTTGGCTCTCAGAACTGTTAGTTCTCAGTATAGAGCTGTCTCAGCTGAAAGCAATCCATATTGTGTCCCCCATGTGTCCTGAAACAACTACCCTGTAAAGTAAAGATGTCTATACTAATCTATTCTAAAGGCACTCTGATCTGTTCACATGACTGGCTCCCAGTGCTAGCTTCAGTGTAGAGGAGGGACAACCAACACCAGTATGTCTATGGGTGATGTCATGGCACAGGCTCTGCAGCCATTGTTGGCAATCTCTTCTCTACACTGAAGCCAGCACTGAAGAGATCATGTGACCAGACTGTATCGCCCTCAGAATAGGTAAGTATAGATATCTTTATTTTACTGGGTAGTTTGATTAGGGCTTAGAATAGGGGTAAAAGCAGGTTTAAGTATAGTTAGGATTTGACTGGAATTCCACTTTAATGTAAATACTAATATTTAAGCAAGCGTTTACCGTCATACAATTAACTTTGATCCTAGCCCCTAACCCTTGACCATAACAGAGACCTTAAACTGGTAGTAAACGGCAAAAAAACCCATACCCCAAAAATTTTCCATGCAAAATTATAGTATAATGTGCTAGTATACATCACATGCTAGCACTTTATGAAATGCTTACTTGAAAACAAAGCCCTCCAGCAGACTGCTGTAGGCGCTTCCATGTTCACTTGGTCTTCCTTCTAGGTTCACTGGCTTGGGCTGTTTGACTGGCCATGGCATGGCTCTCAGTGCACATACGCTGATAACATCACCAGCTGCTACTATAGTAAATACCTCCTAAACAGTGCACATTTAGGAGATGTTTACTGTTCCTACTGGTAAGCCTTATTTTAGGCTTACGTTAACCGCTTCCCGACTGCCCTATAGCAGAAATACTGCTACAGGGCAGCATGAATGCGCAAAGTCATATATATATATATATATATATATATATATACAGTTGTGGCCAAAATTATTCAACCCCCACTGAAATTGAGTGTTTTGGCCAGTTTGACATTGCTTTTGATCATTCAGTCATCTTGCTTACATTTACATTAAAGAGGCACTTGTAGGTCAGACAAATATAACATAACAGTTATAATGAAATAACCACAAATGTCTTTTCTGTGCTCACAGCATTATCAGTTTTATTCAACCCCCAAGTGACATTCAATCTTAGTACTTAGTACAGCATCCTTTTACAGTTATAACAGCTTTTAAACGTGAAGCATAGCTTGACACAAGTGTCTTGCAGCGATCTACGGGTATCTTCGCCCATTCTTCATGGGCAAAGGCCTCCAGTTCAGTCACATTCTTAGGCTTGCGCACTGCAACTGCTTTCTTTAAGTCCCACCAGAGGTTCTCAATCGGATTTAAGTCTGGTGACTGCGATGGCCACTCCAAAATGTTCCAGCCTTTCCTCTGCAACCATGCTCTAGTGGACTTGGAGGTATGCTTGGGATCATTGTCCTGTTGAAAGGTCCAACGTCTCCCAAGCCTCAGGTGTGTGACGGACTGCATCACGTTTCCATCCAATATCTCCTGGTACTGAAGAGAATTCATGGTACCTTGCACACGCTGAAGCTTCCCTGTACCTGCAGAAGCAAAACAGCCCCAAAGCATGATTGACCCTCCACCATGCTTCACAGTAGGCAAGGTGTTCTTTTCATCATAGGCCTTGTTCTTCCTCCTCCAAACATAGCGTTGATCCATGGGCCCAAACAGTTCTAATTTTGTTTCATCAGTCCACAGAACACTATCCCACAACTTTTGTGGTTTGTCCACATGGCTTTTGGCATACTGCAGTCGACTCTTCTTATTCTTTGGAGACAGCAAGGGGGTACGCCTGGGAGTTCTGGCACGGAGGCCTTCATTACGCAGTGTGCGTCTTATTGTCTGGGCTGAAACTTCTGTACCCACATCTGACAAATCTTTTCTCAGTTCCTCAGCAGTCACACGGGGACTTCTCTCCACTCTACGCTTCAGGTAGCGCACAGCAGTCGAAGTCAGCATCTTCTTTCTGCCACGACCAGGTAGCGTTTCAACAGTGCCCTTTGCCTTGAATTTGCGAATGATGCTTCCTAAGGTGTCTCTTGGTATGTTTAACATCTTTGCAATCTTCTTATAGCCATTGCCCTTCCTGTGAAGAGAAATCACCTCTTCTCTTGTCTTCCTGGACCATTCTCTTGCCTTCACCATGTTTGTAACCACACCAGTAAATGTCTAGAAGGAGCTGAGTATCACAGTCATTTTAAAGCTGCCTAATTGGTGCTTATTATGCTTGATTGCTGCTCGGTGACATCCACAGGTGTTTTCAATACCTGATGGAAAGCACCTGTATGAACCTCTGTTCTTCAGAGTGGTAGTCTTTAAGGGGTTGAATAATTGTGGCAATGAAGAAACCACATAAGAACCATTTACTACTGTATTACATAAACAATTGATGTCATTTTAGTTGCATTTGGGTAGTTACAACGTCCTTGTAGGATTTGATTCTGAATACAATTCCAAATGTACACTATAGTCCCTAAACCCCTTTACAGCATTGGGGGTTGAATAATTTTGGCCACAACTGTATATATATATATATATACATGATTTTGCATTTCCAGGTAGGGGACATGCCCAAGCCACGCATGCGCCCTACCCACACCGCCGTTCGCGGCCGCGGCTGTCAATCACCGGGTCCCGGCCGGCAAGGGGGCCCCCCCAACCCCCTAGTAAAACACTCCCTACATATAATTAACCCTTTTATCACCTCTTATGTGAACCCATTCCTGCCCAGTGTCACTAGTACAGTGTGGGTGTTTTTTTTTTACCACTAGTCACTGTATTGGTATCACTGGGGATGTCAGTGACACCACGTTAGTTCCCCCCCAGTGTCAGAATGTCCACCACAGTCCTGCTAAAAGTCACTGATTGCCACCATTACTAGTAGAAAAAAAAATCACAGTATCTATACCACCATTTGTAAACGCTATAACTGTCACATAAACCAATTAATTTACATGTATTGAGATTTTGTTTTAGCAAAGACATGTCGCAGAATACATTTTGCCCTAAATTTATGATGATATTTGATGTTTTAAATTTTTTTACTGGACATGTTTAATAGCAAAAAGTCCAAAATATTGTTTTTTTCTCAAAATTGTCAGTCTTTTTTTTTATAGCGCAAAAAAATAAAAACCGCACAGGCGATCAAATACCACCGAAAGAAACCACATTTCATGGGGAAAAAAGGGTGTAAATTTAATTTGGGTGCAGTGTTGCATGACAGCGCAATTGTCAGTTAAAGTAATGCAGAGCCGTAATGCAAAAAATGGCCTGATCAGGGAGGGAGGTAAGTCCTCAGGAGGGCAAGTGATTAAGGTACAAGTGAATAATGGGGATTTACTACCACGTTAACCTAACCCCTAATCTGTACTTATCTTGTTGGAGAAAGTATCAGCCTCCTGAGTCCAGATCAATACTGAAGTTCCCTTTTCTTATCCTAAATTTATTGTGCCAAAATCTACAATGCCAAATGGCTGATTATTGTTTCTCTAGACTAGAGGATAAGTCTCATGCCTATGCTTGCTCCCTTCTAACATCCAGCCAAGATCAGTACAAAAATAAAATACAGTATGTTCCCCTGAAACTATTTAGATATGTATTGCATATGAATGTGCATAAAGTCCCCAATGTGATCCCTTCGCATTCATGTCAACTAAGTAATACCTCTAACCAGGGGCGGACTGACCATTTGGAAACTCAGGCACTGCCCGAGGGCCCGGGGGCAGTAGAGGGCCCCATGAGATGCCCCTGGTACCTTTTTCATAGGCTTTTTTGAGTTTGGGCAAGGACACAGGGGCCCCATGATCCCCTATTGCCCGGGGGCCCCATGAGTTGTCAGTCCGCCCCTGCCTCTAACGCAGCTAATCACACAAATATTCACCCAATTCAATTACAAGTATGCAGTACATGGATAAAGAATGTAAAGATGGAATGTTAATTATAAAGCGACTATTCCCTGATCATGGTATAAATATAATAACCACATCCCTGGCCAATCACATTTCTAGTAGCAAACATAATAACCATAAGTCTGCATTTATACCTAATCAGAGCAATTTTTGCATTTTTTTATTTGAGAGTTTTGCAGTCATATACATTTTAGAAGTGAATTAAAAGTGTTTTACATGTGTATTGAACCTTCAGGTGTTTTTGTTTTAGCCAGTAGAAAATGCCAGGGTGAGAAGATTAGAGGTAGAGAGCTATTTTACCTGGAAAATGAGCATCAAAACGGTTGTAAAATGCCCATGTCTTGCATTTCTAGGTTTTCCCATTGAAGTCTATGTGACCAAAAACACACCAATCTGCTTGAAAAGAAGCGTATGAACTTTTTTTGAGAAATTGGCACTTTTCTACAGCCAAGAAAATGCTCAGATGTGATCAGGGGCCATTGAAATAAATGAGATTTGACTTGTTAAGTGTCTTGTAACTTCGAGCTGCAAAAAGCTCAGGTGTGAATGGAGCCTAACTGGTATCCCATTTTCAAAAGAATGCCAAATTTTCAAAAGAATGCCAAATAAGAATTGTGATCACACAATAAAGAATATTTCCCTTATACATGTTACCAGAGCAGATATGGTTAAACCTTTCATAAACCTGAACAGTAAAAAAACTGTTAAACCAGCTGAACAAGCTTTTTTTTCCCAACTGTTTGTTCCTTATCATTATCAGGACACCATTTATTTTCAAAGAGCAAACAAAACAAGGCAATCAAGACTTGTTTCTTTTCTGTGCAGTGGTAACAATGTATAGAAAGAATTCTACACTATGGGTTACATTTATTTACGTAGGACAAAACACATTTTACCAAGAACACCAATAAAACTGGTAGACTGGTCAAGCAGTAGTATTAAACCATGTATATGACAAGTGCAGCGCTCGTCGCTAATAGAGTGAATGGATGAAATACAGTATCATAAGTCAAATTGAATTCCAATAAATGTAAGGAGTAGTCCCATAAATATAAATAAATCAGGATAGTAAAACAGGATAATGAAAGGTGACTTCGTTGTCTGGGTAGTAGTGGAAATGAAATGCGCACTCAATATGTAATGGCCGCCGGAGCTCCACGATGACGTCACGCCGCCGGAGCATCGTGGAGCTCCGGCGGCCATTACATATTACCAGCTGGTCAGTCCTCTTACAGACAACTGTCTGCAACGGTTGTTTTGCACTTTTTTATGTGATGCACCTTTTATATGAATAAAATTTAATCTACTACACTATAGAAGTATCCTTGTTGTCCCCTGGGGGAGTACTCTAGCCTACAGGTCCATTGCTAAGGCGGATCACCACTTACCACCCAGTCCCTTGGGAGTGACAGCACCCACCAGGACCACACAGGCATATCTGAGTGAGAAGGATAGTTCATCTGGTTTCCAACTGAAGGAAGACCTCCTACCATCTAGGATCAGGATTGTTACATACAAGACGCATTTAATATGCGCATCCGGTGAGTGTGCATTTCATTTCCACTACTACCCGGACAACGAAGTCACCTTTCATTATCCTGTTTTACTATCCTGATTTATTTATATTTATGGGACTACTCCTTACATTTATTGGAATTCAATTTGACTTATGATACTGTATTTCATCCATTCACTCTATTAGCAACGAGCGCTGCACTTGTCATATACATTGTCTCTTTCATAGGTTATTGGTACCTAATTCTGTGCATAGCAGCTTGTTTATTTACACTAAGGCGCTTTTTACTCTCTATATAGTAGTATTAAACCCTCACTGTTTTTAGTTTAACACATTGAGTACAATAAAGTAAACAGTCCCTAGTAAATTATATTGTTAAAATTTCTTATCCTGGCACTTGTACTGTACAATGGTCAATGCTGTTGGCTCCTGCCCTCTCAGTGCTGCTACTCTGAATTTCCGGTCTATACAGGAAAGAGTTAACAGTGGACAGTGCAGTCCAGAGTCAGTCTGTTAGTTTGGGGAAGGGAGGCAGAGGGAGAAGTAGGGGAATGTCCTACGATCATAGGCTATGGGGTTGTGTGTTTCTATTGAAGCACACTGTGCATGCAAGGGTGACTCCAAAGGATGTTGTGAAAGAAAGGAGCCACTCTGATCAGGAAACCTGGAGCAGTGATCATGTTACTACCAGGGGCGGACTGACCATTTGGAAATTCGGGCACTGCCCGAGGGCCCGGGGTCAGTAGGGGGCCCATGAGATGCCCCTGGTACCTTTTTCACAGGCTTTTTTGAGTTTGGGCAAGGACACAGGGGCCCCATAATCCTCTATTGCCCAGGGGCCCCATGAGTTCTCAGTCCGCCCCTGGTTACTACCTTAAACTGGAACATAGGTGAGGATTAAACAATTAAAATTATTTAATAGAAAAGGAATACAATTATTTGTATGTGGGTGTATACAGTATATCTGCAATAAGACTGGTTCAAACCGCAAAACTACACTCATATGCCAATGTGGAAAATGGCCTATTAGAAGAGAATGGATTTTCATCTGTCTATGCATTTGGTCTGCTTTGGAGAGCACCACAAAATATACTGTGTGTAAGTGTTTATAATCACTTTAAATCATCCGAAGAGAACTGTATGATAACATGTTTTATAAGCTGTAGAAAAACTCATACTGAATCCCTGGTTGTCACCAGAACTAGTATCTCCACTGGAAGATTTCTATATTATGGACATACGAGTAAAAAGGACAAATAGAGAGGGTGAATCTTCTTAATGGGGACACAGTCAGCAATACAAACCTACAGGAGATTTAATTCCTCTCACTCTCCTCTCTAAAACTAAGAAAAAAAGTTTTGTCTTTAGTTATACTGTGAGCATTTTGAATCAAACTTGCGAGTGACTTTGTTGTGTACTTCTGATGGTGCAATTGTTTTAGTAAAGTTCTTTTTGCATGTCTGCTCCGTGGTTTCTGGAAAAAGTGGGCATTGATGTTCAAATAATGGATAAGACTTGGAGGCAGTGGAGTACTTATGGGGGTGTGGTCTGCACCGGGTATGTACTCTGCAGTGATGCTATGGCCACGTGACAGTTGTTTTTTTTGTGGTGTACAGTGACAGCGCAACAAACCACTTAATCCAGGGTGCGGGGGGTGTTTATAAAAAATGATCAGCCCTGGGTACCAAATGTGCTAAGTATTCCACTGCTTAGAAGTAACTTTATAAAGCAATGAATGTGACTTTCACCAAACATTCACTGGAGGTGAATCAATCACTGCCATTTAAAACACGTGCATCATGAATATTCATCTGCAGTGAATGTTTAGTGAATGTCAGGTTAACTGATTTGTAAATATGCTACTTAGTCTCGGCCTCCTGCATCTAGAAATATAGAGGCTACACCCAACATACATACAAGACAAATAACACAACCACTAACAGGCTTTCTGTACAAAGATCATCTGCTCCTTTACCTAATGAAGTATGTTAAACGCCATGAGAATTTTTCAGCCAATGCAGATAAACAGTAAACACTGCACTTCCAACTACTGACAAGGAAGTAGAACTTGTCTTGTTGAGTTTGTGTTTCTAGGCATCTTGCCTGCACCTTTGTTCAATTTAGTTTCCATTTACTCCATTGGAAGAAAAATGCAGCTGCAGTGCATGTGAAGGTGATTGTGTACCCCTGGAGTGATCTTCCACTATCCAGTGCTTGATGTGCTCTTTTCATCCTTTTAGTAAATGGGCCTTATCTAAGAATAGTTCTAAGGATAACCACACCTATGCACTACAGTCCATATAACATGGTTACCTTTGGATCTAGTTCACATCTGTGCGTTTTTTGGGAAGGGTCATGGATTTTTTTTCCAGCAGCAGATTGCATTTTACGTGTAATAGACTTCAACGGACCCACACCAAAAATGCAAGTGTTTAGTGTGTGATGCATTTTTTTATCCTTTTTTTGGGATAATACCAAAGTATGACAGTTCTGTTAATATCTCTGGCACTCAAGTAGCATAAAGGTAGCATCAAAGTAGAGCAGGAACCTTTATGTGTCCAAAGTTGCATGTTAGGGTTAGGGTTAAGGGCTAGGGTTAGGGGTAAAGGCCATGGTTAGGGTTAAATGTTAGGATTAAGGGTTAGGGTTAAATGTTAGGGTTAAGGGTTAGGGTTAAAGGCCATGGTTAGGGTTAAATGTTAGGGTTAAGGGTTAGGGTTAAAGGCCATGGTTAGGGTTAAATGTTAGGGTTAAGGGCTAGGGTTAGGGTTAAATGTTAGGGCTAGGGTTAGGGTTAAATGTAAGGGTTAGGGTTAAGGGCTAGGGTTAGGTTAAATGTTAGGGTTAAGGGCTTGGGTTAGGGTTAAAGGCCATGGTTATGGTTAAATGTTAGGGTTAAGGGCTAGGGTCAGGGTTAAGGGCTAGGGTTAGGGTTAAATGTTAGGGTTAAGGGCTTGGGTTAGGGTTAAAGGCCATGGTTAGGGGTAAATGTTAGGGTTAAGGGTTAGGGTTAAGAGCTAGGGTTAGGGTTAAATGTTAGCGTTACTGTTAAGGGCTTGGGTTAGGGTTAAACCTTACCCCTAAAATTTAACCCTAACCCTTAACTCTAACCCTAGCCCTTAAAGTGTTACTAAACCCATTCACTATATCTGGTCTCCTACAGTACACAGAACATGGAAGTGCAATTATTTTAGTAAATATAAACTGCTAAATACCTTTTCTCATCAGCAGTTAGAGCAGTCTTGTGACTTCAGCAGAGCACTGGTTAAAACTTGTAGGAGGAGTTTTCTTTCTGCTCTAGGAGGATGTGAAACCTCTGACCCTCTGTCTGGACAGTGCTTATTGGCCCTGGGCTAATCACATGCACCCTCCCAAGAAAAAAACCTCTCTAGCAATACACACCAAACTGAGCATGTGCATGTGTCCACGGGTTCAGTCTGTATCAGATGATCATTTCAACAAGAGGAGGGGCAGAGAAGAAAGGATCAAACATCCTTTTTACACAATGCAGAGGATTAACCCCTTAGGTTCCACAGTGAGTATAACAAGCATGCTTCACTGCATATACAGACTGATTTTACTGTTGTGGGTTTAGTAACACTTTAACTCTAACCCTTAACCCTAAACCTAACCTTTAACTCAAACCTCAGCCCCTAACCCCAACCCTAACATACGACTTTGGTAAAAAGTCTTTGGTAAAGGTTCCTGCACTACTTTGATGTGACTTTGATGCTACTTGAGTACCAGAGAGTTTAAAGTTGCATCAAAATCGCATCAAAATCACACTACATGAACAGAACTGTCATTCTTTCCCATTAGCCCAAAAAACTCTCTGCAAAACACATAACAAAGCTTAAAAAAACACATAAAAAATGTGTGCTCAAAAAACACAAAACGCGCTGGAAAAATGCATCAACCACAACCTGCATAGATGTGATCCTAGCAAGTTCTCACAGCCATAAACCGGCTGGTTTTACATAATAACAGCAAGTTTTTAACATGAGCTAGAACACATTGGACTGAGGGTATTGAAAGCTTAGAAACTGCTGCTTAATCAGAGGCACCATATTGTTGAAAATTATACCAGTACCATTACAAAAGGAATCCTTACAGCATAGCTTGATCCTACCAAGATATTCCAATGATGAGAATAGGAACAAATCTTCTTCCATCATATTATGGGCAGTGCAGTGGCTTAGTGGTTCTCACTTCTGTAACAATGGGGTTCTCAGTTTGAATATGGGACACTATCTGCATGGGGTATGTATTATCTCACTGCACTTGCATGGCTTTCCTCCCACATTACAAAGACATACTGATTAGTTAACTAGTTTATGTCTACAATTGGCCCCAATATGCATGTGAGATAGGAATCTTAAATGATAAGCTCCTATAGGATGGGGACCGCTGTAAATTGTACAGTATGTAATGCACTGTAAATTGTTCATGCTATATAAATGCTTGTAATAAATAATACTGTGGACAGTGCCTGAGTGACCTATTACTCATTAATATTATTATTATTATACAGGATTTATATAGCACAACAGTTTGCTCAGCACTTTACAATATAAAGGGAGACAATACAGCAACAATACAGTTCAATACAAGAGGGTTAGGCGGGCCCTGCTCCTTGGAGCTTACAATCTAAGAGGGAGGTGCAGGTGGTACAAAACGTAATAACTGTGGGGGATGGACTGGTAGGAGGAATAGATGATTGGTGATGTAATTGGGGGCAGAGTAATACAGTAAATGGTTTTATATGTTATTGTTAATGTTTTGAATTTTATTCGTTGGGAAATGGGAAGTCAGTGGAGAGATTGGCAGAGAGGGATGGCAGATATGGAACGGTTAGTAAGGTGGATGAGTCTGGCAGCAGCATGCCTGAGCACTTACTATGCAAACCAGTGGTGTATTTAGGTATTGTGCTGCCCTAGGCAACATCAAAATTGGCCACCCAACACCCATTCCACAGAAAGACCCTGACACCAAGCAACACCACCCCTCCCCCCCTGTGGAGAGAGCCTGAAATTAACCAACACCCCTGCCCAACCTGAGAAAGCTTTCCACTACCACCACCCTCCATACACTAGCCACCCCCCCAGCAAGAGAGAGAAGACACTCACCTTCTCAAAGAGAGTCGGGCACTGCATACACCATCAAGCAGCCCACAGCCTCTTTTGGATCCCACCTGGTCCCCATCCCTTCTTCCCTGGGGCAGTGCTGCCCCCCTGAAAAAATCCACCCTAGGCAAATGCCTTGTTTGCCTTGTGGTAATTATACCCCTGACGCAAACACCAGCTTTTGGTATTGCAGAGTAACTGGTGGAGTACTGTAAGCATAAACATATGATTGGGTATCTTATGGCCCCTGGAAGCTATTATATCTATCCCACGTCATATATACTCATGTTCCTTCTAGGTTCATTTCATTCCCCTCTTCCCCCATATCCAAATATATACCCGTCCCTTTATGGACGTGTATTAAATAGGAGGAAGACGTTTGCAGTAGAAGCTATTCTACACTGGTGGGAGCCTCTGGAGGGGACAGGGAACCTTCTGCAATATAGTGTACAAGAAGGAGCTGACTCAGTGATTGCTACATTACTACTGCCCACAGTCTGGTAGGGAGAGAAGGGTGCAGAGAGGTTCTGGTGACCCCAGCTGAACTAGTTCAGCTTCACTGCCTGGAATTAGTATGAGGCAGAGAACACCAACCTACATCTAAATCTATCTACTCATGCAAGTATTTTGTCCTATAATAGTTTCCCTTCAAGCAAGCAGTGCTCAGCCAAGTTAGGACTTTAAATTAAAGGATAACTATACTTTTAAACTTAAAGCGGAGTTCCAGTGAAAATGAAAAAAAAAAAAAAAGTCAGCAGCTACAAAAACTGTAGCTGCTGACTTTTAAAAAAATGGACACTTGCCTGTCCCTCGATCCTGCGGTGTCCACCCCCCCCCCCCCCCCGCAGCCTGTTTTACCAGCTGCCCCGAGTTCCCGGTGCCAACATCTTCAGTGTGGGGACCCGGCTGTGACAGTTTGCAGCTTCACAGCCGGGTGCCCACTGCACATGCGTGAGAAGCGCTGGCTTTGTGAATGGCTCCGTAGTGGACCACCTCCACTTCCGATCGCCTAGGTACCTGTCAATTTCAGGTACCTGATCCCCCCTCCCCCCCCCCTTCCCAAAGGTGCCAATTCTCAACAGGGAGCGGGGGACCAGTCCTTAAAGCTGAACTTCTCCTCTTGGGTGGAGCTCCACTTTAATCCTTCAAGCCCACCCTCACTCCAGGCAGATAAATTTAGGTTAAGTAAAAGCTTCTTTATCCTTTATCCACTTGCCAATCACGTACCTGTACGTTGCCAGTGTCTTTTGGGTTTAGGTCACACATCCCCCCCCAGGTGACTCTTGCTGTGAATGGACACAGTAGGATTTTGTCAACTGGTTTCAGCCAATGTTTCATGATTGAGACCTGCTGACGGGCTGTTTCCAATCACAGCCCAGAGCCTTGTGTTGACAAACAACACAGGGCTCTTACCACAAAAACATACAAACAAAGCGTTGTATGTATATGATGGACATCAGGGCCTGGTCAGCAACTAGAACAGCATCCGGTCACCATATGAGACTTCCAGGAATGGTGGAAACCCCCCACGGTCATCTCCGGTTTTACCAGCAGGTCCAACGAAGTCCTCTCCACGCACTGTTCATCTGGATCACACCACCTTGGTAACGCTCATAAATAATGAGCCAGAGCAAAAATGGGCAATGATGGTGAAGTAAGTTTTAATTGGTGAACAGTAAAATATAAAGCATATAACTCACATAGTGGGAAAAACACAGCCCAGGTCAAACGAAGAATTTTCCCTGGTGATCTGTGGTTCCCTGGTAATCTAATGGCGTCTGTTGGGTGGATCCCCTAACATGTTTCGAGCCACGCTCGTTGTCGAGCGTGGCTCAAACATGTTAGGGGATCCACCCAACAGACGCCATTAGATTACCAGGGAACCACAGATCACCAGGGAAAATTCTTCGTTTGACCTGGGCTGTGTTTTTCCCACTATGTGAGTTATATGCTTTATATTTTACTGTTCACCAATTAAAACTTACTTCACCATCATTGCCCATTTTTGCTCTGGCTCATTATTTATGAGCGTTACCAAGGTGGTGTGATCCAGATGAACAGTGCGTGGAGAGGACTTCGTTGGACCTGCTGGTAAAACCGGAGATGACCGTGGGGGATTTCCACCATTCCTGGAAGTCTCATATGGTGACCGGATGCTGTTCTAGTTGCTGACCAGGCCCTGATGTCCATCATATACATACAACGCTTTGTTTGTATGTTTTTGTGGTAAGCGCAATCATTTACTGGATTTTTCCACAAGCCGGATTGGATTTTAACATTCATTTATGTTTTATCTATATGGAACTATTCATATTTTGACTGTTTATTCACTGTCTCATCCATCCTTTTATTGATGGTTGATATACCATTTAGCGCTGCATACCATTTGTATATTTTGTTGTTTTGGTGTTGAGGATTGCCTTGTGTGCTAGCTGCTGTCTTGTGATTTGCGCTCACTCACCCTGTTTTAGTTTTTCAACACAGGGCTCTGTACAAGGGAATGATCTGTTTGGTTTTGGGAGAAGGAACAAACAGATATTTTGTAAAAAGCAGCACATATTACACATTGACAGTGTATATTATTATCACTGATCACTGTATTAGTGTCACTGGTGATGTCAGCGTCAGTTAGTGTACCTCCCAGCCAGCGTTAGTTAGTGTCAGATTGGCCATTGCACTATCACAGTCCCACTATAAGTTGCTGATCACCGTCATTACAAGTATAAAATAAATAAATAAATAAAAATTTCAGTATATATGCCATAGTTTATAGACACTATAACTTTCACACAAACCAATCAATATACACTTATTGGGATTTGTTTACCAAAGACATGTAGCAGAATACATTTTTTTATTGGATATGTTTTATAACACTGATAGGTGGCACTGATTGGCATTGATAGGTGGCACTGACTGGCACTGATGGGTGACATTGAAAGGCAGCTCAGATGGGCACTGATATGTGGCATTGATGTGCACTGGTATGCACTGATATGTGGCATTGATGTGGCGCTGATGGGCACTGGCACGTGGCACTGATGGGCACTGGCACTGATGAGCACTGACAGGTGGCACTTCTGGGGCCACACTGATCATCAGGGCACACTGATCATCAGTGCCCTGATGATCAGTGTACATGTCCGCTCCGCGGAAAGCCGATTACCGGCTCTCCTGTCTTCTTGAGTTGTTAGCGTGACAGCTCGAGAGGAGAGAAATGCTGATAACCGGCATTTCCGTGTTTACATGTGATCAGCTGTGATTGGACACAGCTGATAACATGACCAAACCAGCATCTTCCTTCGGACACAGCGGACTGGCGATCGTCGCGCTCAGAACGAGAGAACCACCTTGCGCCCGTCATTGTACTATATGGCGGGCGGAAGGTGGTTAAGTACCTGGTCACACTGCTTCAGTTGCATGATTTGTGTGCAATTTCAGAGTGATTTCGATTTCAAGTGTGATTTCTGAAGACTTTAGCGCTACATGTAAAGATTTTCAACAATTTCTTGCAATTTGCATTGCGATTTTCATTATATTCTATATATGTGAAATCGCAACAAAACTGCAGAAAAACTAATGCAAGAACTAGATTGTAAGCTCCAAGCAGCAGGGCCCTCAAATCCCTTTTGTATTTAACTGTATTGTTGCTGTATTGTCTCCCACTATAATGTAAAGCGCTCAGCAAACTGTTGGCGCTATATAAATCCTGTATAATAATAACTACTATAGAAATCAAGCTGCAGCAAATTGCACATGTTAAGACACTGACATTTATTAGATGCGATTTCAGGTGCAATTTCAATTGAAAATCGCACCTGAAATCGTACCGGTATAAACGGGCACTAAATCTCTATATAATAGTGAACTCTCTGCAATTAGAAAAGTATAGTCTCTAAGATACGCTCGTTCTTAACCTCAGAAACCACTAAGCAACTTATTTACTCCCTTGTTATATCTCGCCTTGACTATTGTAACTCCCTCCTCATTGCCCTACCTCATCACAGGGTATCCCCTCTTCAGTCTATTATGAATGCTGCTGCCAGACTCATCCACCTTACTAACCATTCCGTATCTGCCACCCCTCTCTGCCAATCCCTCCACTGGCTTCCCATTGCCCAACGGATAAAATTCAAAACATTAACAATAACATATAAAGCCATGTATAACTCTGCCCCAAATTACATCACCGATATTGTCTCCAAATATCACCCAAACCATACTCTCCGCTCCTCCCACGACCTTCTGCTCTCTAGCTCCCTTGTCTCTCCCTCCCATGCTCATCTCCAGGACTTCTCCAGAGCTTACCCTGTCCTCTGGAACTCTCTACCCCAATTTATCAGACTATCACCTACTCTGCTTACTTTTAGGCGATCTCTGAAAACCTCTCTCTTCAGGGAATCCTATCCTACCTTCAGTTAATAATGGAATCTTCTACTCCTCCTACCAGTCCATCCCACACAGTTATTACCTTTTGAGCCACTAGCCCCTCCCTCTTAGATTGTAAGCTCCAAGGAGCAGGTCCCTCCTATCCCTCTTGTATTGAACTGTATTGTTGCTGTATTGTCTCCCGTTATATTGTAAAGCGCTAAGCAAACTGTTGGTGCTATATAAATCCTGTATTATAATAACAATAATAATAGTCATCAGGAGAGTTATTGCTTCCCCTTATGAAGTGAATTTAGACCACCCATAAGGTACCTTACTCAATTGTTGTCTGATGCCCTGAGAGTGATTGGATTACGCCCTGCATATCGAACATGCCCATGGTCATCTATAGAATGCAGAATAGAAAAGCACCTACAGAATGCTTCATGACATTGTGTGTTCCGTTCAGCTCACCATGAAGATTAATGTCAGGAAAAGATGAATGACATAAGGAGTGAGAATGCTGCAGTCGCCACCAGTGCTGGGACAAGATCCCCTGGTACTCAAGGTTAAGATGCCAAAGTGCACACCTCCAACAAGCTCATTAATTCTGCATTACAAAAACCAATATGAAGTTAAAAGGGTAAAAAAAAGGTAAGTGAATGGAAAAAGGAATTAAGAAACATAAAAAGGGATAGCCAAAGTTTTGTAAACCCTTACTCAGTGAAGTGACTAGCCTCAGGTGATACACAGAGATATAGCAAATTTCCCCTCATACGTTGTACCTGTTTATCTGTGACCCTCTCTCCTCTAAAGCCTTCAACAGCACATTGATCAAAGGCCTTTTCTCAGCTCCAGCAGACAGCGGGTGGGGGACTGACACCACAAACTGCACAGAACAGAGAAGAAAACTGAATGTAATTTGAGATCTGAGTGCAGGGAATGCACACCCCCTCAAACACAGTCTCATAGGGAAAGGTGCACAGCTGGGTCTGTCAATCCCCTGCGGTGTACTACAAACACAAATAGAAACAAATCTAAAAAGGTTACATACCAGCGTTTATAAAAAAAACTGCAAAATAAAAATACTAGGGGGAGAGAATGAGGGAATTAAAAAGAAAAAAATAGGCTTCACTAATGAGTTAAAAGGGGCCTAAAATTATGTTTTAAAAAGTTTTTTTTTCTATTTTTGACATAATAGCAGCTTTTATTGATAAATGAATACAGAGGAGGACCAGGTCCAGGTGCAATGTGAGCCTCCCTGTGTAAACTCTGTGACAGTCTGGTTCTGTTTCTCAGGAATACACAGAGCTCCAGAATCAGAGTGGAAGGCTGTCACACAGAAAGCAGACGGGAGTGACACCGGTTACACAGGGACAGAGGTGATCTTCCAATGTAATCTGCAGGACAGAGCTACTAGGTCAGTCCATGCAACCTTTTTTCCCCTATGATATGGCAGTCTATTGTCCTCTGATGTAATGCTAGGCCCATATCCCTGCACTGGCTGTGAGGATGCCAAGGCACAGTCCACTGCCACAGCAGAGGGGAGCATTTTTCTGCAGAGGAATGGAAGGTCAGGTAAATAAATGTGCTTTCCCGTCCCCTAGACCAGGGACCTTCAAACTTTCTAAACAAAGGGCCAGTTTACTGTCCTTCAGACTTTACAGGGGCTGGACTGTGGCCAGTGGAAGTGGAAATGCCCTGGTGTCAATGGGAGTGAGTAGTATTAGAGAAATAGTGTTCCATCATTGGTGTCAGTGAGAGGAGCAGTGCCTCATTGTTGGTGTCACTGGTAGGAATAGTGTCCTATCATTGGTGTCAGCGGGAGGAATAGTGCCCCATCAATGGTGTTAGTGGGTGGAATAGTGCCGCATCATTGGTGTCAGTGGGAAGAATACTGCTCCATCATTGGTGTCATTGTGAGGAATAGTACCCCATCATTGGTATCAGAGGAAGAAATAGTGCCCCATCATTGGTATCAGTGCCCCATTGTTCATGTCAGTGGGAGGAATAGTGCCACATCATTGGTGTCAGTGAGAGGAATAGTGTCCCATCATTAATGTGCGTCAGAGTAATAGTGCTTCATTGTTGGTGGCAGTGGGAAGAATAGTGCCCCATCATTCATATCAGTGGGAGGAATGGTGCCCCATCATTGGTGTTAGTGGGAGGAATGGTTCCCCATCATTCATATCAGTGGGAGGAATGGTGCCCCATCATTGGTGTCAGTGGGAGGAATAGTGCCCCATCATTGGTGTCAGTGGGAGGAATAGTGTCCTATCATTCATATCAGTGGGAGGAATGGTGCTCCATCATTGGTGTCAGTGGGAGGAATAGTGTCCTATCATTCATATCAGTGGGAGGAATGGTGCTCCATCATTGGTGTCAGTGGGAGGAATGGTGCCCCATCATTGGTGTCAGTGGGAGGCATAGTGTCCCATCATTCATATCAGTGGGAGGAATGGTGCCCCATCATTGGTGTCAGTGGGAGGAATGGTGCCCCATCATTGGTGTCAGTGGGAGGCATAGTGTCCCATCATTCATATCAGTGGGAAGAATGGTGCCTCATCATTGGTGTCAGTGGGAGGAATGGTGCCCCATCATTGGTGTCAGTGGGAGGCATAGTGTCCCATCATTCATATCAGTGGGAAGAATGGTGCCTCATCATTGGTGTCAGTGGGAGGAATGGTGCCCCATCATTGGTGTCAGTGGGAGGCATAGTGTCCCATCATTCATATCAGTGGGAAGAATGGTGCCTCATCATTGGTGTCAGTGGGAGGAATGGTGCCCCATCATTGGTGTCAGTGGGAGGAATACTATCCCATCATTGATGTGAGTGAAAGGAATAGTGCCTCATTGTTGAATAAGGGCAAGCTAAGGGTCACATCTGGCCCTTGGTCTGTAGTTTGGAGGCCACTGCCCTAGACTAAATAAGCAGTCGACCCTTGCAGCCTCACTGCCAGAGAGGACTTTTTTCCCCAGAGCTGGGCTTTACATCTGAACAAAATCTACCCTTGCAGTGTGGCCCCTGCCATTCATTTAGCCTAGGGGTGCCTGGATATTGTGTATTACCCCATCTCTTGGTCCCCCTGCTATTCTCTGATACCCAAAACAGCTGACTGTGGGAGGAGCCTTGGTGTCACCATGTACAGTGCAGGGCCATTAACCCTTCATTGTACGTAGGAGGTGAGCAGTCATATGGATGGTGGAAGCCTGCTGGAGCCAGGAATGGGGTGTCACCTGCACCCCTAGACTAACCCCTTGCCCTGTATCCATTGCAGAGGCGGCACAGTGTGCTGGGTATGAATGTATTATCATACATGCTGTGTCCCTGTAATCCGCTCCTAGGTGAGAGGATACGCCCTGTACAGACATCCACATGTGTCCAGGGAGGAAAGCTGTTTTCACTCATTCTGGTTGCCTCATCAGAGGACTTTAGTCATGTGGGCAGAGTGAGATGAGGGGGATGGGAAGTACAACTCTGTGCTGACATTTCCTCTTCCACCTCTGGGCTGAACTGTACAAATCAGCAGAAGAAAGTGAAAAGTTTTCCAGTTGTGAGCAGTGATTGGCTGAGAGTCTGTCAGAGTGCCCCGCCCACCTACCTTCCCCTCCAATGACTGTACGATGCGGGAGGTGGGAGTGTCTCCTCTTATAGGAGTGTCACTGTCCGGGATCTGTGCTGACCTGGCCATCCACTTACCTGCCTCTCCTGTGTGCACTCACCGCTCTCCTCACCATGACGGACCAAGCCCCCTTCGACACCAATGTCATCACCATGACCCGATTCATCATGGAAGAGGGCATCAAAGCCAAAGGCACGGGGGAGATGACCCAGCTCCTCAATTCCCTCTGCACGGCCATCAAAGCCATCTCTTCTGCTGTGCGCAAAGCTGGCCTGGCCAACCTGTGAGTATTGTCACCTGTGCGACCTATAAGGGAGGCTGCTCACCTGTGCGACCACTGTGGGTTCCTGTACGTGGGTACTGTCACCTATAGAACACCCGTGCGCCCCTCTAAGTGGGTACTGTCACCTATAGAACACCCGTGCGCCCCTCTAAGTGGGTACTGTCACCTATAGAACAGATGTGCGCCCCTCTAAGTGGGTACTGTCACCTATAGAACAGATGTGCGCCCCTCTAAGTGGGTGCTGTAACCTATAGAGCACATGTGCAGCCCTCTAAGTGGGTACTGTCACCTATAGAGCACATGTGCGCCCCTCTAAGTGGGTACTGTCACCTATAGAACACCCGTGCGCCCCTCTAAGTGGGTACTGTCACCTATAGAACAGATGTGCGCCCCTCTAAGTGGGTACTGTCACCTATAGAACAGATGTGCGCCCCTCTAAGTGGGTACTGTCACCTATAGAACAGATGTGCACCCCTCTAAGTGGGTGCTGTAACCTATAGAGCACATGTGCAGCCCTCTAAGTGGGTACTGTCACCTATAGAGCACATGTGCGCCCCTCTAAGTGGGTACTGTCACCTATAGAACACCTGTGCACCCCTCTAAGTGGGTACTGTCACCTATAGAACACCTGTGCACCCCTCTAAGTGGATACTGTCACCTATAGAGCACCTGTGCGCCCCTCTAAGTGGGTACTGTCACCTATAGAACACCTGTGCACCCCTCTAAGTGGGTACTGTCACCTATAGAGCACCTGTGCGCCCTTCTAAGTGGGTACTGTCACCTATAGAACACATGTGCGCCCCTCTAAGTGGGTACTGTCACCTATAGAGCACATGTGCGCCTCTGTAAGTGGGTACTGTCACCTATAGAACACCTGTGCACCCCTCTAAGTGGGAATGGTCACCTATAGTACACCTGTGCACCCCTCTAAGTGGAACACCTGTGCACCCCTCTAAGTGGGTACTGTCACCTAAAGAACACATGTGCACCCCTCTTAAGTGGGTACTGTCACTTATAGAACACCTGTGCACCCCTCTAAGTGGGTACTGTCACTTATAGAACACCTGTGCACCCCTCTAAGTGGGTACTGTTACACATAGAACATCTGTGCACCCCTCTGAGGGGGTACTGTCACCCATAGAACACATGTGCGCCCCTCTAAGTGGGAATGGTCACCTATAGAATACCTGTGCACCCCATATCGGTGGGTACTGTCACTTACAGGACATATGTGCTTCACTTTGTCTGAGTATTGTCACCTATAGAACATCTGTGCACCACTCTAAGTGGGAATGGTCACCTATAGAACACCTGGGCACCCCTCTAAGTGGGTACTGTCACCTATAGAACACATGTGCAGCCCTCTAAGTGTGAATTGTCACCTATAGAACACCTGTGCACCCCTCTAAATGGGTACTGTCACTTATAGAACACCTGTGCACCCCTTTTTATGAGTATTGTCACCTGTAGGAGATCTGTGCATCTCTCTAAGTGGGAATTGTCACCTATAGAACACCTGTGCAACCCTCTTAAATGGGAATTGTCACTTATAGAACATCTGTGCGCACCTCTAAGTGGGAATGGTCACCTATAGGACAACTGTGCATCCCATGTTGATGGGTACTGCCACTTACAGGACATCTGCGTATCCCTTTGTATGAGTATTGTCACCTATAGGAGATCTGTGCATCTCTCTAAGTGGGAATTGTAACCTATAGAGCATCTGTTCACCCCTATAAGTGGGAATGGCCACCTATAGGACAACTGTGCACATCATATAGGTGGGTACTGTCACTTACACAACATCTGTGTATCCCTTTGCATGGGTATTGTCACCTATAGGAGATCTGTGCATCTCTCTGAGTGGGAATTGTCACCTATAAGACAATTGTGCATCAACACATGTGAATGCTGTCACCTATAGGTAGGACTGCTGTGCATTTCTATATGTAAATATAGTCACCTAAGGTACAACTTTGCATCCCTCAAAGAAGGAACCGTTGCCTATAGGACAATTGGGCAGTATGTTACCTGTTGGTAATCTGTGCACCCCTGTTGGCGAGTATTATAAGGCATCTGTGCAACCCTATGGGTATTGTCACCTATAGGGCACCTCTGCATCCCTGTTAAGGGGTTTTGTTACCAATAGGACAACTGTGCATCCATGTAGATGGGTATTGTCACCTATAGGGCTTTTGTGCACCCCTGTAGATGGGCATTGTTACCTATAGGGCATCTGTGCATCCTTATTGGTGAGTACTATCACATATAGGCATCTTTGCATTCCTATAGGTAAGCATTGTTACCTATAGGGCATCTGCTAATACTTGTTGGTGATTTTTGTCATCTGTAGAGCATCTGTGCATTCCTGTAGGTCAATATTGCCACCTATATGGATTCTGTGAATCCCTGAAGGTGGGTATTGTCACCTATATTGCAGTTGTGCCTCTCCATTAGTGAGTATTGTCACCTATAGGGCATATCTGCATCCTTATTGGTGAGGATTGTCACATATATGCCATCTGTGCATCCCTCTTGGTGATTTTTGTCACTTACAGAGCATGTATGCATTCCTGTAGGTGAATATTGCCAACTATAGGGATTTGGTGCATCCCTGTAGGTGGGTATTTCCAGATTCATGACCATTTATGACATTTAAATTGCACCTTCCACTTATCAAAACTATGCAGCATTTTCAGACATTACGCAATAGTGCCTGCAAACCTACTATTATCTTTCCAGTTTATCCAGGTATCATCATCCCCAAGAGCAGCCAGGTCCTAGGGAATACCAAATTTCTTGGTGAGCTTTAAAGTCGCAGATATGGCCTGTAGAAGCTTGTCTGCTTTTCTAAAAGAGTCTGCTGTGTACAGAGCTCAATAGCTCAAGATACACACAACAGAAAGATCAGACAAAAACCCCATCCTCTCTCCTTCTTGCCTGCTCTGTTCAGGCTATTTGTTATATTGAGTTTGAAAATAACTTGTGCTCTGCTCTCCTATTAGATAATATATAGCGTTCTTAGCGTCAGTGCCATGGGTGCACTGTGTGTTAGCTGTTTATTTTCAAAATAAAAACTGTCTATATGATAGTAAAAGATGTAATATAGGTTTAAAAACCTGAAAAAAATAAATAAAATAATCCAAAAGCATTTTAACTTTCCATTAACCCCTTTCCTCTTGTATCATAATGTTACCAACTATACCATGGATAAAGTGTATTTACATTAGCTGCTGTTATTTGAAACCTATCACATTATTATTACCTATTCATTTAGTTCAATACTTTTTATTTGTGTACAGTATCTTCTGTATGCTTTGTTTATTTGGTGATGTTTGATAATTGGGGGCTATTCTGGGACATTTGGGTGGTGGCAGGTAATTTAGTGGATTTGGATGCATTTTTGTGGTTTTGAATACAATTTGGTAGCCTTTAAAGTGGTTGTCAACCTCAGACATATAATATGAAGAAAGCAAATCCCTCTATTGTGTGTGCTTGTTGTATTACTAAACCCAGGACCCTGCATTCACTATACCTGGTCTCCCACAGTACACGCAACATGGAAATGCAATTATTTTAGTAAATATAAATTGCTAAATACCTTTTCTCCTCAACAGCATATAGCAGTCTTGTGACTTCTATTAGTGTTTTCATTCTTCTCTGACTGTCCTATGAGGCTGCATAACCTCTGACCCTTTGGACAGCACTGATTGGCCCTGTGCTGATCACACGCACCCTCCCAAAGAAAAAAAAACTCTCTAGCAATTCACACCAAACTGAGCATGTGCAGAGTGACTCCTAGAGCTCTGTACTATCAGCAGATAGATGGAGGACAGTAGAAGGGGAGGATCAGAGAAGATAGGATCAAACAGTCTTTTTACACAGTGTGGAGGATTAACCCCTTAAAGTGGAGTTCCACTCACCCTGTAAAAAATTAAAAGCCAGCAGCTACAAAAACTGTAGCTGCTGACTTTTAAAACACAGCCACTTACCTGTCCCTCGGTCCCGTGGTGTGTCCCCTGCAGCCCGTTTCACTGGCCGTCCTGTATTCCAGGAGGCCGGCATCTTCAGTGTGGGCAACCGGCTGTGATAGCTTGTGGCTTCACAGCCGGGTACCCACTGCGCATGCGCGAGTAGCTCCATGAATGGTCCTGTAGTCTTCTGGGACCTGTCATGTGTCTCAAAAGACTACAGGGAGGGAGGGAAGGAGGGAGGGCACCTTCCGTTTCCGATCGCCTAGGCAATTTGACCAGAAGTGGGAGCGGGTACCTGTCAAATTTGGGTACTCCCCCCAAAGGTGCCAATCCTTAATGGGTAGCAGTCCTTAAAGCAGAACTTCCCCTTTTGGGTGGAGCTCCGCTTTAAGTTCCACAGTGAGTATACAGTAGAAGGGGAGGATCAGAGGAGACAGGATCAAACAGCCTTTTTACAGTGTAGAGGATTAACCCCTTAGGTTCCACAGTGAGTATAACAAGCATGCTTTACTGCATATACAGACAGATTTTACTGTTGTGGGTTTAGTAACACTTTAAGAGTGCAATGTTTAATTTCTGCCTGTTACTTTATTCCTCTGCTATCAGCATGAAGCACTTCTAAGTTTTCCTGACACCAAGAGAAAAATGATGACAGGGGAGGGAGCTCCAGCTCTGAAGTGTGTAATTTCAGCTGTCCATTCCCTTTTTTTCTGGACTATCTGACAAGCTTATAAATTCAGCACTTTGAACAGATGTAGAGAAGAGATGACTGTACATAAACAGGTACAACTTGTGCAGGAGGATTTGTTCAATCTCTGTGTGTCACCTGAGGAAAGTCACGTTACTGGGTATACAGTTGTGGCCAAAATTATTCAACCCCCAATGCTGTAAAGGGGTTTAGGGACTATAGTGTACATTTGGAATTGTATTCAGAATCAAATCCTACAAGGACGTTGTAACTACCCAAATGCAACTAAAATGACATCAATTGTTTATGTAATACAGTAGTAAATGGTTCTTATGTGGTTTCTTCATTGCCACAATTATTCAACCCCTTAAAGACTACCACTCTGAAGAACAGAGGTTCATACAGGTGCTTTCCATCAGGTATTGAAAACACCTGTGGATGTCACCGAGCAGCAATCAAGCATAATAAGCACCAATTAGGCAGCTTTAAAATGACTGTGATACTCAGCTCCTTCTAGACATTTACTGGTGTGGTTACAAACATGGTGAAGACAAGAGAAGAGGTGATTTCTCTTCACAGGAAGGGCAATGGCTATAAGAAGATTGCAAAGATGTTAAACATACCAAGAGACACCTTAGGAAGCATCATTCGCAAATTCAAGGCAAAGGGCACTGTTGAAACGCTACCTGGTCGTGGCAGAAAGAAGATGCTGACTTCGACTGCTGTGCGCTACCTGAAGCGTAGAGTGGAGAGAAGTCCCCGTGTGACTGCTGAGGAACTGAGAAAAGATTTGTCAGATGTGGGTACAGAAGTTTCAGCCCAGACAATAAGACGCACACTGCGTAATGAAGGCCTCCGTGCCAGAACTCCCAGGCGTACCCCCTTGCTGTCTCCAAAGAATAAGAAGAGTCGACTGCAGTATGCCAAAAGCCATGTGGACAAACCACAAAAGTTGTGGGATAGTGTTCTGTGGACTGATGAAACAAAATTAGAACTGTTTGGGCCCATGGATCAACGCTATGTTTGGAGGAGGAAGAACAAGGCCTATGATGAAAAGAACACCTTGCCTACTGTGAAGCATGGTGGAGGGTCAATCATGCTTTGGGGCTGTTTTGCTTCTGCAGGTACAGGGAAGCTTCAGCGTGTGCAAGGTACCATGAATTCTCTTCAGTACCAGGAGATATTGGATGGAAACGTGATGCAGTCCGTCACACACCTGAGGCTTGGGAGACGTTGGACCTTTCAACAGGACAATGATCCCAAGCATACCTCCAAGTCCACTAGAGCATGGTTGCAGAGGAAAGGCTGGAACATTTTGGAGTGGCCATCGCAGTCACCAGACTTAAATCCGATTGAGAACCTCTGGTGGGACTTAAAGAAAGCAGTTGCAGTGCGCAAGCCTAAGAATGTGACTGAACTGGAGGCCTTTGCCCATGAAGAATGGGCGAAGATACCCGTAGATCGCTGCAAGACACTTGTGTCAAGCTATGCTTCACGTTTAAAAGCTGTTATAACTGTAAAAGGATGCTGTACTAAGTACTAAGATTGAATGTCACTTGGGGGTTGAATAAAACTGATAATGCTGTGAGCACAGAAAAGACATTTGTGGTTATTTCATTATAACTGTTATGTTATATTTGTCTGACCTACAAGTGCCTCTTTAATGTAAATGTAAGCAAGATGACTGAATGATCAAAAGCAATGTCAAACTGGCCAAAACACTCAATTTCAGTGGGGGTTGAATAATTTTGGCCACAACTGTATGTGAGGGTTTACAACCACTTTAAGGAAGTTGGCTACTTTTAATGTGCAAGCAACTGGATGAGCTGGAAGGGTGTTGATGCATTTGCAAGCAGCTTTGGGGGTGGCAACTGTAGATGATGCATTAGTTTTTCAGGATGTAAGGCACTTTTTCACTATGTAAACCTGCAAGAGGTGTTACTTATTTGAAACTGCTCCCTCTGAACATGCAAAGACCAAAGATATTGGTGTGTTTGCAGGCAATACAGTAAAAAGTAGAGTATTGTTGAGGGACCAAATAATAGTTTGTCAAAGCAGGAGGTAATATTGCAGCATTAACTGCTTCCTGACCGCCCTACAGCAGAAGTACTGCTACAGCGCAGCAGGGATGTGCAAAATTGCGTATATATACGTGATTTTGCATTTCTGGGAAGGGGCGCCCTACCTGCACTGCCATTGGCGGCTACAGATGTCGATCACCGGGTCCCGGCCGGAGATACCCTGCCGGTACCCGGTACCCGGTGATCGCTGAGTATCCCTGACAGGGGAGAGACCTGTGTATGAACAACACAGGACTCTCTCCTGCCAGCAGTAACATGCTGCTGTGTATTTCTCTGCACAGCACAGAAATACACAGCAGCATGTTTCCCTAGTAAAACACACACAGCACACAGTTAACCCTTTGATTGCCCCAGATGTTAACCCCTTCCTGCCCAGTGTCATTATTACAGAGTCAGTACTTTTTATTAACACTGATCACTGTATAAGTGTCACTGGGGATGTCAGTAAAAGTTAGTCAGTTCCCACCCAGTGTCAGAATGCATGCTTCAGTCCCGTTATAAGTCACTGATCACCGCCATTACTAGTATAAAAAAAAAAAATTCCAGTATATGTACCTCCATTTGTAAAAGCTATAACTTTCACGTAAACCAATTATTTACACGTAATGGGATTTTTTTTTTAGTAAAGACGTGTTGCAGAATACATTTTGGCTGAAATTTTATTTTTTAGATTTTTTTTACTGGACATGTTTAATAGCAAAAAGTCAAAAATATAATTTTTTTTTTTCAAAATTGTCGGTCTTTTTTTTGTTTATAGCGCAAAAAAGAAAAATCGTACAGGTGATCAAATACCACCAAAAGAAAGTCCTATTTGTGGGAAAAAAGGACGTAAATTTAATTTATATACAGCATTACATGACCGCGCAATTGTCAGTTAAAGTAACGCAAAAAATCGCAAAAAATGGCCTGGTCAGGAAGGGGGGTAAATCCTCTGGAGGGCAAGCGGTTAAACCTGGAAAGGAAGTTTGATATCCTCTGTGTGAAATGGTTGCCCTGGGAAGGGGGGAGGTGCAGATATTTAGGTGGGCTGGAAAGGTGTTGGTGGGTTTGCAGACAGTATATTGATATACTCCGGTTGCTACACAGTGGTTTCAGCTCACAGCAATGGCCTGGGTTCCATTGGGACAGAAAGTGATAAAAAGTCTTCTCCCCAACTACGAAGCAGACAGCAACAAAAACCTGACAGAGGATCTAGCTCTTCAATCTAAAATGAAGGAAAGATTTGGGTGGAGTTTTACAGAAAACCTTTTCCACGAATGTTACTTGTCAAGGTTCCCAGCTGACTTTTCAGTTAGAGTAGACCATTGGACACCCAGCCAAAACGTATGCTGATGTGCCAGGGCTTGTTACCTTTGGCAGACATGTAGTATTTGCCGATGAAAACATAAGCCTGTAATCGAATTGGGTGTGACTGCAAATGTGATTTTTTTGCAGAGCACTGACAATTCAGAAATGCTTTTTTGTTGCAGAGTAATGCCATTTTGTACAATGCATGGCTTGTCTGTCCCTATGAATTGTCTGATTCTAGTACACGGGTGTCAAACTGGCGGCCCTCCAGCTGTTGCCAAAATACAAGTCCCATGAGGCATTGCAAGATTGACAGTTACAAGCACGACTCCCAAAGGCAGAGGCATAATGGGACTTGTAGTTTTGCAACAGCTGGAGGGCCACCAGTTTGACACCCCTGTTCTAGTAAGTGGTACTCTTAGATTGTAAGCTCCAAGGAGCAGGGCCCGCCTATCCCTCTTGTATTGAACTGTATTGTTGCTGTATTGTCTCCCGTTATATTGTAAAGTGCTGAACAAACTGTTGGTGCTATATAAATCCTGTATAATAATAATAATAATAGTGTTAGCTTAGAGGTCTGTTGTAAATCATCCATATCTAGTGAGAATCCCAGAACCTCCTCAGTGCCCCATCTGACCTTCCTTCCTGTAGAAGTGTGGCTGTTACATGATGCAACACGGTATACATTTGTGAAACTGGCATTACTAAATGCTTTTGTGCAACAAACCTCAGTAAACATACTTCAATAAAAGTCCAAGTTGACCTTTAAAATAAAAATTCCTATGCATTATGCATTCAAGTGTCCCCAATAGATGCAAAATCGCTGTGCAGATTAAAAAAAAAAAAAGGAATTTCTTTGAAATGTCATACCATGAACAGCCTTCCCCATGCCTGTGAGAAAAAACTTCTAATGTGAGTGACCCTCCCTATCTTGCTTTGGTGCCAGGAATCACTGTACATTATTATTATTATACAGGATTTATATAGCGCCAACAGTTTGCTCAGCGCTTTACAATATAACGGGAGACAATACAGCAACAATACAGTTCAACACAAGAGGGTTAGGAGGGCCATGCTCCTTGGAGCTTACAATCGGCATGCCGCCAGTGCCACAGGAACGAACCCCCTGTTGGGTTCAGAAATTGCACAAGTAATGCATTCTTCTTCCCTCTGTCACAGCCATGGCTGAGTGTTAGAGATTCTCTATATAGCCCCACAGAACAGACAATGCACAGTGTTTATTTGCTGCTTCTCTGCTAACAGGAAACAGGAACATTTTTTTTATAGAGAAAAGAGTATTATAGAGTGTTACAGTATCATAGATGGAGCTACAAACCTATAAACACTGCCATCTACTGGTTGAAGAATATATCTGTAGTTGTTGCACAAATAATACATGAACACTGTGGGGTAGATTTACTAAAACTGGAGCACTCAGAATCTGGTACAGCTTTGTATGGTAGCCAATCAGCTTCTATCCTCAGCTTGTTCAATCACGCTTTAGCAATAAAACCTGGAAGCTGATTGGTTTCTATGCAGAAGTGAGCCTGATTTTGCACCTTCCACCTTTAGTAAATTAGCCCCTGTATTCCAACTCTGAGCACAACATTGTGCAACAATGGCGAAGAAAATGCACTGCACATGCATAGATTCTTGAATCCTACAGTGCAGGGGTGCGCACCCAAAGTACGGCACGTGCTGGAATCTAGGCAGCTTTTCTAACAGAATTGGGAAGGGGATACCCAGGCCTACAGTTATGATACTGAAAATAAGATTCTTTTTAAAAAGCTGCACAGTGATTTTTGATTTACTGGGGATATTTGAATGCATGGAGAATTTTATTGGAAAGGTGCGCTTAGTCTTTATGCTTTTAGGATGACAATAAGCAATCTTGATCTTGATCCAGTGATGTGCAGTGGAGTCTCAGCTATTCCAGGACTCCCTATCCTCATTGGTTGAGACAGCAGAGGGAGCAATTGGCTGTTGCTGATGTCATTCACAGCCAGTGAGCCAATGAGGAGACAGAGGAGGCGAGGCTAAGCCGCGGCATCCGTGTGTGAATGGACACCCGGAGCAGCAACTGAGAAGTGCAAATGCTCGGGTGCCCCCATAGCAAGCTGCTTGCTGTGGGGGCACCTGACAAGAGGGAGAGGCCAGGAGTGCTGGGACCCGTGAAGAGGAGGACCCGGGATGCTCTGTGCAAAACCACTGCACAAAGCAGGTAGGTATAACATGTTTGTTATTTTTTTGTTTTTATTTTTTTACATTTAAGCCTTTAGAATCACTTTAAAAGTTAAAGGCCGGTTCACATCAGATGCAGTCCAGTGCATTTTTATTCTGCATCAAAAACACTTGGACGGTGTTTAACATGAAATCGATTAGTTCACACTAGTGCAGTGTGTTCCAATGCAGTCAACAAAAGTAGAGCATTTTGTTTTAGTTTTAGTTGTATTTTAGTCATCTAAAATCTCCAGTATCATAAACAAACAAAAATATTGCTTTTGGACAAACAGAAGTGCAACTTTAAAATATAACAAAGACAAATAACTAAACTCTATTGGCTGTAATGCCATTGCACATATTACCTGAATATAAAAACGTTAACAGTTCTCTGTTAATAATGAGACTAAGTATCAAGTAACCTCTTTATAAATAAAACCAAGTTTAGTAAACAAACAAGAAAATAGCTTTCTGACCACTGTAAGGCTTCATGTAAACGAGCAGCTGCTGAACTCGAGTTTAGGAGCTGCTGGAATTTTTTTGCCAAAGCTCCTAAACGTGACTCCATAAAAGCCTGTGTGTCCATGTACACATAGGCTTTTAGCAGAGTTTAGGAGCTGACATGTTTAGGTGAGGTTAAACCTCCCTCTCCTGAATGTGGAAGAATCGCGTTGAGGATAGGAACGTTTTGACCACTGATTGTGGGAAACCGCAAAACCGCGGTACCGTTTTCCCGTGGCCAGCGGTCAGGGTAGGCTCGTGTACATGGAGCCTTAATTTTGACATCAAGTTTCAATTTAGTTTTAGTCGTAGTCTTTTGACTAAAATGTAATTTTAGTTTTAGTCGTATTTAATCATCTGAATTGTAACTAAATTTTATTTTCATTTAGTTTTCATCACTGAAAACATGCAGCTGACAAAAACTATGACAAAAATATTTTCATTGACATAATGAACACTGCATTTTTTTCTGCATAGAACGCTTCTGGAATGCAAGAAAATGCATCAAAAGCACATCCGAATGCACTGAAATGCATCACAAATGCACCAGAATGCACTTGTCCTTAATTGAGATGAAGAAAATAAGAGGGGGGCAGAATGTATCAAAACGGCACATGCAGAAATGCATCTAGAATGCAGAAATTGTGGTCTGAACTGGCCTTAAGGCTAGTTCACACTAGATGCAGTCCAGTGCGCTTTTTTTCTGCATCAAAAATGCATGCACAGTGTTTTCCGTGTATTCCAATGGCCCTAGTTCACACCAGTGCAGTCAATTCCAGTCAGCTTCTGGTGCAGAAAAAAAAGTAGAACATGCTGCATTTTTTCTGCACAGAACCATACTGGAACATGGCAAACTGCATCAAAACTGCCCTAGAACTGCGTGTGGTGTGAACTGTAAGCAAAAACGTATCCGGAATGTATCCAGAGAGCATTGTTGCAGTGTGAACTGGCCCTTAAAGTACTACTGTACATGTGTATCACTGACAACACCAGCCCAGTACTATGGCGAGTCCTGTTACTCCAGTGACTTGTTTAACCACTTGCCCCCCAGAGGACTCCCCCCCCCCCCCCCCCCCCTTTCCTGACCAGGCCATTTTTTGCAACACAACACTGCATTACTTTAACTGACAATTGTGCAGTCATGCAATGCTGTACATAAATGAAAATTGTCATTTTTTTCCCACAAATGCCCCACTTTTGGTGGTATTTGATAACCTTTGCATTTTTTTTACTTTTTGCTATAAAATATATCCAGTAAAAAAAATTTAAAAATCTAATTAGTTCATAAATTTAGGCCAAAATGTATTCTGCTACATGTCTTTGCTAAAAAAAATCCCAATTTGTGTAAATTAATTGGTTTGTGTGAAAGTTATGGCATCTACAAATGGCGGCATAGATACTGGAATTTTAGCGAGACTGCAGCGGGCATGACACTGGGTGGGAACTGACTAACTGCCACTGACATCCCCAGTGACACCAATAAAGTGATCAGTGCTAATAAAAAGCACCGACACTGTACTAATGACACTGGGCAGGAAGGGGTTAACATCTGGGGCGATCAAAGGGGTAACTGTGTGCTGTTTTACATTATGTGCTGTGTTGTGTTTTACTAGGGAGACATGCTGTTTTGTAAATCTCTGCTGTGCAGAGAAATACAAAGCAGCATGTTTATGCTGACATGAGAGAGACTTGTGTTGTATACAGACAGGTCTCTCTCCTGTCAGCTCTGCCGACGATCACTGAGTCCTGGCCGAGAATCTCTAGCTGTGACCCAGTGATTGACTTGTTCAGCAGCCAATAGCGGCACTGGTAGGGAGTCACGCGCGTGTGCACGCCCCCTACCTGTAGATGCAAATCACGTATATATACATGATTTTGCACATCCCTGCCGCCTTGTAGAGATACTTCTACTATAGGGTGGGGATGGGGGAGTGGTAAAGAATGCTCTGGGGTTGATTTACTAAAATTGGAGAGTACAGAACCTGGTACAGTTCTGTATAGAAACCAATCAGCTTCTAGTTTTTTTACCAAAACTTAATTGAACATGCTGAAGTTAGAAGCACAGCTGCACCAGATTCTGAGTGCACCAGTTTTAGTAAATTATCCCTATAGATCCCATCTGTCACCCTTGGGAAAATATCTTCCCTCCTATAGGAAGCCTTAAATGTATATTAAATATATTTAATCACTTTCGGCCATTAGGTATCTGTATAGGGAAATAATCTGATCAGAAGGTTTTTTAATACATGCTATTAATTGCACACAGTTTAATTATAACATTTAATTGTACATATCTGTATGTTTTTAGATTATAATGACAAGTAAGACTTCCTCGTATCAGCCACAAAATAAAAAGTGTATAGCAGGGGTGGACTGACCATTTGGAAACTCGGGCACTACCCGAGGGCCCGGGGTCAGTAGGGGGCCCCATGAGATGCCCCTGGTACCTTTTTCATAGGCTTTTTTGAGTTTAGGCAAGGACACAGGGGCCCCATGATCCCCTATGGCTTGGGGGCCCCATGAGTTGTCAGTCCACCCCTGGTGTATAGCATAAGTCAGCACAAAGGTATGGGGGGTGTATATGATCCATACTTTGTCCATACTAGACACTAGAAGAGGGAGGTAAGTGTAAGCACAGTCAGTACTTACCTGCCCTGAGCACCCCCACTGCCTGAATTCCTGCGTAGTTTTGATTATCATAGGACTATACGTACTTTCCTGGTTCCCATGTGATAGTGCTCAAGCATGAATAGTGTCACACATAGGTGCTGAACACAGAACTGTAGCGAGGTAGAAAAGTGTAATTTATCCCCCCCCCCCCCCCCCCCCAGAAGTACTAGTACTTTTCCAGGTTGTACTGGTAGGTTGGGGTAGCACAAGAGTGTGAGGACAGTGAGTATTGATTGCTTACTGTGCCTCCCAAAAGCTGTCATTATATTCCTACCATGGACCAAGCAAATGTACATACTGCTCTGTGTGCAAAGTGACACGTTTCAGTGTGCTTTGACGTGCATTGTGCCGTGGTGCTGAAAGGTCCTATTCTACTGACCTGCAAGGCAGTGCATAAAAAAAGCAGCAAGAAGGATGTTTTTCTAACATACTGCACTACAACATGATAGTTGCAAAAAGTCCTATAAAAAAATATTGTTTTTTATTTGTACATGCATTTAAAGTAGAACTAAAGGCAAAACATTTTTTTCCACTTTGTATAAAGTAACAGATTGTAAGCTCTAACAAGCAGCGCCCTCTGTATCCTCTTGTACCGAATTGTATTGTAACTGTAATGTCTACCTTCATTTTGTAAAGCGCTGAGCAAACTGTTGGCACTATATAAATCTTGTATAATAATAATAAGAGTTATAACCCCTGCTAATGGTTTTTTTTGCCATTTAATTCTATTGTGGAGATTTCTCCTCACTTCCTGTCACATAGCCAAACAGGAAGTAAGAAGAAATCTCTCCAAAGTGAGGAAATCACTGGTTGTCACAAGGGTCACCAGACCTGATGTCCCCATTGGAAGATTTCCCCTCTATTCCTGTTCTGGGGACAACCCAAAATTTGTGATTTTTCTTTCACTTTCAGCGATAATGGTAAAGAGGACAAATAGAATGATTGAAACATTCTAAGTGGGACACTGACTGTAATAAAAACCTGACATTAAGCCACTGTGGGCAGCACAGTGGCTAAATGGATAGCACTTCCACCTGGTAGTACTAGCATTATTGGTTCAAATCCCAACCACAGCACCACCTGACTGGAGTTTGCATGTTATCCCTGTGCCTGCGTGGGCTACTTCCCACACTCCAAAGACATGCTGGTAAGTCAATTGGATCCTGTCTAAATTGTCCCTAGTACATGTATTTATGAATGTAAGTTAGGGACCTTAGATTGTACACCCTTTGAGGGTTAGGGATTGATGTGAATGTACAATATATATGTAAAGTGCTGCGTAAATTGACAGCGCTATATAAGTACCCGAAATAAATAAATGTTCTAATCCCTCTCCACTCTATCCAAAACTAAAAGTGCCTGCATTTAGTTTTAAAGTAGAACTAAATGCAACATTTTTTTCTCATTTTAGATATCATAAGGGAGGGTTATAACCCTTGTCAGTTTTTTGCCACCTCCAATTGGGGAGCCTTCTCTTTACTTCCTGTCCCATAGCCAAAACAAGAAGTGAGTGGAAAGTGAAGGAGTCTCAAGGTGTCACCAGGATCACTAGTTTCCCCACTGGAAGATTTCCCCTCTATTCCTGTTCTGAAGACAACCCAGAAATGTGGGATTTTCTTTTACTTTAACCATTTCAATACCGGGCAATTTTACACCTTCCTGCCCAGGCCATTTTTCAGGTTTCAGCGCTCTCACACTTTGAATGACAATTGCGCGGTCATACAACATTGTACCCAAACTAAAATTTTACCATTTTCTTCACACAACTAGAGCTTTTTTTTGGTGGTATTTAATCACCGCTGGGGTTTTTATTTTTTTCTAAATTAACAAAAAAAGACCAAAAATTTTGAAAAAAAACAGGTTTTTCTTTGTTTCTGTTATAAAAGTTTACAAATAAATAATTGTTCTTCATAAATTTAGGCCGAGATGTATTCTGCTACATGTCTTTGGTGAAAATAACCCAAATTAGGATGTATTATTTAGTTTGTAGGAAAGTTATAGAGTTCACAAACTATGGTATATATCTGAAAATTGATCAATCCTGAAGTACTGACAGCCAATCTAATTTCTTGAGGTCCAAGAATGTCAGAATAGTACAGATATCCCCAAATGACCCCTTTTTGCAGAGTAGACAGTCCGACGTACTTCATAAGAGGCATGGCGAGTTTTTTGAAGTTGTATTTTTTTTGTCATAATTTTTCGGAAAATGAAAAAATTTAAATAAATTATTTTCACTATTTTTTTTTTACATACTGTCACCAGTGCAGTACAGCGTCATCATATAACTGGCATGGCGGTGATCAGGGACACTGACTGGTGACAGTATGAAAAAAAAATATATATATTTTTTTTATTTTTTTTTTATTTTTTATTACATTTTTTTTTAAGATTTTATTTTTCATATTTTACTATGACCAAAGTAGTACAATGTTACCATAGTAACATTATACTACTTTGGGGAAGTTATCAGTATTTTTTTTTTTTTTTTACACAATTTGTTTATAGCAAAGAATTAGCAAATAATTACTTTGCTATAAGCAAGCATTTACCTGAATGAAATCGATTCATTCAGGTTTTTTATTTTTTTTTGTGCTTAGCTGTGATTTGGTCACAGCTAATCACATGACATGTGCATGTGATTAGCTGTGACCATTCTAGGCACTGCTAGGCACTAGTATACAATGGATGGCATGAATGAAGCCATCCATTGTATACAACTGTCATGTGACCTGCTGTGATTGGTCACAGCAGGTCACATGGTACCAGCAACGGGGGCCGGTACTCAGATCTGTCATCGGCCGTGTCCGAGGTACACGGCTGGTGACAGATCGCGCTGCTGCGCGGCTCTGCATTAGCGCAAACTGCGCATGTGCGGGAGCATGCCAAATGGCGTGCACCCGGAATGCCGAAGCACTTTTGAAGCCGCCAAACGGCCATTGGCCGGGCGGCTAATGGTTAATTCTCAATGATAATGGTAAACAGGACAAATAAAGAGCACAAATCTCCCTAGTGGGGGCACAGATAGCAATACAAAACTGACAGGTGTTCTAATCCCTCAACACTCTTTCCAAAACTAAATAAATAATTTGCCTTTAGTCATACTTTAGAGGTGAGCAGTGGGTGGTTAATGTGAAGCTATACGTCACATAACCCTCACCACACTGTATGCTCAATGTGCAGCAATGTGTGCGCAAACAGAGTTCCACAGTCAGAAGTATGTAATGACACAGTTTACAGAGTGCAGTGGTCAGGAGTATGCAACACACAGTCTAGTGTAAAGAGAGCAGGGGTAAGAATGATATAATGTATCATGCAGCACACAGGGTAGTGGATAGGAGAATGCAACGAACAACACAGCCTACAGATTTCAGCAGGATTATGTAATGTACAGCACACATTATGTTATGATCCGCCAGGTGGTGCCTCAGGCTGCCAACTGACAGACCTACTCAGAGCGTGGGGTCTAAGCCCGGGCTGTGCTTTCACCAGAGCCCCTGATGGTGGGGATGGACTTGAAACAGTCCCGGGCCAGGTCACGACCTCCGAGCAGGCCCGCCAGTGGCTGAGGAGACCCTTGGGGACAGGTACCGGGAGAGCCAGATATGAAGAGGATGGCGGCCCCAGCAGGGTAGTAACGGATCGTGGGCCCGTGAGGGTAAGCGGGGTACAGAATCGGTAGGCGAGAGTAGTCGGGTCACACGCAGGGTCAGCAGGGAAGTCAATCCGTAGAATGGTCAGGGTAATCCGGGTCAAACGCAGGAGCAGGCAGAATAGTCAGGACAATCCGGGTCAAACGCAGGAGCAGGCAGAGTAGTCAGGACAATCCGGGTCAAACGCAGGAGCAGGCAGAATAGTCAGGGTCAATCAGGGTCACAAGATAGGTGCAGGAACTCAGGATCACAGAAGACCTTGCGGCAATCTGTGACAGTGCAGGGCATCTTTAAATAGTGCGCCCTGCACTGTCATTGGCCGGCTAGGACGCGCCCCCGGCTGTCATTGGACGCCTGAGGCGCGCCCGCGGCTTCTACTGCGCATGCGCGGCGTCCTGTCAGCCGCGGCTCGCCGGGACCTAGTGCCCGTGTCCCGGCGCAATCCGCCGCCACTGCGCATGCGCGAGGGACGGAGCCGCGATCGCGGACCCTGGAGCCATGGTCCCTGACATTGCCCCCCCCCAATGGGCACCCTCCGGGAGCCCCACTGATCTCTCCACCGCCGGTGAGCACGAAAAAACTCCCGGATGAGCCTGGGCGCATGGACGTTCTGGGCGGGTTCCCATGAGTTCTCCTCAGGGCCATACCCCTTCCACTTTATCAGGAACTGTGTCTGGCCCCCCCTCCTTCGGCAACTGAGGATAGTCTCCACTTCAAATTCCTCCTGGTCACCTATAGTGACTGCCTCGGGAGGTCTGGATTCACGGTCCGGGAAGGGATCCGGTCTGGATGGCTTCAGGAGAGATACATGGAAGACCGGATGTATCTTGAAGGTCTGCGGAAGCTCGAGCTCGTAGGCCACCTCGTTAACCACTCGCTTTACCGAAAAGGGGCCGATGAACTTGGGTCCCAGCTTCCTTGAAGGACATAGCATCTTCAAGTTGGTTGTTGCTAGCCAAACCTGATCCCCCGGTTGAAGCAGTAATTCTCCTCTTCTCTTTCTGTCGAATGCCCTCTTACTGTCCTCTTGGGCTTTAGCGATGGCTTCCTGAATTGTCTTGTTATTGACAGAAAAGAAGTTCAAGATGTCTTGAGATGCTGGTACCGGATTCTCAGGCATCAGATCAGGGAGGAATGTGGGATGATACCCATAATTGGAAAAGAACGGGGATTGACCCGTGGCTGAGTGACTCGAGTTGTTGTACGCGAATTCCGCGGAAGGCAGCAACGACAGCCAGTCGTCCTGAAGGTAGGATGTGTAGCACCGTAAGTACTGTTCCAGCGTCTGGTTTGTTCTCTCAGTTTGGCCGTTGGTCTGTGGATGGTAGGCGGATGAAAGCGACAGCTTGATTCCCAGCGATTTACATAAGGCGTTCCAGAACCTGGAGGTGAATTGGACCCCCCGATCTGATACTATATCTTTGGGAACACCATGAAGCCTAACCACTTCCTTGATGAAGGTCCGTGCCGTTTCCGGTGCTGATGGGGTCTTCTCCAGGGGCACGAAATGTGCCATCTTTGAGAAGCGGTCAACGATCACCATTATTGCAGTGTAGCCCTGGGATGGTGGAAGTTCGACCACGAAATCCATGGCTATCATTTGCCAAGCCCGCTTGGGTATGGGTAATGGACGTAACAATCCCCATGCCCTGCTCCTGGAGGGCTTGTTCCTTTGACAGGTGGAACACGTTCGGACGTACTGCTCACAATCCTTGATCATGTCTGGCCACCAGAACGAGCGCCGTAGCAGATCCAGCGTCTTCGTTACCCCGAAGTGGCCCGCCATAGGATGGTCGTGGCAGTGCCCTAGGACCAGGGTTCGCACTTCTTCTGGGACCATGATCCGGTCTTCCTTCCAAATTAGCCCACCGTGGCTCTGGAGGGGTGATTCAGACGGAACTGGTAGTCCCACAGAAGCATCAAGAAGTCGGGAGCGAAGTTCCGTTTGTAGAGCGAGGAAACTCCCAGAAGGTAAGATGGTGTCAGGTAGCACAGCGTCGTCGGGGTCCTCAAACATGCGGGACAGAGCGTCTGGTTTAGTGTTCTTAGTACCGGGTCGGTACGTTATATGGAATGAGAATCGAGAGAAGAAAAGCGCCCATCTCGCTTGGCGAGGTCTCAGTCGTTTTGCCGTTCTCAAATATTCAAGGTTTTTGTGATCTGTGAATATTAGGATTGGGTGTGGGGCTCCTTCCAGTAAATACCTCCATTCTTCAAGAGCAGTTTTAATGGCCAGGAGCTCCCGATCTCCAATCTCGTAGTTGCGTTCCGCTGGAGTCAACTTCCTGGAGAAGAACGCCACAGGGTGCAGAAGTTCCTTGGTGCCACTCCTTTGGGACAAAACCGCCCCTACAGCATTTTCGGAGGCGTCCACTTCCAACACATATGGGAGAGAAGCATCTGGATGGCAGAGAATGGGAGCAGAGGTGAACAATTCTTTGAGCTTTTCGAAGGCTGTCTGCGCTTCGGGAGTCCACTTAAAGCGGACCCCTTGTTTCGTCAGTTGCGTGATCGGGGAGACCAGACCGGAGAAGTTCCTAATAAACTTCCTGTAAAAGTTGGAAAAACCGATGAAACGCTGTACCCCCTTTTTATCGGCGGGTATTGGCCAATCTAAGATCGCCGTGACTTTCTGGGGATCCATCGCGACCCCCGCGGAAGAGAGAACCAGTCCCAAGAATGTGGTTTTGTGCTGTTCGAAACAGCACTTTTCTGCCTTTGCGTATAGCCCGTGTTGACGCAACCGTTCTAATACCCGTATCACATGACCCCGATGAACCTCCAGTGAAGGGGAAAAAATTAAGATGTCATCCAAATAAACCACCACAAAAATATCAAGAAGGTCACGAAAAACATCATTGATAAAGTGCTGAAAGGTCGCCGGTGCATTACAGAGCCCGAACGGCATCACCAAGTACTCGTAGTGACCGAATCTCGTACGGAACGCCGTCTTCCACTCATCCCCCTCCCTGATACGGACAAGGTTATAGGCCCCCCGCAGGTCTAATTTAGTGAATATCGTTGCTGATCTCAATCTCTGGAGGAGCTCGGGGACTAGGGGTAAAGGATAACGATTCTTTACCGTTATTTTGTTCAGGTCACGGTAGTCTATGCAGGGCCGTAACGATTTGTCCTTCTTCTCTACGAAGAATAACCCGGCCCCGGCTGGGGATGTGGATGGACGAATAAATCCCTTCCGAAGGTTCTCATCAATGTATTCCCTCAGTACTCCTGATTCTGCTTCGGACAAGGGAAAGATACGGCCGAAAGAGATTTCAGATCCGGGTAGGAGGTCTATGGGGCAGTCGTAGGAACGGTGCGGAGGGAGAACGTCAGCTCCTCGCTTACTAAAGACGTCTAAGAAGTCATGGTAGGCCGGGGGAATAACCTGGGAAAGATCGGTGTCACCATCCAAGCACAGGAGGAACCGGGGAACCACGGATCCTGTGACGTGGCAGTGATTTAAACAATAGGGTGAGCAAAATTGAACTGTTCCCTTTTCCCAGTCAATCTGGGGGTTATGGGCCCTCAGCCAAGGGAGGCCCAGAATGACTGGAAAAAGGGGGGATGCGATGGCATCCAAACGGAGGAACTCCTGGTGATGGTCTGCCATTGTGGTGAAAATGGGTGGTGTCTCCTGGTCCACCACCCCTGATTTTATACGAGACCCATCTGCCAAGAAGATGTTGAACCCCCTTTCTTTGGTCTGGAGAGGGATTTTTTGCCGGTGGGCAAAAGTCAGATCGATGAAGCAACTACAGGCTCCTGAGTCAACGATTGCGGTCACCGACAATGTTCCTCCGGGGAGCTGTAAAGACACAGGAATGGCCAGGTAACTCGACTGATCATCCCTTCCTGCGGGTAGAGAAAAAGAAACGGGCGTGGACTTACTCATTTTAGCAGGACAGGAGCGCACCTGATGACCAGCTTCCCCGCAGTACAGACATAGGTTCTGTGATAGTCTCCTTTGACGTTCCTCGACCGATAAGTGAGGACGGGCCAATCCCAGCTGCATGGGTTCCGGGTTGTCCCCTGTTTCCGTGCTTCGCGGATGGTTCCCTGGGGTTGGAGCTGTATCTCTGGAAGGAATCCATGCCACCCTTTGACCCTGACTGCTCCTTTCCAGCCGACGTTGCCTTAGTCTACGGTCAATTTGAATGGCCAACTCAATCAGTTTTTCCAGGGAGTCAGGTAGGCCTACTCGCGCTAGTTCGTCCTTGAGAGGCTCAGACAGCCCGATGCGGAACTGGTGACATAAGGCCGCATCGTTCCATCTGGTGTCGCCCATGCAACGCCAAAAAGCGGACGCGTATTCTTCGGCTGTCCGGCGGCCCTGCCGCAGGGAGTATAGAGTCGCTTCAGCGGAAGCAGCTCGCTGAGGGTCGTCATACAAGACGGCCATGGCCCGAAAGAATTCGGTCACGGAGTCAAGATGGGGGTCGTGCTTCTCCATCAGACGGTGAGCCCAATCCTGGGGCTCATCCTGAAGGAGGGAGACTATAAACCCCACCTTGACGGTCTCAGTGGTGAACGTGCGGGGTTGTAAGTCAAAGAATAGGGTGCAGGCGTTCCGGAAGGCTCGGAAGCGGCTCCGATCACCACGGAATCGTTCCGGCAGAGGAACGCGGGGTTCAGGAGCTAGGGATGTGGCAACCGCTCCGGATACCGGGTTAGCAGGAGGTCCTGCAGGTGGAGGACTCTGAGCAGGGGGAGTCAGGGGGGCTATTGACTCCATGCGGTCCTCCAGTCGGGCGCAGCGACTGTGGAAGTTCTGAAAAGCCTGGGTCAAGGTGGCCAGGTGCTGACAAATATCCTCTAGGGATGCCGGTCCACTTCCTGGCTCTGTCATGGCCGCAAGGTACTGTTATGATCCGCCAGGTGGTGCCTCAGGCTGCCAACTGACAGACCTACTCAGAGCGTGGGGTCTAAGCCCGGGCTGTGCTTTCACCAGAGCCCCTGATGGTGGGGATGGACTTGAAACAGTCCCGGGCCAGGTCACGACCTCCGAGCAGGCCCGCCAGTGGCTGAGGAGACCCTTGGGGACAGGTACCGGGAGAGCCAGATATGAAGAGGATGGCGGCCCCAGCAGGGTAGTAACGGATCGTGGGCCCGTGAGGGTAAGCGGGGTACAGAATCGGTAGGCGAGAGTAGTCGGGTCACACGCAGGGTCAGCAGGGAAGTCAATCCGTAGAATGGTCAGGGTAATCCGGGTCAAACGCAGGAGCAGGCAGAATAGTCAGGACAATCCGGGTCAAACGCAGGAGCAGGCAGAGTAGTCAGGACAATCCGGGTCAAACGCAGGAGCAGGCAGAATAGTCAGGGTCAATCAGGGTCACAAGATAGGTGCAGGAACTCAGGATCACAGAAGACCTTGCGGCAATCTGTGACAGTGCAGGGCATCTTTAAATAGTGCGCCCTGCACTGTCATTGGCCGGCTAGGACGCGCCCCCGGCTGTCATTGGACGCCTGAGGCGCGCCCGCGGCTCCTACTGCGCATGCGCGGCGTCCTGTCAGCCGCGGCTCGCCGGGACCTAGTGCCCGTGTCCCGGCGCGATCCGCCGCCACTGCGCATGCGCGAGGGACGGAGCTGCGATCGCGGACCCTGGAGCCGTGGTCCCTGACACATTACATGCTCCTGACCATAATCTATGTGCTGTGTGACATTTTTTTGCCAAAGCTCCTAAACTCTACTCCATAAAAGCCTGTGTGACCATGTACATATAGGCTTTTAACAGACTTTAGGAGCTTCCATGTTTAGGTGAGGTTAAATCTCCCTCTCCTGAACGCAGAAGAATTGTGTTCAAGATAGGAATGTTTTGATCGCCAACTGCGGGAAACCGCAAAATGCGGCACAACCGCGGCAAAATCGTGGTACCGCAGTTGCCGTGTTTTGCAGCGGTTTTGCTACGATTTGCGGTTCCCCACGGCCGGCGATCAGGATAGGCTCGTGTACGTGGAGCCTTAGGCAGCTGCTGGTCTGCATTGTGCCGATTCCCTGAAAACCGCACATTGCACTGTAACTTTTTATTGTTCTGAGGAAATGTTACAAAATCACATTAAACTGAGTTCTATGTACCACAGCAGCATTGCAAAATCATCCTCATTGTTTTTTTTAATTAGTATTATGCAGTTTAGCACTGCAATCTTCAATGAAATGTAACCATTGCTAAACTGATGAATCCACATTTGTATATATGAACTGCTATAGTTACATGTAGCATTACCTATATACAAGTTAATCCATGGTTAGCAACGTATCCTGTTCAGCAGCACAAGTGAATGTGTGCACTAAAATAAATAGCCTGGGGTGTGTTCCTGCTGAGCCAAACACCATAAAGACTCTTGCTCTGTTCTTTTTCATTGGAAATGTATACTATATTGTCAGAAGTATTGGGACGCCCTTCCAAATTATTGGATTCAGGTGTTCCAATCACCTCCATGGCCACAGGTGTCTAAAATCAAGCACCTAGGCATGCAGACTGCTCCTACAAACATTTGTGAAAGAATGGGTCGCTCTCAGGAGTTCAGTGAATTCAAGTGTGGTACCGTGATAGGTTGCCACCTGTGCAATAAGTCCATCCGTGAAATTTCCTTACTACTAAATATTCCACGGTCAACTGTTAGTGGTATTATAACAAAGTGGAAGCAACTGGAAACAACAACAACTCAGCCATGAAGTGGTAGGCCACGTAAATTGACAGTGCGGGGTTAGCGCATGTTGAAGCGCACAGTACACAGAAGTCGCCAACTGTCTGCAGAGTCCATAGCTAAACACCTCCAAACTTTGTGTGGAATTCAGATTAGCACAACTGTTCGTAGAGTTTCAATGGGTTTCCATGGCCGTGCAGCTGCATACAAGCAACAAGTTATTAAATTGATATTCTCATTACTTTTATAAAATCTTAATTTTAGAAATAAACATTTAATACAGGGTGTTTCTATGACACTGTTTACGGAGCATTCTGCACGTTCTAATAAGACAGTCCAGCAGAAGTTGCTCACTTTGTACTGTCTCTCTCTTTAACTGATACCATACAGAGATGTGCACTACAGAAAGGGAAAGGGGCTTTGTTCTTCATCTGATTTTTTATTATTATTATTATTATTATTATTATTATTATTATTAATAATTATTATACAGGAGTTATATGGCACAACAGTTTTCTCAGCACTTTACAATATAAAGGGAGACAATACAGCAACAATACAGTTCAATACAAGAGGGTTTGGAGGACCCTGCTCCTTGGAGCTTACAATCTAAGAGTAAGATTTATGCAGTTGTGCATGCTATTTAAAGTGGTTTAAACCTGACATGAAAAACAAACGAAACATATCCTTCTATAGTGTGTACTTGACTTAATCCAAAGCACTGAGTGTGATTTCTATCTGCAGTCCCTTTCCTCTGTTAGCTACATTTCTGAAAGGTTGTGTTGACTCCAAGGGGATAGGGTAGGGGAGCTCCAGCATATGGCCTGTGATTGACAGCCTCAGCTGTGCATGTTTCCCTATGTGATTGTGGAAAGTGAGATGTGTCCTTGCCCTCCACTTCACTTTCAGAATTCATTCAGCTGTTTTGTCTGAGCTGTGCAGTGTGTGATGTCAGATCCTTGTCCCATGCCTCTAGAATGTAGGTGGGGTGCAGCATGGTGCTACGTCAATGACATACACAGTCCTAGTGCGATAAAAAACTTTTAAAATAATGCAAAGATAGTTCACAAACAGCCTTGTGGGAAGGCAGCCCAGCCGGGAACACTCTTAGTTCCAACGACATGTAGAGCATGTAAGATTCAGTCAAACTGACAGTGCCTGTTGAGAGGAGCAGAATACGGCCTGGCCATCTTGTGCCCAAGCAGGAGGATGTCCAGGAAGGTTGCAAACCCCATGCTTTCCCACCTCATCAGAAACCATTCCCTGCCACTAGTTATGTCTCTACCAGGCAGGGTACCTGTCACTACTCTACCAACTCACAAAAAAAGTGCACCAAACTGGGCAGCAAGGACCTTAAAAAGGCTTTGCCTGACTCAAGATGGCTGCTAGAGTCACATGGGGCAGGAACATCCAGTGGGATATCTTCCCCAGTGACCCCGGAAACTATAATGTTCCTCTTGACCTCTGTGGAAGAGTAGCACCTGCAGTGAAGAAAGTAGACTGCACTTCCTCACAAGAATCTTGGACAAGCTGTGTAAATTCTAGACCGGGGCGGACTGACAACTCATGGGGCCCCCGGGCAATAGGGGATCATGGGGCCCCTGTGTCCTTGCCCACACTCAAAAAAGCCTATAAAAAGGGTACCAGGGGCCCCCTACTGGCCCTGGGCCCTCGGGCAGTGCCCGAGTGCTCGAATGGTCAATCCGCCCCTGTTCTAGACTTTAAAATGATATAGAGAAGAGATGGCTTCAGATAAACAGGTACAACTTATGTAGGATGATTTATTTAATCTCTGTATATCACCTGAGGCCAGTCATTTTAATGGGTATATGTAAGGGTTTACAACCACTTTAATAGTGCTGACCAACAGGGTACTAGACTACACTCTCATCATAGCATGGAAGAACTGCTGCAAACATTCAGTTAGATGATGATAGTGCCCCACCTACTGGTTGAACATGGTAACTATGAAATGCTTGGATCATTGCTCTTTAATTGTTAAAATGTCAGGTATTCATTTCTGTTCATGACCCTGTTGGGGAAATTTCCTGTCATGGTCACTGGAAATCTATTCAATACAACTACAGCTTTAAAAACCTGAGATTTTTTGAAACTTTTTTTACTGCCACCAATGTGAAGGTGAGGGAGGTTATGACAAAGCAGAAATGCCTGCAGCAAGCTGGCTTAGTGACCCCTACATCAGCTGCATTTAAGCTGGGATCTTATAGTTGCCGGAAAGACCAAGAGCCTACAGCCAAACTTTGTCTGGGGCTTTGCTATTTCATGAATAGATATGATTGGATTGTAAGCTCCAAGGAGCAGAGCCCTCCTAACCCTCTTGTATTGAACTGTATTGTTGTTTCATTGTCTCCTGTTATATTGTAAAGCGCTGAGCACAGTGAGCTATATAAATCTTGTATAATAATAATTGGAAGTTGACCCCCCCCCCCCCCCCATTCCCTTGCGCTCATAGCTGTAGCAAACTTCCCCTCCTTCTATTGTTGCTGGTCTCTTTGTGGGCTCGCATTTCAAGATGGAGATTGGACGAGATCAGTGAACATGACTTCCTTGTTCATTGATCTCTTACTTCCTGTAATTGAATCAAGAAGTGTTCAATCATGAGCACTTCCTGGTTCACTGTCATTGCTGTTAGCAGAGGAGAAGGGGATTGAGGGCTATTAAAAATGTAAAGTGACCCTATCACTACACGGTCACTTATAAAAGAAGATAATGGTGGGAATTTATCAAAATTAGAGCAGTCCAAATCTGGAGTAGGTGTGCATGGCAACCAATTGGCTTATATCTTTCAGCATCAAAGCTTAGTTAAACAAGTTAAAGATAAAAGCTGATTGGTTGTCATGTGTATCTACTTAAGATTCTGTCTGCTGTGGTTTTAATATAATCCCCCAACACATTAAAGGTGGCTATTGCTGCAGTTACCCTATTAGTAACAGTGAAAGAAATATCTTGGGTGAGAACCTTCTTCCCTTAGCCAGGGCATTGAAAATGGGTCGTGGATGGGTGTTCCAGCATGACAATGACCCAAAACACATGGCCAAGGCAACAAAGGAATAGCTCAAGAAGAAGCACATTAAGGTCCTGGAGTGGCCTAACCAGTCTCCAGACCTTAGACCAATTGAAAATCTGTGGAGGGAGCTGAAAGTTCAAGTTGCAAAACGTCAGCCACCAAACCTTAATGACTTGGAGAGGATCTGCCAAGAGGAGTGGGCCAAAATCCCTCCTGAGATGTGTGCAAACCTGGTGGCCAACTACTACCAACTAAATGTCTGACCTCCGTGATTGCCAACAAGGGATTTGCCACCAAGCACCAAGTCATGTTTTGTGAAGGGGATCAAATACTTATTTCCCTCATGAACATGAAATCAGTGCATCATTTGTTGGACATGCATTTCTTTTGAATTTTTTGTTGCTATTCTGTCTCTGTGTTACAATACACCTACCATTCGATTTGTAGACTGATCATTTCTTTGTGAGTGGGCAAACATTCAAAATCAGCAGGGGATCAAATACTTATTTCCTTCACTGTATATACATAGCAAAAAAATGCCATAAATAACATATATAGTATATCACCATTTGAAGTTGTCGTAAATGATGGTTCTCACACTGAGTATTTTCACTTAGGTACGGCATTGCTGGATCCACCAATGTGACAGGGGACCAGGTGAAGAAGCTGGATATTCTATCAAATGATCTGGTTGTTAACATGCTCAAGTCATCATTTAGTAGCTGTGTCCTTGTGTCAGAAGAAGACCAGCATGCACTCATTGTGGAGCCTGAGACAAGGGTATGTACGCAGACTAACTTTACTGTGACTTCCTTGTATCCTTTCAACATGTATGCAGTAATGCCAGCTATCCGATAAATAGAGAGCCTTTGTTATAGAAAAGCTTGTAGTCATTTCCTCACATATGAAGAAATTAGTTCCCTGCCAAGAGCGCCTTCGAAAGTCCATTTTATTTGTAAGTCCAACAAAGTCAGCGGTTGCAGCCAATGGCTGTGATCGCTGATCAGTGGGTTCTGGAAGGGGAGGTCCTCCTGTCAAAACACAAAGGCACAGTAGGAGAGATCTCTGATCTAACATCACTTGTGTGGGCATGACAATCTTTCAGGTTTTTTTTTTGTTCAACCCACTAAATAAGTGTGTGTACCCAGATTTGCATGACTGGACATGCAAATACATGTTTGCATCTATAAAAGTTCGCAACTTAAACATTCGTATGTAGGGGACTTACTGTATTTATGAATTGTGTAAGCTGCTATTCTTTTCTGGAGAAATTGAAAAATATGTTTCAAATAATTATAAATACCCCTTCTACCCCTATAACTCATAGGGCAGCACAGTGGCTAAATGGTTAGCACTTCTTCCTGGCAGTACTAGGGTCATCGGTTCAAATCCCAACCACAGCACCACCTGCCTGGAGTTTGCATGTTCTCCCTGTGCCTGTGTGGGTGCACTCCAGTTTCCACCAACACTCCAAAGGCATGCTGGTAGGTTAATTGGATCCTTTCCAAAATGGCCCTAGTATGTGTATGTATGAATGTAAGTTAGGGACATTAGATTGTACCCTCCATGAGGGTTAGGGACTGTTGTGAATGTATAATATATATGTAAAGTGCTCAAAATAAATGTGGTAGAATCCTCAAAGTACCCCACTCAACCACGCAGTTCTAAATAGAAACAACTCTCCACCCTAGAAAGTTATAAATATCAAAATATTTTCTCTAAAAAGAATCACCCAACCCACTACTAGTGAAAAAATCCCCTGTTCAAAGAATATATTAACACGTGCTTTTCAAATAATAAGTGTCCAAACACATATAATCATACACACTATATCCAAAAGTGTCCAGTGTCTTATAGTACAAAAAAAATTTTTTTTTAAAAACTTAAAAATGAATACGTCCCACTTGAAATCACTTCTTTGTACTGTTGAAGATCCTCAAAGGCCAGCTTCCACAGAGACCCTCAAAGAAATCAAAAACTCAACATTACCTTAATAACCTAATATATAACACTCCACACGTGTATTTAAAATATATAAGTGCAAAAAAACCGTGAAAAAAGAAATAACCACTGCAACTTGTGCCAAAACAGTGATGTGTTCCACTCAGTGTAATCACTTCAATGGTGTATCACTTCTAATACTTATAGCATATATACCTTTACTAGAAAAAAATATCAAAACCGCTGTAAGGTACAGTATGGAGAAGTCCACAACACTACTCAGCCTCCTTGTCTCCACTCCTGACTTTATATTAGTATTCTCATCCCCTCATGGTATCCCCAGCCAGTTCCCCGGTCATTCGGATCCACGCAGGATGTATATGAGACAGTAATAGTGTAACACCATAACATACCATGGAATAAACTTTAATGAATCTGCTTACATGTATATGATAAAATTAGCGCATTTGGAAAAAACCCCACAGTCTGGGGATTACCAAGCAGCTTCTGGGTGGATATCCATGCGATTCCCAACTCCAAGATGGCCACCGTATCACTTCCGGTTCATGCTCTGTACGTCTGACGTCACTTCCTTGACGCGTTTCGTCACATCCGGGACTTAATCTTAAGGGATAGACACGTCGGACCATCACTCCTTGATATAGTCAGCTCAGTCAATTAACGAAGCGCCGGCCGCCATTTTAAATGAGGGAAACAAGCCCATACTTCTCTGAATAATGCCATACAGCTTGGATAAGTGTCTTAGATAACAGATAGACACATAGCAATATAACGAATCCTACACTGTATATCCAGCCTCCCTATTCATTAACAATAAATATAATAACACAAATAAATTTACATATTATATAAAAACTACTTAAACACGGAAGATAAAAGATAGATGTCTAAAACTCCCTCAAATATCACAATTAAAAACCATATAGGATGAGATAGAAATTACAAAAGGGACTAAAATTAGAATAAGATACACAACTACATATATTATATATTATCCCTACATATATATATAAGGATATATCCTTGGTGGATATAAGACTAATCCAATAGTGTCCACATATCTACCACTATTCATAATTAATTAAATAAATAAATATTACATGGTTAATTATAACTAACCCTATGTGTATGTGCGTATGTTAGCTTACATCCCCACCCATATATATACCCATCCTTTTACACCTAAAAATCAGTTGAAAAATTAATAAAAAGTATATAAAAAGATTTTATAAAAAAGATTTTTTAGAGGAATTTTTTAAAAGAATGTTTTCACCAAAAAATCTTCTAAATAATAACAAATATTTTCAAAAATTAGAGATAAAACAATTCAAATCTAATTCAACATTTAATCCTCTGGGTTTGAGTGTCCGTAACTGAAAAATCCAAAATGTTTCATTTTGTGATAAAGACTTGATTTTATCACCCCCCCTCCAATGGGCATCTATAGAGTCAATGCCACAGAATTTCAGGGCTCCCGGATTACAATCATGTACATCCCTGAAATGTCTGGACAAACAGTGGTCCTTTTTACCTTTCCTTATATTGGTAACATGCTCTCTCAGTCTTTTATAGAGGGGTCTAGATGTCCTACCTACATACTGTAGGTGGCATGAACATTCTAAAACATACGTTACGAATGCCGTTCTACAGGTGATAAGGGTCTTTTCCAAATGCGCTAATTTTATCATATACATGTAAGCAGATTCATTAAAGTTTATTCCATGGTATGTTATGGTGTTACACTATTACTGTCTCATATACATCCTGCGTGGATCCGAATGACCGGGGAACTGGCTGGTGATACCATGAGGGGATGAGAATGCTATTATAAAGTCAGGAGTGGAGACAAGGAGGCTGAGTAGTGTTGTGGACTTCTCCATACTGTACCTTACAGCGGTTTTGATATTTTTTTCTGGTAAGGGTATATATGCTATAAGTATTAGAAGTGATACACCATTGAAGTGATTACACTGAGTGGAACACATCACTGTTTTGGCACAAGTTGCAGTGGTTATTTCTTTTTTCACGTTTTTTTTGCACTTATATATTTTAAATACACGTGTGGAGTGTTATATATTAGGTTATTAAGGTAATGCACTATGTTGAGTTTTTGATTTCTTTGAGGGTCTCTGTGGAAGCTGGCCTTTGAGGATCTTCAACAGTACAAAGAAGTGATTTCAAGTGGGACATATTCATTTTTAAGTTTTTTAAAAAAAAAATTTTTGGGAGTATAAGACACTGGACACTTTTGGATATAGTGTGTATGATTATATGTGTTTGCACACTTATTATTTGAAAAGCACGTGTTAATATATTCTTTGAACAGGGGATTTTTTCACTAGTGGTGGGTTGGATGATTCTTTTTAGAGAAAATATTTTGATATATGTAAAGTGCTGCCTAAATTGATGGGGCTATATAAGTACTTGTAATAAATAAATAAGTCATGACTTTATCTGATTTTTACATAGCATGTAGAGTCAGAAGATGCATAGTTGTGTTCAGTTGTGAAATTAGCTGTGATCAGCTCTACTACATTGCCCTCTAGTGTTTGAATGTGTTATTACATTCATAATTTCCATAAATTGAACATATCAGAGATTACAAATACAGGCGTACCTTGGTTTATGAATTTAATGCGTTCGCCGGGACGTTTCGTAATGGGAAAAAATCGTAAACCAAAACACGGTTTCCCATAGGAATGCATTGAAAACCAATTAATCTGTTCCGGAGGTCAGAAAAAAGTTTAAAAAAAGTATTTTATCTGTTCAAAACTCTTTATAAAGTGCACTTTAAAGGCATAAATACTGTACAGGGACATGATTAAAAATTCGATGCAAATACCGCTTCAACACCTCCACACTTGACGCCACATGCTACCCACAGACTTCAGCATGCACAAAGCCGGCGCTATAAACCTCCCAGGCGCAATTCATCCTGGGGAAACTTGCTTTGTATTGCAAAAAAATTTGTAAATGCATTGAAAACCAATTAATCCATTCTGGAGGTAAAAAAAAGTAAAAAAAAATCTTATCTGTTCAAAACTCTTTATAAGGTGCACTTTAAAGGCATAAATACTGTACAGGGACATGATTAAAAATTTCCAGAATGGCTCCAAAACTCGATGCAAAAACTGCTCCAACACCTCCACAGTAGACGCCACGTGATACCCACAGACTTCAACATGCACGGAGCCGGTGCTATAAACCATCCAGGAGCAATTCATCCTGGGGAGACTTGCTCTTTATTGCGAAAAAAAATCATAAATGCATTGAAAACCAATTAATCCGTTTTGGAGGTCAGATAAAAGTAAAATAAAAGCCTTATCTGTTCAAAACTCTTTATAAAGTGCACTTTAAAGGTACGGGGCTGGCGCTATAAACCTCCCAGGCACAATTCATCCTGGGGAAACTTGCTTCGTTTTGCGAAAATGGTTAGCACTTCCGCCTGGCGGTACTAGGGTTGTTGGTTCGAATCCCAGCCACGGCACCTCCTGCCTGGAGTTTGCATGTTCTCCCTGTGCCTGCATGGGTTTTCACACTCCAAAGACATGCTGGTAGGTGAATTGGATCCTGTCTAAAATTGGCCCTTGTATTTGAATGTGAGTTAGGGACCTTAGATTGTACGCCCCTTGAGGGTTATGGACTGATGTGAATGTACAATATATGTGTAAAGCGCTGCGTAAATTGAGAGCACTATATAAGTACCTGCAATAAATAACCAATTAATCTGTTCCGGAGGTAAAAAAAAGTCTTATCTGTTCAAAACTCTTTATAAAGTGCACTTTAAAGGCACGGGGCTGACGCTATAAACCTCCCAGGTGCAATGCATCCTGGGGAAACTTGCTTTGTATTGCAAAAATAAAAATTGTAAACTGAGGCATTATTTTCAATGGATTTTCATTCGTAAGCCGAAAATGACATTAACCGAGGTGTTCGTAAACCGAGGTACACCTGTATTCTGTAACCATGTAGGTCATAGAAATCAGTGAGAAAATGTAACTGTATGATAATTGTATGCAGTTGTATAACATTTACTTGCTGAGGTGCAAAATAAAAAAAAAATCATTTGGTATTAAAATGGTTATATAGCGACTACTAGTTCAGGTTTGTTGATTTGCTAATTGTATGTAAAATACCTGACTTCTGTTAGCTCTCAAGCTGTTAATAATGTTTAATGTCTTGCAGGGCAAATACATTGTGTGCTTTGATCCTTTGGATGGTTCTTCAAACATTGACTGTCTTGCATCCATTGGTACAATTTTTGCCATCTATAGAAAGGTAAGGATTCCCCAGAGGTATAATTCCCACAATGGCAGTAGTAGATACTGTAAAATGATACCACTGCACACATCGAATAAGAGCCACTGTTTACCTTTCAGTAGTTAAAGTCTATGGGAATTCAAAAATGTCTTTTTTTTGGACTTGAATGAGTGGTTTATTCACATTCTACTGCATTACTGCTTTTTTTGCCTTCAGTATTAACATCATGGTCATTTGGGCAGTTTAACAGGAGAGAAAACTGCAAATAATGAAAAATCTGATCCTGGATTCGTATTTGCATGGTTCGGCTTCATTGTTTTGCATTTTTCTCTTTTTCAAACACCACCTGCCCACCACACCAGACAATAGCTTTCAAATGGGTCAAGTGGGTCATAAAAATGGTGCTCCTCTGAACACACCTACTAAATGCTGATAAGCATTGGCTCTTCTATGTCTTAAGGGCTTGAGTAGTTGGGTGATTTTAGATGGTTCAGTTGACATGTCCTAACTGGTAATGGGGTCCAATTGCCCTCTTACCCATTTACCATAACCCAAGCAGTGAAAAAACAGACTTCTCCACCTCATTTTTACAAATGAACACATAAGAATGATAATCATAAATGAGTCTGTCACACACAAATGTCTCTTTAAATTGCCCCATTAGCCCTAATTCACACTGAATACAACTTTGAAATCCTGCGACTTCATTTGAAGTCGCACGATTTCAAAGTCGCATGTTAGTGCGACTTATAAGACATCTGTGCAACTTCATGCACAGATGTAGTGCAGGAACTACTTTTCAAATCGGTGCGACTCCAAAGTTGGAGTTGCACCGATTAGAATTGTTCCATTGCCGATCATAGGGCATGACTGGTCATGCATAGCAAGTCGCATTGAGCTTAATAGTAAAACTCAATCTCTAACTCAACTGTGGCGTGTTTTAACCTTAATTTCCAAAAACTTGCTGTACACACAGCTCTTTTACAAGCTTAAGCCCACGTGAACATGGCCACAATTACCATAATATTGCAGCAGATACTTGCAGCCACAAAGTTCAGCTAAGCACTGTATTGACAAACCCGCCACTTTTATTAGAAAGAACTAGACCTCAACAGGGACATGTTTTACTGTTGTACAGTATACCGCATTTTTCAATACACATGTCTGCAAAAATTGTCTTTCTTAACCTCTTTTTGCTTGTCTTAATAATAAAACACATGAAATACATAGACATTCACTTTAATTTAGCAAATGTTTGCTTGTTGTTTATTATTATAAAATGTACCTCAAGTTTCTAAATGAAAAATACATTGCTTTTTGTTCCAGGTCTCAGATGGTGAGCCTAGTGAAAAAGATGCTTTGCAACCAGGACGTAACATTGTAGCCGCAGGGTATGCATTGTATGGAAGTGCCACAATGCTGGTCCTTGCCACAGAGTGTGGAGTGAATTGCTTCATGTTGGACCCTGTAAGTTCTATTCAATTTCCTATGTTTATACTGTGTGTATAAGTGTGTGTGTATATATATATATATACAGTTGTGGCCAAAATTATTCAACCCCCACTGAAATTGAGTGTTTTGGCCAGTTTGACATTGCTTTTGATCATTCAGTCATCTTGCTTACATTTACATTAAAGAGGCACTTGTAGGTCAGACAAATATAACATAACAGTTATAATGAAATAACCACAAATGTCTTTTCTGTGCTCACAGCATTATCAGTTTTATTCAACCCCCAAGTGACATTCAATCTTAGTACTTAGTACAGCATCCTTTTACAGTTATAACAGCTTTTAAACGTGAAGCATAGCTTGACACAAGTGTCTTGCAGCGATCTACGGGTATCTTCGCCCATTCTTCATGGGCAAAGGCCTCCAGTTCAGTCACATTCTTAGGCTTGCGCACTGCAACTGCTTTCTTTAAGTCCCACCAGAGGTTCTCAATCGGATTTAAGTCTGGTGACTGCGATGGCCACTCCAAAATGTTCCAGCCTTTCCTCTGCAACCATGCTCTAGTGGACTTGGAGGTATGCTTGGGATCATTGTCCTGTTGAAAGGTCCAACGTCTCCCAAGCCTCAGGTGTGTGACGGACTGCATCACGTTTCCATCCAATATCTCCTGGTACTGAAGAGAATTCATGGTACCTTGCACACGCTGAAGCTTCCCTGTACCTGCAGAAGCAAAACAGCCCCAAAGCATGATTGACCCTCCACCATGCTTCACAGTAGGCAAGGTGTTCTTTTCATCATAGGCCTTGTTCTTCCTCCTCCAAACATAGCGTTGATCCATGGGCCCAAACAGTTCTAATTTTGTTTCATCAGTCCACAGAACACTATCCCACAACTTTTGTGGTTTGTCCACATGGCTTTTGGCATACTGCAGTCGACTCTTCTTATTCTTTGGAGACAGCAAGGGGGTACGCCTGGGAGTTCTGGCACGGAGGCCTTCATTACGCAGTGTGCGTCTTATTGTCTGGGCTGAAACTTCTGTACCCACATCTGACAAATCTTTTCTCAGTTCCTCAGCAGTCACACGGGGACTTCTCTCCACTCTACGCTTCAGGTAGCGCACAGCAGTCGAAGTCAGCATCTTCTTTCTGCCACGACCAGGTAGCGTTTCAACAGTGCCCTTTGCCTTGAATTTGCGAATGATGCTTCCTAAGGTGTCTCTTGGTATGTTTAACATCTTTGCAATCTTCTTATAGCCATTGCCCTTCCTGTGAAGAGAAATCACCTCTTCTCTTGTCTTCCTGGACCATTCTCTTGCCTTCACCATGTTTGTAACCACACCAGTAAATGTCTAGAAGGAGCTGAGTATCACAGTCATTTTAAAGCTGCCTAATTGGTGCTTATTATGCTTGATTGCTGCTCGGTGACATCCACAGGTGTTTTCAATACCTGATGGAAAGCACCTGTATGAACCTCTGTTCTTCAGAGTGGTAGTCTTTAAGGGGTTGAATAATTGTGGCAATGAAGAAACCACATAAGAACCATTTACTACTGTATTACATAAACAATTGATGTCATTTTAGTTGCATTTGGGTAGTTACAACGTCCTTGTAGGATTTGATTCTGAATACAATTCCAAATGTACACTATAGTCCCTAAACCCCTTTACAGCATTGGGGGTTGAATAATTTTGGCCACAACTGTATATATATATATATATATATATATACACAGTGGATATAAAAAGTCAAGTTTCTGTGATGTAAAAAAATTAGACAAATCACTTCAGAGCTTGTTCCACCTTTAATGTAACCTATAAACTGTACAACTCAGTTGAACAACAAACTGAAATCTTTAGGTGGAGGGAAGTAACCGTAAAAAACGAAAATGATATGGTTGCATAAGTGTCCACACCCTTAAACTAATACTTTGTTGAAGCACCTTTTGATTTGATTCCAGCACTCAGTCTTCTTGGGTATGAGTCTATCAGCACGGCACATCTTGACTTGGAAATATTTGCCCACTCTTCCTTGCAAAAACACTCCAAATCTGTCAGATTGTGAGAGCATCTCCTGTGCACAGCCCTCTTCAGATCACCCCACAGATTTTCGATCGGATTCAGGTCTGGGCTCTGGCTGGGCCATTCCAAAACTTTAATCTTCTTCTGGTGAAGCCATTCCTTTGTTGTTTTGGAAGTATGTTTTGGGTCATTGTCATGCTGAAAGATGAAATTCCTCTTCATGTTCAGCTTTCTAGCAGAAGCCTGACGGTTTTGTGCCAATATTGACTGGTATTTGGAACTGTTCATAATTCCCTCTACCTTGACTAAGGTCCCAGTTCCAGCTGAAAAAAAAACAAACAGCCTCAAAGCATGATGCTGCCACCACCATGCTTCACCGTGGGTATGGTGTTCTTTTGGTGATGTGCAGTGTTGTTTTTGCACCAAACATATCTTTTGGAATTATGGCCAAAAAAGTTCAACCTTGGTTTCATCAGACCATAACACATTTTCCCGCATGCTTTTGGGAGACTTCAGATGTGTTTAAATTTAGCCAGGCTTGGATGTTTTTCTTCGTAAGAAAAGGCTTCCGTCTTGCCCCTTAGCCAAGACATATGAAGAATACGGGAGATTGTTGTCACATGTACCACACAGCCAGTACTTGCCAGATATTCCTGCAGCTCCTTTAATGTTGCTGTAGGACTTTTGGCAGCCTCCCAGATCAGTTTTCTTCTCATCTTTTCTTGTCCAGTTCTTGGTAATGTCACTGTTGCCTCATATTTTCTCCACTTGATAATGACTGTCTTCACTGTGTTCCATGGTACTGTATATCTTATGCCTTGGAAATGCTTTTATACCCTTCTCCTGACTGATACATTTTAACAATGAGATCCCTCTGGTGCTTTGGAAGTTCTCTGCGGATCTTGGCTTTTGCTGTAGGATGTGACTACGAAAATGTCAGGAAAGACCTACTAGAACAGCTGAACTTTATTTGGGGTTAATCAGAGGCAATTTAAATGATGACAGGTGTGTACTGACTCCTATTTAACATGATTTTGAATGTGATTGCTTATTTCTGAACACAGTTACATCCCCAGTTATAAGAGTATGTGCACCCCCCCCCCCCCCCCAAAAAAAAATTACAGTTTCTTTTTCAAATGAGTTGTACAGTTTATAGGTCACATTAAAGGTGGAAACAGTTCTGAATTTATTTATCTTTGTCTCATTTTTTTACATCACAGAAACCTGACATTTTAACAGGGATGTGTATGTGTGTGTATATATATATATATATATTATTATTATTATTATACAGGATTTATATAGCGCCAACAGTTTGCTCAGCGCTTTACAATATAACGGGAGACAATACAGCAACAATGCAGTTCAATACAAGAGGGAAAGGAGGGCCCTGCTCCTTGGAGCTTACAATCTAGGATATATATATATATATATATATATATATATATATATATATATATATACTGTTTATATATAAAACTTGGTTTTACAAATAAACATTTAAAGTAGTAGTAAAGTCATTCTTTTCTCCTGTACCTACAGGTAAGCCTATATATATTAACCTCTTGCCGACCGCGCATAGCCGAATGACGGCTTCACCGCGGCCGGCCAGTTCTGAGTGGACGTCATATGACGTCCTCCCAGAACGCGCTCTCCTGCGCGCCCCAGGGGGCGCGCGCCCGGCGATCTCCGTGATCGCTGTGTCCTACGGATCACATCTGATCACGTGATGTGGTGAAAGGCCGATCCCACCGGCCTTTTACCACGTGATCAGCGGTGTCCAATGACACGCTGATCACAGGGAAATGCAAGTGCCGGTTCTCGGCTGCACTTTCCTCACGCTGTCAGATCGTGAGGAAAGTACTGCCGAGAACCAGCAGTTGTCAGAGCGGGGATCGGCACCGATCATCAGGGCACTGATGATCAGTGCCCTGATGATCGGTGCCCAGCAGTGACACCCGCAAGTTCCGACCAGCAGTGCGCCCACTAGCCCCGCCCACCTGTGCCCAGCAGTGCCCCCACCTGTGCCCAGCAGTGCCCCCACCTGTGCCCAGCAGTGCCCCCACCTGTGCCACTCTGCCTGTGCCCAGAAGTGCCACCTACATGTGCCCAGCAGTGCCACCCACCTGTGCCCACCCACCTGTGCCCACCCACCTGTGCCCACCAGTGCCACCCACCTGTGCCCACCAGTGCCACCCACCTGTGCCCGCCCACCAGTGCCGCCCACCAGTGCCGCCCAGCAGTGCTGCCAGTCAGTGCCACCAGTCAGTGCCCAGGGGTTGTGCCAGTCAGTGCCGCCAGTCAGTGCCCAGAAGTGATGCCAGTCAGTGCCGTCTATCAGTACCCATCATCAGTGTCACCTATCAGTGCCGCCTATCAGTGCTGCATATCAGTGCCGCCTATCCGTGACCCCTAATTAGTGCTGTCTATCAGTGCCGCCTATCCGTGCCACCTCATTAGTGCTGCCTATCAGTGCCCTTTAGTGCTGCCTATCAGTGCCCATCAGTGCCGCCTATCAGTGCCCATCAGTGCCGCCTCATCAACGCAAATCAGTGAAGGAGAAAAAATACCTGTTTGAAAAATTTTATAAAAGAAACAAATAAACTTTTTTTTTTTTTTCAAATTTTTTGCACTTTTTTTAATTTATAGCGCAAAAAGTAAAGCGCCCAGTGGCGATTAAATACCACCAAAAGAAAGCTCTATTTGTGAGAAAAAAATGATCAAAATTTCATTTGGGTACAATGTTGCATGACCGCGCAATTGTCAATCAAAGTGCGGCAGCGCTGAAAGCTGAAAATTGGCCTGGTAAGGAAGGGGGTATAAGTGCCTGGTAGGCAAGTGGTTAAGGCTTACCTGTAGGTACAATAAATATCTTCTAAATGTGCACTGTTACCTTAGCGCCAGTGATGTCACCAGCGCATGAACACTGTGCTCCAAATGGACGGAATGCCATCCATTGAGAGGGCTGTGCCACAGCTGAGGCTCCCTCGTGCATGCGTGAGAGTGGTGTCATCGCAGTTTGGCCAGTCAGGGAGCTGAGACAGTGCTGATGCATACTAGCACATACTCGTTTGAGATACATACTAGCACATTATGCTCTTAAATTTCAGGGAGATTTTTAGTTAGCTGAAAAGAGAGCACAGCATTGGCTCCCTTATTCTGAATGAAACCTTCTAATAGGGGATGAGCCACTGCAAAAAGTCATTGACATTTGTGTGTACATTTCAGTTTAGAGGAGATGTGTCACTTCCCCCAAGGGACAAAGTACATGTAACACCCGGTCCTGTACTGATCCTTAGCTGCCTTCTGCATTAAAAGCGCAAACTCCATATCAAGCTAAAGCCCAATCTATGGATCTTCCTATAGGGGAGGTACAGCACAACCTTGTAATCACTGCCCTCTCTCTAAGGTTGCTTTCACACTGATTTATTTTTCTTCCGCTTTTACGTTTCAGAAAATGTTGTGTTTTTGGCGCAGTTTTTGAGTCGCATGTTTTAAAAAGCTCACCGCAAATGTGGTAAAAAGCGCCAAAAGCACTGTAAGAACTCATATGCTTTTTTTTCCACAGATCAGTATGAACGTCTAAGATTTCAACTGTCAGCAGCTGTGCAGCAATGACTTTTCATTCACAAATTCAGCAGTAAATGATCAGTCGGTGCTGGCAGGGTTGTGTGATAGATCTGCAGCTGCTAGTAAATATACATAGTACCAGATCATATCAAAAGCCCCACAGTGCTGACTGATCTCTTACAGTTGAATTTGTGAATAAACAGTCATTGCTGTGGGGCTGTGTGATAGATCTTCTGGCACAGTGTGTGTTTACTAGCAGCTGCAGATCTATCACACAGCCCTGCCAGTGTTTGTGTTCATTCACAAATTCAGTAGTAAACAATCAGTCAGCGCTGCAGGGCTATTTAATAGACCTGCCACTACAGTGTATTAGGTGCATGCTTGAAATGAGTGCCATCATTCAGCACACCAGGGGTTGGGGTCACTTCCATTCACAAAACAAGAAAAAGATTAGTCAGTGCTGAGGAGCTATGTGATCTATCCATAGTATGTTTACTAGCAGCCATAGATCTATCACACAGCCCCACAGCAAAGCTGCGTGATCTATCTGCCAGATGCTAGTAAACATGCACTGCAGCAACAGATAGATCACATAGTCCCTTAGCTCTGACTAATATTTTGCTTGTTTTTTGAATGAAGCTGAACCCAACCCCTGGTGTGCTGAATGACGGCACTCACCTCAACCCTGGTGTCCTGACAGCACCCGTTTCAAGCATGCACCTGCTGCTAGAGACAAGTGGTGACAATCAACCCTCATTGAAAATGTATTTTAGTAGAAGTGTGGTCAGAAAGCAGTCGGAGGAGGGGGAGCAAGCTGTCCCACTACGCTGCTTGCCAGCTGCAGGGCAGATCAGAATGCATTTAGTCTCCTGGGCGATAAATTAATATTTGAAAAATTAAGTTATATTTCTTCTTTAAGCTACTGAGGCTTGTAAACTGCAGGCTTTTTACAATAAAGAGTCAAATGGGAATCTGGCAATATGTGAAACATATCCTAAAGCTCCACCTCCTGGTTCAAAGGAATTATTCAAAATATTAACATACAAAAAATGCACAAAAGCACTACACATTCCCTTTAAGTGTTTCCCATTTTCTCTCTATATATATGAGGTGTGCTGTCGTCATGTATTATTTTGTCGATTTCTAGGCAATCGGAGAATTCATTTTGGTTAATAGAAATGTGAAGGTTAAACCAAGAGGCAATATCTACAGTCTAAATGAAGGCTATGCCAAATACTTTGATGCAGCAGTCACAGAATATCTCCAGAAGAAAAAGTTCCCAGAGGTATGTTTAAATGGTAATCTATGTAGACATGAAGATTTCAGGAAATGCCAGAAGATTCCGTTAGACTAGCCATAGATGGTCAGATGTCTTCCTGAGACTGAGGGGTAGGGAAACATGATGACAACTATGCAGTTGTGCAACTTGACTAATATGATAAAGTGGTGTATAACGCTTAGTACCTGTTTAGCTGAGAAGAGGCAAAGTTTAGGTAAGTTCCACTGAGAGTTTCCAACAACCTTGAAATTCTGTATGTCTGGTAATGGTTGGAATGATATATTCCACTCATTATCAGATATACAGAATTTCAAGGTTGCTGGAAATTCTCAGTGGAACTTGCCTAAATCATGGTATGTTGCACTGTACTTTACTGTGCCAAAACTGTTTGACAGATGACCACATGAAAGCAGGTTCTCCTTGACCTTTAACCTTATGGTAGTTTCCCACTCCGCCATGTTGGTAGTACTGCTAGACAGTGGTGTATTTAGGTTTTGTGCTGCCCTAGGCAATACAAAAATGGTGCACACAATCCCCCCCCAATGAGAGAGTGAGAGAGTTCAATGATCGTGTGTGTGTATGTATATACAGTTGTGTTAAAAATAATAGCAGACATCACTAACCTGATCAATCACTGTTTTTGGTAGAAATGATATTTCTACATGGCAAATAATTTACTAGCAGGTGTAGTAGAGTAATAGAAATCCAACAGACCCAACAGTCATGACATGCATGCTGCTGATTCTGTGTAATTGAATCACCAATTGAAAGGGACATGTTCAAAATAATAGCAGTGTGGAGTTCTATTAGTGAGGTCTTTCATTCTTTGAAAAACAGGTGGCAATTATTGCCCTTATTTATGGAAGGAAGGCAGCAAATGTTGTACATGCTGGTTAGAGTGCATTTCTCTCTGAAATTCTGAGGAAAATGGTTCGTTCCAGACATTGTTCAGAAGAACAGCTTACCTTGATTAAAAAGTTGATTGGAGAGGGGAAAACTTATAAAGAAGTGCAGAAAATGATAGGTTGCTCAGCTAAAATGATCGCAAATGCTTTAAAATGGCAACCAAAACCTGAAAGACGTGGAAGAAAGCGAAAAAACTACCATTCGAATGGATAGAAGAATAGCCAAAATGGCAAGGACTCAGCCAACAATCAGCTCCAGGAAGATCAAAGAAGGTCTAAAGTTACCTGTGAGTACTGTTACAACTAGAAGACGCCTATGTGAAGCCAAGCTATCTGCAAGAAGCCCCCGCAAAGTCCCACTGTTGAAAAAAAGACATGTGCTGAAGAGGTTACAATTTGCCAAAGAGCACATTGACTGGCCTAAAGAGAAATGGCGCAACATTTTGTGGACTGATGAAAGTAAGATTGTTCTTTTTGGGTCTAGTGGCCGGAGACAGTTTGTCAGACGACCCCCAAACACTGAATTCAAGCCACAGTACACTGTGAAGACAGTGAAGCATGGTTGCACAAGCATCATGATATGGGGATGTTTCTCATACTATGGTGTTGGACCTATTTATCGCATACCAGGGATCATGGATCAGTTTGAATACATCAGAATACTTGAAGAGGTCATGCTGCCTTATGCTGAAGAGGAAATGCCCTTGAAATGGGTGTTCCAACAAGACAACGACCCCAAACACACCAGTAAACGTGCAACATCTTGATTCCAGACCAACAAGATTGACGTTATGGAGTGGCCAGCCCAATCCCCGGATCTTAATCCAATAGAAAACTTGTGGGGTGACATCAAAAATGCAGTTTCTGAGGCAAAACCAAGAAATAGAGAAGAACTGTGGAATGTAGTCCAATCATCCTGGGCTGGAATACCTGTTCACAGGTGCCAGAAGTTGGTTGACTCCATGCAACACAGATGTACAGCAGTTCTCAGAAATAGTGCTTATACAACTAAATATTAATTAAGTGATTCAAAGGAAAGCAAAATCTTCAAACATTTTTCAGTTTATATAGTGAATGTTTGAGTTTGTAAAGAAGAATACAAACACTGCTATTTTTTTGAACAGTCTAATATTCACTTTTCTTCAATTTTTTTAGAGGAACAACACAACTTTGATATATTTTTCTTCATGTTTTGATTTGAAATAGAATGTGTAGTGTTCCCAATGCATTTGTGTGTATGGAAATAAAAGCTATTAGAAGGATTTTGAGCTTTATTCACTTTTTTCAACACACTGCTATTATTTTGAACACAACTGTATATATATATAATCATTGAACTCTCTCTCTCACGATTAAATATATATCAATGATTTTATATATATATATATATATATATATATATATATATATATATAGTATAATGATTATCTATGATATGGTAATTGTTCAATTGTAAAGTGCCAATCAATGTTTGTCAGTAAACCCATCAATCATACAGATTACACAGCTGGGTCTCCTGTATAATATGCATAGCACATGGGCGCTGCATGTCTCCTCCTACCCCTAGAATAAAGCCATCACCCTGATGGTGCCATCACCCTCTCCACCATCAGCAGACCCTGTACCTTCTGTATAGTTTGCTGGGTGACGTCTCCTTTCACTCTGGTCTGAGCAGAAAACATTATCCTAGATATTCCTAATATCTGCACCCTTTCTAGCCAGAGGATACTTAGTCTATGCAGCAAACGGGGGAGACAGTGCCAAATGGTATGACCTGTTCCTGATTCGATGGGATGCACCGGCCAGATTGCAGTTAATTTCTACAGAATCTTAATTTACAAAGTAATAAAAACATTGTGAGAGGTTATAAAATCAGTGGTGTAGCGGGGTGAAGATTTTGGTCCTCCCTGCATGGTATTGGTACGCTCCACAAGCTGGATTTCCTTTCTGTGAGCAAATACGCCCCTGCTGCTAGATATAATACTGCATAGTATAGTTTTCCATATCTCCCAATGTTCTTGAGATGAGCATAAAGTATGCAGGTAAAAGACTGACTCCTGCCCCACCCCCGTTACAGAGACCACAATGATGATTTGTTAAACCCACAAATGCTTTTTTCTCTACATTGAAATGACACTGGTAGTTGAACAGTACATTTTAATACTGGTCTGGTACCAGAATTACAAAATACTGGTACTTCAGACCAAAAAGAGGCAGCTGAGGAGGAAAGGACAGAAGGATTTGGTTTCAAAAAAGGGACAGTCTCTTCAAATTAGTGACAGTTGGGAGCTGTGGTTTGCAAGCTTTAAAAAGAGTGTATCTCAGTTGTGCTAGATATATTTTTATTTTTTCTCTTGTAATAGGATGGCAGTTCACCTTATGGAGGACGATATGTGGGTTCCATGGTGGCTGATGTGCACCGAACACTGGTCTATGGAGGAATCTTCTTATATCCTGCAAACTCTAAAAGCCCAAAGGGAAAGGTAACTTCTTTTTTTCTGTATAAAATAGGCAGATGGTCAATGTGGATGTACATTAATGTATGTTATCATAATTATGTATTTATATAGATTGAACACAAATCTTCTGTAAAAGTCAAATGTCTGTTCTTAAATAGTACACGCATACAATACATTGTTTCTATGTTGACCTTCATTCATCTGCTGGTGTATAGAACATAATGTACTAAATAAGGAACGTAAAACACTCTGAATTACTTTGTGTTATCCCCTTACCCCTTTTAGCAGCTGTGCTTAGGTAAAAAAAAATGTATATGATCAATATATTACCATTTGCCAATGTCTGCCCAGTATATAAAGTAAAACCGATCATTTTCAATTGTACCGTCTAATCAAACAAAACACTGGGTTCCTGAAATTTCTTCATGGTATAAGAGTGTCTAGACAGTTCCCAGTGTAATCCACTGTTGGGGCTCTTTACTAAAACTGGAAAGTACAAAATCTGGTACAACTCTGCATAGAAACCAACCAGCTTTCAGGTTTTATTGTCAAAGCTTAATTGAATAAGCTGAAGTTAGAAGCTGGTTGAGTGCTCCAGCTTTACTAAACCTACCCTTGTGAGTACTTATAGATTTCATTCACCAAGTACTGAATGCATTAACATTTATCCAGCACAGTATTTTCCAATTGATGATGCAGTTTTGCATTCCTGTTTTTTTTCATGCAAAATTTCCACCAAAGTGCACATACAGTATGCATATTATGCTCTGTATCAGTAAAACAAATGTATTGAAACCAGAGGATCAGTATGACACAGCCAACTAGCATTTTTGGGGAGGTCAGCAGGGACAGCTTACGTATTTTTTTTTAGGTGTACTTTAAAATTTAAAGCCCATTAACATGTCACAAATCCTAATCTCCAGTGTACTAATAATAATGATCTAATCTTAATTTCATATTATCTAACAGCTGAGGCTTCTGTATGAGTGCAATCCCATGGCCTTTGTCATGGAAAAGGCTGGAGGAATGGCCACCAATGGACTGGAGAATGTGTTGGATATAGTTCCAGATAGTATTCACCAGAGAATGCCCATAGCCCTGGGCTCTGTAGAAGATGTGAAGGAGTACATAGAGATTTTCAAGAAACACACCAAAAAATGAAAAAGCTGCTGGACTGAATTCCTAGAAAGAGGACCAAAGAACATAATACTTGTCAATGTTTAATGGTGAGCAGATCAATTCTAAACCTGGGTGCTGATTCACAGCAAGTGAATGTTCTGTATGGATCAGCTATCCACTGGGTGAATCAGTTTACTTAGTGAACTGGTAAAGGGGCCATTTGAACATCTTATCAATTCATTTGGAGTGTCTGTCAAATGACAAGCAAAATTCAGTGTCTGCTTTTCAGAATTTTATCCATGATCTTTCATAGATCCTCAGGAACACAACTTTCTAAAATTCGTCAGGTCTGCTTAAAAAATGTGAATAAATTTTTATATTTACCTATGACTAAGTCTTGTGTATTTCTTTAGTCTTCTTAAGAGTTTTTAAAGATGACCCACATTAGCGCCGGGGGCAGAAAGAATGTGGAAAAACCTCAACGATTGCCCCATTGCTGCAGGTAAGCAGGATGTCCTCGAATTCCCTGCTGATCAACAGTTTTATAGGTTTACAAGAAATTGTAAAGGTTTCCTATTATTCTACTTTTTCTACAAAACTGGAGAATGTTTGAAATTTCCTGTTAATGATTACCTTTCATTTTCAACATGAAGCTATCTGTGCAAACTGGTGCAGTACATTGGCATTCATTTTGAATGGCACCCCAATGTACATCCCTAATGCATCACAGACCTGTACTTCAGTGAACACTGGAAACTAAAAAAGTGCAGCTCTGTTACAAAGTGTGTTGTAGTGTGTTGGCAGCCTAGTCAGCCTATTCAGAATAAATAGACTTTATTACCACATGCACGCGAAGGCACAACTAAGCCATTACTATGTATGTAGTAACACTCCGTAAAGGTAGAAGTCTCTTAAAAGTACAGAGTCTTCTGAAATTGTTTGCTTTGGGGGACTACATTTATTAGGAAAGTTTTATTTGCACTGAATGCAGAAAGTTTAGATGATTAGATTTATACAATGTGGTCAGGGTGTGACCATCTGTGACGTCAGCACGCATGCCAGGACCACATGGTGCGATCACGTGACCGCTGTTGCGGGAATCCATAAGGAACCAGTGTGTGGTGAGACAGCAGAAGCGGCGGCCATTATATTGGAAGTGCTGTGTTCACAATGTGCATTATTTTTTAACTCAATGTGAGTGATATTTTAAGGGGGGATTTTTAAGGCAATAAATGTGTTTACAGAATCACACTATGTGGCTGTTTTATTTTACCCATATATGGATTGCAAATAACATCATATAATCTGGATGATGAGGAGATCGGGGCGAGAGTGATCCATGTTATACTGATTGGAGGTTGTTGTTTTGGGTCACTGACCGATTATCTTACTATCGCTTTTACAACCATTCAGCAATAAGGAGGTTGATTTGCTACTGAGTTTCCACTGCTGTTTATTCACCAGCTTCTGGTGAGTGTTACGTTCAATGAGGTGATAATCACTGCAGGATCAAATGGATGGTGGATCAAGTTACCTTAAAGAGATATCACATCACTGAAATGAACTGAACTTTTTTCACACTATTTGTTTCACTTTGCTGGAACTTTTACTAATACATATTTTTTTTTTCTTTTATAATTTGTTTGTTATTGGATATTGGTTTATTTTAGATCCTTTTATTAAAGGGCAATTTAATATGACGGAGCACTGGTTATGTGTACCTTTCTAGTCACTGTATATTGATTTTATGAGTTGTTTAAAATGGCTGCTTTGGTATACTATATTTATTATTTAATTTATGTGTCACTTTCATCATCACTAAAGCGCAGAGATATAGGCTGACATTTACAGCTTATATACTGTTTATATAGATCTATACAATGCTGGAACTGAACCTTTGCTTGTAGCGAATGTGGAAACTTCCAATCAGCAGAAAGTGGGCTATACCTGACCTTTAGCTCAGAAAGCAAGCTTTATACAATTTATAATAAATCTAAGAGTCACTCCTACTGAGCTATTGACCAGAATCAATCTGTTACAACAATGGTTTAAAACTAAATCCTAGCTTGGACCAATGTAGATATGTACGTGCAAGGCTGGTGCTAAACTATTTTGCACCCTAGGCAAGACCAGCTACTTGTGCCTCCCCCCCCCCCAAATAAATAAATAAATAATTCTAAAACCAACAGAAAATATTAAATCAACAAACTATGAAACTGCTAAATTTCTTTTAATTTGCAAAAATAATTGCCATAAGATGCCACCAGCACCAATTTTAACCATTAGCCGCCCGGCCAATGGCCGTTTGGCGGCTTCAAAAGTGTCTCTGCACTCCGGGTGCACGCCATTTGGCGTGCTCCCGCACATGCGCAGTTTGCGCTAATGCAGAGCGGCGCAGCAGTGCGATCTGTCACCGGCCATGCACCTCGGACACGGCCGATGACAGATCCGAGTACCGGCTCCCGTTGCTGGTACCATGTGACCTGCTGTGACCAATCACAGCAGGTCACATGACAGTTGTATACAATGGATGGCTTCATTCATGATGCCATCCATTGTATACTAGTGCCTAGCTGTGAATGGTCACAGCTAATCACATGTCATGTGATTAGCTGTGACCAAATCACAGCTAAGCACAAAAAAAAAAAAAAAAAAAAAAAAGCTGAATGAATCGATTTCATTCAGGTAAATGCTTGCTTATAGCAAAGTAATTCTTTGCTATAAGCAAATTGTGTAAAAAAAAAAAAAAAATACTGATCACTTCCCCAAAGTAGTACAATGTTACTATGGTAACATTGTACTACTTTGGTCATAGTAAAATATGAAAAAAAAATCTTAAAAAAAAAAAAAAAAATGTAATAAAAAATTAAATATAATAAAAAAAAAAAATATATATATATATTTTTTTTTCATACTGTCACCAGTCAGTGTCCCTGTTCACCGCCATGCCAGTTATATGATGACGCTGTACTGCACTGGTGACAGTATGTAAAAAAAAAAATAGTGAAAATAATTTTTTTAATTTTTTCATTTTCCAAAAAATTATGACAAAAAAATACAACTTCAAAAAACTCACCATGCCTCTTATGAAGTACGTCGGACTGTCTACTCTGCAAAAAGGGGTCATTTGGGGATATCTGTACTATTCTGACATTCTTGGACCTCAAGAAATTATATTGGCTGTCAGTACTTCAGGATTGATCAATATTCAGATCTATACCATAGTTTGTGAACTCTATAACTTTCCTACAAACTAAATAATACATCCTAATAAAATAAACTTATATATAAAATCTATATATAAAATCGAGCGCAGTGTATAGGTGTAAGTACGGTAGCTGCTTGCACAAAAAGGCACCTCGGGAACCTCCAAAGTAATTGATAAAGAATGAGAGTGCAGCGCTAACCCAAATAGCGATTAAACATATGATAGACCACATATGATAGTGGATCAGTAAAATGTCAGTGTAAGTTCATCAGATGTGCTGAAAATGCATACAGTCTCCAGTATGTAAAAAACCAAAAGTAGTGACTTTCAGAAATGATAATAGCCAAATAATGCACTAACCAGATAGCGCATATTCAAGCGCATGGAGCATTTAAGACCTGCCCCTGGTGCTCAGCCACTGTATCACTGGAGCCAGGAGATGTCATCTATAGGGTGACCACTAGATGTCATCTATCCGGATGGAAGCTGAGTCCAGCCACTGTATTAGAGGATCAGGCGGATGTCATCTATAGGGCGACCACTAGATGTCATCCGTTCCAGGAGGAGCTGTGTCATGGATCCAGGGATGTCACTTGCAGATGTGTCCTTTGCTCAGCACAGCCCCAGGACCTACAGAATTACAGGCTCCCCAGAAATAAAGAGCCCGTGGAAAAAGGTCTCAAATAGTGTGATATCGTTTATTAAAGTAGGTAAATAATCAGAAAAGAACTTACTAACAACGGTTTAGCTGCTCATAAACGGCCAGACCAGAGGTACATGTACACAGGATATAAATAGCTTGGCACTTCCCTAACGCGTATCGTGTGAGTACACATCATCAGAGGGACTGTGCCAGTGGTAAAAGGAGTGTTTTTATACATAAAAAAGCGCCAAAATAAATGGCCGCCGCGAACGCTAGTGCGCATGCGCGACCGCGCGACCGCTACTGCGCATGCGCGAACCGGCAATAACGGCGCCGCCGCATTGCGGTGTATTTTGGCGCTTTTTTATGTGTACATGTACCTCTGGTCTGGCCGTTTATGAGCAGCTGAACCGTTGTTAGTAAGTTCTTTTCTGATTATTTACCTACTTTAATAAACGATATCACACTATTTGAGACCTTTTTCCACGGGCTCTTTATTTCTGGGGAGCCTGTAATTCTGTAGGTCCTGGGGCTGTGCTGAGCAAAGGACACATCTGCAAGTGACATCCCTGGATCCATGACACAGCTCCTCCTGGAACGGATGACATCTAGTGGTCGCCCTATAGATGACATCCGCCTGATCCTCTAATACAGTGGCTGGACTCAGCTTCCATCCGGATAGATGACATCTAGTGGTCACCCTATAGATGACATCTCCTGGCTCCAGTGATACAGTGGCTGAGCACCAGGGGCAGGTCTTAAATGCTCCATGCGCTTGAATATGCGCTATCTGGTTAGTGCATTATTTGGCTATTATCATTTCTGAAAGTCACTACTTTTGGTTTTTTACATACTGGAGACTGTATGCATTTTCAGCACATCTGATGAACTTACACTGACATTTTACTGATCCACTATCATATGTGGTCTATCATATGTTTAATCGCTATTTGGGTTAGCGCTGCACTCTCATTCTTTAAATAATACATCCTAATTTGGGTTATTTTCACCAAAGACATGTAGTAGAATACATCTCGGCCTAAATTTATGAAGAACAATTATTTATTTGTAAACTTTTATAACAGAAACAAAGAAAAATGTGTTTTTTTTCAAAATTTTTGGTCTTTTTTTGTTAATTTAGCAAAAAATAAAAACCCCAGCGGTGATTAAATACCACCAAAAGAAAGCTCTAGTTGTGTGAAGAAAATGATAAAATTTTAGTTTGGGTACAATGTTGTATGACCGCGCAATTGTCATTCAAAGTGTGAGAGCGCTGAAACCTGAAAAATGGCCTTGGCAGGAAGGTGTAAAATTGCACGGTATTGAAACGGTTAAAGACAAAATATATGTTAACCAAATATAAATGGACTGTATTAACCAACGAGACAGAAATAAACAAATAAAAAAGGGGATTGAGTTACAAAACTCTACAGTGATCAGCATCCGCCAGCCAGCTTGCAGTAAGGGACTGTGTCTGAGAGGAACACTGGAAGGAGCTGCAGCTCAGCAGCTACACTGGCCCCAGACACCCAGCATCTTCCTCTGTCTTTTCTTCCTACCCCTCTGCTGCCCCTCCCTTCACCTGAAGGATCATTCATGACGTAGCGGTGTCCCACACGATCAATCAGCATCTGCTCCCCCTCACCCCGACCATTGTCTGCCCCCCTCCTCCTCCGTTCACCTCCATGACCTGCCATCCTCTTAGGCTCGGCTCACCTCTGATGGCTGCTGCTGGGGTGCAGAGTACAGGCTCTGTCTCTCAGTGAGGACAGGCGGCCTCCAAGAACTACTTCCCTCCCATACACATTGGGCCCCGATCATCCTAGTCATATAGGGTTAACCCTGCAACCAGAGCACACCCCCACCTATTGATTGGCTCCAACTGTGTAGAAGAAGGCAGATCCAGCGCTGAACATGCCTTATCCGGTCATTAGCCGGCTCCCTGTTACAGCTGGAGGATCGTGTGTGTACTGGAGATGTACAGACCAATCCTCCAATCAGGACTGCTGTCCTGGGCTAATATCATAACTTCCCATCCTAGGGGAAGCTGACACTTGTCTGCTACATGAAATATTGTCATATATATATATACAGTTGTGGCCAAAATTATTCAACCCCCAATGCTGTAAAGGGGTTTAGGGACTATAGTGTACATTTGGAATTGTATTCAGAATCAAATCCTACAAGGACGTTGTAACTACCCAAATGCAACTAAAATGACATCAATTGTTTATGTAATACAGTAGTAAATGGTTCTTATGTGGTTTCTTCATTGCCACAATTATTCAACCCCTTAAAGACTACCACTCTGAAGAACAGAGGTTCATACAGGTGCTTTCCATCAGGTATTGAAAACACCTGTGGATGTCACCGAGCAGCAATCAAGCATAATAAGCACCAATTAGGCAGCTTTAAAATGACTGTGATACTCAGCTCCTTCTAGACATTTACTGGTGTGGTTACAAACATGGTGAAGGCAAGAGAATGGTCCAGGAAGACAAGAGAAGAGGTGATTTCTCTTCACAGGAAGGGCAATGGCTATAAGAAGATTGCAAAGATGTTAAACATACCAAGAGACACCTTAGGAAGCATCATTCGCAAATTCAAGGCAAAGGGCACTGTTGAAACGCTACCTGGTCGTGGCAGAAAGAAGATGCTGACTTCGACTGCTGTGCGCTACCTGAAGCGTAGAGTGGAGAGAAGTCCCCGTGTGACTGCTGAGGAACTGAGAAAAGATTTGTCAGATGTGGGTACAGAAGTTTCAGCCCAGACAATAAGACGCACACTGCGTAATGAAGGCCTCCGTGCCAGAACTCCCAGGCGTACCCCCTTGCTGTCTCCAAAGAATAAGAAGAGTCGACTGCAGTATGCCAAAAGCCATGTGGACAAACCACAAAAGTTGTGGGATAGTGTTCTGTGGACTGATGAAACAAAATTAGAACTGTTTGGGCCCATGGATCAACGCTATGTTTGGAGGAGGAAGAACAAGGCCTATGATGAAAAGAACACCTTGCCTACTGTGAAGCATGGTGGAGGGTCAATCATGCTTTGGGGCTGTTTTGCTTCTGCAGGTACAGGGAAGCTTCAGCGTGTGCAAGGTACCATGAATTCTCTTCAGTACCAGGAGATATTGGATGGAAACGTGATGCAGTCCGTCACACACCTGAGGCTTGGGAGACGTTGGACCTTTCAACAGGACAATGATCCCAAGCATACCTCCAAGTCCACTAGAGCATGGTTGCAGAGGAAAGGCTGGAACATTTTGGAGTGGCCATCGCAGTCACCAGACTTAAATCCGATTGAGAACCTCTGGTGGGACTTAAAGAAAGCAGTTGCAGTGCGCAAGCCTAAGAATGTGACTGAACTGGAGGCCTTTGCCCATGAAGAATGGGCGAAGATACCCGTAGATCGCTGCAAGACACTTGTGTCAAGCTATGCTTCACGTTTAAAAGCTGTTATAACTGTAAAAGGATGCTGTACTAAGTACTAAGATTGAATGTCACTTTGGGGTTGAATAAAACTGATAATGCTGTGAGCACAGAAAAGACATTTGTGGTTATTTCATTATAACTGTTATGTTATATTTGTCTGACCTACAAGTGCCTCTTTAATGTAAATGTAAGCAAGATGACTGAATGATCAAAAGCAATGTCAAACTGGCCAAAACACTCAATTTCAGTGGGGGTTGAATAATTTTGGCCACAACTGTATATACATACATATGTACTAAATGGTCATGTGTGTAGACAGGCTGCGATACAATTGTGCAGAAGAAAGATATCCTCATTCCTTCATCATTCCCTGTGTATGAGGAGAGGGGGACTCTGCAGATAAATGGAGAATTCATACAAGAGGTCCATAGTCCACACAGAGAGAGTGCTGTGCCCAGGTGCCCCCAGGTGGCAGTGCACCCTAGGCAGCTGCCTAGTTTGCCTAGTGGAAGCATCGGGCCTGTGTACGTGTTATATCTGGCTCATCCTTGTGGAAGCTGTAATTCACTGTAGTAGGAAAAGAATTAAAAAAATAACTTCTAAAGTAATATAAGTAGTTTGACTGTTGAAATATTTGTGCATTGTAACAAACACAGTTCAGTAGTGACAATCTTTTCTCTTACTGTTCATTTTTAGGAACAAGGGAAATGTGCTCAATGCATCGCCATTCTAATTAAATCTATGAAATAAGTTTTGACTGGAGTTCTGATTTCAGTTCACAGATTTATAAATCCAGAGTTTATAGCTGGAGCCCATAGTGCCAACACTTCTGAACACTGTTACATCCAATTATTTATTTACTTTATGTATGATAATATAGGGAAACAAACTAATGATAATAGAAATATGTCTGTTTTCCCCATTGAAAATAATGATTCAGTGTATACTGATAAATATTCATAAATGAAGGTTTGCCCTTCTCCAGGTGATTGCAAACATCAGTACCTTGTAATGATTAATGCTCAGTATTGCACACTAACTCTTAGATGTAACGAGAGATGGTAGCCCGACCTTTAAATAAATGTCACCGTGTATGCCATTATTAGTCTGCTAAAAATATAACAGTTTCTTACTTGGGATACAGTTGTGCTCAAAAGTTTGCATACCCTTGGAGAATTGGTAACATACAGTATGTACCATTTTTAAAGAAAACATGAGTGAGCAGGCAAAACACATTTCTTATGGGATTAATTTTCAGCTGTAGGTGAATGGCACAACAGAATGGCACAATCATAAAACAAAACATGGCAACAAGAAAACAAATGAAATGACCCCTGTTCAAAAGTCTGAATACGCTTTGTTCTTAATATTGTGTATTGCCCCCTTTAGCATTAGTGACAGTGTGCAGTGTTTTGTAATAGTTGTCTATGAGGCCCCAAATTCTTGCAGGTGGTATAGCTGCCCATTCGTCTTGTCAAAAATGCTTCCAGGTCATGCAAAGTCTTTGGTCTTCTTGCATGAACTGCACTTTTGAGATCTCCCTGGAGTGGCTGAATGATATTAGGGTCAGGAGAATGTGATGGCCACTCCAGAACCTTTAACTTTTTGCGCTTTAGTTCTTTTCTGCTCCCCATGGCTCAGTATCTAGCCTGCTCAGTGCATCCACATGAGAACTAATTGGCTATTTATACACAAACAGTAATTGCCATTTAAAAAAGCCACAAATGTGGGAAATTAACCTTTAACTGCTTCCCCGCTGCCCTATAGCAGAACTACTGCTACAGGGCTGCACAAAATCACATATATAAATGTGATTTTCTGGGTAGGGGGTGCGTGCACACCGCCCTACTCGCGCTGCCATTGGCGGCTACAAATGTCGATCACCAGGTCCCGGCCGGCACCCGACGATTGCCGAAGAACAGTGACAGGGGAGAGTCCTGTGTGTAGACAACACAGGTCTCTCTCCTGCCAGCAGTAACATGCTGCTGTGTACTTCTCTGCACAGCAGAGAAACAGACAGTAGCATGTTTCCCTAGTGAAACACACACAGCACATAAAGTAATATAGCACACAGTTAACCCTTTGATCACCCCAGATGTTAACCCCTTCCTGCTCAGTGTCATTAGTACAGTATCCGCGCCTTTTATTAGCACTGATCACTGTATTAGTGTCACTGGGGATGTCAGTGGTAGTTAGTCAGTTCCCCCCGTGTCAGAATGCCCGCCGCAGTTCCGCTATAAGTCAGTGATCACTGCCATTACTAGTATATAAAAACAAATTCCAGTATATATACCGCTATTTGTAGATGCTGTAACTTTCACATAAACCAATTAATTTTCATGTATTGGGATTTTTTGTAGCAAAGACATGGAGCAGAATACATTTTGGCCTAAATTTATGAAAATCTGATTTATAATTTTTTTTTTACTGGATATGTTTTATAGCAAAAAGTAAAAAATATTGTTGTTGTTTTTTAAAAATTGTCATTTTTTGTTTATAGCGCAAAAAATAAAAAATCGCAAAGTTGATCAAATACCACCAAAATAAAGCTCTATTTGTGGGGAAAAAAAGGACACAAATTTCATTTGGGTGCGGCGTTACATGACTGCACAATTGTAATTTAAAGTAACACAGCGCCGTATCACAAAAAATGGCCTGGTCAGGAAAGAGGATAAATCCTGTGGAGGGCAAGTGGTTAAAATTGCCATTTTAACCACTTTCCCGCCACCCTATAGCAGATATACTGCTGCAGGGCGGCAGGTGTGCGCAAAATCTCATATATACACAGGATTTCACATTTCCGGGTAGGGGGCGAGCGCACACCACGTGTGCACCCTACCCGCGCCACTATTCGCAGCCGCGGCTGTCAATCACTGGGTCCCAGCCGGTGATTACCCGCCGGCGCCCCGTGATTACCGAGCATCTCCGACAGGGAGGAGAACTGTTTTGTCTACTAACAGTTCTCCTCCCTGTCAGCTCGGGCACACTGCTTTGGATGGCTGTGCACAGCACAGCCATCCAAAGCAGTGTGCTTACAGTGAAGCACACTGACAGGGCCATTTGGGTGATTTCTGTTAACATTATGATTTAAAAAGGAGCCAAACAATAATTTAATAATAAATGGCTTCATATGATCACTATCCTTAAATAAAAGAGTTTGGCATGATTAGTCATATTTTCAATACCAATGCCAAAATGTCACAATTTCTGTCAGGGTATGCAAACTTTTGAGCACAACAGTATAATGTCAAGGCCTAAATAAATGTGAAAAATTACCATAAACCTGTTTATACTTCAGATATCATGCAAGTATTGTATAGTGGTGGTGGTAACTATTATATGATGTGAGCAGACACAGGTAAACAGATACTAGCAGCTAAAAATTAACAGCAGGAGACTTTTGTATAGGCACTAATAGAGTGCACTCAGCAGAATTTGTATCTGCAACTTTGTAATGTGACAGGCACTGTGCTGCAGTTCCCTGTACAGTGCCTTGAGAAAGTATTCATACCCTCTGAAATGTTCCACATTTTGTCATGTTAAAACCAAAAACGTAAATGTATTTTACTGGGATTTTATGTGATAGACCAACACAAAGTGGCACATAATTGTGAAGTGGAAGGAAGATGATAAATGGTATTCAACATTTTTTACAAATAAATATCTGAAAAGTATGGCGCGCATTTGTATCATTAGTAAGACCTCATCTAGAATATGCAGTTCAATTTTGGGCACCAATTCACAAAAAGGATATCGGTGAACTGGAGAAAGTACAGAGAAGGGCAACCAATCTGATAAGAGGAGAAACTCAGCTATTTTCTCTTTTGAGAGGAGGGGATTAAGAGGGGACATGATCAACATCTATACATACATAAGTGGTCCATATAGTGAACTTGGCGTAGATTCATTCACTTTAATCACTTCAAGTTTGGACACTTTTACCCTCTTTCAGTCCAGGCCAATTTGCAGCTTTCATTGCTATCACACTTTGAATGACAATTGTGCGGTCATGCAACACTGTACCCATATGAATTTTTTAGCATTTTTTTGGAACAGATAAACCTTTATTTTGGTAGTATTTATTCGCCACTGGGATTTTTTTTTTTTTTGCTATATAAATGAAAATGTCCAAAAATTTAGAAAAAAAGTGTTTTTCTTATAACATTTTGCAAATAAATAATCTTTCTTCATAAATCTTGGCCAAAATGTATTTGGTTATCTTTTTAGTAAAAACAATTACTAAAATTAGTTTATAACCAAAAATTATAATTTTTCAAAATGTTTTTATTACATTTAAAAAAAAAATTTATATTATTATTTATGTTTTTTTTTAACATACTGTCACTCTAGCAGTATAGTGTCACCATAGTGACACTGTACAACTTGTGGGAGGGTGATGAAGATTTTTTTTCTTTTTTTACACTGATTGCTTTTACACCCATAAAGGCTGTAAAAGCAATCATTTCTCCTTCTCTCTGGCTGCATTCTTGCAGCCACTGAGAAATACTGTGAGAGCTGTGATAGGTCACAGCTTGTCACATGGTACAAGGCTGTTGTGAATAGTCTTGTACCATGTGATCTCTTTGATCATTCACAGATTTCACTAGTAGTAAGCAATGATGTCAGGGAGTGACATCCTGCTTACTACTATTCATGTGATCATTGATTGGCCAATCAGTGATCACATGATCGGGACCTCGCACAGATGTCCTGTACAGTGATCGGTGTTCCGCTGTGTCCTCCTATGGTAGGACCGAGATGTTGTAGAGTTCCCCTTTAAACTCGAACACTTCTAGCAGAGCCTGTGTTTGTAAAAGCAAGGTTTTTGGCTCATCTTCCCCCCTCCCTTATTTCCTGTGTAGGGGTCTGCAGCTGGTGTTTTCTTATCTTTAGTTGCTGGCCAAGGTTATTCTGTAGAGTTTGGGAAGCCTTTTGAGTGTATAGAAAGTAGGAAAAGAATGTATGCCTTGTGACGTAATTGTTGGTATATACGCTTGTAAGAAGTTTTCTACAACTCACTCAGAAGATGAGGTCACAAGCCATCTGTTGAGTTAAAACAGAGCTGTTTTTAATAAAATAGTTGCTTCCTTCAGAAGTCCGAAAGTCCAGAGTTTTATCTGATTTTGCGGAAATTGCTACTACACTCCGGACACAGCGGGCACCGGATCGCGGTGCCTCGCGCTCCCAGGGAGTGTGCACAGCTTGTTTATGAACGGCAACCTGCTCCTGCACTGCTCCTGTCCGGCTGTTTATGTACATGGCCAGGACGAGAAGTGGTTAAGGTCATCACAGAGAACAAGAGTAAGAGTAACTCCACTTTTGTTCAGAAACAAAATTCCCCCCTGGGTGAACTATGAACAATGGAAGAATTTTGACAAACTTTGTTGTTGTTTCCTACTTTTTATTATTCAATCCAGTCACACAACCAGTATATTACATTTCTGGGGGGAGTTCTGTATACCATCTGTGTACAGAATGCCTCCAGGTAGCCATATAGCATTGCATTTTACAAAATATTACAGAATTGCAGATTGAAAAAGAAAAGGTACATTTTAATGACATTCAATTACAATATAACTTGTGTAGCAATTATATACATTATGCTTTTTTTTCCCCTGAAAGTGGAGTTACTCTTAAAATATTTTGTAGCTGCAGAGGCCCCAATGCTTAGCGTAAAATAAATGCTAACATTGAAAATGTGTTTCATGTTTGCATGCTGTAAAGTAAGCCATGCTGTTTATTATAACAAGGGGTTGCTGGCTGTGTCCTTGAAACTTTGCCCCTGTAAGATCATTGTGGCCTTTTAGAAGGTCTTCAGGCAGCTGTCAAAGTCATGAGGGGAAAGGGGGGGGGGGGGCATTGATGATCTGAGACGCTAAATGCACCCTTTCAGTTCCAGGTTTGTCTTTCAATTGAAAATGGCAAATAAATCATTCTTGTCTTCTGTTTATGTCATATGTATGTGTTACAGTGACATCTAATCAATGCAACTATGCTCCTTTTCATTTATAGTGCAGCTTGTATACTGAAAGTTAGCATCTCCCTAGTCCCTATGGGCAGGGCTGTCTGGAGCCTATAAATAAATAAATAAATTATTATTATTATTATACAGTATTTATATAGCGCCAAAGGGTTTGCTCAGCGCTGTACAATAGCAAGGGGGACAGAACATGAGACAAAACAGTAACAGTACAATACACCAGGGGTTCGAGGGCCCTGCTCTTTTGAGCTCACAATCTAATATGTGAAGAAACACTGAATATTCTGTTGTTAGCCATACTAACCAGACCTGAGTAAAAGGAAAATATAGTATACTATATTTTGAGACATTGTTGGTGGACTTTAACCACCTCCCACCCACTGTATTGGGGAATGAGAGACGGGCGGGAGCTCTCTTGTTCTGGGAGGACGTTAAATGTCATCCTCCTACTCTAGCTGCACATGAGCTCCTCTGGGGGTGTGCTGCATGGCGATTGGTGGTGTGCAGTGTCTCTAGGACACAGCAGATCACTGATCATGGTACAGAGCCGATGATGTATGATGTCCATTTCCTCAGAGCTTTGACTAGCTCTGAGGATAGTGACTCGTCCCCGAAACGCGTCAGACGGCTGACCACACTGACAGTCGGACACCGTGCCATTGTTATGGCAATCCTCACCTTCTTACAAAGCTTTACATGTTATATTTGTGAGTATGTTTTTGTCATTTTTACTTTTAAATAAACCTTGGATAATGCACTAGGGGTTTGCGCCTCCTGTTTGCTCTTTTCCAGTTGTTGATTTCCCTATCTGAGGAGGGCTGCATCTCCAAAACACTATCCATAGGCCACTTTGGTCCTGGTTTTCCTGGCCTTCTTTTGGCAATTTATTCCTGGAGCGCTGGAGAATTTTGACTCTGATATCTGTCAAGAGAAATATCTGTAAAGTTAGCCTTACACACATACCGTAGGTTTTTCTGTCATCAAAGCTGTTTATATTCCATGCCAACTGTTGTATTCAGATAACCACAGCCCCCGAGGTTGGCAAAATAGTCAAACAGTGAATGCATCTGATAGGATACAGTCACTGTTTTCCCAACAATTTTCCTACCCATCTCCTTTGATTTTTCATTCAATGTTTGTATAGCCAGGTGATGCCAACAGAGCAATCCACGGCTCGTATTCTGGCTGATTTGTCAGGAACAGGCTGAACATTGAGCTGTGTATGGAAAGCTTAAGGTCTTGTTCACTATTTGTCAGCATTTCTCAACACAGTGAAATACATAGACAAGCCAATTAGCCTTATGTCCCATTGTTTCAGTTCACACCAATGCACTGCATTGGTGTGTACTGAACAAAAGTAGGACAGGTTGCATTTTTACAAAGTACAGTGCATTATAAAACACTACATCGTATACATTGTAATGGTCTGTGGTATGTCATTTTTTTTGACATATCAATAAAGTTACAAAAAGATAAATATTGGCAGAGTCAGATCTTACACAATTAACTGTAGAGGATAGTCTCTTACTGGAAAACCCCATTACAGAAATGGGATCGGGTCCTTAAAAATATAAAACCACATAAGGCCTCTAAGTCAGACTACTTTATTCTGGCATATTACAAGGCATTTTCTGGATTGCTTGCTCATCCATTCACTCAGGGCTGCAATTCTATCTTAGGTGGTGATCCCTTGCCAAAGGATATTCGCAGCTACTATCGCTGTACTCCCCATTGACAGCAAGAACCTCACACAGTGCTGTAACTTTTGCCCCATTTTGCTATTGAATCTCAACCTAAAACTCCTCACTAAAATCTTAGAAAGATTACTACCATTAATCCCAAAGATTGACCACCAAGACCAGGTTGGCTTTGTCCTGATGCGGGAAGCAAAAGACAACCCTAGCAGAGCCATCAATGCAATCCATTGGGCACATTCTAATGCTGTGCCTACAATGTTACTTTAGTCCAGGGGTCCTCAAACTTTTTATACAGGGGGCCAGTTCACACTGTTGGGGGGCCGGACTATAGTTTGAAGAAAATATGAACAAATTCCTATGCACATATCTTATTTGTAGTGTAAAAAAACCAGGAAAAAACAATACAATATTTAAAATGCACTGTACACTAACGCACTGGACACCGCAATGCACTGTACACTGTAATGCACTGGACACCGCAATGCACTGTACACTAACAAACTGGACACCTCAATGCACTGTACACTGTAACGCACTGGACACCACAATACACTGTACACTGTAACGCACTGGACACCGCAATACACTGTATACTGTAACTCACTGGACACCGCAATACACTATACTGTAACGCACTGGACACCACAATGCACTGTACACTGTAACGCACTGGACACAGCAATGCACTGTGCACTGTAACGCACTGGACACCGCAATACACTGTATACTGTAACGCACTGGACACCGCAATGCACTGTACACTAACGAACTGGACACCGCAATGCACTGTACACTGTAATGCACTGGACACCGCAATGTACTGTACACTGTAACGCACTGGACACCAAATTGCACTGTACTCTGTAATGCACTGGACACCAAAATGCACTGTACACTAACACACTGGACACCGCAATGCATTGTACACTGTAACTCACTGGACACCACAATGCACTGTACTCTGTAATGCACTGGACACTGCAATGCATTGAAGACAGTAACGCACTGGACACCACAATGCATTGTACACTAACGCACTGGACACCGTACCTGGTGCCTGGTGTACTCTCCTCCTCTCCTGTTGCTCCTCTGGCTGCAGCAGGTGAAATCAGGGACTTCCAGCCTGCCGCTTGCTGAGTCCTCGCGGCCAGGGACCCAGTGATCCCCCTAGCTATTTGCTGGTCCGTTTTTTTTTCCCGGCTGGCCCAGTGGGCCTGATAAATGGCTTTGGCGGGCCGTATCCAGTAGTTTGAGGACCCCTGCTTTAGACCAATGCCAAAAAGGCATTCAAACACATTGTTTGAGTATATATGTCCTTGGTACTGGACTTCTTGGGGGTGGGAGACAACTTCTGCAAATGGACAGTGCCAATGTACTCATGCCCAATGGCGACAGTTAGGGTCAATGGGACACATTCAGCCGCATGTGATACTGTATGAGACAGAGCTGCACTCTTTCTCCACTCATTTTTATCTTGAATTTGGATCCACTCTTCTGCAGGATTCAACAAAACCCCAATATTAAAGGCATATCAGCACAACTGGGTGCACATTTAACCCCTATGTTTCCGAAGTATTACAAATGCTCCTTATTGCTGCATTTATTAAATGCAACAAAGGCTTGCATGCTTTGCGTTGGAAGCAGTCCACAGTGCCATCTATCTGCCTCTGGTTCCCAAGGTCAACAAGATGTATCAAATGGAATAATTGTTGGTTGCAGTTAACAATATGGAAGAATGTTGTTGGTTTTAGTGGATAGAGTTCACGTGTACCCCCGAGTATAGAGACCTTATGGGCTCCCAGGCTTAAGGCTCACTCTGTTTCCATCTACCTTCTTAGGTATCTGAGACTAGATCTTCCCATGCAGTATCTGGATAGCAAACAGTTCCTTATTCATGACTTCACCTTTCCTTCCTCTCTTTCTTCCTTGTGTTCCTCCCCCCCCCTTTTGTCTGTTTTATTTTTTTGGCTGGGCTGAGTATTGGGCAAACCTGGTTATATTCTCATAAGCACAGGAATGTTCCCCCTAGGTTAGCAGGTCGTTCAGGCGAGCACCTCAGGAGAAGTTGGCAGTCTCAGTATGTCACTCAGTAATGCAATTTATTTTTTTGTTTACAAACTATTTTATTTGTAAGATCAAGTTCAAGTACAATCAAACAGACACATGTACAAAAATGTCTTAAGGTACCGAATACAGAGAAGTCAGAGTGAAACAACGTCACTTAGATATCGAGAAATATCCGCTTAAAGGACAAAGATATAGCAAAGGCTCAATACATAGATATTGATTGACTCTAGTACAGATTACAATTATAGTACATAGACCACTAATAAGGGTTAGATGATATAAAGAGAGATTTTGAAACAATTATACTAATAAATATATAAAGTTATGGTGTATCCCAACTGGTCCATTTTTCTTTAAATATGTGTGAATTATCATATAGTATATGGTGTATGTATTCATATAATTTAATTGATTCCATCCTTGCAAGCACCTGTGACCATTGGACAGAAGGGGAGCGCCAGTTATATGCACTTATCCATTGTATGGAGCAAAAGAGTGAATGTATTAATCTAGCACAAGGAATGGGTATATCTGGTATTGAGACAAATAATAGGCATATTTGCGAAGTAAAAGAAATTGTCTTGCCTGCTATTTGAGATATTTTGGCTGTAGCTTGTAACCACAATGATCGCAGGAACTTGCAATCCCAGAATATATGAACCAAGGTTCCCTGTTCTGAACACCCCCTGAAGCAACAAGGGGAAACCAGAGGATAAAAAGAATGTATCTTAGAAGGGGTCATATACCATCTAGTATGTACCTTAAGAACTCAGTATACAATTTAGATGTGTTCTTAGTTGTATGACATAAAGTTTAGATTGATAGCAGGATTGGAGGCACTACCGATTTAAGACAAGATATGCTGTTTTGTATTTATTATCCTTGTAATGCTTGCTATGCACCCTCCTAATGAGAGTGCTGCGTATATATGTACTTTTAAAAATTCAAAATAAAGAATTGAGCAAATACGGCTGCCCTATATACGAATATAACTACAGCGCTGAGCAAACTTTTTGGCGCTATATAAATACTGTATAATAATAATAATAACTACAATCTACACATAGAAATAAGATTGTTAAAACATTACCAAACATGGATAATATTGTCTGCATCAAGCTGATTTTGTTACATGTATATCTACAACTGTTTAAAAGACTACATTCCCTTTAGGAAATATGTATGGGTGAAGTGCCACACTCCATGTGTGCTGTCCTTGTCACGGCCAGGCTGTGGATTCCTGTCTTGATATTTAAGACCTCAGGATCACATGGTCTCAGCAGCATTTTATTAGATACAACTGGACAAGCTTTCACAGGGTTATGGGCTGCTGAAGCTGCTGCACCGAGGAACCAGCATTTTGGTTTATTGCAGTTTTTGGGTAGTGCAAGGAACTTTTATTCAAGCAAAATGTCTGACAGAAGCCCCTTTGAGACTGACATGTTCACCCTTACCCGGTATGTCATGGAAAAGGGACGACAGGCCAAGGGTACAGGGGAGCTGACACAACTGCTAAACTCCATGCTGACTGCGATAAAGGCCATTTCATCTGCTGTGAGGAAGGCTGGAATTGCACACATGTAAGTCTGCTTGTTTATAATTTATTTCATACGGGAAAGATTAACATGCAATGTGTACTGTGTAATAATCTGAAAATCATTCACTGAAATCAGCTTGGTTTCTATAGGAAGTATGTAGCACAAAATTTGTTTTAAAGGCTAAATTCACATTGGGAATGTGTTACATGTTCCACTCATATTTAGGGTGGAACATGTTACATGTTCTAACTCCTACCCCCTCTCCCACCCTATCCCCCATTCCTGTGAATGTGGGTCAGGGCTCTTTCCCCTGCGCCCACTGTCATTTTAAAAAAAATGCAGATGTGCAGAACTCCACCCTGTGAAAGAATAAATTACAAATACCATCAACCACTGTTGTAGACGGGCTTATAGTTTCAATGAGCTGTGAGGGCAAAGCCCATACAGTGGTAGAGGCTGAAAGCCGGAGGACATGTCTGCAGGAGACCACCCATGATCTACTGATCGTGGGTGCAATGCTTTCCAGCTCCTGCAGGAAAAAATAATAAATGCACTCTTTGTGGCAAAAAATATATGCATTTATTATTTTTTCTAAGAAAGTGAAATTATCCTTTAATTCTTGCTGCAATTTATCTTGAACCAAATTTTGTCATTGCCCAACAAAATTCTAGAAGTGTTGGGTCTTATACAGCACAGCGTTGGAGAGACTAACAGAAACAGGTTTGCTACAGTTATTCAAATGTATACTTTTATACTGTCAGGGCAGTTACTAAATAAAAGACAGAAGCTGACTTGTTGACATGGCTGACACATTTGCTCTAAGCACATTTATTTATTTATTACAGGTACTTATATAGCACTATCAATTTACATAGCACTTCACATATACTGTACATACATATACATTGTACATTCATATCAGTCCCTAACCCTCAAGGAGCGTACAATCTAAGGTCCCTAACTCACATTCATACACTGCTCAAAAAAATTAAAGAAACACTTTGAAAACACATCAGATCTCAATGGGGAAAAATATTATGCTGGATATCTATACTGATATAAACAAGGTAATGTGTTAGGAACATAAGGATGCCCCATTGTTTGATGGAAATGAAAATTATCAACCTACAGGGGACTGAATTCAAAGACACCCCGAAAATCAAACTAAAAAAATGATGCAGCAGGCTGGTCCATTTTGCTGAACTTTCATTACAGCAACTCAAAATGATACTCAGTAGCTTCAATGGCCCCCACCTGCTTGTATGCATGCCTGACAATGTCGGGGAATGCTCCTAATGAGGCGACGGATGGTGTCCTGGGGTATTTCCTCTCAGAACTGCATCAGGGCATCACTGAGCTCCTGGATAGTCTGAGGTGTCGGATGGACTGAAACATGATATCCCAGAGGAGTTCTATTGGATTTAGGTTAGGCAAGTGTCCATTCAATTATATCAATTCCTTCATCCTCCGGGAACTGCCTGCATACTCTAGCCACATGAGGTCGGGTATTGTCGTGCACCAGGAGGAACCCAGGACCCACTGCGGGGTCTGACAATGGGTCCAAGGATTTCATCCCGATACCTAATGGCAGTCAGGGTGCCATTGTCTAGCCTGTAGAGGTCCATGCTTCCTTCCATGGATATGCTTCCCCAGACCATCACTGACCCACCACCAAAACGGTCATGCTGAATGATGTTAGAGGCAGCATAACATTCTCCATGGCTTCTCCAGACCCTTTCACGTCTGTTGCGTGTGCTCAGGGTAAACCTGCTCTCATCTGTGAAAAGCACAGGGCGCCAGTGGTGTTCAATAGCAAATGCCAATCAAGCTCTATGGTGCCAAGCAGTGAGCACAGGGTCCACTAGAGGACGTTGGGCCCTCAGACCACCCTAATGAAGTCTGTTTCTGATTGTTTGGTCAGAGACATTCACACCAGTGGCCTGCTTGAGGTCATTTTGTAGGGCTCTGGCAGTGCTCATCCTGTTCCTCCTTGCACAAAGCAGCAGATACCAGTCCTGCTGATGGGTTAAGGACCTTCTACAGTCCTGTCTAGCTCTCCTAGATTAACTGCCTGTCTCCTGGAATCACATCCATGCTCTTGAGACTATACTGGGAGACACAGCAAACCTTCTGGCAATGGTATTCATTGATGTGTTACCTGGAGGAGTTGGACTGCCTGTGCAACCTCTGTAGGGTCCAGGTATTGCCTCATGTTACCAGTAGTGACACTGACCCTAGCCAAATGCAAACTAGTGAAAAACAGTCAGAAAAGATGAGTAGGGAAAAAAATGTCAGTGGCCTCCACCTGTAAAATCATTCCTGTTTTGTGGGTCATCTCATTGTTGCCCATCTAGTGCACCTGTTGTTATTTTCAATAACACCAAAGCAGCTGAAACTGATTAACAACCCACTCTGCTACTTAGCTGACCAGATCAATATCCCAGGAGTTTAACTGACTTGATGCTATACTCTGATTAAAAAGGGTTCCTTTTGTTGGTTATGTGTTATAGAAGACACTGGTAGTGATGAGGCAGAACTATGACTTTACTTGTGTGGCTTAAGTTGCAAACATACAGAGCACATTTCAACAGACATATTGGCCCTGATTCACTAAGATGTGAGTGTAATAGCAGAGACTGACCATTCAGGCAGACTCCGGTCAATCAATCAGTCGTCTGACCAGCGTCTAGCAAGCTCATTGACGAGCGTCTATTGACTACTTTGCTATCACTGGCACATTTTTAGGTGCAATACCGGATATGTTTGCTAGATGGCGCACAAGCGCGGGCTTTATTAACATTGGCGTTTTCATGATGGCAAAAGAATTCGTAGAATGTAATAAATACACCTGTATTAGAATTTTCTATTTTCTTCTATTTATTTTCTTGCTGTGTCTCCAAAATGATCAGGAAACTAATGCATTTACTAATGAATGTCATACATTCTGTACTCAAATATTAAACATTTACACACTTATATCTCAATTTATATACTTCTAATTTCCTAATATAATTATATATCTTCATTCTCTTTAATCACGTAACTATTCCATGGTAAAGACAAGTGCAGCGCTATAAATGCATGTGATCAATAATGAACGCATGTAAAAACCAAAAAGTGCAAAGAATTGCAACAATGATGTAATATTGTAAATGGTGCTAAAATAAGTTCATAGAATCATTCCTGAATAATGGAATGTCCTTCGTGTGAGAGTACCAACTCAGAGAGTGCCTATGAATGGCACGTGTGGTCTCTCCGTGACGGACAGTAGTGCATGAACTTGTGAAAGGTAAACCACCCTTGGGACTGGTCTACACTCACCAGAACAAAAGTATTAATGTGTATGGGTTATACACATCACACATCTGGGGGTGCAGCGGTATGCTGGCAGTTATGGGTTAGTCATCCAGCTCCATCCATCCATCCATCCATCAGGGTGGGTGCCCAAATGGTCCTGGGGAGGAATTAGCTCAGCCACAGGAGCCAGAAAGGTGCTCAATAGTGTAGTACACTGTCACAGGGGTGGATGACCTTTCACGAGTTCATGCACTACTGTTCGTGGTTATATTTATCTTGTGTAATACCATTTTACTAGTCTATATCAGCGACCAGCTCGCTCTATCATTTTCAAACAATGGAACTATTCTACATTATAACTCAAACTGTGTTTCCCACAGTGGTTTAGTGGTTAGAGCTCAGAACTTACAGCACTTGGGTCATGGGTTCTAATCCCAGTCATGGCTACATCCTAAAAAATGGAGATCAATTTTCTGGGTTGTGTCAGTGCCAGGAATATTGATCAAACAATTATGATTTTGCCTAATGACTAGAAAGTGGATGAATGTACTCTTCTGCCAATTAGGAAATGTGCAAGTTTCATGTCGTGTATATTTCATTGTAACATTTTTCTCTTTTAAATCTGTCTCCTTATACAACTTGACCCCCTCCCCCACCCCGTCATCACCTGTCCCATATGCAAATCTATGGATCACCGCCCCACTCTTTAACTATCTATTTACTGATCAAGTGAATGTGTCTCATTTTCTATCAGCTACAGCTCAGATCTCACATTATTATACAATTGCTGATTGTATCTCACCACTAGTCTGATTGAATTCACAATTCCTGGTCAGTCCCGTTCCCTGACCTCTAATAAACTTTAGGGCCAGTTCACACTACATGTGTTTCAGTTGCTTTTTCGGCATCACAAACGCACAGAAAGAAGGTTATATGGTTGTCAATGTCATAGTTCACATCAGCACTTGCATTTTCAGTGCATTGCAGGTGCTGTAAACAAAGTTGACCACGCTGCATTGTTTCTGCACAGAACTGTACTGGAACACATTGAAACGTCCTTGAATGTACTAAAGCGCACATGTCCCTAACTACATTGAATACAAAGAAAATAGAAAAAAATAAGTGGAAGGGATATAAAAATGCAATGTAAACATGTCCAAAACGCATTCAAAATGTACTGGAACACACTAAACATGCATGCCAAAAGGGCATGAAAAAAACCCATCAGGAACACATCTAGACTGTTTCTATAGTGTGAACCAGCCCTTAGGACTTGTTCACACCATTGGTGGTGCAGAAACGCATGCAAGAACACACATTTTCCAGCACAGCAAAGAAATGCAATGCCCTATGTAGATGTGTGCAGGTACCATGATGAAAACGTTGTTGCACCTACACACGTCTATTAAAAACAGCCCCATTCACAGCCACAAATACGCATGGCACCACACTACTGTGCGGTTAGGTGCGACACACTTGGAAAATAACATAAAAATAAGCCAACATGGCTAAAACATATCTTGAAAATATGGGGACTCTGATATCCGGCGACAGTCCATTTATGAACGAGAAGCAATTCTGCACCCCTAAAACCAACATAGAGGAAAGGGATGGTCAAATTGCTGTGCTGCTTCCAAACCACCTCTGGCATGCCAGGGTCATTATGCAGGTCCTCGATGCCAGTTCTTGCCTGCGGCCACAAAATATCCACTGGCCACAAGTGAAGGTGAGTGGAGGACGTGAAGGTGGATTTCTACCAGCTTCAACCGCAAGCAGTACCACTCCTGAAAAATGAGAGCAAATAATCATTGACACGTCATCATGACAGTCAATTCTCAGTGCAGGCTATCTAGAGGGTCTTTCCTTTTTAACCATTTCAAGAGTTCAAGGAAACATTCTTGGAGCATCTACTGTGTTTGGAAAGGCCAAAGGTCCCCCCCTCCCCCAGGCACACTAATGCTTATGCAGGCCATAGACGGGGAGAAAAACGGCCGATTTTTCTTTTAAAAAATGAAAAATTGGTTGTTCAAGCGGCCGACGTTACCAGCAATGGTAAAAAAAAAAAATCGGCCGATTTTCATCCCGTCTACAGCCGGCAAAAAGTGTCTCTGCAGAGAGCTCCGCTATTTCTTTGACAGTTCCTTGACATTTACAGCGGTTGCAACAATGTATCTATTTGTATCCATTTAGGATACAGATGTTTTTATTTGGAAACAAATAGATACAATGTTGCAACCGCTGTAAATGTCAAGGAACTGTCAAAGAAATAGCGGAGCTCTCTGCAGGGACACTTTTTGCCATACTGGAATTCCTCTCATTTTTCATCCTTCTTCTTCTTCTTCATCATCATCCTCTTCTTCTTCTTCATCATCATCCTCTTCTTCTTTTTCATCATCATCCTCTTCTTCTTCATCCTCTTCTTCTTCATCATCTTCATCATCTTGATCATCATCATCCTCTTCTTCTTCTTCTTCTTCATCATCATCCTCTTCATCATCATCCTCTTCTTCATCATCCTCTTATTCTTCATCATCATCCTCCTCTTCATCATCATCCTCCTCTTCATCATCATCCTCTTCTTCTTCATCATCATCCTCTTCATCATCATCATCATCCTCTTCTTCTTCTTCTTCTTCTTCTTCTTCTTCATCATCATCATCCTCTTCTTCTTCATCATCATCATCTTCTTCATCATCCTCTTCATCATCATCCTCTTCTTCATCATCATCATCATCCTCTTCTTCTTCTTCATCATCATCATCCTCTTCTTCTTCTTCATCATCATCATCCTCTTCTTCTTCATCCTCTTCTTCATCCTCTTCATCATCATCATCATCATCATCCTCTTCTTCATCATCATCATCCTCTTCTTCATCATCATCCTCTTCTTCATCCTCTTCTTCATCCTCTTCTTCTTTTTCTTCTTTTTGTCTTCCTCTTGCAGGTCACTGCTCATGTGCAGATTTTTTATCAGTAAAAAATCGGCCAATTTGCCCATCATTGCCGCGAAAATCGGCCGATCGGCAAATTCGGCCGTTTTTTTTTCCAACTTTACCGAAAAAAAAATCTGCCAAAATACCGAAAAACGGCCGAACAAATAGCCCACTAACGATCCGAAAATCGGCCGATTTTATTTTCGGCCGAAAAATCGGCCAATTTTCGACCCATCTATGGCCTGCATAAGATATGGTGTGGCCCTAGGGTCAATGTGTGTTTAGAAAACTTCCAAAATGCACATACAAAAACACTCCATCCAAATGCATGTTGCATTTCTATAGCATGTTAAACAGAAGAAAAATGCACTTACATAATGTTAACATACGCAAGTAAAAGTAGACAAAATCCACATCCTTTTATTCTGGCTTCACATACATGCATTGTGGTCTAACACCGCACTCCTGGGCAAATCACATGCAATTTATGTGCGTTGCAATTAGAGACAAACATTTTGCACACCTCAAATTGCACCGCATCCGGGCCAAAAATGTGCAGGACCCTTTTTCAGGGTATGCACATGTATTGTACTGTCCAAGGCATTGCACACTAACGCATTGCACACTAAAAATGTCAAATGCGTTAGTGTGTACAGTGCATGAGTGTAAAATGCTTTAGTGTGTACAGTGCATGAGTGTAAAATGCTTTAGTGCACACTGCAGTGTACAACGCATTGCACACTGTAATACACTGTAATACCGTGTACACCCACACATTGTAGACTGTAATGCACTGTACACTGTCATGCAGGATAGAGCTACGCATTGCACACTGTAATACCGTGTACACCCACACATTGTAGACTGTAATGCACTGTACACTGTCATGCAGGATAGAGCTACGCATTGCACACTGTGATACCGTGTACACCCACACATTGTAGACTGTAATGCACTGTACACTGTCATGCAGGCTGGAGCTACGCATTGCACACTGTGATACGCTGTCCACTGTCATGCAGAATCCAGCAACGCATTGCACACTGTAATACCATGTACACCAACACATTGTAGAATGTAATGCATTATACGCAGTATACATGTCCAGATATTCAAAGATTAGCCATGAAGGCCTAGCTGGTTACCTATTGGGCGACCGCAGATAGCCGAATAACGCTACACTGCATCCAGGCAGCTCTGGGAGGGCGTCATATGACATCCTGGCAGAACGCGCTCTCCGTGATTGCTGTGTCTTAAGGACACAGCTGATCACGTGATGTGGTAAAGGCCAATCACAGCGGCTTTTTACCATGTGATCAGCCATGTCCAATGACACGCTGATCACCGGGAAATGCATTTGCCGGGTCTTGGCTGCACTTTCATCACGCTATCAGAATGTGTGGAAAGTACTGCCGAAAACCAGCAGTTATCAAAGCAGGGGTCGGCCCCGATGATCAGTGCCCACCAGTGCCACCCAACAGTTCCGCCCACCTGTGGCCAGCAGTGCCACCCACCAGTGCTGCCTCATCAACGCACATCAGTGTTGCTAAATTACCAGTTTACCAAATGTTATAATATAAACAGACTTTTATTCATTATGAGCTATTTTGTGGTTTATCGAGCAAAAAGTAAAACTCACAGCAGCAAGTCAATACCACTCAAAGAAAGCTCTATTTGTCTGAAAAAAACTGATATAAATTTAAGATGGGTACAATGTGGCATGACCGCACAATTGTCATTCAAAGGGTAACAGCGCAGAAAGATGAAAATTGGCCAGGACAGGAAGGGGGTAGGAGTACCCAGTAGGCAAGTGGTTAATATCATTGACCCATCAATACCCAGGAGCTAATGTACAGATAAGTAGCATGTGCACCAAGTGAGATTCTGCTAGGCCCCACCCACAAAATTGCAATTACCTGTCCCTCACATGTTATAAACATATTTGCAATGGCCACACTTACTTTACATATAAGGATCATCTCCTCAGTTGAGAACTGTGCTCTCGCCATGTCCAAATGCCAATAAAGTTATCAAAATTTTCAACCAACACAAAACCTCCAACCACTTCTCATCCACTTACACTCCCCACAACCACTTCCGGGTGCGCGCGCACGTGATGACGGACTTCCAGGATAGCCGTTCATGCGCCATGCGGACACCTGTTTGGTGCTTATTTGTTTGCAATCGCGCATTTTTATGTGCAGCTATGATAGCTTTCGCAAATGTGTGTTTCTTATTGATTTGTTTTTTTTACCTTGGCTAATATTTGTTGCCAAAGGCCAAAAATCAACAAAGTGTGGACTATTTTATTACTGTAAATCGAATTGTAGAAAACCTGTAGCTGGCTGCACAGTGAATGTGACATTCATTAGTACATAACAATATTGTGGTGCAAGTGGGTTTTTTTTTTTTGGTTTTGAAAAAGCCAGTTTGCACCCACTTGCATATTCACGCTCTTACAAGCTACATTTGAGCAGATTATATAAGTATACAAAGTAACTATTAAGGTTGTTCATATATTGAACATAAAATAAACACAAAAACATCGGTCAAATATTTATTGATCAAATATATCGTCATTTATTTGGTCAGCAGGAACAAGTAGGTACAGTCAATATCTTGGTGAGTCACAAAAATAGGATTGATATGGCAAAAATAAAACACTCCTGCTCATAAGAGCTTACAATCTAAAGATACTTCTAGTGAACTGTGTGTGCTCAGGTTATAGCAGGAAACAAAGGGGAAGATGAATCAAGTAACATTTTCATGCACATAGGATTTACTTACACAATCACTTAGTATGAAGATCCATTCACAAAAAAAAGTCTTCAGATCAAAATATCAAGAAAACAAAGCATGTGAAAAAAAACCCTCCCACCTCTACAAATCCCCTCCCACCTCTACAAATCCCCTACACATACATTTGTCAGCAGGTTTGTCAGAAAAATGCATTGGAGTCTAAATAAGCAAGCAAAATTAAAACAAGGGCAGATTTTAAACAAAACGATTGACATGTGTGAGGCTTTCAATGCAAAGAGAAAAAACACAATCATTGTGCAATAACACACAAACACTTTACAAGGCCAAAAATATGCAAACATTTCCAGCCCACTTCCAAACACAGCCTGAGTGGTGTCTGGGGCAATTCAGCACAAAATCTCTTCTTCCCCCAAACCACTACAAGCAAGGACTTAGTCACAAACCACCCGGCCTAGTAACAGGCCAAATCACTCCCTACTGCACGTCTTTATATAAGCTAGGGTGCATTTGGAGCACGCCAAACAAGGCCCCACACCCAATGAAGCCACACCCACCACTGACCTTAGTTTGGTCAGTGAAAGTGTTTTCACCTGATGAATCCCCTTCCTACCTGCATTAACCCTTGGTATACAGGCCCCACAAATCAGAAAGATATATACAGTGAAATGTACGTGTGCAGCATACAACAGAACATTGAGCAGGGATGTGAAAGGGAACCCCAATTGGAACCTTTATTGCTACTATGGTCACAATTCCCTCCAGATTCTCGCATGAGTTAAGACAGTCACATGACCACATCTTGTATGCAATACTGAAAATGACAAATCGATTTGACTAGTATGGTGAATTTCCCATCAATTGGCAAAACACTCCAGAAATCAAACATCACCAAACATTACACTCTGGGCAAAGCTGATTTACAAATCCTGCGACTTACAGTAAAGTTGACCATTTTAATGCAATTTTCAAGACATCTGACACAGATCTCTATGCAAATTGCCACTAAAGTAGTACATGTACTACTATAGAAATCAGTGTTTGAAACGCACCCATGTGGTCGCTCTAATAGCAGACAATAGGGTGCGACTTTGCAGACGATTTACAACTTGCATGTTGTGCAAATCACATGCCAAGTCCCACTCAATGTGCACGCTATTGGAGCGTTCATATTGTTGTGGTTCAAACTTGGTTGGAGCCGCAAGTAATTATAGAGTAATGAATACACTACTTTTCATGCAATTTGCTGAGAGATCGGTGTTGATTGTCTTGCAAATTGCAGTTGAAATCACCATGTACCCTAACTTTGAAATCATGCAACTTCTATGCAAGTCACATGATGTGACTGTGGTGTCAATAACACCACTTAAAAATCTGCTTTAATGTGACCGGGTAGCCCCCAGTAACATTGTTTGCGATTGCCATGCAATTGGCATTACAGGCGACTTGCAAATTGTAGACCAAGTCGCACCCTATTGGCCACTGTAGGCTCTGTTCACATCCAATTGGATTGTGAACTCGTGCAACTTCACTGTAAGTTGGGCAATTGCCGCATCGGATTAGATGTGACAGTGGTGTTAGCCCCCAGTAACATTGGGTGCAATTTGCCATGCAAAGGGCAAGTTGCTGGCCATGCCAATCGCATGACAAGTCGCATCCAGGGTGTGCAATTTCAGGTGCGATTTGTGAATTGACATGGTACCTGATATTGGATATAATGAATGTGAATGTGAGTGTATTAACGTACGCCATTTGTTGCAGTGAGAGTTCAAAGGTATTTGAAGATTTTGGCCATTTATTAGCAATTTAACATCTAGACTCAAATAGAAATCGCAATGCTACACACAATTGAAAACACAACTAGTTAGTAATTCTCTAGAAAACACAGTAAAATTGGCAACTTAAACAGTAATTTTCAATTGCATATAGTGTGAGCGAAGCAGGAAAATCAACAAAGGAAATAAATCTTTGAAGGCGTGCGGTCTGCTTTGCATTTGGTGGAAAAATCCATACCAGTATTTGTGACAAGTTTGATGTGTGGATTCACCAACCAAGTCTTTTCTCTCTCGCTCACTCTTCTTTGTCTCACTGGCTCGCTCTTCTGTATGTCTCTCTTTATCACTCTTCAGTATGTTTTTCTCGCTCACTCTTCTTCATCTCACTGGCTCGCTCTTCTCTCTCTCTGTCAGCTCTTTGCTTGCCAAATCCTTCACAAAAGTGGGTTGAGTGTAAACCATCATTATCAAATCTATTAGTGCTCCAGGCTCTTATCTTACCCCATTGTATGACATTCACATAAGGTGCAGCTTTGAAGGTGTTTCAACAGACAAGGCCTCATTCTAATTCACATTTTAGGGATCACTTAGACAGAAAGCAAAGATGTTGCCAGAACATCTATTTGAAGACAGCCACACACGGAGATCATACTACTTCCTTGCCGTGGTTGGGATTCAAACCGACAACCCTAGAGTTGTGAGGCAGCAGTGCTAACCACTAATCCACGGAGCTACATTGCTAACCCAGCCTGTATTTCTGTGCTGTGAATCAATCCTAGGTCCCTGGGCATGGTCAGTATAACTAGCCAGATATCTCCAATGTGACACAAATGTTGTGCTATGTTGCCAAATCAGATGTATGATGGTTCTATGTATCCCAATACAAAGGATTGCAATACTAATACAGGCGTACCTCGGTTTACCAATGCCTCAGGGAACGTCATATTTGGGGTACAAATGCCAAACCATTTCAGTTAATTGGTCTGTTTACAAATGTTTGAATAATTTGGTATGGGCATGTGGCCTGGTATGGTTCAGGAGGGGGGGAGGCGCTCGCTTGTCCCCCCCCCCTTTCCTGACCTGCTGGGCTGCATGCTCGGATAAGTATGTGTTATGGATTTTGGGGGGTACCCCATGCTGTTTTTTATTTAATTTCAGCGTGGAGTTACCCCTTAACATCCATACGAGACCCGAAGGGCTTAGTATGGATGGGAGGGGGGACCCCACGCCGGGTTTTTTACAAATTGTTTATAATTCCCTGCAATACTTTTACATCAACTGTCAGTGGGGAACTCCGCCGACAGCTGAAACATGAGCGCTGCATTGGTTTTCGCTACTAAAATGCTGCATGAGTTGATAACATAACTCATGCGGGATTGTAGGAGCGACAGCCATGTGTTAATGTTTCAACTGTCAGCGGGGTTCCCCACTGACAGCTGAATGTAAAAAAAAAAAAAAAAAAAAGCGTGGGGTCCCCCCTCCCATCCATACCAAGCCCTTCGGATCTGGTATGGATATTAAGGGGGAACTCCACGCTGAAATAAAAAAAACAGCTTGGGGATCCCCCCAAAATCCATACCAGACCCTTATCCGAGCATGCAGCCCGGCAGGTCAGGAAAGGGGGGGGCGAGCGAGCGCCCCCCCTCCTGAACTATACCAGGCCACCTGCCCTCAACATGGGGGGGTGCTTTGGGGAAGGGGGGCTCCCCCCCAAAGCACCTTGTCCCCATGTTAATGGGGACAAGGGCCTCTTCCGTTATTGGGATAATTGGTCAGCCATTTTTTGGGATTTTAGCATATTTTGTTTACCAGTAAAGTTGAAAATTTTTTGTTCCAAATTTACTGATAAAAAAAATGTGCCAAAATCCCGAAAAACAGCTGACCAATTAACCCACTAACGGCCCGAAAATCGTTCGATTTTCTTTTCGGCAGAAAAATCGGCCGATTTTAGACCCATCTATGGCCTGCTTTACATGGGTCTAAAATCGTCCGCAAAAAAAATCGGCTGATTTTCAGCCCGTTAGTGGGTTAATTGGTCAGCCATTTTTGGGGATTTTGCAACTTTTTTTAATTGGTAAATTTGGATAAAAATTGGCCGATTTTGCAGATCGGCCGATTTTAGCTGCAATGATCGGCAAATTGGCTGATCTTTTAACAGATAAATAATCTGCACATGAGCCATGACCTGCAAGAAAAAGAATAAAAAAAAAGAATAAGAAAAAGAAAAATGCAGGCCTTAGATGGGGCGAAAACTGACCGTTTTAAAAAAAAAAAATCGGTTGTTCAATGGGCCGACGTTACCACCAATGGCAAAAAAATTGTTCGATTTTCGCCCCATCTACAGCCTGCAAATATAATAGCGAAGTAATTACTTCTGTCCCTGCAGAGAGCTGCGCTATTATATTTGACATTAAAAAGTATAAAGGTTGCAACATTGTATCTATTTGTATCTGAATAAAAACATCTATATCCGGAATGGATACAAATGGATACAATGTTGCAGTCTCTATACTTTTTAATGTCAAATATAATAGCGGAGCTCTCTGCAGGGACAGAAGGAATGTTTCAGCTGTCATCGGGGTTTCCCACTGACAGCTGAATTTTAAATTATTTCCGTGAATTAAATAAATAATAAAAAAAACAGCGTGGGTCCCCCCTCTCATCCTTACCAAGCCCTTCAGGTCTGGTATGGGTATTAAGGGGGAACTCCACGCTGAAATTTAAAAAAAAAACAGCGTGGGTCCCCCTCAATATCCATACCAGACCCTTATCCGAGCATGCAGCCCGGCAGGTCAGGAAAGGGGGGGGACGAGCGAGCGCCCCCCCCCTCCTGAACCATACCAAGCCACATGCCCTCAACATGGGGGGGTGCTTTGAGGCAGGGGGGGCTCCCCCCCCCCAAAGCACCTTGTCCCCATGTTGATGAGGACAAGGGCCTCTTCCCCACAACCCTGGCCGGTGGTTGTGGGGGTCTGCGGGCGGGGGGCTTATCAGAATCTGGAAGCCCCCTTTAACAAGGGGCCCCCCAGATCCCGGCCCCCCCCCCCTACGTGAACGAGTCTGCGGTACATGGTCCCGCAGACTCCTTCACAAAAAAACTAAGTGTGGTGTAAAAAAAACACAGTACAGGGTCTTTGACAAGTCCTTTATTAAAACAATGTCCCCCGAAGTAGATCCAACGTCAATCACGGCGGCGGCGGCAGGGACCCGAAAAAAGAAAAAAAAAAAAGGTTCCGCTCCCGTCGGAGGCTCCCAGCCTTGTGAAGAAGAGGCTAGCTGACAGTTCTTATATAGGTATGGGGCGGGGCCAGCCGGGCACATCATCCCCGCCCCTTACCTATTTGAGAAATGTCACCCTGTCTCTCCGCTGAGGCTAACTAGCTGAATGCAGGAGACAGTCTGACATTTCTTATATAGCTATGGGGCGGGGCCAGCCGGGGACATCATCCGAGTGACCCGCCCCATGTCACATGCTTGCTGTTCCCGGCTGGCCCCGCCCCATACCTATATATAAGAAATGTCAGACTGTCTCCTGCATTCAGCTAGTTAGCCCCCTGCCTCAAAGCACCCCCCCATGTTGAGGGCATGTGGCCTGGTATGGTTCAGGAGGGGGGGGGGGCGCTCGCTCGTCCCCCCCCTTTCCTGACCTGCCGGGCTGCATGCTCGGATAAGGGTCTGGTATGGATATTGAGGGGGACCCACGCTGTTTTTTTTTTTAAATTTCAGCGTGGAGTTCCCCCTTAATATCCATACCAGACCTGAAGGGCTTGGTATGGATGAGAGGGGGGACCCACGCTGTTTTTTTTTTTTTTTTTTTTAATGTGGACCTTTATTTTTACATTCAGCTGTCAAAATAAATATTATCTAGACCTTTGAAATAAGTAAAATCATTACAGAAATAATTATAAAGGATAAGAAACAAAAATAGAATCACTAGAACTAAGGAAATCTAGTTAGATTACATGAAGATATGCCGAGTGCTGTTTATTAAACACAATAGACGCGAGCGAGTACCGGCTCTCAGAGGAATCCACAATCCGATTCACTATTAGTCAGTGGCTAAAAAGCAAACGCCCATGGCAGAGGACTAAAATGTGTTCTGCACATGCTCAGTTCTATCTGCCAAAGACACTGCACGGGCTTCTAGATTTTTACTGTGTCGATTTCCTTGAAAAAAACGATTTTTAACACATTTTTAATTTTTTTGGAAATAGCAGATATTGTTTAAAGTGAAGTCCTGATATTTGGCAAAGCAAATTTCTAAGTGAACATGTCTCTGCAGTGATTTTTCATGGTTTTAGACTTGCTTCTTAGCAAGTCTGTTTTGTGAGTCTGATTTCGGGCGTGTGTCTGTTTGTGAATTAGATTGGGCATCTGCTTATGGGCTCTGCTCAATAGTGAATTAGGTTGCAGGGTAAAAAAATGACGGACGCCCATGAAAATTGGGCTTAAGCCCATAAATATGCGCCCACGCCCAATAGTGAATCAGGGCCATTACTTCCTGAAGAGAGATGATAGAGAAGAGGAAAGAACCAACAAGTTTTCCGATATGCACAACTGATAACCTTAGTGTACAGTGCCATCTACTGGTCAAGTGATATTAACACACAATACTATATAGTACATTATAGTACATGCTGTTGCATTCCCAACACCTTTACCCTAGGTTCACACCTAAGCGTTTTCTGAGGCATTTTGCAGAAATGCAGTACAGTCCATTTTTACATGATTTCCTATGGGACATGTTCACATTTGTGTGATTTCACCCAGTGTGTTTTTTGGAAAGGATCAGGGACTTTTTTAAATGCAAAAAGTTGCGTTTATGGTTCTATAGGCTTCAATGGAAATGCTGTAGAAAAGCATGCATTGCGTTTTTGCTGCATTTTTTATGTGTAAATCTGCCTAGCAACAAGAAATTTTAAAAAATAATGAAAAAAAACCCCCTGCAAAACGCATAAAAAGAAACCTGCATAGGTGTGAACCTAGCCTTAATTTTTTTGAGCAGTTTACATACACATACTAGAGCCAATTAACCTACCAGCATGTCTTTTGAGTGTGGGAGGAAACTAATGTAGGCACAGGGAGAACATGAAAATTCCAGGCAGGTAGTGCCATGGTTGGGATTCAAACCAACAACCCTAGTGCTGCCAGGCAGAAGGGCCAACCATTTAGCCACTGTACTGCCCATATTTACATTTACGCCACAATAACAATTAGGCTAACGTGGAAAGTAAAGCTGGCCATATATAGATGGAAATTTGGACAGTTCAGCAGGAACCAACTGGGTTTCAATCATGTGTGACCATTCCTGGGACATGATGGAAAACTTATGTTGATCAGGGGCTGCAGCAACTGATCAGTGAATTCTTTCAGCATCGGGTCCCTCTGTCAAAATACAATCTCCTGTTTGGTCTGCTTGAGGTAGAAGTGGTAGGGGGTTTCTCCATCCACCTGCCTGGTAGCAAGAAAAAAAAACTAATTGTCTATGGTCAGCCTAACACATACTGGAGGAAGTCTAAGGAAGCAAGATTTTATTGAGAGACAGCCTGTCCATTGCTTTTTTCCCCAAATGTCTTTCTTTAAGGTGATCCTTCACTCATACAAAACACTTAATTACGTTTTTAAAGCCCTAAGCTCTTTGCCATCTGCCTTATCTGAGCCAGGAATGAATGATGTCTCCTCTGCTTCTGAAGCCTCCTGGGATATGCACATTGCCTATCTCAGGTGGCATGAGCCAGAACACAGCTGCTAGAGGAGGGTGAGACTGGCTGAACCAGGCAGAAACAGCAGGCTCCTGATGGGGTCAGAAACAAAGGTGACAGCATGTGGCCCAATGTGCAGCAACAGATCGGCAGGACAATACTGGATTCACTGGATACATGAGTATGTTTTCTGATGACAACCTAGCTAACAAGGTAAAAGCAAAAAATGTATGGGGAAATGAAGTTCCTCTTGAACCACTTTTCTTCCACAGTTTTTTTTCCCACATATTAAAATGCACATTTTCATCCTAAAGATTAGTTAAACCCACAAAACAGTATGTATATTCTGAAGGCAAGACACTGGAGAATAAAATGGTAGTTCCACTTTTTAATGTCACACGACACTAGCACATATACTTTTCGAAAAAGATTTTAAGTTAATTTTAGGGAACACATCCACATTATATTACCCAGTTTTTGGGCAACATATAAAAGACGTGGTTGCAAAGAGATACCCAACATGTCAAGCCTCAAAACTGTACACGCATGTGAAACTGTGACAAACTTTGGTAACTTTGGTACCCCAAAATTGTCCATTGTACTACTAAACGCCTTTACAGGTTATCTGTTTAGCGTTCACTGTCAATGATAAATTTAGAGTTATTGCTCTCACACCGATGGCGGCAGCCATATGTACCATACAGTATGCAGCACAATAATCATTTCCCTATGTAGGTGCTCCTGCTGCAGACATTAATGTTCTTATGAGTATTTACATAAGGATAGGGTTTAAAAAAAAAAGTGTTTTTTTTTAATTTGTTACTTTATTTAATTATATTTTATTGCTATCACATAGGGGGCCAATAACCCTTTTAGAAACAGCCTACTGTAGTATCGATTCTTTTTACTGGGATATTAAGGGTCCATTAGACCCCTGATGCCTCCCCTGCCCTCCACTGAAGCTAATGAAGCACAGAACTCTTACACAGGTCTTATGTCTTCCATCTTCACATAACAGAGCTGGGGGCTAGAAAGTGGCCACTCGGGCACCTAGTACTTGGGAGGTATAGAGAGAATCACATGCTCTCCCATTTCATATGGTTCTCATGGACTGAGAAGCAGAGAACACAGGCTATAAGTGAACCTGTTGCTTTGCGTTTAATGTCAAGTAATTTTATACAGGTATGCTCTGTGGTTCAAGTTGCACATTAACATGCATTGCATTAAGGCAGTCCATTCATTTGAATGAGCTGACTAACAACGACAAACCGAAAATCACTCCTGCAATATTTTCACTAGGCCAATCCATTAATTCAGGGCAGTGGTGCGACTGAGCCATATGCACTCTCAGCATCAATTTGATTGACTGTTAGGCTGGCCATACATTATACAATTTTCTGCCCAATTTCCTTTAGATTTACCTTCAACTATGTAGTGCAAGGGCCTGCCTAATTGGATACAATTGAAAGTGTTGTTTAGGTTTGACCTCATATTATATGGTTTTTGGTAAAACTAAACCAAAATTCTCAAGAAAATTGTATAATGTATTGCCCAATTCTCATGCCTCATGCACTTCACATACTTTATGACTCCTTGTCTCTGAGATGAAGCAGCTACATGGGTTGGGAATTCATTCAAAAACTGAAAATCCAAGTAGAAATTACGGAACAGTAATTATGTTATTTTGTGAATACACAATCAGGTATCCATGCCTGTAGATTATTACCAGATTTGGCAACTTTTACTTTATGAATAAGAGAAAATATCATGTGTATGAGATGGTGTGCTCAGAAACACAGGCTAGAATATTTTTTGTTTCTTGGAAGTAAAATCTTCTTTAATTTCAATATTAGGTGTTTTATTTAGTGCTTTTGTACTGGCTTAACCTTTTCATTACCAGAGTCATTTCTGTTAAAAAACATCATTTCAGACCTGAAGATTAGTTAAAACCCCCAAACAATATAATTGTCTGAAAGCAGAGACCCTGGAGAATACAATAGTGATAGTTCCTATTTTTTACATGATTTTAATGCACAAGCACAATTTTTTGGGAAAAAATACACAAATTATTAGTCAGTTTTGGCACACAAAAACACGCTCCTGCACATCCCATTCCCATGCCACCTTCCTCTCCCTTCTCCTTCTCCTAACCGCCGGGGACATCTCCCCGAACCCTGGCCCCCCACCTCCCCACTCCCCCTCTAGGCATCCTCCTGCTCCTTCCAGCTGCCGTAACCCCCTCAACCTTATACCCATCCCCCTCCTCCCTGCATCCACCCCTCCTCTCTCGGTTGCACTCCTGAACGCCCGTTCGGTTTGCAACAAGCTCACTGCCATCCATAACCTCTTTGTCTCCCACTCCCTCGACCTCCTAGCGGTCACCGAAACCTGGATCCAAGCCACTGACCTCCCTTGCAGCACTCACCTATGGAGGCCTCGTCTGGGCCCACTCACCTAGACCAAGCGGTCGCAGAGGTGGTGGGGTCGGCATGCTCCTGTCGCCGCTGAGCACCTTCCAGGTCCTCCCTAACCCCAGCTCCCTATCCTTCTCCTCCTTCGAGGCCCTCTGCATCCGGCTCTTTTCTCCCACCCCTCTGAGGATTGCAGTAATCTATCGGCCTCCTGGATCCATATCCCGCTTCCTGGACGACTTTGCCGCCTGGCTTCCCTTCTTCCTCTCCTCTGAGCTACCGACCATCATCCTTGGGGACTTCAATATCCCCATCAACGTCAGAAACCCAGCTACTTCCCAACTCCTCCTCCTATCATCCTCTTTTGCACTCACACAGTGCACACAGTCCTCCACCCACACCGATGGGAACACCCTGGACCTCATTTTCTCCCACCTCTGTATCCTCCACAACTTCATTAACACCCCCTTCCCTCTCTCTGACCACCACCTCCTCATGCTCTCCCCCTCCCCCTCCTCTAACCCCCCCCCCCAAAGCGTCAAACCATCACCAGCCGCAACCTCCGCAACCTGAACCTGGCCCCTCTCCACTCGGCAGCTGACCGTCTGTACGACAGTATCCTTCCACTGTCATGCCCTGACCTGGCCACTGATGCGTACAACGACTCATTGTCAACTGCCCTAGACTCCCTGGCAACCCTAACCACATGTAACATCAGACCCCGACCGCTTCAACCCTGGCAGAATGACCATACAAAATGTCTCAAACGACGCAGTCGCGCGCTGGAACAATTATGGCGCAAAACCAGATCCCCTCGTGCGTTCTCCCTCTCAAATCCGCCTTCCTCACCTACACCTCCTCTCTCCACGCCGCCAAGCAAGCTTACTTCGTAACCCTCATTAACACCCTCTCCACCTGTCCTCGCCGGCTCTTCTCCACTTTCAACTCCCTGCTCTCTCCCCCCCTCACCTCCACTCAGTATCTCACTCACCGCCCACGAGATTGCCAATCATTTCCAAAATAAGATTGACACAATCTGTAAGGACATTGTCAATTCACAATCTACCTCTCCACCTAGCAAACCTCCCTCCATCACCCCCTCAACTCTCCCCTCCTCTGACCTCACAACCACACTGCCCCCCACCACACCTAACGTCCCGCACACTATAACCTCTCCACACTTTGCTCCTTCAGCCCTGCTACCACTGAGGAGGTCACTAACGTCTTCACTGAAGCCCGCCTCACCACTCTCCCCCTGGACCCTATCCCCTCACAACTCCTCAGGTCACCCCCCTCCTCCATCATTCGCTCCCTCACCCACATCTTCAACCTCTCCCTCTCTACTGGCGCATTCCCCTCCCCCCTAAAGCACGCGCATCACCCCCATACTCAAAAAACCCTCCCTGGACCCCACTGACCTGAACAACCTTAGACCCATCTCCCTGCTGCCACTCACTTCCAAGCTCCTTGAGCGTCTACAATTGCCTAAGCGCCCACCTCACTGACAACAATCTCCTTGACCCACTACAGTCTGGCTTCCGTCCCCTACACTCCACCGAAACCACCCTACTTAAAATCACGACCTGCTAACTGCCAAAGCTAATGGCCACTACTCAGTCCTCCTACTCCTCGACCTCTCCGCGGCCTTCAACACAGTCAACCACCCCCTCCTCCTTACTAAACTACACTCCCTTGGCATCAGGGATTCTGCTCTCTCCTGGTTCTCCTCTTACCTATCCCAACGCTCCTTCAGCGTTACCTATAATGCTGCCACCTCCCCCTCTTTCCCCCTCTCTGTTTGGGTCCCCCAAGGCTCTGTCCTCGGATCCCTTCTCTTCTCCATCTACACCTCCTCCCTTGGCAAACTGATACACTCCCACGGCTTCAACTATAACCTCTATGCTGATGACACACAAATTTACCTCTCCACCCCTCAACTCACTCCTTCAGTCTCTGCCCGTATCACCCACCTCCTAAACGACATATCAGACTGGATGTCGCTCCATTTCCTCAAGTTAAACCTGTCCAAAACCGAGCTCCTAGTTTTCCCCCCAGCCCACGCCCCCCCCATCCTTCCATCATGACTAACAACGCCACCATCAATCCCACCCCACACGCCAGAGTCCTAGGTGTCACCCTGGACTCAAACCTTCCCTTCCAACCTCATGTCCAATCACTATCAAAGTCATGCAGGCTCCACCTCCGCAACATCTCCAAGATACGTACGTTCTTCACCCCAGACACCACTAAACAACTTGTACACTCCCTTATTATCTCAAGCCTAGACTACTGCAACTCCCTTCTCACCGGCCTACCCCAACAAACTCTATCCCCGCTCCAGTCTATCCTGAACTCAGCGGCTAGACTCATCCACCTCAGCAACCGCTCCACTTCGGCCGCCCCCCCCTCTGCCAATCCCTTCACTGGCTCCCGATTGCCCAACGCATTAAATTCAAATGACTAACTCTGACATACAAAGCCATCCATAACGCTGCCCCAAACTACCTCACTGACCTGATACCCAAATACCACCCTACCCGTAATCTTTGCTCCTCACAAGACCTCCTGCTTTCTAGATCCCTGGTCTCCACCTCCCACGCCTGACTGCAGGACTTCTCCAGGACTTCCCCCATCCTCTGGAACTCACTACCCCAATCCATTAGACTGTCACCTACCCTCCTCACCTTCAGGCACAGCCTGAAAACCCATCTCTTCAGGGAAGCCTACCCCACCCTCACCTAACAGGCGTTCTCCTCCACTCCTCCTACCACTCCATCCCCCCCAGCCACTTCCTCCTGTACCTCTACCCCCTCCCTCCTAGATTGTAAGCTCAAAAGAGCAGGGCCCTCGAACCCCTCGTGTATTGTATTGTTACTGTATTGTCTCTTGTACTGTCCCCCCACTTTAATGTACAGCGCTGAGCAAACCCTTTGGCGCTATATAAACATTGTATAATGTAATGTAATAATGTAATGTATATGATATTTTTGTGTCATTCTCTGTACCAGTAAAGTCTGTCATTTTCTTTTTGGTTCTTGTAGTAGTATAGTAGGATGTAGTGCATAACTTTGGTAGCAACTATTTAATGTTCTGTCTCAATATTACCCATACATTAGTGCTATATAATAATATTATTATTATACAGTATTTATATAGCGCCAAAAAGTTTGCTCAGCGCTGTACAGAGTAGTGGGGGCCAGTACATGAGACAATACAGTAACAAAACAGTATACGAGGGGTTCGAGGGCCCTGCTCTTTCGAGCTTACAATAATAACATTTACTAACAAAAAGGCACTAGAAAACTTATCTGATTTACTGAAATTCACAAAGCAATACATCCCACTTTTGTATGAACATTTTTTCCATTTTGTATAGAATTCCTCTGTAGGGATCCAATGGCAGCCTGACCACAGAGCTTGAATTGTTCTACATGAGGCAGCTGGTAGTAATCTAGGGGAAAGGTCACGGTTTTAAGAGGTAGTATGAAGACAAACAACTGTAATGTATGCTCTGTGATTAAAACAAAGAAAGCAGAATTTAAACACCTTGCAGTATTATAAAAAAAATAATACTTAGAAAAGCCATGGCACATTATATATGGAACACAGTGTTTTGCTCCTATAATTCCCAGACTTAGAACAAAATAAAATTGAGGTGACAACTGATATTTCCCTAATGTGTTTTAGTCTGGACAGTGGCCTGCCCCAAGTGCTGCCTATAATAAGATGAGCAAGTCGCTGAGAGCCTGAGCCAGCCATTCCCCACCTCCCCAGCCCAGTAATCCAGTGAGCGCTGGAGTGGCAGAAGAGGGACATGGTGACTGACAGTCACCCCTCTGTGTTTAAAGCCGACCAAGAACTAAGTGATCAATGGTCATGAGATGTCATGTCATAAAGCTGGTGGAGGACAGCTGCAGCTTCACAGCAATGCTGCATCCACAGAGGTGAGTATGTACAGTGCTGTGAAAAAGTATTTTCCCTTTCTTGATGTGTTTTTTTTTGCATATTTGTCACACTTAAATGATTTAGAACATCAAATAAGTTTTAATATTACAAAAGAAACAGAATGCTGTTATTAAATGATGATTTCATTTAAGGTAAAAAAGCTGTCCAAACCTGCCTGGCCCTGTGTGGAAAAGTAATTGCCCTTGCCCTTGCTAAATCATGAATGGACTGTGATTAACCACATTTTTTGGAAAGCTGAATTAAATTTCACTTGCCTTACCCAGGCCTGATTACTACCAGACCTGTTGAATCAAGAAATATCTTAAATAGAAGCTGTCTGACAAAGTGAAGCACACTAAAAGATCTCAAAGTAGCAACCCATCATGCCGTGATCCTTAGAAATTCAAGAACAGATGAGAAGTAACTGACGTATCAGTCTGAAAAGGGTTACAAAGCCATTTCTAAGGCTTTGGGACTCCAGTGAACTCCGGTGATAGCCATTATCCACAAATGTAGGAAACTTGGACAGTGGTGAACCTTCCCAGGAGTGGCTGGCCTACTAAAATTACTCCAGGAGAATAAGGATGACTCATCCAGGAGGTCATAAAAAAACCCAGAACAACATCTAAAGAACTGCAGGTCTCACTTGCCTCAGTTAATGACAATGATCATGATAGGATAACGGTAACAATAACAACAATAAGAAAGAGACTGGGCAAAAATAGCATCCATGGGAGAGTTCCAAGGCAAAAGCCACTGCTGACCAAAAAGAACACAAAGGCTCATCTCAAATTTGCCAAGAACCATCTTGATTATCCCCAAGACTTTTGGGCAAATATTCTGTGGACTGATTAGACAAAAGGTGAACTTTTTGGAAGGTGTGCATCCTGTTACATCTAGCGTTAAACTAACACAGCATTTCCTAAAAAAGATCATCATACCAACAGTCAGCCATGGTGTTGGTAATGTGATGGTCAGAACCTGGACAACTTGCCATAATTGATGGAACCATGAATTCTGCATTCTACAAGAAAAACCTGAAGGATAACGTCCAGCCATCAGTTTGTGACCTCAAGCTCAAGCGCACTTGGGTTATGTAGCAGGACAATAATCCGAAACACACCAGCAAGTCCACCTCTGAATGGCTAAAAAAAACTAAATTAAGGTTTCGGTGTGGCCTAGTCAAAGTTCTTCTGAACTTAAATCTAATTAAGATGTTGTGACATGAACAAGTTGAACAAGGTCAAACCCTCCAATGTGGCTGAATTAAAACAATTCTGCAACGAAGAGTGGGTCAAAATTCCTCCACAGAGATGTGAAAGACTCATTGCCAGTTATCGCAAATGCCTGAATGCAGTTGTTGCCGTCAAGGGAGCCACAACCAGTTATTAGGTTTAGGGGGCAATTATTTTTTCACATAGGGCCAGGCAAGACAGACAGCTTATTTCTCTTAATAAATGAAATCATCATTTAAGAAACGCATTTTGGATTTACTCGAGTTATCTTTGAGTAATATTAAAATTTGATTGATGATCTGAATCATTTAATGTATGTTTTTTGTATGTTTTTTTTTAATATCCCATATTTGTCCTTTAAGTGCATGGGGCAGACTGCACAAGGTTGCAGTGTGATGGATCAGCATTGAAACAACAAGTGAGGAGGCAGCATATCACCTCTTCACTGGCTCTTAAATGTCCTCTGAAAATCATCATTGTGGATCCCTTTTCAGAGGGTGGCAATCGTAGCAGCAGGTCTGAACATACTGAAACAATAAAAAAAACTGATACCTGACAGAGCTGGGGGTGGGAATGGTAAACTAAATATATAGAGTATATATATATATATATATATATATATATATATTATTATACAGTATTTATAAAGCGCCGATAGTTCGCTCAGCGCTGTACATTACAAAGGGGGACAGAACAATAACAATACAATGCAAAACATGAGGGGATTGAGGGCCCTGCTCTTTCGAGCTTACAATCTAGGAGATATATATATATATATATATATATATATATATATATATTCTCAGTGAGAGCACCCTATTGAGATAATATTACCTTAACCAATTCTGTGCCACTCTATAGCAGAAATACTGCTACAGGGCGGCACAGGTGTGCAAAATCATGTATATATACGCTGCCTCAGCTGTCAATCACCAGGTCCCGGCCGGTGATTTTTCACCGGCACCGGGTGATCGCCCAGTATCTCCGATGGGGGAGAGACCTGTGTATAAACCACACAGAGCTCTCCCCTGTTGGCTGTTGCACACTAGAAGAGCCATACAAAGCAGTGTGCTTACACTGAAACACAGCACACAGCCCCATAGTAAAACAACACACAGTTAACTTTTTGATCGCCCCAAATGTTAACCCCTTCCTGCCCAGTGCCATTTGTACAGTGTCAGTGATTTTTATTAGCACTGATCACTGTATTGGTGTCACTGGGGATGTCAGTGACACCAAGTCAGTTTCCCCTAGTGTCAGAATGCCCGACACAGTCCCGTTATAAGTCGCTGATCACCGCTATTACTAGTAAAAAAAAAAATACCAGTATAGATATCACCATTTGTAAATGCTATAACTTTCACGTAAACCAATTAATTTACACATATTGGGATTTTTTCTTTAGCAAAGACATGTAGCAGAATACATTTTGGCCTAAATTTATGATGAAATTTGATTTTTAAAATTTTTTACTGGACATGTTTATTAGCAGAATGTAAAAAATATAGTTTTTTTTTCTCAAAATTGTCGATAAAATTCCACAGAAAGAAAGTTCTATTTGTGGGGAAAAAGGACATAAATTTCATTTTGGGTACAGTGTTGCATGACCATACAATTGTCAGTTGAAGTAACGCAGAGCCGTATCGCAAAATATGGCCTGGTCAGGAAGGGGGGTAAATCCTCTGGAGGGCAAGTGGTTAAAGAAGATATTTGGTCACAGCATACACTTTTATTTTATAATATCAGCATTGTAATAACAATATAAACAATAGTTATTTTGACAATCCAATATAATCTTACTTGAAAAAATCTCCTGTCATGTTGTGATTGGTGCCTGTTTGGTGGCCATCTCTTTCCACAACTTTTAGATTTCCTGCATGCTTTGCAGCTTCTGCTCTGCTGCTTGTTTTCAATTTCTAAGGACTACCTATCCCATGGTAGCTTGCTGTCCACAATCTGTGACTCCTGTACTGACTCCGCCTCCTTAAATTCCTCCTCTCAGCTCCTCTTTTGTTCAAGTGGTTCTAAAGCTTAAAAGTGTTTTTACCTTTATGCATTCCCTGCATTAGGGTACAAAATGCTTAGGTAGTAATATTGTTTCCTCACCTTTTCCCATCATACTTATAGTCCTCACACGATCCAGCGTGGTGCTTGCCTGTAGCGGCTCTCCCTGCTCTCACAGGCTTTCCTGAGGCTGCCAAATCCTATGCAGAAGGAGTTGCTCTATCTGTGTCTATGCATGCAGGCAGCGCAGTGTGCCACAGTAGAGAAGAAGAGGAGGAGCCAGGAGCAATTCTATTGCACAGAGCAGGTAAGTAAAACATGTTTGTTATTTTTTTAAAAATAAACATTTACAATCACTTTCAGAAGGCAGGCTCTGTGAATTTTGTGTGGTAATAGTAGACTAAAAATAGTTGAAACACAATGTGGAACTGAACATGTGATTTTACAGTTTGGCTATTGGTATGCTTTAAATGTATTTTTGATGTGACTTACACATTTTTAAATGTTTGTTCTAATATTGCTGTTTTTATATTAACCACTTGCCAACTGCGCTATAGCCGAATGACGGTTGTCCAGTTCTGGGAGGGTGTCATATGACGTCCTCCCAGAAAGCGCCCTAAGGCGCGCCCCCAGCAGCGCGCACATGGTGATCTCCATGATCGCTGTGTCCTACGGATGCAGCTGATCACATCATAAGGCAAATGGCCAATCACAGCGACCTTTTACCACTTGATCAGTGTAGCAATCATGCCCACAAAGATGGATGCGGTTCAACCATTTTGGCTTCTAACTCCATCTTGGCAAAGGATCCTCCATCTTGTACAAACATATCCCCCTCATTCTCATTCTTCCTCTCTGTTCAGCCACAGTGACATATGGCCTGTGTGTTGGCAGTGTCACAGGAGTCCAGAGCACAGCAGGAAGCCCCGAGCACAGCAGGAAGCCCCAAGCTATAAAAACCCCAAGGGAGCTGGGGACTCGCTGTCCAAAGAACCTGTGCAATCTAGAACATCGTAAAAAGATAACCCAAGCCTTCTCCTGAGTTCAAAGACAGTCCAGAGGAGTAGAGACTAGATAACACTTTTAAAATTCATTTTTCCCCTATGTCTTATATCTTGAAATATGAGAGACTTACATAAAAACCAGGTATATCTTCAGATTGGCCATGAGAAGACAAACAGTTTGATAGGTCACACTCCTTGACTGGAATACCTAGGACAGCAGAAAATTACATCTCTTGAACCCTTTAAATATGTATTTCATATTTCATATGTAACCGTTCCTCAGATGTGTCTGCATATTAATCTACCCGCGGGTGGAATGTTACTTGTGCCTAGGAAAAGTTATTAGCCAAAATATGAGCTAGGAGAGATTTTGGCTCTCGTTTGGGTCTCCGCCCAGACCATTCCTCCCTAAATGAAGCATTGGTCCTTGGCTTTAGAGACACTCCCTGCTGGGAAATTACAAAATAGGCTGTCAGGCTTAAGAGAGAAAGTTGAAGAAATCTCCCTTTTAACATCAGAACCAACCTGGGAGACGTGCCTTTTTGCTTTGAAACCTGATCTGCAAACCCAAGGCAGATTGGCAAGTACTTTAACTCTTTAACCTCCTTTCTGTTACCTCTTTGCTGTGCTGTTGTTCTCTATATATTTATATATATATTGGTTACATCTTTTTTCTGTAAATATTTTTATTGCACCCTTTTGACCTTTTAGTAATAAATCCTTCTTTCTGAAAGTGTTGAACTGTTTCTATAGCTCTTTATTGTAACATACGGTGTTTGTTTAACCCTCTGTATAACCTGTCTGCAGTGACAGTGCAATACAGACGATTATCTCAACCATTATAGTGTTATTGCTGGTATTGCCGAGTTTCCTCTTTCTCTGTACAAAAGGAGGTGGTGGCAGTGTGAAGGGTTAATTGCGTAATTAACCTGACCCAGTAACAACCGCATTCAGGCTGCCAGTACATCAATTGGAGGTCCAGTGAGCTGGAAAACCATTCTACAGGGTGCAGCTGGGCGTGGCATTGTTACGCACGTGACATCACGGTTTCAGATTGGCTAGTCCTTCGGTCATGAGTTTGGTGAGAAGGTCAGGGGTCTGATGCCGCGATCGTCACAATCAGCTGTGTCCAATGACACAGCAGATCACAGAGGACATCTGCCACCTATCAGTGCCCAGCAGTGCCTCCCACCAGTGCCCATCAGTGCCACCTATCAGTGTCGCCCATCAGTGTCGCCTATCAGTGCCCATCAGTGCTGCCGATCAGTGCCATCTATCAGTGCAGCATCATCAGTGCCTCCTCATCAATGCCCACAAGTGCCGCCTCATCAGTGCAGCCTATCAGTGCCCATCAGTGCTGCCTATCAGTGCCCATCAGTGCTGCCTATCAGCGCAGCCTCATCAACGTACATCAGTGAAGGAGGAAAGTTACCTGTTTGCAAAATGTTATAATAGAAACAAAGAAAAACTGTTTTTTTTGCTCTTTTTTTGTTTATAGTGCAAAAAATAAAACACCCAGTGGCGATTAAATAACACTAAAAGAAAGCTCTGTGTGTGGAAAAAAAAACAATACAAATTTCAAATGGGTACAGTGTTGCATGACCACGCAATTGTCATTTAAAGTGCAACAGCACAGAAAGCTGAATATTGGCCTGGGCATAAAGGGGGTAAAAGTGCCAGGTAGCCAAGTGGTTGTAACTTAAACTGAGGGAACAGCCATTCAGATTCTTAATTGATGGAATTAATTGATTTCATTGAGGCTGCATACCTGAGCAAGGAGATTTTGAGCATTTTTTTAAATACGCCTGGAAAAAAAAAAACGCTAAAAAAAAAAGACTCATTGAAGTCTATGGGACCAAAAATGTAAAATTTTGCCTCAAAGGTAGCGCATGTATCTTTTAATACATGGAATTTTGGATAAAGAGTGTTTTGGAGTTTTGAGCTACAAAATGCTCTGTGAATTGCGCTTGAGTGGGCCGTATCATAAAATCACAATCAAAAGAAGCAAGGCTTAAATGTATATGGATTTATTATGGCTACTGTACAAAATTACAAACTAGACATAGAAACAATATGAAGGTGTCCCAAAGAACAGAACAGCCTGTGGTACAAATAGAAAACAAAACGACGATACTTAAACAAAAATGAGCTGCATGGCCAAGTTGCCAGAAAAAAACCTTTACTGCACCAATACCACAAAAAAGTTTGGCGTGTCAAGGTGTTGTTGGGCATATTGTAACCAGCCTTTTTTTTGGCATCGGCGCAGTAAAGGCTTCTTTCTCACAACTCCACCATGCAGCTCATTTTTATTCAAATATTGTCATATTGTGATCCTTTTAAATGTAAAAAGCTACAAATGGGCAAAATTAACCTTTCATTGCCATTTTAACCTGTGTGTCAACTTGTGTGTCTGTACCAAGGCCAAACATTCCAGGGTATGTAAACTTTGGATCAGGGACATTTGGTTGATTTCTGTTGTCATGATGATTTAAAAAGGAGCCAAACAACTATGTGATAATAAATGGCTTCATGATCACTGTGCTTAAACAAAAGACATGGTATGGTCAGTCATATTTTCAATATCAATGCCAAATTTGCACTATTTCTGCCAGGGTATGCAAACTTTTGAGCACAGCTGTATATATAGATATAGATATATATATATCTATATATAGATATATATATATTGTTTGAGATTTTATATATATATATATATATATATATATATACAGTGGGGATCGAAAGTTTGGGCACCCCAGCTAAAAATTTGTATTAATGTGCATAAAGAAGCCAAGGAAAGATGGAAAAATCTCCAAAAGGCATCAAATTACAGATTAGATATTCTTATAATATGTCAACAAAAGTTAGATTTTATTTCCATCATTTACACTTTCAAAATAACAGAAAACAAAAAAATGGCGTCTGCAAAAGTTTGGGCACCCTGCAGAGTTAATATCTTGTACTGCCCCCTTTGGCAAGTATCACAGCTTGTAAACGCTTTTTGTAGCCAGCCAAGAGTCTTTCAATTCTTGTTTGAGGTATCTTTGCCCATTCTTCCTTACAAAAGTCTTCCAGTTCTTTGAGATTTCTGGGCTGTCTGTCACGCACTGCTCTTTTAAGGTCTATCCATAGATTTTCAATTATGTTGAGGTCAGGAGATTGTGAAGGCCATGGCAAAACCTTCAGTTTACGCCTCTTGATGTAATCCCCTGTGGATTTCGAGGTGTGTTTAGGATCATTATCCATTTGTAGAAGCCATCCTCTCTTTAACTTCAGCTTTTTCACAGATGGCATCAAGTTACCATCCAAAATTTGCTGAAATTTTATTGAATCCATTTTTCCTTCTACTCGTGAGATGTTCCCTGTGCCACTGGCTGCAACACAACCCCAAAGCATGATTGATCCAACCCCATGCTTAACAGTTGGACAGAGGTTCTTTTAATTAAATTCTGTGCCCCTTCTTTTCCAAACGTACCTTTGCTCATTCCGGCCAAAAAGTTCAATTTTAACCTCATCAGTCCACAGAACTTGTTTCCAAAATGCATCAGGCTTGTCTATATGTTCATTTGCAAAGTTCAAACGATGATTTTTGTGGTGAGGACGTAGAAGAGGTTTTCTTCTGATGACTCTTCCATGAAGACCATATTTGTACAAGTATCTCTTTATAGAGGAATAGTGTACCCCAACTCCAGTGTCTGCCAGATATTTCTGGAGGGATCGTGCAGTCAAACGTGGGTTTTGAATTGTTTTTATCACAATCCTGCGAGCTGTTCTGTCTGATATTTTTCTTGGTCTTCCAGATCTTGCTTTAACTTCCACTGTTCCTGATGACTGCCATTTCTTAATTACATTCCGAACAGAGGATATTGACATCTGAAAACGCTTTGCTATCTTCTTATAGCCTTCTCCAGCTTTGTGAGCGTCAACTATTTTCAGTTTCAGTTTTCTTGACAACTGCTTAGAAGAACCCATGGTGCTGATTGTTGGGGCAAGGTCAGATGAGTCTGGGCATTTAAAACCTTTGAGATTGACATCACCTGGTCTTCCCAGACGATGATTGAGAATAATCCATGACACTGGCATGTCTCAGCTTTGCAAAGGGGGCAGTGCATGCTATAAATTCTGCAGGGTGCCCAAACTTTTGCAGACGCCATTTTTTTGTTTTCTGTTATTTTGAAAGTATAAATGATGGAAATAAAATCTAACTTTTTTTGACATATTATAAGAATGTCTAATCTGTAATTTGATGCCTTTTGGAGATTTTTCCATCTTTCCTTGGCTTCTTTATGCACATTAATACACATTTTTAGCAGGGGTGCCCAAACTTTCGATCTCCACTGTATATAAAATCTCAAACATTATTGGTTTTGGAGTCTACTCTGCAGGTAAATATCTGCTTATGTATACCATTTATTTCAGAAACTTCTGTAAGAAACAGTAATGTTGTCAAGCTTGTGGCTTAATGATCTAATTGATCTTGTTTTACACTTTAATTGATCTTGTTTTACACTTAGGTATGGCATTGCTGGAAGTGTCAATGTGACTGGGGATGAGGTGAAGAAACTGGATGTGCTATCCAATGATCTTGTGATTAATATGCTGAAATCCTCATATTCTACATGTGCTATGGTTTCTGAAGAAAACAAGGAAGTTATTATAACTCCAAAAGATATGAGGGTCAGTTATTATTTTCATGTATAAAATGCATTATATAAGGTGTGGGAACACTATTCTTCTTTAATATTGTGGTCTCTTGTCCCTCTTCCTACCCCTCCTTCCTTGGCTTCCCCTACCCAGTTTTATTGATTATCCTGATCACTCTTGTGGCTCTCTCCTTGATTGTTAACGTGGTTAGAAGTGTGAATTTCCGATAATTTGCCTGTCTTTCCTGCCATCCTAGGCTTTTGTTTCCATTTTTCCTATTTGATTGGCTTATGTTTACCTAGATGATTCCTGTCCTCATTATGACATAAGACTATTGCTTCGTACACACGATGAGAATATCGGACGAACGATCGGCCGTTTTTTTTCACCTGCTAGTCTCACATCGAAAGTGAAAGGTTACTAAAGATACAAAAAATCTCCTATGAAAGAAAAGTATTGTGTTGTATTTGTATTGTATTTTCAGATGATTACTGTACTGATTAAACGAAAATCGTACGATCTGGTATTGTACGAGAAAAAGTTTTGCGCTTGTCCCTTCGGATATTGTCGTAGAAATTTTCGTGATCGGCTCTCGAAAGCTGTGTACTAACGATCCAATTATCGGACGATCGGTCCTCGTACGAAAATTTTCGTACGATTTTCTTATAGTGTGTATAGGGCATATGTTGCACTGGTGATATCCTGAGATTCTATTTTTATTCTTGATGATATCTTTGTCCTCTTTACCAAATACTTTCAATAAAAATATTGGAAAGTAAAATGCATTATATAAAATTCAAGTTGCTCAGTGACTGGGATGACTTGCTACTCCTGAGATCTCTTTTGATTAAAGTATAACTAAAGGCAAAACATTTTGTTTTTAGTTTTGGACAGAGTGGAGAGAAATTAGAACGTTTGTCAGTTTTTATTGCTGTCTGTGCCCCCATTAAAAGGATTCATCCTCTCTATTTGTCCTGTTTACCATTTTCATTGAAAGTAAAAGAAAATCCCAAATTTTGGGTTGTCCCCAGAAAAGTAATAGAGTGGAAATCTTCCAATGGAGACACTGGTTCTGGTGACCAGGGGGTTGACAAGAAATTCCCTTAATTTGCAGGGATTTCCTCTCACTTCCTGTTTGGTTATGGGAAAGGAAGTGAAGGGAAATATCAGCAATGGGACACAGACAGTGAAAAATAAATCTGACACAGGTCATAACCCTCCTTTACTTTTATTATTAATCCCTTGGTGCCGGCGCCTCCTGGCCCTTTAAGGGTTTCAGAAGCCGGGAAGCAGGATGGGGTTTTAAGGTCATGTGACCGTCGTGATTCGCCATCACAGTGGTCACATGAACTGGAAAGGTCCCGATCAAAAGTGGAGATTGGGACCTTTCCGTGAGTACCGTACATATGTGCTGGGAGCACGCAGGATGCGCGCTCTCAGCACATATGTTTTTCTTAATTGCACGCAAATGTGTGGCCGCTCGGCATCAAGGCCCAGACGCCAGGAGGCCACACATTTGCATGCGGCTGGCGCCAAGAGGTTGAATAAAACCCATCAGGAAATGTATGTGCTGCCTTTGCTGAACTTTTTTTTTAGAATGCTAGTTCCTGTATGTCTTTTGTTTGGAAGGAGCTATCAGCCATCTGTCACTAAGCCAACTGTCTTACAAGCTCCCCACCCCCACCACTCTTTCACCATTCAGCTGGGTAACCATGTACAATAGAACAGATGTCCTAGACACCCAAGACTTGTTAAGGTTGGGTAAAGAGACTGTGCTCACACCTAGAAGTAAAAGATTAGGACAATATTCAAAGGGACCTGAATTGTTCTCTGGAATAGGAGGAGTTATTCTGGCAATAGATGACTAGAATTTTGAACAAACATTTTTGGGAAAAGAAGGTTCTAAAATTTGCTCATTTTCCTTATCATTAGGGGGTCAAATCAATGTTTGTTTTTAAACACAGTTATAAGAAAATTCAAAGGAACAGGATGGAAATTTTTTCTTGAACGAACAAATTTCTAACAGCATTTATGGTTTTCATTTGGCAAAGTCCAATCATTCTGAAATCAAATGTGAAAAGAAAACTAAATTTTTCAAATGAATGTTCGAGTAATTGTTTGAATGTTCTGAGAATTTTTATATGAATTTTCGGAAGACTTTTTTAACCGCTTCCTGTCCCCCCCATAGCAGAAGTACTGCTACAGGGAAGCACGGGTGCGCAAAATCACGTATATATACGTGATATTGCATTTTTGGGTAGGGGGCGCATGTCTCAACCAGTGATTACTCACCAGCATCCGATGATTGCCAAGCATCTCCGACGGGGGGGGGGGGAAGCTCATGCACAGTATATCCTAGTATATATACTGACATTTTTAAACGCTATAACTTAAATGTAAACCAATTAATTTACACGTATTGGGATTTTTTTTTTAGCAAAGACATGTCACAAAATACATTTTGGCCTAAATATTTAGATGTTTTAAAATTTCTTTACTGGACATGTTTATTAGCAAAAAGTCAAAAATATTGTTTATTTCTCAAAATTATCGGTCTTTTTTTAGCGCAAAAAAATAAAAACCGCACAGGCGATCAAATACCTTTGAAAGAAAGCTCAATTTGTGGCAAAAAAAGGACATAAATTTCATTAGGGTGCAGCATTGCCACGCAATTGTCAGTTAAAGTGACGCAGTGCCGTAATGCAAAAAATGGCCTGGTCAGGCGGGGGGGGGGGGGGGGGGAAGTCCTCTGTAGGGCAAGTGGTTAAAGAATTATCGTTTGAAATTCTAACGTCTACGGCCAACTTTGGGGAAGAGTTTATAGCCCATAGCCAGAGGAGTAAACTCACATGTGAATGTGCTGCAGTCATGAGCCAAGCTGCAGCCCCATTGACTTAAATGGCTGAGGTTGACAGGTAATTGCTCATACAGTGATTCCCTTTAAATGATTGGCAATGGATGCTGAATGATTGGTAATGGACATGAAGGCCCTGATTCACTATTGGGCGTGGGCGCATATTTATGGGCTTAAGCCCAATTTTCATGGGCGTCTGTCATTTTTTACCCTGCAACCTAATTCACTATTGAGCAGAGCCCATAAGCAGATGCCCAATCTAATTCACAAAAAGACACACGCCCGAAATCAGACTCACAAAACAGACTTGCTAAGAAGCAAGTCTAAAACCATGAAAAATCACTGCAGAGACATGTTCACTTAGAAATTTGCTTTGCCAAATATCAGGACTTCACTTTAAACAATATCTGCTATTTCCGAAAAAATTAAAAATGTGTTAAAAATCGTTTTTTTCAAGGAAATCGACACAGTAAAAATCTAGAAGCCCGTGCAGTGTCTTTGGCAGATACAACTGAGCATGTGCAGAACACATTTTAGACTTCTGCCATGGGCGTTTGCTTTTTAGCCACTGACTAATAGTGAATCTGATTGTGGATTCCTCTGAGAGCCGGCACTCGCTCGCGACTATTGTGTTTAATAAACAGCACTCGGCATATCTTCATGTAATCTAACTAGATTTCCTTAGTTCTAGTGATTCTATTTTTGTTTCTTATCCTTTATAATTATTTCTGTAATGATTTTACTTATTTCAAAGGTCTAGATAATATTTATTTTGACAGCTGAATGTAAAAATAAAGGTCCACAATAAAAAAAAAAAAAAAAAAAAAACAGCGTGGGTCCCCCCTCTCATCCATACCAAGCCCTTCAGGTCTGGTATGGATATTAAGGGGGAACTCCACGCTGAAATTTAAAAAAAAAAACAGCGTGGGTCCCCCTCAATATCCATACCAGACCCTTATCCGAGCATGCAGCCCGGCAGGTCAGGAAAGGGGGGGGACGAGCTAGCGCCCCCCCCCCCTCCTGAACCATACCAGGCCACATGCCCTCAACATGGGGGGGTGCTTTGAGGCAGGGGGGCTCCCCCCCCCAATGCACCTTGTCCCCATGTTGATGAGGACAAGGGCCTCTTCCCCACAACCCTGGCCGGTGGTTGTGGGGGTCTGCGGGCGGGGGGCTTATCAGAATCTGGAAGCCCCCTTTAACAAGGGGGCCCCCAGATCCCGGCCCCCCCCCTACGTGAACGAGTCTGCGGTAGATGCTCCCGCAGACTCCTTCACAAAAAAAAAAAGTGTGGTGTAAAAAAAACACAGTACAGGGTCTTTGACAAGTCCTTTATTAAAACAATGTCCCCCGAAGTAGATCCAACGTCAATCACGGCGGCGGCGGCAGGGACCCGAAAAAAGAAAAAAAAAAAAAGGTTCCGCTCCCGTCGGAGGCTTCCAGCCATGTGAAGAAGAGGCTAGCTGACAGTTCTTATATAGGTATGGGGCGGGGCCAGCCGGGCACATCATCCCCGCCCCTTACCTATTTGAGAAATGTCACCCTGTCTCTCCGTTGAGGCTAACTAGCTGAATGCAGGAGACAGTCTGACATTTCTTATATAGCTATGGGGCGGGGCCAGCCGGGGACATCATCCGAGTGACCCGCCCCATGTCACATGCTTGCTGTTCCCGGCTGGCCCCGCCCCATAGCTATATAAGAAATGTCAGACTGTCTCCTGCATTCAGCTAGTTAGCCTCAGCGGAGAGACAGGGTGACATTTCTCAAATAGGTAAGGGGCGGGGATGATGTGCCCGGCTGGCCCCGCCCCATACCTATATAAGAACTGTCAGCTAGCCTCTTCTTCACAAGGCTGGGAGCCTCCGACGGGAGCGGAACCTTTTTTTTTTTCTTTTTTCGGGTCCCTGCCGCCGCCGCCGTGATTGACGTTGGATCTACTTCGGGGGACATTGTTTTAATAAAGGACTTGTCAAAGACCCTGTACTGTGTTTTTTTTACACCACACTTAGTTTTTTTGTGAAGGAGTCTGCGGGACCATGTACCGCAGACTCGTTCACGTAGGGGGGGGGCGGGATCTGGGGGCCCCCTTGTTAAAGGGGGCTTCCAGATTCTGATAAGCCCCCCGCCCGCAGACCCCCACAACCACCGGCCAGGGTTGTGGGGAAGAGGCCCTTGTCCTCATCAACATGGGGACAAGGTGCTTTGGGGGGGGAGCCCCCCTGCCTCAAAGCACCCCCCCATGTTGAGGGCATGTGGCCTGGTATGGTTCAGGAGGGGGGGGGGCGCTCGCTCGTCCCCCCCCTTTCCTGACCTGCCGGGCTGCATGCTCGGATAAGGGTCTGGTATGGATATTGAGGGGGACCCACGCTGTTTTTTTTTTAAATTTCAGCGTGGAGTTCCCCCTTAATACCCATACCAGACCTGAAGGGCTTGGTAAGGATGAGAGGGGGGGACCCACGCTGTTTTTTTTATTATTTATTTAATTCACGGAAATAATTTAAAATTCAGCTGTCAGTGGGAAACCCCGATGACAGCTGAAACATTCCTTCTGTCCCTGCAGAGAGCTCCGCTATTATATTTGACATTAAAAAGTATAGAGACTGCAACATTGTATCTATTTGTATCCATTCCGGATATAGATGTTTTTATTCGGATACAAATAGATACAATGTTGCAACCTTTATACTTTTTAATGTCAAATATAATAGCGCAGCTCTCTGCAGGGACAGAAGTAATTACTTCGCTATTATATTTGCAGGCCGTAGATGGGGCGAAAATCGAACAATTTTTTTGCCATTGGTGGTAACGTCGGCCCATTGAACAACCGATTTTTTTTTTTTAAAACGGTCAGTTTTCGCCCCATCTAAGGCCTGCATTTTTCTTTTTCTTATTCTTTTTTTTATTCTTTTTCTTGCAGGTCATGGCTCATGTGCAGATTATTTATCTGTTAAAAGATCAGCCAATTTGCCGATCATTGCAGCTAAAATCGGCCGACCTGCAAAATCGGCCAATTTTTATCCAAATTTACCAATTAAAAAAAGTTGCAAAATCCCCAAAAATGGCTGACCAATTAACCCACTAACGGGCTGAAAATCAGCCGATTTTTTTTGCGGACGATTTTAGACCCATGTAAAGCAGGCCATAGATGGGTCTAAAATCGGCCGATTTTTCTGCCGAAAAGAAAATCGAACGATTTTCGGGCCGTTAGTGGGTTAATTGGTCAGCTGTTTTTCGGGATTTTGGCACATTTTTTTTATCAGTAAATTTGGAACAAAAAATTTTCAACTTTACTGGTAAACAAAATATGCTAAAATCCCAAAAAATGGCTGACCAATTATCCCAATAACGGAAGAGGCCCTTGTCCCCATTAACATGGGGACAAGGTGCTTTGGGGGGGAGCCCCCCTTCCCCAAAGCACCCCCCCATGTTGAGGGCAGGTGGCCTGGTATAGTTCAGGAGGGGGGGCGCTCGCTCGTCCCCCCCCCTTTCCTGACCTGCCGGGCTGCATGCTCGGATAAGGGTCTGGTATGGATTTTGGGGGGATCCCCAAGCTGTTTTTTTTTATTTCAGCGTGGAGTTCCCCCTTAATATCCATACCAGATCCGAAGGGCTTGGTATGGATGGGAGGGGGGACCCCACGCTTTTTTTTTTTTTTTTTACATTCAGCTGTCAGTGGGGAACCCCGCTGACAGTTGAAACATTAACACATGGCTGTCGCTCCTACAATCCCGCATGAGTTATGTTATCAACTCATGCAGCATTTTAGTAGCGAAAACCAATGCAGCGCTCATGTTTCAGCTGTCGGCGGAGTTCCCCACTGACAGTTGATGTAAAAGTATTGCAGGGAATTATAAACAATTTGTAAAAAACTCGGCGTGGGGTCCCCCCTCCCATCCATACTAAGCCCTTCGGGTCTCGTATGGATGTTAAGGGGTAACTCCACGCTGAAATTAAATAAAAAACAGCAAAATCTGAGCATGCAGCCCAGCAGGTCAGGAAAGGGGGGGGGGACAAGCGAGCGCCTCCCCCCCTCCTGAACCATACCAGGCCACATGCCCATACCAAATTATTCAAACATTTGTAAACAGACCAATTAACTGAAATGGTTTGGCATTTGTACCCCAAATATGACGTTCCCTGAGCCATTGGTAAACCGAGGTACGCCTGTATTAGTATTGCAATCCTTTGTATTGGGATACATAGAACCATCATACATGTGAATTGGCAACATAGCACAACATTTGTGTCACATTGGAGATATCTGGTAGTTACACTGAACTTGCCCAGGGACCTAAGATTGATTCACAGCACAGAAATACAGGCTGGATTAGCAATGTAGCTCCGTGGATTAGTGGTTAGCACTACTGCCTCACAACTCTAGGGTTGTCGGTTTGAATCCCAACCACGGCAAGGAAGTAGTATGATCTCCGTGTGTGGCTGTCTTCAAATAGATGTTCTGGCAACATCTTTGCTTTCTGTCTAAGTGATCCCTAAAATGTGAATTAGAATGAGGCCTTGTCTGTTGAAACACCTTCAAAGCTGCACCTTATGTGAATGTCATACAATGGGGTAAGATAAGAGCCTGGAGCACTAATAGATTTGATAATGATGGTTTACACTCAACCCACTTTTGTGAAGGATTTGGCAAGCAAAGAGCTGACAGAGAGAGAGAAGAGCGAGCCAGTGAGATGAAGAAGAGTGAGCGAGAAAAACATACTGAAGAGTGATAAAGAGAGACATACAGAAGAGTGAGCGAGAGAGAAGAGCGAGCCAGTGAGACAAAGAAGAGTGAGCGAGAGAGAAAAGACTTGGTTGGTGAATCCACACATCAAACTTGTCACAAATACTGGTATGGATTTTTCCACCAAATGCAAAGCAGACCGCACGCCTTCAAAGATTTATTTCCTTTGTTAATTCTCCTGCTTCGTTCACACTATATGCAAATGAAAATTACTGTTTAAGTTGCCAATTTTACTGTGTTTTCTAGAGAATTACTAACTAGTTGTGTTTTCAATTGTGTGTAGCATTGCCATTTCTATTTGAGTCTAGATGTTAAATTGCTAATAAATGGCCAAAATCTTCAAATACCTTTGAACTCTCACTGCAACAAATGGCGTACGTTAATACACTCACATTCACATTCATTATATCCAATATCAGGTACCATGTCAATTCACAAATCGCACCTGAAATTGCACACCCTGGATGCGACTTGTCATGCGATTGGCATGGCCAGCAACTTGCCCTTTGCATGGCAAATTGCACACAATGTTACTGGGGGCTAACACCACTGTCACATCTAATCCGATGCGGCAATTGCCCAACTTACAGTGAAGTTGCACGAGTTCACAATCCAATTGGATGTGAACAGAGCCTACAGTGGCCAATAGGGTGCGACTTGGTCTACGATTTGCAAGTCGCCTGTAATGCCAATTGCATGGCAATCGCAAACAATGTTACTGGGGGCTACCCGGTCACATTAAAGCAGATTTCTAAGTGGTGTTATTGACACCACAGTCACATCATGTGACTTGCATAGAAGTTGCATGATTTCAAAGTTAGGGTACATGGTGATTTCAAGTGCAATTTGCAAGACAATCGACACCAATCTCTCAGCAAATTGCATGAAAAGTAGTGTATTCATTACTCTATTATTACTTGCGGCTCCAACCAAGTTTGAACCACAACAATATGAACGCTCCAATAGCGTGCACATTGAGTGGGACATGGCATGTGATTTGCACAACATGCAAGCTGTAAATCGTCTGCAAAGTCGCACCCTATTGTCTGCTATTAGAGTCACCACATGGGTGCGTTTCAAACACTGATTTCTATAGTAGTACATGTACTACTTTAGTGGCAATTTGCATAGAGATCTGTGTCAGATGTCTTGAAAATTGCATTAAAATGGTCAACTTTACTGTAAGTCGCAGGATTTGTAAATCAGCTTTGCCCAGAGTGTAATGTTTGGTGATGTTTGATTTCTGGAGTGTTTTACCAATTGATGGGAAATTCACCATACTAGTCAAATCGATTTGTCATTTTCAGTATTGCATACAAGATGTGGTCATGTGACTGTCTTAACTCATGCGAGAATCTGGAGGGAATTGTGACCATAGTAGCAATAACGGTTCCAATTGGGGTTCCCTTTCACATCCCTGCTCAATGTTCTGTTGTATGCTGCACACGTACATTTCACTGTATATATCTTTCTGATTTGTGGGGCCTGTATACCAAGGGTTAATGCAGGTAGGAAGCGGATTCATCAGGTGAAAACACTTTCACTGACCAAACTAAGGTCAGTGGTGGGTGTGGCTTCATTGGGTGTGGGGCCTTGTTTGGCACGCTCCAAATACAACCTAGTTTATATAAAGACGTGCAGTAGGGAGTGATTTGGCCTGTTACTAGGCCGGGTGGTTTGTGACTAAGTCCTTGCTTGTAGTGGTTTGGGGGAAGAAGAGATTTTGTGCTGAATTGCCCCAGACACCACCCAGGCTGTGTTTGGAAGTGGGCTGGAAATGTTTGCATATTTTTGGCCTTGTAAAGTGTTTGTGTGTTATTGCACAATGATTGTGTTTTTTCTCTTTGCATTGAAAGCCTCACACATGTCAATCGTTTTGTTTAAAATCTGCTCTTGTTTTAATTTTGCTTGCTTATTTAGACTCCAATGCATTTTTCTGACAAACCTGCTGACAAATGTATGTGTAGGGGATTTGTAGAGGTGGGAGGGGATTTGTAGAGGTGGGAGGGTTTTTTTTTCACATGCTTTGTTTTCTTGATATTTTGATCTGAAGACTTTTTTTTTTGAATGGATCTTTATACTACGTGATTGTGTAAGTAAATCCTATGTGCATGAAAATGTTACTTGATTCATCTTCCCCTTTGTTTCCTGCTATAACCTGTGCACACACAGTTCACTAGAAGTATCTTTAGATTGTAAGCTCTTATGAGCAGGAGTGTTTTATTTTTGCCACATCAATCCTATTTTTGTGACTCACCAAGATATTGACTGTACCTACTTGTTCCTGCTGACCAAATAAATGACGATATATTTGATCAATAAATATTTGACTGATGTTTTTGTGTTTATTTTATGTTCAATATATGAACAACCTTAATAGTTACTTTTGTATACTTATATAATCTGCTCAAATGTAGCTTGTAAGAGCGTGAATATGCAAGTGGGTGCAAACTGGCTTTTTCAAAACCAAAAAAAAAAACCCACTTGCACCACAATATTATGTACTAATGAATGTCACATTCACTGTGCAGCCAGCTACAGGTTTTCTACAATTCGATTTACAGTAATAAAATAGTTCACACTTTGTTTATTTTTGGCCTTTGGCAACAAATATTAGCCAAGGTTAAAAAAAACAAATCAATAAGAAACACACATTTGCGAAAGCTATCATAGCCGCACATAAAAATGCGCGATTGCAAACAAATAAGCACCAAACAGGTGTCCGCATGGCGCATGAACGGCTATCCTGGAAGTCCGTCATCACGTGCGCGCGCACCCGGAAGTGGTTGTGGGGAGTGTAAGTGGATGACAAGTGGTTGGAGGTTTTGTGTTGGTTGAAAATTTTGATAACCTTATTGGCATTTGGACATGGCGAGAGCACAGTTCTCAACTGAGGAGATGATCCTTATATGTACAGTAAGTGTGGCCATTGCAAACATGTTTATAACATGTGAGGGACAGGTAATTGCAATTTTGTGGGTGGGGCCTAGCAGAATCTCACTTGGTGCACATGCTACTTATCTGTACATTAGCTCCTGGGTATTGATGGGTCAATGATATTAACCACTTGCCTACTGGGTACTCCTACCCCCTTCCTGTCCTGGCCAATTTTCATCTTTCTGCACTGTTACCCTTTGAATGACAATTGTGCGGTCATGCCACATTGTACCCATCTTAAATTTATATCAGTTTTTTCAGACAAATAGAGCTTTCTTTGGGTGGTATTGACTTGCTGCTGTGTGTTTTACTTTTTGCTCGATAAACCACAAAATAGCTCATAATGAATAAAAGTCTGTTTATATTATAACATTTGGTAAACTGGTAATTTAGCAACACTGATGTGCGTTGATGAGGCAGCACTGGTGGGTGGCACTGCTGGCCACAGGTGGGCGGAACTGTTGGGTGGCACTGGTGGGCACTGATCATCGGGGCCGACCCCTGCTTTGATAACTGCTGGTTCTCGGCAGTACTTTCCACACATTCTGATAGCGTGATGAAAGTGCAGCCAAGACCCGGCAAATGCATTTCCCGGTGATCAGCGTGTCATTGGACATGGCTGATCACATGGTAAAAAGCCGCTGTGATTGGCCTTTACCACATCACGTGATCAGCTGTGTCCTTAGGACACAGCAATCACGGAGAGCGCGTTCTGCCAGGATGTCATATGACACCCTCCCAGAGCTGCCTGGATGCAGTGTAGCGTTATTCGGCTATCTGCGGTCGCCCAATAGGTAACCAGCTAGGCCTTCATGGCTAATCTTTGAATATCTGGACATGTATACTGCGTATAATGCATTACATTCTACAATGTGTTGGTGTACATGGTATTACAGTGTGCAATGCGTTGCTGGATTCTGCATGACAGTGGACAGCGTATCACAGTGTGCAATGCGTAGCTCCATCCTGCATGACAGTGTACAGTGCATTACAGTCTACAATGTGTGGGTGTACACGGTATCACAGTGTGCAATGCGTTGCTCCATCCTGCATGAGAGTGTACAGTGCATTACAGTCTACAATGTGTGGGTGTACACGGTATCACAGTGTGCAATGCGTTGCTCCATCCTGCATGAGAGTGTACAGTGCATTACAGTCTACAATGTGTGGGTGTACACGGTATTACAGTGTATTACAGTGTGCAATGCGTTGTACACTGCAGTGTGCACTAAAGCATTTTACACTCATGCACTGTACACACTAAAGCATTTTACACTCATGCACTGTACACCCTAACGCATTTGACATTTTTAGTGTGCAATGCGTTAGTGTGCAATGCCTTGGACAGTACAATACATGTGCATACCCTGAAAAAGGGTCCTGCACATTTTTGGCCCGGATGCGGTGCAATTTGAGGTGTGCAAAATGTTTGTCTCTAATTGCAACGCACACAAATTGCATGTGATTTGCCCAGGAGTGCGGTGTTAGACCACAATGCATGTATGTGAAGCCAGAATAAAAGGATGTGGATTTTGTCTACTTTTACTTGCGCATGTTAACATTATGTAAGTGCATTTTTTTTCTGTTTAACATGCTATAGAAATGCAACATGCATTTGGATGGAGTGTTTTTGTATGTGCATTTTGGAAGTATTCTAAACACACATTGACCCTAGGGCCACACCATATCTTATGCAGGCCATAGATGGGTCGAAAATTGGCCGATTTTTCGTCCGAAAATAAAATCGGCCGATTTTCGGATCGTTAGTGGGCTATTTGTTCGGCCGTTTTTCGGTATTTTGGCAGATTTTTTTTTTCGGTAAAGTTGGAAAAAAAAACGGCCGAATTTGCCGATCGGCCGATTTTCGCGGCAATGATGGGCAAATTGGCCGATTTTTTACTGATAAAAAATCTGCACATGAGCAGTGACCTGCAAGAGGAAGACAAAAAGAAGAAAAAGAAGAAGAGGATGAAGAAGAGGATGATGATGAAGAAGAAGAAGAGGATGATGATGATGAAGAAGAAGAAGAGGATGAAGAAGAAGAGGATGATGATGATGAAGAAGAAGAAGAGGATGATGATGATGATGATGATGAAGAAGAAGAGGATGATGATGATGAAGAAGAAGAAGAAGAGGATGATGATGATGATGAAGAAGAAGAAGATGAAGAAGAGGATGATGATGAAGAGGATGATGATGATGAAGAAGATGATGAAGAAGAAGAGGATGATGATGATGATGATGATGATGAAGAAGAGGATGATGATGATGAAGAAGAAGAGGATGATGATGATGAAGAAGAAGAAGAAGAAGAGGATGATGAAGAAGAAGAAGAAGAAGAGGATGATGATGATGATGAAGAGGATGATGATGAAGAAGAAGAGGATGATGATGAAGAAGAAGAAGAAGAAGAAGATGATGATGATGAAGAGGAGGATGATGATGAAGAAGAATAAGAGGATGATGATGAAGAAGAAGAAGATGATGATGATCAAGATGATGAAGAAGAAGAGGATGAAGAAGAAGAGGATGAAGATGATGAAGAAGAAGAGTATGAAGAAGAAGAGGATGATGATGAAAAAGAAGAAGAAGAGGATGATGATGAAGAAGAAGAAGGATGAAAAATGAGAGGAATTCCAGTATGGCAAAAAGTGTCCCTGCAGAGAGCTCCGCTATTTCTTTGACAGTTCCTTGACATTTACAGCGGTTGCAACATTGTATCTATTTGTTTCCGAATAAAAACATCTGTATCCTAAATGGATACAAATAGATACAATGTTGCAACCGCTATAAATGTCAAAGAACTGTCAAAGAAATAGCGGAGCTCTCTGCAGAGACACTTTTTGCCGGCTGTAGACGGGATGAAAATCGGCCGATTTTTTTTTTTACCATTGCTGGCAACGTCGGCCGCTTGAACAACCAATTTTTTATTTTTTAAAAGAAAAATCGGCTGTTTTTCTCCCCGTCTATGGTCTGCATAAGCATTAGTGTGCCTGGGGGAGGGGGGGGACCTTTGGCCTTTCCAAACACAGTAGATGCTCCAAGAATGTTTCCTTGAACTCTTGAAATGGTTAAAAAGGAAAGACACTCTAGATAGCCTGCACTGAGAATTGACTGTCATGATGACGTGTCAATGATTATTTGCTCTCATTTTTCAGGAGTGGTACTGCTTGCGGTTGAAGCTGGTAGAAATCCACCTTCACGTCCTCCACTCACCTTCACTCGTGGCCAGTGGATATTTTGTGGCTGCAGGCAAGAACTGGCATCGAGGACCTGCATAATGACCCTGGCATGCCAGAGGTGGTTTGGAAGCAGCACAGCAATTTGACCATCCCTTTCCTCTATGTTGGTTTTAGGGGTGCAGAATTGCTTCTCGTTCGTGAACGGACTGTCGCCGGATATCAGAGTCCCCATATTTTCAAGATATGTTTTAGCCATGTTGGCTTATTTTTATGTTATTTTCCAAGTGTGTCGCACCTAACCGCACAGTAGTGTGGTGCCATGCGTATTTGTGGCTGTGAATGGGGCTGTTTTTAATAGACGTGTGTAGGTGCAACAACGTTTTCATCATGGTACCTGCGCACATCTACATAGGGCATTGCATTTCTTTGCTGTGCTGGAAAATGTGTGTTCTTGCATGCGTTTCTGCACCACCAATGGTGTGAACAAGTCCTAAGGGCTGGTTCACACTATAGAAACAGTCTAGATGTGTTCCTGATGGGTTTTTTTCATGCCCTTTTGGCATGCATGTTTAGTGTGTTCCAGTACATTTTGAATGCGTTTTGGACATGTTTACATTGCATTTTTATATCCCTTCCACTTATTTTTTTCTATTTTCTTTGTATTCAATGTAGTTAGGGACATGTGCGTTTTAGTACATTCAAGGACGTTTCAATGTGTTCCAGTACAGTTCTGTGCAGAAACAATGCAGCGTGGTCAACTTTGTTTACAGCACCTGCAATGCACTGAAAATGCAAGCGCTGATGTGAACTATGACATTGACAACCATATAACCTTCTTTCTGTGCGTTTGTGATGCCGAAAAAGCAACTGAAACACATGTAGTGTGAACTGGCCCTAAAGGTTATTAGAGGTCAGGGAACGGGACTGACCAGGAATTGTGAATTCAATCAGACTAGTGGTGAGATACAATCAGCAATTGTATAATAATGTGAGATCTGAGCTGTAGCTGATAGAAAATGAGACACATTCACTTGATCAGTAAATAGATAGTTAAAGAGTGGGGCGGTGATCCATAGATTTGCATATGGGACAGGTGATGGCGGGGTGGGGGAGGGGGTCAAGTTGTATAAGGAGACAGATTTAAAAGAGAAAAATGTTACAATGAAATATACACGGCATGAAAATGGCACATTTCCTAATTGGCAGAAGAGTACATTCATCCACTTTCTAGTCATTAGGCAAAATCATAATTGTTTGATCAATATTCCTGGCACTGACACAACCCAGAAAATTGATCTCCATTTTTTAGGATGTAGCCATGACCGGGATTAGAACCCATGACCCAAGTGCTGTAAGTTCTGAGCTCTAACCACTAAACCACTGTGGGAGACACAGTTTGAGCTATAATGTAGAATAGTTCCATTGTTTGAAAATGATAGAGTGAGCGCTGGTCAAATTATATAGACTACTAAAATGGTATTACACAAGATAAATATAACCACGAACAGTAGTGCATGAACTCGTGAAAGGTCATCCACCCCTGTGACAGTGTACTACACTATTGAGCACCTTTCTGGCTCCTGTGGCTGAGCTAATTCCTCCCCAGGACCATTTGGGCACCCACCCTGATGGATGGATGGATGGAGCTGGATGACTAACCCATAACTGCCAGCATACCGCTGCACCCCCAGATGTGTGATGTGTATAACCCATACACATTAATACTTTTGTTCTGGAGAGTGTAGACCAGTCCCAAGGGTGGTTTACCTTTCACAAGTTCATGCACTACTGTCCGTCACGGAGAGACCACACGTGCCATTCATAGGCACTCTCTGAGTTGGTACTCTCACACCAAGGACATTCCATTATTCAGGAATGATTCTATGAACTTATTTTAGCACCATTTACAATATTACATCATTGTTGCAATTCTTTGCACTTTTTGGTTTTTACATGCGTTCATTATTGATCACATGCATTTATAGCGCTGCACTTGTCTTTACCATAGAATAGTTACGTGATTAAAGAGAATGAAGATATATAATTATATTGGGAAATTAGAAGTATATAAATTATTTGAGATATAAGTGTGTAAATGTTTAACATTTGAGTACAGAATGTATGACATTCATTAGTAAATGCATTAGTTTCCTGATCATTTTGGAGACACAGCAAGAAAATAAATAGAAGAAAATAGAAAATTCTAATACAGGTGTACAGGTGTATTTATAACATTCTAAGAATTCTTTTGCCATCATGAAAACGCCAATGTAAATAAAGCCCGCGCTTGTGCGCCATCTAGCGAACATATCCGGTATTGCACCTAAAAATGTGCCAGTGATAGCAAAGTAGTCAATAGACGCTCGTCAATGAGCTTGCTAGACGCTGGTCAGACGACTGATTGATTGACCGGAGTCTGCCTGAATGGTCAGTCTCTGCTATTACACTCACATCTTAGTGAATCAGGGCCGAACTGTCTGCATCCAGGGCTGATCATCCACAGATAATCACTGCATATGTGATCAGTTGCAAATAGCTGCGGGAGTGTCAACCCCCCATTGCTTTCAATGGTGCCACCCACATGGAATCCCTGCTGGATCTCCCATAGATAGTCCCAAATGGCACCATTCGCAAGTGTGAACGGGATGTTTTCAAACCTGCCTATATCCCTGTACTTGAGGAGTATGTTGTGTGTTAATGCCGACTATGATTCCTGACATACTTTGGCCAAGAACAAGTATGGGAAAAATCACTTATAAAAGACCTTCCAGAACACCGTACACTATGTAATTATAAAAAATAAAACTTGAATATCATCTTGAATGCTTAAATACAACCTTTCTTATACAATACCTTTCGTGTTAGAAATATGGAGGCTACCACTACTGGCCTCCTGAAAATTTTTTGAGCTGTGCCTGGCTTTTACATTTCTGAGTCACTGACCCAAAACAAGCAGATTGCCAATTCAAAGGAATATCAGAATCCCTCTCTGTAATCTGAGTCAGTTACTCCCCAGATACTGAAGCCAAAACATCAGCATAACTAACAATCAAGGAGAGGTCAGAATGGCAACCTCCATCGTTCTCTTGGGAATTTTTAATGGGAATACATATTAGTTTGAAAAATGACCATTACCCTCACATGCAGCTGTATTTTTGAATTCCAGGCCATGCCAGTGTGACTTATTTATTGTCAATAAAAGTGTTATCACCACCCTGGATCTAATCAGCGATCTGATAGTCAGATCAATGCCATTGCCCATAGAGCATTAACATTTCTCAGACAGGTGTTTTCCTTCAAAGCAGATTCCATTTAATTCCATTCACAGTACTGAGCAATACATTTTAACATATTGGTGCAATGTGCTCTCCAGTTGTTAAACACTGTGAAAACCACACCTATAACCATAGGTTAACACTTACTTTGACTCAGAGGAACAAGTGCTATGTGTGTTTATTATATGCAGAGACTGGAGTCCTATCTATCTGAGTCACAGAAATGGGTTGCAGCAAGTTTAGACGCTGGTTCCTGAAGTGGCCACTTGCCTCTTGCAAGTAATAATTTACACCAAGGAAAGGCCTGCATATCCAGTCCAACAGCCTGTAGCTGGTATCTGAACCATTCACTCATCAGAAACAACACCAGTTTGTGATGTACCCAACAAGAGTTTAGTAGCACATGTCCTTGTGTCTCTCCCAGGACAACAAAAACACACCATTTCCATATGAAATGGCATTTATTTATGTACAATTTCTGCTCTTCATGGTGATGTTTCTGTTCAAACCTATTCTTTGGAGGCTTGGGGGAGCAATGCATTTCTCAACACAATAAACTGTACTGGTAGATAAAATGTAAAGTGTATCTCTATTAAACAGCTTTGAATTTTTTTTTGATAGCATGAGGAAGGATTAGAAGTCCTGTCTTGTTTTATTGCATTTGGAGGCTCCGTCAGAGAAAGCCCTTCACTTCCTGTCCAGTAGGAAAAGGTTGTCCCCAGAAAAGGAAGTGAGGGAATATCTCTCTAACAGCAACACACACAGAAGTAAAATGATTTTTTTTAAAGTTTATTTACTTATATAGCGCTGTCAATTTACAGAGCGCTTTACATACATATATTGTACATTCATATCAGTCCCTAACCCTCAAGGGGTGTACAATCTAAGGTCCCTAACTTACATTCGTACATACACATACTAGGGCCAATATAGACAGGAGACAATTAACCGACCAGCATGTCTTTGGAGTGTGAGTAGGGAAATGCTAAATCCTCTTTTTATTATTTTTTGTTTCCCTCTTGCAGATTCTCGCTCACTTGCTGTCTGATAAACGGTTGTCCCCAGAAAGTGAGGGGAATCCCTCTAACGGAGCCACAGATAGTAGTGACACCTGACAGGGGTTCTACCCTTTCCCTGTTCTATACAAAACTTATAAAAAAAAAAGTTTTGAGTATAGATGCACTTCAAGGCCTTTGAACTATGTAAGTCTGTAGACTGCAGACAGGCAATTACAACCAAACCGCTCTCTTCGATCCTCCCAAGACCTTCTGCTCTCTAGTTCCTGTGTCACCTCCTCCCATGCATGTCTCCAGGACTTCTCCCGATCTTCTCCCATCCTATGGAACTCCCTACCCCAATCTGTCCGGCTATCTCCTAATCTATCCACCTTTAGACGATCCCTGAAAACCTTTCTCTTTAAAGAAGCCTATCCTGCTTCTGACTAGTAAACTGCCTTTTATTTCCTCTATCAGCTCATCCCCCCACAGCTATTACCTTTTGTATCTCTCAACCCCTCCTCCTAGATTGTAAGCTCTAACGAGCAGGGCCCTCTGTTTCCTCTTGTACCAAATTCTATTGTAACTGTCTACCTTCATTTTGTAAGGCGCTGCGCAAACTGTTGGCACTATATAAATCCTGTATAATAATAATAATACAAGCTAACCATTGCTTACAATATGCCTTCAATTCTCTTACCCATTTAATTCGGACTATCCAATCTATTTAGGGACCTTGTTATGGGCCAGCACTGGATTTGTATGGTCTGTGATAAATTCTGAGTCATAAAACAAGTTCTTTAAAACTTTGCAAACACTGTCATTTTTAGTAAACATTTAGTATGGAACCACACTGACAAAACAGTGAATGGTTACTAATGTATTACAGTACAGAATGTAGTAATTTTTCCTTTATTAGGAGTAAAGGAAATGTTATATTTCACTGCCTAAATATAATGTCCAATATAAAGCAACAATATATACAGCACCTGTATGAGAAAATAGATTTTTAAAGTGCACTTCTGCCCAAAATTATGGATATTAAAGTATTCACATACTATTATCAATCAGCAACAGAGCATTAAAGCACGTTATCCCTGCCCTCTCTAAATGCTTGTAATGTCAAGTGACTCAATCCCAAAGACCAAAGCAAGACTCTAAAGTCCAGCATCTGCTAGTTTGTAACAGTTTACAAACACTTGCTGTTTGTTTACATCAGAAGACTAGTAGACTGCCAAGATTTCAGTGCCTCTGTTGTAAACTTTGAAGATCAGTTTCTCCACAATAGCTACAGATACAGAGATAAATGATGGTTTGTTTCAAAGAGCTTTTACTGCTTGTTCTGAATATGTAAATATTCTAGATTGCATTAGGGTTTATTTACTAAAGCTGGAAAGTGCAAAATCAGGCTCAATTCTGCATATAAACCAATCAGCTTTTAACCTCAGCTTGTTCAATTAAGCTTTGGCAATAAAACCTGGAAGTCAATTGGTTTCTATGCAGCAGTGAGCATGATTTTACACGTTACAGCTTTAGTAAATAAACTCCACTGTCTGGACACAGGTTCACTTCACTTCGCATATTTGCTGCTGCATTAAAAATGGCATGTTCCCTGCAGTGAAAGCTACAGTATATTTCACTTATATCACAAATTCAGCATGTTCTCCCTGTTAACTGCAAAATACCAGTTTCAATGCAATGGCTGTGCTACACTGGGGGGGGGGGGGGAGGGGTAAAAGCCACAGCAGAGATCCAAGGACCCACATATCAGGGACATGAGCTGTGCCACAGCCCATTCATACTCCTCTTTGCACGCTATCACATGCAATATTATGCGTTGTCTCATGTGGATAGAATAGAGATTTTATTTTGTTGTCTGCATCCTGTTAGGGAAATTTTTCCTTCACTTCATGTCCCAAAGGCTAAGGAAGTGTGAAAAATTATCTTCAAATAAGGGGAAATCCTCTTGTAAACTTTTGGATTCCCATCACTTTCTGTGCTGTTGACCAGGGGTGGACTGACAACTCATGGGGCCTGAGTTTCCAAATGGTTAGTCCGCCCCTGCTGTTGACATTGTCCACCAAAACAATAGAGAAAGTAAATCTCCCCAACAATACACAAGCAAAGGTACAGGCAAAAAATTAAATGCTGTAATCATTCCCAAAACTAACAGAAAGTTTTGCTATAGAAACACTAAAATTTTCAGTTTTTGGGAAGCATAAATCCAAATAAGGGGTTTATTCCTAAAGCCTAGTACACAGGATCAGAAAATCACATGAAAAATACCGCTTTCAAAGCAATCGTATAATAATCTGAACCTTAGTACACAGCTTTCGTCCAAAATTATTTGAAGGGACAAGCATGAAAATGTTTCTCGTACAATACCAAATTATACCATTTTCATTTAATCAGCACAAAAATACAATACAAATACATTTCATCACTTCCGAATTTTTATTCTGTCTATATGAATTTTCGTAACTTTAGTTACCTTTTCACTTTCTAGCATGAAAAAAAAAAAGGACCTTCATTTGTCCTATATTCTCATCGTGTGTACGGGCTTTATATAACTATAAGCCCTGAAGGTAATGTTTTAATGGGGCCAATTGTTAAATCCTAAACTTCACTGCTGGAGAAGAATTATGTGTTCAGGTTTTGCCAGTGCACATTATTAAACAAAACCAGGAGGTGGCGCCATTGCTTTAGCAGGTAATAGGCTCAGTGTACATAGGATAAGGATTCTTTTTTTAGGTTATCCAGTCCAGTGAAAATTAAAAATAAGTTGAATGACTGAAAAGGATCATTATATTTGTGTAAAACCTAATGTAATCTGAAGACTATTATTTATTCTTATTATTATTCTTATTATAATACAGGATTTATATAGCACCAACAGTTTGTTCAGCACTTTACAATATAATGGGAGACAATACAGCAACAATACAGTTCAATACAAGAGGGATAGGAGGGCCCTGCTCCTTGGAGCTTACAATTATTTTCTCAAATATTTGATTTTATTATTTACACCATCATCTATCTATGTGGTCTTGTGCATTTTAAAGTGAGCATATGTATGAAGAAGGCAAATTAACATTGTTCCTGAAAGGCAGACACCTAAAGTTTCACAGCCCTTGAAAATCCTATGCAGATACCGACTTTGTGGATTTATGGGCACACCTTGCTTTCCATATGAAATTGCTTGGGCCTTGCTAGTTGCCCATCTGGTACCAAACATTGCATGGTGGGAGGCAGGAGTGTATGACCTGTGCCCAGATATTATTATTATTATATTATTATTATACAGGATTTATATAGCAGTGTTTTACAAAATGAAGGTAGACATTACAGTTACAATACAAATTGGTACAAGAGGAAACAGAGGGCGCTGCTCGTTAGAACTTGCAGTCTAAGAGTATAAAGCAATTTTCCTGGGGCTCCACTGATGAATCATTGTGGCAAGAGGGAACTATGAAGATAAGAGCAAGTAACTTATGGTGTCATGTATTAGCTGCATTTCAATTCTTTACTAATCACACAGGTTATAAAACCAATACACATTATTTGCTTTTATTGCAATGTCATAAATCCAGCTTGAATATATACATTTATTTTATCTCAAGTGATTGCTTGTATCTATTAGGCCACATTCATGGGGCAATGATAATGATTTTATTATTATTATTATTATTATTATTATTATTATTCAGGATTTATATAGCTCCAACAGTTTGCACAGCACTTTGCAATATAAAGAAAGACAGTACAGTTACAATACAATTAATTACAAGAGGGTTAGGAGAGCTCACAATCTAATGTGGGATGGGGGCAGGTGGGATGAATGTTGCAGGCTTATCGGTAAGTTGAGCTGGAAATTTTTCTCTTTTGTTGTTTGGCATGTGTCACCCTTTTGTGTGCTCCTTGCTGTGAAGGCCAGTTATGGATTGGGGCAGTGGCCAATTGTTTGTGCTGTTGGTGTGCTGGTGAGGGGATGCACTGGACATCTTGCCTGCCATTGTGCTAATTCTGGGTGCTCCCCTTTAAGGAGGGGTGGGCTCCCTCCAGGGCCACCTGCCCTCAGTCTATCCATTATGATACATGTGCTTATGCTATGGAGGCTCTCAAAACTTACAGAGTTAGGCTTTAGGCTGCAGAATATTGGGGTGCAGTGAAGAGGCTCTGCAGCTTAGGCATGTATTTGCAAATTAGTGTGAAAACTAAACCCCTGTTTTTAAATCAAACTGTTAGACAGGAAAATTCAGTTGGTTGCAGGCTGGTCAGTAAGTTGATCTGGGAATTTTTCTCCTTTGTTGTTTGGCATGCATCACCCTTTCGTGTGCTCCTTGCTGTGACGGCCAGTTATGGATTGGGCTAGTGGCCAATTGTTTGCACTGTATAGTGTGACCAGGCCATTTTCTTTTTACAAGGTGCTGTGTGCAGGTCTTGATGTCATTTTATATGGTTTTAGGTCTGTGTGTTATTGTCTCATACTGAGGTGATGGTAAACCAGGGCATATGCCCATATGTCATATCTATATATGTGTAATAAAGCATAATTTTTGGAAATTTTCTGAGTGTCACGTTCTATTCATTATGTAGCCGCTTTTCTGTGAATCTCTTTTCACAAACCCCTCTTTTTTGAATGCTGTGTGCAGGCAGCCTATTGAAGTTGTTTTGTCCATGTAGTTGCATGGACACAGTCGCTTGTCCTAAAGTGACAAGCATGCAGGTGTGGGTGAGTGGCCTTCAATCACAACCAAACACCTTTCACATTATGATGAATGGCTGCATCCATACAACCGTGCATTCTAATAGACTTCAATGGGCTGCCTGCATGCAGCACCTTGTAGAGAAAAAAATGCCCTGGTCACACTATACAGGCAACTTTTGTCCCACTTGCCCCTCCCTATTGGAATGTAAGCTCTCAGGAGCAGGGGCCAGGGCCAGGGACAACCATACACAGAGAAAAAATTAGCACGTCTATGCACACAGGAGTGATGAGTATTTACGTAAGGCCACCTGTACAAATCAGTGAAGGGCTGTGGCTGTATGCTGGTAACTGTACATCTGAGTGTTTAGAGATGGACAAGCAGCTCTGAATGTAAACTGTTTGTGCCCAGGGGTGCACATTTGTCCCTGTATGCAAGTGAACATTAGGATGTGTGGTTACCAGCGTACAGCCGCAGCCTGTCATTGATTTTACAGGCTGAGATATGCATGTTTTTCACCATGTATGGCTTTCTGCTCCTTACTCTAAAATACAAAAGACTATGACACGGTGCTTATATACATTTATGTGCAACTTTGTTTCTGTCCAAAGTATGATTTTTAGAGCTCTAATTATCTGTTGCTTTTTACAGGGGAAATACATTGTTTGCTTTGATCCCCTTGATGGTTCATCCAACATTGACTGCTTAGCATCAATTGGGACAATATTTGCTATTTACCGAAAGGTAAGTCTATGTGTTTTGTGTTACACTCAGTGTGGGTCCTATACATTCTAGTGGACTGTACAATGAGACCTCACTTGTGACTCAAAACTACCAGAAACAGCCATACATTGCAGGTTTAATTTTGCCTCGGAAAATGTCAAGAGGTATTGTAGTGTGGGTTCTATACATTCTAGTGGACTGTAGAATGAGACCTCACTTGTGACTTAAAACTATAAGAAACACTTATGCATTGCAGGTTTAATTTTGCCTCGGAAAATGTCAAGAAGTACTGTAGTGTGGGCCCTATACATTCTAGTGGACTGTAGACTGAGACCTCACTTGCGACTCAAAACTACCAGAAACAGCCATACATTGCAGGTTTAATTTTGCCTCGGAAAATGTCAAGAAGTACTGTAGTGTGGGCCCTATACATTCTAGTGGACTGTAGACTGAGACCTCACTTGCGACTCAAAACTACCAGAAACAGCCATACATTGCAGGTTTAATTTTGCCTCGGAAAATGTCAAGAAGTACTGTAGTGTGGGCCCTATACATTCTAGTGGACTGTAGACTGAGACTACACTTGTGACTCAAAACTACCAGAAACACCTATACATTGCAGGTTTAATTTTGCCTCGGAAAATGTCAAGAAGTACTGTAGTGTGGGCCCTATACATTCTAGTGGACTGTAGACTGAGACCTCACTTGCGACTCAAAACTACCAGAAACACCTATACATTGCAGGTTTATTTTTGCCTCGGAAAATATCAAGAAGTACTTTAGTGCGGGCCCTATTTATTCTAGTGGACTGTAGAATGAGACCTCACTTGCGATTTAAAACTACCAGAAACAGCCATACATTGCAGGTTTAATTTTGCCTCGGAAAATGTCAAGAAGTACTGTAGTGTGGGCCCTATACATTCTAGTGGACTGTAGACTGAGACTACACTTGTGACTCAAAACTACCAGAAACACCTATACATTGCAGGTTTAATTTTGCCTCGGAAAATGTCAAGAAGTACTGTAGTGTGGGCCCTATTTATTCTAGTGGACTGTAGACTGAGACCTCACTTGTGACTCAAAACTACCAGAAACAGCCATACATTGCAGGTTTAATTTTGCCTCGGAAAATGTCAAGAAGTACTGTAGTGTGGGCCCTATTTATTCTAGTGGATTGTAGACTGAGACTACACTTGCGACTCAAAACTACCAGAAACAGCTATACATTGCAGGTTTAATTTTGCCTCGGAAAATGTCAAGAAGTACTGTAGTGTGAGCCCTATACATTCTAGTGGACTGTAGACTGAGACTTCACTTGCGACTCAAAACTACCAGAAACAGCCATACATTGCAGGTTTAATTTTGCCTCGGAAAATGTCAAGAAGTACTGCAAATAATACGAACCATATCTAGAGATTTCAATTGGGCAAACCTTTGTCACCCCCAAAAGAAGCTCCTGCTCCATTTTGGGAGACAAGCTTTGCTTGGTGCGGTTTGCTGCGATTGCTGTAGAATCACACCCGTGTTTAGGTGCCATTGAAAATGAACGGCACCTGAACAAGTATGGTGTAATTTGTCAGTTTTGCAGAGCGTTTTGGGATTTCGGGTAGAATTGTGGTGATTCTGCCCAAGATACAAAATGCCTAGATGTGAATGGAGCCTTAACCCCTTGGTACCAGTGCTTCCCGGCCCTTTAAGGGTTTCAGAAGTCAGGATGCGGGGCGGGGTTTTAAGGTCATGTGAAAGCCATGATTTGGTGTCACGGTGGTCACGATCGGAAAAGGTCCAGATCGAAAGAGGCGATTGGGACCTTTCCATGAGTACTGGACATGTGTACTGGGAGTGCGCAGGGCGCGCACTCTCAGCACATATGTTTTTGTTAATTGCACGCAAATGTGCGGCCGCTCGGCGTTAAGGCCCAGACACCAGGAAGCCGCACATTTGCGTGCGGCCGGCGTGAAGAGGTTAAAGAGGTAATTTGGTCCACACACTGTCCTGCTGTGACCAGCTATGCCACTGTTACAGCCAGTGTGCTGTGCAGTCATATTTTCTTCTGATGTCTTCAGGTGCTGGGTTCCTCTTGCAGATTTCGGCAGCTTGATGATGTGCACCAGGCCAGCCCTCCTCTAGCTTCTGCGATTGAAAGTGATGCATCTGGTACTATGTGCCGTACATATCCCAAGAGGCTTCACAGCAATGGAGAGGTCAGACAGAGGTTAGGGCTGACAAAAAAACCCCCATAAATAATAAGGCAAACAGACATTTTGTTGCCAATTTAGTATGGAAGGGGAAGAAAACCTGGATATTTAGTGCATCCATCAGGTGACGATGAGGATAATAAAGTGGCAAACATTTGTAGTCTTTTTTGTGGATGTTGTACAAGGTTCCGGTCATGTTTTAGAGCAAAACTGGAAAACAGCACTTGACCAAGAGAAAGGAAGCATGCCTTCACTGAATTCATTGTTCATCAGGAGGCAAAAACATACTGTTCTGGCCATAATGAAAATCTTACTAATTATGTGTTTTAAAAATAACTGACAATGGAACCTTTCATCTCTAGGGCCGGGGGCCCGTACATATATGGCCACCATTATCGTGTTGTTAACATAGTAACCAAACTGGTAACATAGAATGAAAAGACTCCACAGATCTGTCTGTTGTTTTTGTGGAGGTCGGTTTAGCTGCAATGTAACATATACGTTAGACCATGTTGAAGCCAGTGCTCCTTGTGTTCTGTGTACTTTGAGGGGGATGGGTAGTCTTTGGTGCATCTGCTACTCTTGCTGGGTTTTTTTAAACTAAATTCTGTGTAGAGACAAGCAGTTGGGCAGTAGAAAGGCTAACAATGATAAGGCCTTAACAAACTGAATCAATTTGTAGCAGTCAGAATGATAAAAATGATTGCTGGTTGGTTGTTAAGGGTCCCTGGACTGTGTACATTGCTCCATACCTTGCTAAATAAACAGAAGGTATCTTGGTGATCTCACCAGCTTATTTTTAGAGGAAACAAAACCCAGCTTTGAGTATGGATGACTCCTCACCCCACCTCTTTCCCAGTATGTGCTTTAAGCTGGCCACACAATTGTAGAAATTGATTTCAAAACATTCATTTTAACAACATTTGTTCAATTTTCTAATGGTTAGTGGGGTCTAATTGAAGTTCATTTTTCATCTGCAGTGATGACAACATTTGTAGGAGCAGGCCTTTAGATTGTAAGCTCCTTGAGGGCAGGGATTGATGTGAATGTACAATATATGTAAAGTGCTGCATAAATTGATGGCACTATACAAGTACCTGTAATAAATAAATAAATAATAATGAATGTGAATGTGGTTTTCATTCAAGAGAGTCCATTCACTCCAACTTCAAATGTTAAAACCAAGCTTTTTTTGAAGTACCTTTGAACAACATTTGTCAAGTAATCGAATGTAATGATGAAATTTTCATTTTGAAACCCTATTAGCCAGCTTTACAGTGTCAGTGAAAAGAATTATATTCAATATATTTTTCTCTGTAGAAAAGTAAAAAAAAGACAACAAATGAACAAAGTAGTATATTATTATTATTATTATTACACAGGATTTATATAGCGCCAACAGTTTGCGCAGCGCTTTACAAAATGAAAGTAATAACATAAGACATTTAACAAGGTTTATACCAGGAAAATAAAGTGATCTATTTAAAAGCATGTAGATTCTTAAAAAGTGTAAAATTAATTACATATGTACAATTTTGTTCTCAACACCTATAGGCATGCACAAGGGCAGGGGTGGACTAACCATTTGGAAACTTGGGCACTGCCTGAGGGCCCGGGGTCAGTAGGGGGCCCCATGAGATGCCCCTGGTACCTTTTTCATAGGCTTTTTTGAGTTTGGGCAAGGACAAAGCTGCGTAAATTGATGGCGCTATATAAGATCCTGTAATAAATAAATAAAATAAAAGTGGTGTTTTCTCTGCCAATGTGCATGAGGCTTTATAGTGAAATATATATTTGTTAAAATTAAATTATGATTTGACCCTTGTACAGTACCGTGACTGGGAATGCCTCATAGGCACTGTTTTGTATTCTAACTTTGAAACTGAAAAAAAAGAATTTTCCAAAAATATATATAATTTTTGTTCTAATTACCAGAAGTAAGTTACATGCATACACTCAAGTTTATGCTTGTCTCTGAACACAGGTGTGGGGCATTTTTTTATGCCCCTAAATGTTGCTCTAAAATACAGATCTAAACATTACAATGTGCATGAACACATTGGCTAATATAGAACTGAGTTCAGAGGCAAAATTTAAAAGAAAATTGGTAAATGTGTATGTATGAATGTGAGGTAGGGACCTTAGCTTGTATGCTCCTCGAGGATTAGGGACCGATATAAGGTACTGTATATGTAAAGGCGCTGCGTAAATTGACGGTGCTATATAAGTACCTGTAATAAATAAATAAAGCCCCCCTAACCCTCTTGTATTGAACTGTATTGTTGCTGTATTGTCTCCCATTATATTGTAAAGCGCTGAGCAAACTGATGGCGCTATATAAATCCTGTATAATAATAATAATAATAAAAAAACAAAAGTGGTGTTTTCTCTGCCCATGTGCATGGGGCTTTATACAGTTGTGACCAAAATTATTCAACCCCCAATGCTGTAAAGGGGTTTAGGGACTATAGTGTACATTTGGAATTGTATTCAGAATCAAATCCTACAAGGACGTTGTAACTACCCAAATGCAACTAAAATGACATCAATTGTTTATGTAATACAGTAGTAAATGGTTCTTATGTGGTTTCTTCATTGCCACAATTATTCAACCCCTTAAAGACTACCACTCTGAAGAACAGAGGTTCATACAGGTGCTTTCCATCAGGTATTGAAAACACCTGTGGATGTCACCGAGCAGCAATCAAGCATAATAAGCACCAATTAGGCAGCTTTAAAATGACTGTGATACTCAGCTCCTTCTAGACATTTACTGGTGTGGTTACAAACATGGTGAAGGCAAGAGAATGGTCCAGGAAGACAAGAGAAGAGGTGATTTCTCTTCACAGGAAGGGCAATGGCTATAAGAAGATTGCAAAGATGTTAAACATACCAAGAGACACCTTAGGAAGCATCATTCGCAAATTCAAGGCAAAGGGCACTGTTGAAACGCTACCTGGTCGTGGCAGAAAGAAGATGCTGACTTCGACTGCTGTGCGCTACCTGAAGCGTAGAGTGGAGAGAAGTCCCCGTGTGACTGCTGAGGAACTGAGAAAAGATTTGTCAGATGTGGGTACAGAAGTTTCAGCCCAGACAATAAGACGCACACTGCGTAATGAAGGCCTCCGTGCCAGAACTCCCAGGCGTACCCCCTTGCTGTCTCCAAAGAATAAGAAGAGTCGACTGCAGTATGCCAAAAGCCATGTGGACAAACCACAAAAGTTGTGGGATAGTGTTCTGTGGACTGATGAAACAAAATTAGAACTGTTTGGGCCCATGGATCAACGCTATGTTTGGAGGAGGAAGAACAAGGCCTATGATGAAAAGAACACCTTGCCTACTGTGAAGCATGGTGGAGGGTCAATCATGCTTTGGGGCTGTTTTGCTTCTGCAGGTACAGGGAAGCTTCAGCGTGTGCAAGGTACCATGAATTCTCTTCAGTACCAGGAGATATTGGATGGAAACGTGATGCAGTCCGTCACACACCTGAGGCTTGGGAGACGTTGGACCTTTCAACAGGACAATGATCCCAAGCATACCTCCAAGTCCACTAGAGCATGGTTGCAGAGGAAAGGCTGGAACATTTTGGAGTGGCCATCGCAGTCACCAGACTTAAATCCGATTGAGAACCTCTGGTGGGACTTAAAGAAAGCAGTTGCAGTGCGCAAGCCTAAGAATGTGACTGAACTGGAGGCCTTTGCCCATGAAGAATGGGCGAAGATACCCGTAGATCGCTGCAAGACACTTGTGTCAAGCTATGCTTCACGTTTAAAAGCTGTTATAACTGTAAAAGGATGCTGTACTAAGTACTAAGATTGAATGTCACTTGGGGGTTGAATAAAACTGATAATGCTGTGAGCACAGAAAAGACATTTGTGGTTATTTCATTATAACTGTTATGTTATATTTGTCTGACCTACAAGTGCCTCTTTAATGTAAATGTAAGCAAGATGACTGAATGATCAAAAGCAATGTCAAACTGGCCAAAACACTCAATTTCAGTGGGGGTTGAATAATTTTGGTCACAACTGTAGTGAAATATATATTTGTTAAAATCAAATTATGATTTGACCCTTGTACAGTACCAAGACTGGGAATGCCCAATAGGCTCTGTTTTGTATGCTAACCTTGAAACTGAAAAAAAAAGAATTTTCCCAAAAAAAAATTTTTTGTTCTAGTTACCAGAAGTAAGTTACATGCATATGCACAAGTTTATGCTGGTCTCTGAATACAGGTTTAGGCTATTTTTTATGCCCCTAAATGTTGCTCTAAAATATGGATCTAAACATTACAATGTGCATGAACACATTGGCTAATATAGAGCTGCGTTCAGAAGCAAAAAATAAATAAATGTGTATGTATGAATCTGAGGTAGGGACCTTAGATTGTACACTCCTCAAGGATTAGGGACCGATGTAATGTACTGTATATGTAAAAGCTCTGCATAAATTGACGGCGCTATGTAAGTACCTGTAATAAATAAATAAAAAAAGTGGTGTTTTCTCTGTGGCTTTATAGTGAAATATATATTTGTAACAATCAAAGTGAACACATTTTTTGTGTTATATCAGTCATTAAAAAAGGTTTCCTCTGGATCATAAAATGAAGTATTTCATCAGGTATTTAGACACTCTTAGAAATGTACAAAAGAGCCCACGATTCTTTAATTTAATGTTATAAATGTGTGCATTTAGATTTATGGAAGTATATGTATTTTTGTGCAACGATCTCCTAAATCATGGAACTAATGGTTTAAATATTTACCAGAGTGAGTGTGACCTGAAAAACAAGTGTCATCACCCTTTATTATTAGAATTCCACAGTGAAAGGTGTGGCTGTAGACAAAGGACACTCTATTTACAGTGTAGTTAGATAACTAATCTGGATTTTGTGGTAGCAGGGTAACTCCCTGCCTTTCTAGGAATCTTTAAAATTTTAATGGCTACTATACCCACCAAACAGGCTGACCTGGTATTTTCATGAAAAGTGGGGCAGTATACAAGCAGTTATGTCCTGGGGCAGAGATGTCATGGCTAGGTGCAATGCTTACACTGGGGATGCCCCTACGTTTTCCCTCAAACATCTTTCCCTTCTTACAAATATGCAAAGAGCCATGGCTCCTAGGTGGGAACATGGCAAAATGGAAAAAGCAAAGCGAGTAAGGTGCTTTCTAGGACAACAACATCAACTTAAAGGAGAAATAAATCGTTTGCCATCCTTGACCTACTAGTTTCCTGATTTCTTCTTAAGGGAGGTCATCATTAGCTTGCAAATTTCAGTGAAAAGCACCAAATATCATCTCTGTTAGATGCGTATTTACAGCATTTTACCTTTCCATTAATTGTTTTTTTTATGGATTTGCAATGTGCCTCCTAAGTTGATGTAACTACTCCAGAAAGTATCAGTTCCCTAGCCCCTGACTCTCTTTGTACATCTTTGCCCTTTCCTCTTCTGGTGGTGTCTAATTACTGTCTGTGCAGGCCCAACATCTCCACCCTTCCCCCTCATCTTCACCCTCATCTCCCTCCTCATCTCCCTCCTCATCTTCCCCCTCATCTCCCTCCTTGTCTCCCTCCTCATCTCCCTACATAACCTTTCAAGTATCTGCCAGGGGAGTAGCAAAGGAGAATATTATAGTATCCTTTGAATGATAGCTCTGAGTCTGCTGGGACTGCTGACATCACATCCATGATAGCACCCAGCAGCAGCCTCAAACTGGATACACACTATAAGGCTACTTTCACACTGATCCACTCAGGGGCGGACTGACAACTCATGGGGCCCCGGGCAATAGGGGATCATGGGGCCCCTGTGTCCTTGCCCACACTCAAAAAAGCCTATGAAAAAGGTACCAGGGGTATCTCATGGGGCCCCCTACTGACCCCGGGCCCTCGGGCAGCACCCGAGTTTCCAAATGGTTAGTCCGTCCTTGGATCCGCCGCAAAAACGCATAGGAATTTTTACCGCGCTTTTGCCATGCTTTCTGGGAGTTTTTAAAGGACACGTGACTTAAAACTGCACCAAAAACGCTTCTCAGAGGTGTTTTTAACCGCTTCAAGTTCAGACACTTTTACCCCCTTCCAGTCCAGGACAATTTTCATCTTTCAGCGCTATCACATTTTGAATGAGAATTGCGCAGTCATGCAACACTGTACCCATATACATTTTTTAGCATTTTTTTGAAACAGATAAAACTTTATTTTGGTGGTATTTATTCACCACTGGAATTTTTATTTCTTTGCTATATATATGAAAAAGTCCAAACATTTTGAAAAAAAAAAAAAATCTTTCTTCATAAATCTTGGCCAAAATGTATTCATCTATATCTTTAGTAAAAAAAACAAATAACCCAAATTAGTTTGTAACCAAAAATAATAATTAAAAAAAAAGTTTTTTAACATACTGTCACCCTAGCAGTACAGTGTCACCATGGTGATGAAGTTTTTTTTTTTTTTTACACTGATTGCTTTTACACCTATAAAGGCTGTAAAAGCAATCATTTCTCCTTCTCTCTCTCTGCATTCTTGCAGCCATTGAGAAATACTGTGTGAGCTGTGATTGGTCACAGCTTGTCACGTGGTACAAGGCTGTTGTGAGTAGCCTTGTAAAATGTGACCTCTGTGATCATTCACAGATTTCACAAGTAGTAAGCAATGATGTCAGGAAGTGACATCTTGCTTACTACTATTCATGTGATCACTGATTGGTCAATCAGTGATCACATGATTGGGACCTCACACAGAGGTCCCGTACAGCGATCTGTGTTCCACTGTGTCCGGAGGACACAGCAGGCACCGGATCATGGTGTCGCGTGCTCCCAGGGAGCGCACACAGGCGGGGAGCGGGGAGGACGTTTATAAATGGCCACCGCTCCTTCAATGCTCCCGTCCAGTCATTTATATATACATGGGCTGGACCGGAAGTGGTTAAGGTGCTTTCAGGCGTTTTCCATTGATTTCAATGGGAAGAGGCATTTTTGGGGCATTTTTTAACTCTCCAAACATGCCCCCAAAGGTGCTCCAAGCAGGAGTTTTTACACCGCACCGCAAGCGCAAGCCTCACTGTGAAAACACATAGATATACATTCACAAACATGGGGAAGCAGTTTTCTTGAGCTTTTCGAGTGCTTTTTTTAACGCAAAAATGCTTGAAAAACTCCTCAGTGTGAAAGCAGCCTAAGAAAATCAGAAGAAAAATTCCAAGAAACAGTCGGTCAATTATCTGATCCTTAGTGTAGTGCTTTCGATGGCCAATTCCTACTGTTCAGATAAAAAAAAAACAAAGGTGCAAGCTAGAAAATCTTTATCGTACATGAACACAACGTTCGATTTTCACTCAATGTGTGCAGCAATCGTATGGAATTAATTGAACAAAACAAACTGCATGATCAGAAGCAAAGAATGACCCGGAAGAAGGTGGCAATGAACTTGGAAATCGGGGATGCACCAATACCGTTTTTTTATCGGCGAGTATGAGTACTGATACGTTCAGTCAAGTACTCGCTGATACCAAGTACCGATACTTTGTGGTGTGATTTGCGTTAATGGGCACAGATTGCAGCACAAAGGATAGCATGCAATTTGAACAAGAATGCGATTCCTGTCTAAATCGCATGCGGTTTCCCCACTGCTCCTGTGTGCTCCCAGGCTTGTCATAGCCCAAGTTCACACAGGAGCGGTGTGGGAAACTTTCCTGCAGGCATCCCATGCTGAGTCTCAGCGGTAGAAGAGGAGAAGAAAGTGGCGGGGAATTCAAATCCCCACCGATTTATTTCCTTCACTTGCAGTGATGACAATTCGGGCTTGATGGCATCTGATTGGTCAGCTGCTGACCATGCTAATCTTTGTGGTGCAGTTTGCATCGATTAACACAAATTACATTGCAAAGTATTGGTTAAGGTATCAGTAGTATTTTCACAAGTCATGGTGTCGGTCAGTGCAGTCAATTCCTGGACTGCATTAAAGTGATTGTAAAACCTTCAGTAATTTTAACTTAATGCATTCTCTGCTTTAAGGTAAAAAAAACAAAACCTTTTATATGCAGCTCCCTCTCCAGCCCTCCCTAAATACTTACGTGAGCCCAATCTTGATCCAGCACTGTGCTGCTCCTTCTCTCCCTCCTCACTGGACTCAGTGAGAGTAGTGGGAGCCATTGGCTCCTGGTGCTGTCAATCAAATCCAGTGATGAGGGAAGGGGTAAAAAGACACACACAGTCCAGCTGGATCGAGCCTGCACATTTTACACCATAGTTACATAGTTACATAATTAGTCTGGTTGAAAAAAGACAAAAGTCCATCCATTTCAACCATTAAAAAAAAAACTTTATAACCCTACACCCACAGTTGATCCAGAGGAAGGCAAAAAACCCAGCAAAGCATGATCCAGTTTGCTCCTGCATGGGAAAAAATTCCGTCCTGATCCCCCGAGAGGCAATCAGATATTCCCTGGATCAACCTTACCTATAAATAGTAACCAGTTATATTCTGTGTAACCAAGAAAGAATCCCGAGGGCGACGGAGAAAGCAGCTTCCTATGGTGGCAGACCAAAAAGAAGAGGACCCCCAGAAGAGGAGGATTGGGGCCTCTCTGTGCAAAACTATTACACAGAGCAGGTAAGTATAACATGTTTATTATTTATTTTCTATTTTTTTTAAGAACCATTACAGTCATCCTAATTTAAAAAATAAAGTTTCAGGTCATTTGTAAACTTTTGCTAAGGATTACTATTTAAGAAGGATTTGGATTAACAGAGTGGAGTCCCACCATCATGTGTATGCTGTATAACTAATCAGCTCATTTCTCAACCTACAGTATATTCTAGAAAATACATTAGTGCAATTGCTGAAGGCTTTCAGATTGATACCACTTGGGATAGGTTCACAATAAATCCATCGGATTCGTAAAGTTCGCGAATGCAGTGCATAGCCTTTTTCTCTGGTCACAAGTGCCAGTTATTTGAAAGAATATATAACACAGCCTGCTACAAATGGACTGTAAATGGACGCACTACAGTCCATTTAACATGGTTTCCTATGCAACATGTTCACATCTATGCTTTTTTGAGATGCTGCATTTTTGGAAAGAGTCAGGGACTTTTTGAAAGCAAAAAGCAGCATTTTTGCTACAATAGAGTTCAATGGAGAAGCTGCTGAAATACACGGTAGTGCGTTTTTGCTTCATTTTGCATTTTTATTCTGCCCAGCAACAAAAAAAATTCCACTTTAACAAAAAAAAAAAGCTGAACAAATCGCAAAAATGCGTGTAGAAAAATGCACAGCACACTGCATAGGTGTCAACAGGGCTCACAGTATTTATTTCAGGTACTTATGTAGCACTGTCAATTTACATATATATATTGTACATTCACATCAGTCCCTAACCCTCAGGGGGTATACAATCTAAGGTCCTTAACTCATATTTATACATACTAGGGCCAATTTGGACAGGAATCAAATTCACCTACCAGCATGTCTTTGTAGTGTGGAAGGAAACTGGAGTACCTGGAGGAAACCCACACAAGCACAGGGAGAACATGTAAACTCCATGCAGGAGGTGCCATGGTTTGGAATCGAACCTATAACCCATTTACTGCAAGGCAGACATGCTAACCATTAAGACACTGTGCCACACTGAAGTCATAGTGTCAGTGTGTGTGTTGGGGCTGATAGGGAAAGCTGACAATTCTGTGCATGGATGAATGGCACTGTTTGCTTTTTTTTATTTTGCCATGTCTGTCATGGCAGTGTTCAGCTTCCCATACCTTTTTTTGACAATTGCTTGCTTAATAACATTAAAAATGACCAAAATTGGGAAACAACATCCACCTCCCCATAGACTTCAAAGGAGTTAAACGCAAAGTTTGTAAACTTCAAGCAAGATTTGCTAAACTGTTATCGAACCAAACCCAGGCAGATTTGCTCATCCCTAGTTACCAATATATGTTTTATTTACATTGATCTTCCTCTCAGCCAGAGTTGTTTCTGTAGATAATATTAGTATGTATTGCTCACTTACAGAGTTCTTTCTACTATAGACAACAGAAACAGAACCCTGCGAGGAAGATGCCCTACAACCTGGACGTAACATTGTAGCAGCTGGCTATGCGCTATATGGAAGTGCAACACTTGTAGCACTGTCTACTGGTCAAGGAGTGGACTGCTTCATGTTGGATCCTGTAAGTATGACAACAAAGTTTCTTGGCCTCTGTGGTCTGTAGGCATTTCTATAGGTTTCCGCACATGAAAGACTGGGCCAAGCAAGAACATCATTGTACAGTTTATATTAATGTGGGTAGGTCTGTTTTTATTCATCATAGAAGCTTCCTTGCCCTTTTAGACTAGAACTGCAGTAGTATGTACAGGCATTTTATGGATAAATAACCGCGCTCTAATACTATCATATCATTGGGAAAGTGTATATTATCTGTGCAAATTCAAATATATTGATAACTCATGATTAAATATTAATTTGTGATCCACCCTATATCACCTAATGTATAATATCCGTATTAGTGTAAAATTAAAAAATATAATCAATATGCATCAAAAAATTCATATTAAATATAAATAAAAAATTCACATTAAATATAAATCAAGAATTGATTGATTCTTATATAAATTCTTGATTTATATTTAATGTGAATCGCTTCTCGGCCTTTTGGCTAAGATCAAGTGTAGTATCTGTTCTTATCAGTGTCCAGTGGGGGTGCTCCCGGCCATTCTAGCTTTGCGGGGATGGCTGTTGTATAGTACCCCTGCTGGTATGATGGGGGTCTGGAATGCTAGTACCGGGAGGACAGAAACCGGGATGCCCACACGTAGCTGGGACCTGGGAGTAATTCCCCCGAGGAGACCGGAAGGACCCAGTACCTCCTGATTTGGACGGATCTACCTTGTCTGGCCAGGGGTCGGGAAGGCAGAAAGTCCGCAAACCAGTGCCCCCTGAGTAGACGCCCTCAGGGGTGCCACTAGTAACATCTGGGTGTGGGACCCCACAGTGTGCAGATGGCACAAGGTCACTGTGTTTTCACTCTTTTTGCACAAGCGCCCTTAGGACCAGGCCTTTTGGCTAGGACCAGGGCAATTTTTGCTACAGGCCTCAGGGCCTGGTCTGTGCACAATTTGGCTCGGCCACTTTTTTTATTTTCTATTTATTTAATTTATTTCACTCCCACGTTTTGTCACTTTTTCTTACTTATGTGTGTGTTTTCACAGGATGGAGGGTGTGGGTCCTTGGGCCTGCCCTGAAGTCGAGGGGGAGGATGTGTGGCCTTTTGGTTCCTTCCTCCCCTGATCCCTAGGGGGTTTTCTCTTCGGGAGAGCCCCCTGACCAAGTACTGGGTGTCCGGCTTCGGCTGGACACAAGGAACGGTGGTCCACCAGGCCTTTTGGCCAGGAGGACCAAATGGGAACCTTGTCCCTGTCAGGAGCTTCGTGCCTCGGGGGATCAGAGTAGCAGTCCAGCCCCTTTAGGGGTAGGACAAAAGCACACCCCTAAGTGCACTTTTTCGTGTGGTGTTTTGCACTTGCACTTTTTTTGTGAACACTTACGGGTTTTTTCGTTATAGTTGCACGTTTGCGGACTTAAAAAAAAAAATTAGTAAGAAACACAGGCAGGTTACAATTTGTCCTATGCAGTATTAGTTATATATAAGGGTAGTTATGACATTTGCATAAGGCTATTATATGTGTTCAGCTATACACTTAATTTAGATAGATATCGTTTAACCACTTCCCGCCCGGCTGTTGTATATAAACAGCTGGATGTTGGCAGTGCAGGGGTGGGTTGCAGTTCATAAATGGCACCCACCATTTTGGACTTTGCGCGCTCCCATGGAGCGCATGTCACCGCGATCCTGTGCCCGCTGTGTCACACAGCGGAACACCAATCGCTGTAAGGGACCTCTGTGTGAGGTCCCGATCATGTGATCACTGATTGGCCAATCAGTGATCACACGAATAGTAGTAAGCAAGATGTCACTTCTGACATCATTGCTTACTACGTGTGAAATCTGTGAATGATCACAGAGACCACATGGTACAAGGCTATTCACAACAGCCTTGTACCTTGTGACAAGCTGTGACCAATCACAGCTCTCACAGTATTTCTCAATGGCTGCAAGAATGCAGTCAGAGAGAAGCAGAAATTATTGCTTTTACAGCCTTTATGGGTGTAAAAGCAATCAGTGTAAAAAGAAAAAAAAAAATCTTCATCACCCCCCACAAGTAGTACAGTGTCACTATGGTGACACTGTACTGCTAGAATGACAGTATGTTAAAAAAAAAATACATACATAATAATATAAAAAAAAATGTAAAAATTTTTTTTTTAATTATAATTTTTGGTTATAAATTAATTTGGGTTATTTTTTTTACTAAAAAGATAACTGAATAAAGTTTGGGCAAGATTTATGAAGAAAGATTATTTATTTGCAAAATTTTATAAGAAAAACTCTTTTTCAGAATTTTTGGACATTTTCATTTATATAGCAAAAAAAAAAAAAAATCCCAGTGGTGAAAAAATATCACCAAAATAAAGTTTTATCTGTCTCAAAAAAATGCTAAAAAATTCATATGGGTACAGTGTTGCATGACCGCACAATTGTCATTCAAAGTGTGATAGCACTGAAAGCTGAAAATTGGCCTGGACAGGAAGGGGGTAAAAGTGTCCGGACTGGAAGTGGTTAAAGAACCTGCAGCATTTTTAACAAATTGTACTGTAGGACATTGATGGCAGAAAGCATTATTCAATAGTTTTTCTTCCTCTGAAGCTGAAGTCTGATTGGTGGCCATGGTTTATTTTTTTCTACTTGCTATTCCCTGTTAAATAAGAACATAACTGGTTGGTTTCATGTCATGCTTGCTGTGGTACAGATACAAATGCCCCATATTGACGCTCAGATTGCAGCATACATGACATTATTATTTTTAAAGTAATGCAGGGATCACAGAACACGGAGCATTAAACTATACACTAAACTTAATTGTATGCTGCTGTTTTCTTTCAGGCTCTGGGAGAATTTATTTTAGTTGAGAAAAATGTGACAATAAAAAAGAAGGGCAAGATTTACAGTCTCAATGAGGGATATGCCAAATACTTTGATCCGGTATTAACAGAATATTTACAAAACAAGAAGTTTCCTCCGGTAAGTAATTGAAATCTGTCACAAGGCACATTGATCCATGATATCTGCAAAATTTTAAATTTCAACTAGAATTGCAAACGAAATGGCAAATATGTCAAAACATCAAACATGAATTCTATCCTGGCTACAATCAGTTTGCATGGGACAAACCTTGCTTTTCATTGGAAATAAAACAATCTGCTGTAAGTAGACAGGTGGGGCAAGTCAGCTCTGGCCATATGTCATTAATCTTTACCCATTTTCTATATGACTGCTCTAAAGTGGTGAGCTTGTGAAAGAAATAGGTTTTAGCTTCAGTAATGATCTGAGTTGGGAGATAACAGCTATCTTGTTAAGCGACCTTCTACGACCTACCCAGGCTGTGGTATGAGACAAGCTGTATGAAGGCACAATACAGAGGCTCACGCCTTCTATCTGATACAAAGTTCACAAAGCTCCTGGGAAAAGCAAGTGCCTTTTCTGTCCTATGTCCCCACTACAATAAGGATACCAACTCATGATGTAGTATATTTGTGTATGATAAAGTGTGATTAGATAGAGATTAGCTTGGGAAATACAGAATGATCCCAGGAAACAGGTGTGCAATTGTACATTTAAAATAAACATTGTCACAATACAACCTGACATCTGAAATATCCAAAAGGAAAATGTATTTAAGTTTTGAAAAGAGTTTGTTTTTAGTTTTGGATACTGGAGAAAAGTTAGAACGATTGTCTTGTTTTTCTGTTTTCATACATTTTTAGTGATGTTTTAGTTACAAAAAAGATAGCTGAATACACAGACAGCAAGAGACCTGGCATTGGCCAAAAGAACATTCACAAGCCAACTTTACTACCCAAAGATTACCCATATACACTCACTGGCCATTTTATTAGGTACACCTGTTCAATTGCTTAGTAACACAAATTGCTAATCAGCCAAGCACATCACAGCAACTCAGTGCATTTAGGCATCTAGACGTGGTGAAGATGACTTGCTGAAGTTTAAAGCAAGCATCAGAATGGGGAAGAAAGTGGATTTAAGTGACTTTGAATGTGGCATTGTTGTTGGTGCCAGACAGGCTGATCTGAGTATTTCAAAAACTGCTGATCTACTGGGATTTTCACACACAACCATCTCTAGGGTTTACAGAGAATGGTCCGAAAAAGGGAAAATATCCAGTGAGCATCAGTTGTGTGGAAAAAAATGCTTTGTTGATGTTAGAGGTCAGAGGATAATGTGCAGGCTGGTTCGAGATGATAGAAAGGTAACAGTCATAATTTGGCATGAACAACATGAAAGCATGGATCCATCCTGTCTTGTATTAATAGTTCAGGCTGGTGGTGTAACGGTGTGGGGGATATTTTCTTGGCAAGGTGTACCTAATAAAGTGGCCCATGAGTGTATATGATTCATTAACATAGATTTGTCTTTTTTTTGCCGTAAAACCAGTGGGTTGAACAAAAAAACTGACTTGATTCCCCCATCCACACACATGATGTGGATGGGGGAATTTTCCTCGCTGAGCTATTGTATTCTGACAGTGGGAGACTCCCCGCCATCAGAATACACGGATTAGTGCTGCTGGTTAGAACCTGCCAGGCTGATTGAGCAAGGAAAATCCAACAGGCTGGTTGTGTAGAAGTCATTGGTAGATTGACTTCTGTAAACCCAACTTTCCCATACTTAACTGGCCCAATTTCGATCTATGTATGGTTGGCTTTGTTGAGGTGAACTGCCAAGTCATTGTTATCTTGATCAGTACCAAAGTTATAGAAGAGTTTGAATCTTGGAACAAGAAAAGAAGTAAGGATGGAAAATGGTAGGAGGGGGTATGAAGGGAAACAGAGGGAGAGGACCTTGAGACTCTTTGTTCTCTGTGCTCCCTTTGGAGAGACTCACCCTCTCTTTTTGTTCTGGTGACCATTGTCCTTCCTACAGGAAGCTAAGGGAAATCCAACATTTTGCAGCTGTCAAAGGAAAAGGAAGTGAGATGAAATCTTTAGATGAGGAGACCTGTTTTAATGACAGCTCTTCATAATAAGATTTGCCCTCTCTTTGGAAAGAATTTTACTAGCTCTTTTGTCTCTTGGACAGGAAATTAAATCTTGACAGAAGAGAGAGCAAAATAAAAAATAAAATCCAACGTGGGTAATATTTTTAACCATTACTCAATCCAAAACTAAAACAGTGTTTTACTTTTTCATATACTTTATTTACCATCTAGAGTCTAAGTGACAGATTTACAGCATATTTAAATGAAAAAACAAAGATTTAAAATAATGCAGCTTACTGATTCTCATATGTGGTGGCTGCGTTCATTTTTTTTTTCAAGCTAACAATTTCAGCAAGTACAGAAATCACCTGTTAATCTTACCAGAAAGTTGTGTCCTTTTCACTTCCAGGAAGCTGCAAATAAAGCACAAACATCTATTTTTTCATGTGTAAACTACTATTATCATCAGCAGCCCTAATGTAATGCAGATGATTGAAGGCAGACATGTTTAAAGTCCAGCCTGTGTGGTAAACATGACTTTTTCTGGGGACACAGTAAAGGATTAAGCATAGCCACCCAAGGACAGGAAATATGTTGATTAAAGGACTATCAGGTGAAAAAGTCTGGAAAAATAAAACAAATGCAGCCAGTTAATCTAAAGACAAGCTGCATTATAGTACATCTTTGTTTTTGATATTGGATACACTTTGTGGTTAATAAATATTTATATACTTTTGTTATTCAAATTCCTGGTTTCACAGAAATATCCATAAGTAATCACTTGTTGACACAACATGTTCAATAATTGCTATAGCCTCCTTAGGCTAGGTTCACACTATTACTTGTTGGGAACATGCGCACAATTGTGCATATTTCTGATACAAGAGAGATAGCAGACATTTGGGGTGCCATTAATTCTCAACAAAACACCTGTATTTTCATGTGCGCAAAACCACATGGTGCCCCAGCACCCTGTGGTTCCAAGCAGTACTATTTAAAAAATGGATCCATTACTTTTTTTCCATGTGTATCTGCAGGTAGGGCAGCCTATTCCAAATAAATGAGCTGCCCTACCTGCAGAACACGGGTTGCACAGATCTGATTAGAGCCTTACTACTGACCAGATTTATTAATGGCCTACGCTGTCAAAGTCTTTCATTCTACTTTTTTTAATATCAATATACATTTGAATTGTTAGGACAAAGTGGACAATGATAATGGCTTTATCATGACTTTTTATGTTTAGTAAAACTGCCTTGTAAATTGGATTTGATTTCCTTGTGTTACATCAGTCTTGTAACCTGGATAAGGGGAAAACCCTAGTGGAAGTTTATGTGTGTTTATTTAGAAAGGGAACCCTAGGCTCTCTGCCAAAAGCGTGCCTGCTTCATATTGCAAAGTGAAAGTATTTGTGTACTGTTTATTTCTATTCATAAAAAAGGAAAATGAAAGCTTGACTAAGCAGAAAGAATACTACTCTTTATCTTGACTGTATTTAGTGGACTTGTTTAAATTAATGCAGCCACACTGAGAAAGGGAAGGAGGTCCAAAATTGACCCTAGAGGTCCTTGTATATCTTATTATTCATTGTAAGGCATAACAAAAATCTCTCATGCCCTACTGAAACCGCTAATTAAGGGTGTCTCATGATGTCTATAAAAACTTTAAAAGGTATCATTCATTCTTTAAATTGATCATTTTGGGATCTAGTTTCCATTGTCAGAAAACCTAATACAGTACATGTTCAAGTCAAAAATAGCATACCAGTAAAATTGAATTTTTTTTATATTTGTGAATAATTACACAGCTAATAAATAAAAAAGGTAACAACTGTGAGGCCCAGTGGCCTCAGATTTAAACTATGGACCCTTGCTATGCACATCAGGTTGGATAATTGTTTCCTCTGTCTTGTCCAGGATGGAAGCTCTCCATATAGCTCCAGATATGTTGGCTCCATGGTTGCAGATGTTCACAGGACTTTAGTGTATGGTGGGATCTTCATGTACCCAGCCAATGAGAAGAGCCCTAAAGGAAAGGTAAGTTTAGCTTTTTCTCACATCAAACTTATCTGTAAATGAAGGTTGGTTTTCTTATTCTGAATATGCATATTTCTTATTGTTTGCATAGTGAACATCATGAATTAAGTTGTTTTTGCACAATTGGATTCCAAGATGAGATGATCTGTATCATAATATCTTTGCAATAATTGTCTTCAAACAGTGGTTTGCTCATTATTTTCAATGCTGTCATTGAATTCTATTTCCCAAATTTTCTATTGACCTGTACTTCTTGATAGTGCTCTGTGGAACCTAATGGGATTGGCTATATATGAGTGTGGTTTAACCCTCTCTCTTTGTTCTGGTGACCATTGTCCTTGGTATAGAAAGTGAGGGGAAATCCAACATTTTAGAGCTGTCATTGGAAAAGGAGGTGAGAGGAAATCTTCTGGTGAGGGGACCTGTTCTTGTGACAGCTGTTTAACACAGGATTTCCCCTTACTTTGGAAATAATGTTACTAGCTGTTTTGTCTCTTGGACAGGAAATTAAATCTGCATGACAGGACAGAGTTAATTTCCAGCTTCCAGGTGCATAGGCCAGGTTTGGTATATACATAGTTACAGTGGGGATCGAAAGTTTGGGCACCCCAGCTAAAAATTTGTATTAATGTGCATAAAGAAGCCAAGGAAAGATGGAAAAATCTCCAAAAGGCATCAAATTACAGATTAGACATTCTTATAATATGTCAACAAAAGTTAGATTTTATTTCCATCATTTACACTTTCAAAATAACAGAAAACAAAAAAATGGCGTCTGCAAAAGTTTGGGCACCCTGCAGAATTTATAGCATGCACTGCCCCCTTTGCAAAGCTGAGACCTGCCAGTGTCATGGATTGTTCTCATCGGGAAGACCAGGTGATGTCAATCTCAAAGGTTTTAAATGCCCAGACTCATCTGACCTTGCCCCAACAATCAGCACCATGGGTTCTTCTAAGCAGTTGTCTAGAAAACTGAAACTGAAAATAGTTGACGCTCACAAAGCTGGAGAAGGCTATAAGAAGATAGCAAAGCGTTTTCAGATGTCAATATCCTCTGTTCGGAATGTAATTAAGAAATGGCAGTCATCAGGAACAGTGGAAGTTAAAGAAAGATCTGGAAGACCAAGAAAAATATCAGACAGAACAGCTCGCAGGATTGTGAGAAAAACAATTCAAAACCCACGTTTGACTGCACGATCCCTCCCGAAAGATCTGGCCGACACTGGAGTTGTGGTACACTATTCCACTATAAAGAGATACTTGTACAAATATGGTCTTCATGGAAGAGTCATCAGAAGAAAACCTGTTCTACGTCCTCACCACAAAAATCATCGTTTGAACTTTGCAAATGAACATATAGACAAGCCTGATGCATTTTGGAAACAAGTTCTGTGGACCGATGAGGTTAAAATTGAACTTTTTGGCCGGAATGAGCAAAGGTATGTTTGGAGAAGAAGGGGCACAGAATTAATGAAAAGAACCTCTGTCCAACTGTTAAGCATGGGGTTGGATCAATCATGCTTTGGGGTTGTGTTGCAGCCAGTGGCACAGGGAACATCTCACGAGTAGAAGGAAAAATGGATTCAATAAAATTTCAGCAAATTTTGGATGGTAACTTGATGCCATCTGTGAAAAAGCTGAAGTTAAAGAGAGGATGGCTTCTACAAATGGATAATGATCCTAAACACACCTCGAAATCCACGGGGGATTACATCAAGAGGCATAAACTGAAGGTTTTGCCATGGCCTTCACAATCTCCTGACCTCAACATAATTGAAAATCTATGGATAGACCTTAAAAGAGCAGTGCGTGACAGACAGCCCAGAAATCTCAAAGAACTGGAAGACTTTTGTAAGGAAGAATGGGCAAAGATACCTCAAACAAGAATTGAAAGACTCTTGGCTGGCTACAAAAAGCATTTACAAGCTGTGATACTTGCCAAAGGGGGCAGTACAAGATATTAACTCTAAAGGGTGCCCAAACTTTTGCAGACGCCATTTTTTTGTTTTCTGTTATTTTGAAAGTGTAAATGATGGAAATAAAATCTAACTTTTGTTGACATAATATAAGAATGTCTAATCTGTAATTTGATGCCTTTTGGAGATTTTTCCATCTTTCCTTGGCTTCTTTATGCACATTAATACAAATTTTTAGCTGGGGTGCCCAAACTTTCGATCCCCACTGTACATTGGTCCAAGCTGGATCAATATAGCTATGTAAAAATATACTTTGCCTGGAACTCTCCTTTGGAGCATAGGAGGCTATGTATATATTATACCTGGCCAATGCCCTAGGTAGCTGGAAATCACTGAATCACCACTATTTCAGTGATCTCCGCTTACTTTTTGGTTCTGTGCTGAGTGGATGCCTGATGCATTGTGAATTCAGGAAGACGACCACTCAAAATGGGCGCCATCCAGAGAATGCTTTGCAATTTCTGAATGAATGCAAAGCATTCTTTAATTCAACAAGGTGGAGAGTGTGAATTCACTGTCTCACCTCTTCACCTCGTCCTATGAAAAAGAATGGTGCCTATGGTGAGAGGCTGACCTTATGTATTCTGAATGCTTAAGGCCAGACGCTCAGCACCGGAACCAGAAGCAAGAGGAAATTGTTGACTTAGCGATGTGTACTTCAGTGATTTCCAGCTTAAAGGGAGATTGGCCATGTATGATAAATCCATAGTTACTATTGGTCCAAGCTGGACCAATGTAATTATGTACTGTATATAATGTCCATACCTGGAATTCATCTTTAATTATCATTCAGATATGCTCTTGGGTCTGGCTTAAGGTTCTCTATAAATGTAGATGTAGATGTTTTTACATTCTATTTATATATAAAATGCCAAAGGGGGAGGGGAGCTTAAGGTAATTAACCACATGTATTTTGCTTGTGCTAAGGTATATAAATTAGTAAACATAATTATATAAGTATATGCAACATATTTTGATGTTATCCTGAGTTTCATATTACAAAAGCAGAATAACACCAAGGTGCAATGTTGGGGAGCCAAAATACTGCTCATAACTGCCATTTTACAAAAGCCATAATAATGTAGCCTAATGGACTCCTGCTCCTAACTTGACTGTAGTCATGTCTGCTTTTTTCTAGTCAGTGAGCACAGGCTTTCCCATTATAACACCAGGCTTGAGACAGGGTGTGCTAAGTCTTGGCTACTTCTCATTTTTACCAATGGGAGTTTGGATTGTCTAGTGGGTTGACCACTTCTGTTACAACACTTAGGTTTTATAATTTTGCAACCTCTGCTTTGAGGTCCCCTTCACACACATACATTAACATCCATTATTTTATATGTTAAAACACATTTTGTTAAAGCAGTCCATTCACTTTGAGTGGACCAGTGGACAACTCTAACTCCAGTATTTTTGGCCAATGCACATTGCACTCACATTTGTGAGAACCTTGTGGTGTGCTGAAGGGCAGCTGTATTTCTATGCGTGTTGGGGTACCATTCAAGAGAAGAATGGAGAAAAACAGATTGATCAGAATAAATGCAAAGAACATTTACTGCTTGTTGTGGTGTATGTGCACACAATAGTTTAGAGGGGCTTTACATTTTTATGGAATATCACACTAATGTAAGCTTCTGTATGTTCTAACTATCCTAAGTTGAACTTTCAAATCCCAGCGAGCACCCACATGTCTATTACTTCTTTGTAAGAATGTCCTCCATAACATAGTAGAACTATACTTCTAATGTAATATTTCATACAATTGTGAGGTTTTAGTATGGCAAAGCTGTGTGATTAACTGTGTTTGTTGTCTTATCTTGTGAACTTATCACTACTGAAGCAGGAAGCTGGCAGCTATCACTGCTGACTTTACACATTCCTGAAAGAAGGTGACAAGCCGGACAGGAACACCCATCCTTCATTAAGTGATGTGTATGCAGTGTATGCACCATATAAAACAGATTGGATATAACTGTATGCTTTCTATGATATTGACTAAATGTGTGCAGAATTCAGTCACCTCACAGCTATAAATATTTCTCAGTATATAGTATGTGTCAATGTCATTGCAGATGTACGCCTAATGTGTGTCTGCTTCTTTTAATGGTCAGCATACAAACACATAAATTTAATGGGACATTCTACCTGAACCTGATATTCCACTTTCCTGCAGGAGTGTGAAACCAACTGGATTTCTTATTTATCATTTGAACAGTGTTGTTGGTGCTTATAGGGAGAGGGTGTGAATCCATGTTACTTTAGCTTAGAATGAAGAGCCCCATTCCAGTAATGCCTGTAGAACATAATTTATTACAAAAATATACAGTAAGCGGTGGGTCATCCTTAGGAAAGGAGCTGGTGTAGCCTCAAAATGTTGGCTAACGAACCTACACTCACAGGCCACTTTATTAGGTACACCTGTTCAATTGCTTAGTAATACAAATTGCTAATCAGCCAATCACATGGCAGCAACTATATGAGCCTACCATCTAGATGTGGTGAAGAAGACTTGCTGAAGTTCAAATTGTGCATCAGAATGGGGAAGAAAGGGGTTTTAAGTGACTTTGAATGTGGCATTGTTGTTGGTTCCAGAAAGGCTGATCTGAGTATTTAAAAAACTGCTGATCTACTGGGATTTTCACGCACAACCATCTCTAGGGTTTATAGAGAATGGTCCAAAAAAGTGAAAATATCCAGTGAGTGGCAGTTGTGAGGACGTAAATGCTTTGTTAATGTCAGAGGTCAGAGGATAATGGGCAGACTGGTTTGAGATGATAGAAAGGCAACAGTAGGGTCAGAATTTGGCATGAACAACATGAAAGCATGGATCCATCCTGTCTCGTATTAGCGGTTCAGGCTGGTGGTGTAATGGTGTGGGGGATATTTTCTTGGCACTAGCAAGGTGTACCTAATAAAGTGGCCTGTGAGTGTATATGATTCATTAACATATATTTTTTCCCGTAAAACCAGTGGGTTGAACAAAAAAACTGACTTGATTGCCCAATCCACACACTTGATGTGGATGGGGGAATTCTCCCTGCTGAGCTATTGTATTCTGACAGTGAGAGAATTCATCAGAATACATGGATTAGTGCTACTGGCTATAACCTGCCAGGCTGATTGAGCAAAGAAAATCCAACAGGCTGGTTGTATAGAAGTCATTGGTAGATTGACTTCTGTAAACCCAACTAGCCCATACTTAACTGGCTTAACTGGCCCAATTCGATCTATGTATGGTCATGTTTTTCTGTTTCCATACATTTTTATTGACGTTTTAATTACACAAATGATAGCTGAATACAAAGACAACCAGAGAGCTGGCATTGGCCAAGAGAGCAATCACAAGCCAGGAGCCTTACTACCCAAAGATTACCCATATACACACTTTGGCCACTTTATTAGGTACACCTGTTCAATTGGCTGGTAGCACAAATTGCCAATCATATGGCAGCAACTCAATGAATTTAGCACCTAGACGTTTACAAAACTGCTGATCTATTGGGATTTTCATAAACAACTATCTCTAGAGTTTACACTGATCCAATATAAAAACGCCTCAAAAACGCATAGACGTTTTTACTGCATTATTACCGCGTTTTTGCAGTGTTTTTACCATGCTTTTTATAAAGGACACGACACTTAAAACTGCACCAAAACCATTTCTCAGAGGCATTTTTCAGGCGTTTTTAAGGCATTTTCCATTTCAATGAGAAAAGGCATTTTTGGGGTGTTCTTTTTAACTTCCCAAACATGCCCCAAAGATGCTGCAAGCAGGAGTTTTTACACCGCACCGCAAGCGCAACACCTCACTTTGAAAACATACATAGATGTAAATTCACATACACAGGGAAGCAGTTTTCTTGACTTTTTCAGGCGCTTTTTTTAACGCAAAAATGCTTGAAAGTAGCCTAAATGGTGTTGTACAGCAACACATGCCAGTCACTATAAGGAAAGCCAAACTCCAGAGAAAACTTTATTTATTGCTGTGTCCCTGTAGTGGGGATTTCTCTTCACTTCCTGCTCTGTCTGACACCTGTCAAAGAGAAAGGAAATCAAATTTCTTTTACTTCTGATCCTGTGCCATCAAAGTGAGAATCAAATCTGCCAAACCCTAACACAGACAACAGTGAAAGGTTAAAAAAGGTTGTACCTTTCCTCACTCCATCCATACCTAAAACAAGTTGTAGCTAGAAAAGGGTTTCAAGTCTTGTGATCGCAAGTTTGCTGATTTTTTAAAACCACAAATGTGATCACAGCACCATGTGTTTTACAGCCACACGGTGTGAATTTCTCAATATCCAGTGTCTGAAGTTTGGACATAGCCATTAGTCAGGGGGTCTGGGTGTTATTGTTCAATAGTTGTAAAAATATCTTCCCTAAAACAGCTGACAACAACTGATAAGTAGAGGGAAGTATAGGGAGAGAAGCTGTTCAGCTGCCCAAGGAGAGGACAGTCACTTCTGCAGGCACACTGCTGTATACGCATGTACGGTTTGCTATGGCAGATCTCTATGAAAATAGGGAACATGTCCCGATCAGGCAGCTTTTATCTCATGTCTAGGGGGAAGACACAGGCAGAGCCCCGCATACAAAAGATTTCTTCTCTATGGGTAATGTTAAGTGTATGCAAAGTGCCAAGTATAATTTTTTTAAAGGTTATGTAATTACATAAAAAATGAAGGGCCCATTCACATATTTGTGATGCATTTAACACGCATGTGTTAATGCGCATTATGTTGTGTTAATGTGCAATGAATTAAGGCAGCCTATTCATTTGAATTGGCTGCATAAAACACACTAAAAAAGTGCACTATTTTTAACAACACAGTGCAACACAACATATGTGCATTGAGGTACCATTCAGAATGAACGGCACTGCAGCACACCAATGTGCAATACTGTTCGCGTGTCGCCGCATGCGTTATCTCAGTGCAATAATGGAAGCCCTCATGCACACTTGATGTTTCCTCACACTGCTAGCGTTAGCTGCATTACAGTGGCGTTAAAAACTCTACTTTTTCATCATTTTTGTATAGAGTTAATCCGCGTTTTACCGCGTTTTTGACATTTCAGCGTTTTTACAGCTGAAAAACTCTCTAGAAACCCACTAGTTCTGGGTTTTTTTCCAGCCAAAAACATTGATTACAGACTATATGTACATGGACACATAGGATAACATGCTGGGGGGTTTACTGGCTGTAGAAAAAAATGTCAAAAGCCAAAAACAGCAGCTGTAAAAATGTCAAGTGTGAATGAGGGCTAAAAGGTCATTAAATGTATTATTAAATACAACTATTATAAAAACCTGAATTTTCCTTGGTGTCAGCATTTTGTAACCTCTTAGGAAACTTGGCCTGCTAGTGCTTAGCAATTTGCCCACTGTTCCAGACCTCAGTTCAGATCTGGAGCAGACAAGGCTGCACATTTAAGCAGGGTATACACATTGATTTTTATTTTTTGTTCAACCATACGGTTATTATTATATTATTATTATTATACAGGATTTATATAGCGCTCACAGTTTGCACAAAATAAAAAAAACTTCACAGTTCCCTGCATTAGCGGAAGCAATGTGGATACAGGGATCTCTCCTGCTGTGTCTTTGTATTCTGATTGTGGAACACTCCTCCCCCTTCCCCCGCAGAATACACCGATCAGGGCTGCAGCCATTGGCTGCAAGCACTGATTGAATGCAGGTTTTCCAGCATGACCATTCAACAGAAGCCAGTTATTACAACAGCTTCTGTTGAACAGACAGTGATACGCACAAAATTACATTTAGCCAGTTCCTCTTAAACCAGATGATTTTTGGTCCATGTATTTGTGGCCCTGCTTAAGTGCTAATGGTTCTGGAAGGATTAAGCGCTGAAAGTGCTGGGGCTGACAATGACTGCTTCTGTCTAGTACTTGGCCATATATGCAGGGCTGGTGCTACCACTAGGAATACTAGGCAGCTGCCTAGGGTGCCTGAAAAAAATAAAATAGATAAATATTTGTGCTGGGAAGGGTAATGGGGATGATGAAGGGGTGGGGATCTGTGCTAGGAGAAGGAATGGGAGGATATGTGCTAGGAGTAGGAAGGAGGTTGGGGGGGGTTGCGCTAAAAGGAGGGGGGATTTTGGGTAAGGTGGGATGGGAGTATTTGATGCTGGGGAGGGTAATTTGAAGGTGTTTCAGCTAGAGGAGGGATTTGAGGGAATTTGTCCTATGTGGGGGGATTGAATGAAAAGGATTGGTGATGGGAGGGGGGATTAAGGGGATTTGTGCTAGGAGGGGAGATTGGGGGAATTTGTGCTAGGAGAGGGGATGGGGGGAATTTGTGCTAGGAGGGGGGATTGGGGGAATTTGTGCTAGGAGAGGGGATTGGGGGAATTTGTGCTAGGAGGGGGGATAGGGGGAATTTGTGCTAGGAGAGGGGATTGGGGGAATTTGAGCTAGGAGAGGGGATAGGGGGAATTTGTGCTAGGAGGGGGGACTGGGGGAATTTGTGGTAGGAAAGGGGATAGGAGGAATTTGTGCTAGGAGAGGGGATTGGGGGGATTTGTGCCAGGAGTGGGGATTGGAGGAATTTGTGCTAGGAGAGGGGACAGGGGGGATTTGTGTTAGGATGGGGGATTTGGGGAACTTGAGCTAGGAGGGGGGATTGGGGGAATTTGTGCTAGGAGAGAGGACAGGGAGGATTTGTGCTAGGAGGAGGGATTGGGGGGAATTTGAGCTAGGAGAGGGGACAGGGGGAATTTGTGCTAGGAGAGGGGATAGGGGGAATTTGTGCTAGGAGGGGGGATTGGGGGGATTTGAGTTAGGGGAGGGGAATTTGTATTAGGAGAGGGAAATTTCTCTCATTTAGCCTGCGGGCTGAACAATTAGATGTCTAAGGCCTCATTTAGACATGCGTTTGGGTGGGTAAAAATAAATGCATGGTTAACCCACATTTTTACTGCCCTCCAACCTTTCCCCTTAAGCTGCAATAGGCAGCGGATGAGGGTGTTTACTTGCCACAGACGCAATGCTTTGCAAAAACGGGGTCAAAACAGACAGAGAGGAGGAATTACATTGCTTCCTATCCACCTGTCAATCGCTTCTGAATCTAGATCCAAACGCCAATCATGCTTCAGAGGCAACGTAGATTTAGAGGCATGTCTAAATCTACCAAGGTGTATGGCTAACTTAAAATGGTTTCCAGAAGGCTGTTGAAACTTGCAGAAAGTAGAATAAATGCCGTCTATACACGTTCCTGTTCACACTAAAGCTTACCAGCTGGAGCCTGTGTGCACTAAGCACTACTCTTCAGTTCCCTCATGACCACAAACAAAGTTTGAACATTTCTCACTGGAATACTTATATAAGCATCCTATTTCCATAACTTTACTGCCATTACTTGTTTCTTGTTATATCCAATTTCTAAGAAAATTGGAGTTGCACTTTTATTCAGTTTCTGCCTTTGGGAAACATGCAATGTTTTGTAATCTGAAGGTGTTACATCCATTTAAAAATAACTTTACTCAAAACCTTGCAATAAAATATTTAATCATGTTGGTGATACAGTTTCTATGGAGATTACAGAATGCACATGGACACCAGACTCGCCAGCCAATAATTCAAATAGCCAAATAAGTAGATCAGCAAGTGCTATCTTTAACAGTGCATGACACCCCGAGCTGCTTGCTGACTCCTAAGCTGACCTCTGTACTGACTTCTACAGAGATCTTCTCAAGGATCACACTGTTTTGTTCCCAGCTGGTCACATTTCATGGAAAAAGTTTGTTTTCTGCTGCAGTTTGTAAAAGTCCATTCCTTGGCTGCCAACCTTATCAATAAATGTTCCTGTTTACTTTACTAGGCTCTGTTTGTTTACCTGAGAATGGATTAGCAGCTAACTACTACTCTTAAAAAAACAAGGTCCCTATTCCTATCCCAGAGATCCATGAAACAGAAACAAGCCACTCCTATTTTTCCAACTCAAAAAGCTGAACTTGGGCTGCTCTGTTCAATAAAACATGTTACTTTCAGGCCCCACAGTACTGTAAGCATCGAACATCTGGGGCTGAGACTTGTAGTTTTCGGCTTAGTACACTGATTAGAGAAAGGATGGTCATTTTAAACCTTCCCATTCATAAAAAGCCTTGCATTCTTTTTAACTGAAAGAAAAACTTTCTGTGATTGGAGGAAGGGAGAGCATTATTATTATTATTATTATTATACAGGATTTATATAGCGCCAACAGTTTGCTAAGCACTTTACAATATAACGGGAGACAATACAGCGACAATACAGTTCAATACAAGAGGGTTAAGAACTCATCGTTTACAATCTAAGAGCATGACATCCAACTCCCCTCCAATCACATAAGCCTTATATTCGGGGGAAAGAATACAAGGATTTTTATGATTGGATGAGGTGTGAAATTACCAGCTTTCTATAATCAATGTACTAAGCCTGAAACTATTAAGTCACAGCACATTGCTTATAGTACAGTAGGGCCTGAATACACTGGGGGAGGTGTAAAATGATGAGCTTTCTATTATCAGTGCACTACTGCTGGAACTACAAGTCTCAGCACCGGACAATCAGTGCTTGCAGTACTGTGGGATCTGAATGAAGATAACATATTTAATTATTTTTTTTTAATCCAAGCAACTTTTATTGTCAAGATAATAGAGAAAATGGAACAGTACTTACAGAATCCACATTCACATTACTGCAACAGCAGGATTACACATACCGTATTTTTCGCCGTATAAGACGCACCTGACCATAAGACGCACCTAGGTTTTAGAGGCAGAAAACAGGAAAAAAAAAATTCTGAACTAATGGACTGCAGACACAGTACAGGAGATGACCAGAGACTGCAGACAGCACAGGGATGACCAGAGACTGCGGACAGTACAGGGATGACCAGAGACTGCGGACAGCACAGGGATGACCAGAGACTGCAGACAGCACAGGGATGACCAGAGACTGCGGACAGCACAGGGATGACCAGAGACTGCGGACAGCACAGGGATGACCAGAGACTGCGGACAGCACAGGGATGACCAGAGACTGCGGACAGCACAGGGATGACCAGAGACTGCGGACAGCACAGGGATGACCAGAGACTGCGGACAGTACAGGGATGACCGGAGATTGCGGACAGTACAGGGGTGACCGGAGACTGCGGACAGCACAGGGATGACCAGAGACTGCGGACAGTACAGATGACTGCTGACCTTTGGGGAGGTGGGGAGCGGGTACCTGAATTTGACAGGTACCCGCTCTTACTTCCGCAGAGTTTTTGTTTGATCTTACCTGTTCCTCGATCCAGCCGCACGCTGTCTTCCCGGCTTCTGTAATGGCACTCGGCATGACAGCCGGGTGCCCAGTGCGCATGAGCGAGAAGCACTTGCGCTTTGTGATGGTCCGGCGGCTTCTGGGATCTGTCATGTGTCCCAGGTACCGCCTTACCATTCACAAAAAGCACCGCTTCTTGCGCATGCGCACTTGGCACCCGGCTGTCATGCCCAGTGCCCACACTACAGAAGCCGGGAAGACAGCACGCTGCTGGATAGAGGAACAGGTAAGGTCCCGCTGCAGAGCTGAGCGGCCGGCCCGGTATTCTGACACGGCCGCGGTGGAAATACCGGACCGGCCGCTCCATATTCGCTCCATAAGACGCACTGACATTTCCCCCCCAGTTTTAGGGAAGAAAAAGTGCGTCTTATACGGCGAAAAATACGGTAAATAGAACAACGTGGATACACAGATCCCGTAATAAACAGAATAACAGAAATGGTAATCAAACAAACAGAGACCACAAGGATCCAAAACTTTCATGACAATATCTTGCTTTTAGCCTATTTAATTTAATTAAGCAGTAGCTTATCATGGGACAGATATCAACGGAGGTAATTTTTTTTTACACAGAAAATGGTCCAAAATTGTTTTTTTTACCGGAGTCACACTTTAGGGAACTAGGCAATCATTTTGGGGTTGATTTACTAAAAATGGAGAGTGTAAACTCTAGTGCAGCTGTGCATGGGAGCCAATCAGCTGCTTGTTCAGTTAAGCTTTGACAATAAAACCTGGAAGCTGATTGGTTTCTATGCAGAGCTGCACCAAATTTTGCACTGTCCAATTTTAGTAAATCAACCCCATGGCATTTAATTGTAATACAAATTATATATTGGCCATGGTAAATCATCATCATTATTTTCATGATTGGTTAATAATGTGCCAATATCTTCTTCCGTAATGTACAAATAAAAAGAATATTGAATAAGACTATAAAAATAAATGACATTTTGACAGGTTGAATATTGTCATTAATACAAACCTTTGGAGACATCCAATACATCTGCCCCCTATAGATAAGTATCTTGTTTCTAGCATTACTAAAGAAACTCTTATTTACTGGTGTGCTTTATGTGCAAGGTACCTGCTTGAACATCCCTTGGCAATTAGTGAATATGACAATAATCCCAACCAAAACATCAGTTGAAGACATTTTCCATGCTGGAAAATATTCCCAATGCTCACTTCTTTCCTTTTCTATTGAAACACAAAATGCTTATTTCACTGTGTATTCAATAATATTGGAGAGAAAAAAACTTCAATTTGGCTGGTGTACTTTGAAAGTAATAAGATTTACCAGGTCAGGTTAGATGCTAATCAGCAACCAAAAGTTCATAAATAGAGAAGAGAAAGCCTAGCAGTTAAATAATAAACTGGCAGCATTAAAGGGGCAAATGATTGGCATTATCACTGGTCCTTTTATAAGTAGATCATGTAAAGGAATCTATCATGATATAAATCCTGCATTATAATAATAATAATAATGATTTAAAGTGGAGTTCCACCCAAAAGGGGAAGTTCAGCTGTAAAGATTGGTCCCCTGCTCCCCATTAAGGATTGGCAACTTTGGAGAGCGGGGGGGAACCGGTTCCCAAATTTGACAGGTACCCGCTCCCACTGCCGCTGCGATTGCCTAGGCGATCGCAAACAGATCCCAGAAGACGACGGGGCCATTCATGAAGCGCAGCGCTACTCGCACATACACAGTGGGCACCTGGCTGTGAAGCTGCAGGCTATCACAGCCGGGTGCCCACACTGACGATGCTGGCACCTGGAATACAGGATGGCCAGTGAAACGGGCTGCGGGGGACACACCGAGGGACTGGTAAGTTGCAGTTTTTGTAGCTGCTGACTTTTATTTTTTTACAGAGTGAGTGGAACTCCGCTTTAACAATGTAGATTGCTGTTGCTGGATTCTCCTTTTGAAAGCACTAGTTTTAGGCTGTCATTCTGATGCTTTGGCTTTGGTACCCTTATGCCCCTATCACATGAACGTTTTTCAGACGGACCCGACCGGAACCTCTATTCTCCTCTATGGAGCGGCAGGTGTAAACGAACATGTGCCCATTTACACCCGCCTACATCCAATCTGATCCACCAAATCAGTGGATTGGATTTAATCGCAGTTGGGTGTAAATGGACAGGCAATCCGTTTACATACAACCTCCCATGGAGGAGAGTGGGCTGTGTCCATGCCTGTTCTGCAGAGGGGACACAGACCTGTCATCAGCCTGCACAGCAGGAATCTGCAGACAAATTCCCTGCTGAGCAAGCAGAGCAAAAGCAGAGTCCACTCCGTGTGAAAGGGACGCTGACCCAGAACAAGTGATAAATATAAGGAATTTTGACATGCTTTTGCAGTATGCTTGTTCCTAGATAGCAATTTAAAAATACTTGAAGTGCTTGTAAAGGCAGAAGGTTTTTTTTTTTTTTTTACCCTAATGCATTCTATGCAGCTCGTACCTGCCATTGGTTCCCACTGCTGTCAAATACAGGCCAAGCTGTACTGTTTGAGTCAATACACACTGAGTCTCCATGCACACTGGGTGTTTTGATAAAGCTGGTAACGTTAGCAGTGTAAAGTCACGTTAAAAATGTGTGTTTTTCAGCTTTCTTTAGTGTTTTTGTATTAGCGTTTAGCAGCGTTTTCCCGCTTTTAGTGGCGTTTTCCCGCGTTTTTCTGTGTTTGCAGTTTTTAGCATTTTTTTTACCAAAAAATTTTTTTGGGGGGGGGGTCAAAAAAAAGTCCAAAAATGCCGGTTTGCGGCATTTTCCAGGTTTTACTCCGTTTTTTTAAGCGTTAGAGCGTTTTTACAGTTAAAAAACTCCTCTAGAGACCCACTAGTCCTGGGTTTTTTTTCCAGCCAAAAAACATCCCTCCCAAAAAACATTGATTACAGTCTATGTGTGCATGGACACATAGGATAACATGCTGTAGGGTTTACTAGCTGTAGAAAAAAACCGTCAAAAGCCAAAAACAGCAGCTGTAAAAACGTCCAGTGTGCATGAGGACTGACATGAGTCAGCTTGGGAGCAAGCACGCATGAGTGCCTCCATAGCAAGGAGCTACCTATGAGGACAGTCAGCAGGGGGAGGAACCAGGAGTGTCGGTGGGGGAACGGAGAAGAGGAGGATCGGGGCTGCTCAGTGCAATACCATTGCACAGGGCAAGTAAGTTTAACATGTTTGTTATTTTTAAAGAATAAAACATGATCCTTTACAGTCACTTTAACATGGACTTTCACTCAACTATTGTACTTGTTAAAAATGTTTTGCTTCCCTGCTCCTTTCACATAATTGAGGGTCCATTTTTAAAAATGTTTTTTGAGGACCCTAACCTAGGTGTGACTTAGCCCCCCAGCTTCCTTCAGCCTCCTGGGATACTCACGTCATGCATCCCAGGAGGCTTCATGGAAAGCTACAGAATCTGTACATGTCTTGCAGCATGTCATAGAGAGCTGTCTGGTTTTTGCAGAACCTTGTACACATAAAATTCAAGTTACAAATAGTAGCATGATTTTGAAAACAGTATTACACACTAACATTTTTACATTAACAAATTCAGATGTACATACTGTATGTCTAAAAACTGTAAGATAATATGGTTTCTTTGTAGGAGGTGAACAAAGATTTTGACAATTTTTTGTATTGTTTCCTTTGCAGCTCCGCCTTTTGTACGAGTGTAATCCAATGGCCTTTATCATTGAGCAGGCAGGCGGAATGGCGACGACTGGAACCCAGCCAGTGCTGGATGTACAGCCGGAGACGATTCACCAGAGGGTACCGCTATTTCTTGGCTCTCCAGATGATGTACAAGAGTACTTGGCCTGTGTGAAGAAACACCAGAAGAGCAGCTAATTGCTGAGTGTAGAACTGCAGTGTTTGTCCTTCCTGTACACTTCATGTCGTGAATATGTGTTCTGGACCGCTTTCCTGGCATATTGCATTTTCTCGGTATCCTGTCTTGTTTTATTATTGATAAACACCGCAGAACAAATACTCACTGGTGTCCGTTGCATTGCTTTTCAGTTACTGGCAATAATGAAAAATACATAGGCGGCTATTGCTGACCTGCTGAAAGTCCTAATTGCTTGGCTGTTTTGCTAATTGCTGTTAATTGCTTTAGCTCTTCTTAAAAGATCACAGAAGATGCCAGTAAGCAGGAACTTTCTGAAAACAGTATAATTTTTAAGAGGACTTTTGCAAATTAGGCAGATCATCTGTTTTAAAAGCTAAAATTGGCCAAAGACAAAGCGTTTTATTTTCCTGCAACCATGGGTGATGGGGGAATCCCTCCCACTGAGCCACTGTGTTGTTCAACAGGGCCAATGCGTCCACTAGACAAACTAGGCAGCCGCCTAGGGTCCACTGCCACCTAGGGGCACCTGGGTGCAGCACAGGCCAGCACTCTCTCTGTGTGGGACTCCGCCATGTCATGAATGATCCTTCAGCTGAGAGGAGGGGCGACAGAGAGGAGGAAGAAAGGACAGAGAAAGATACTGGGTGTCTGGGGCCAGTGTAGCAGTTGATCTGCCACTCCTTCCAGTGTTCCTCTTAGACTCAGTCCCTTACTGTAAACCTGGTGGCCTGGCGGCTGCTGATCATTGTGGAGTTCCAGTCCTTCTCTTCCCATTCATCAGCAGAGGCAGAGCTGTGCCTGCGAAGGAAGCTAATGTCTGACTCTGATGTCTCCTGTCTGTGTGAGTGTGACCCAGCCGACCGGCCATCCATCAAAAATGTGCAATGTGTCAGTGAGTGATGACATCATCATGGTCCCACAGCCTGCTCTTCTAGTGCCTGCTGATCTGTGTCAGTGTTGGTGGTGGTGTGTTGTGTTGGATCTGTCACTGCTCAGCTCAGGTGTTCTCTGTGTGTGTGGGCTGGTCTGCATGATGTCACATCTGTTTTATCTCCCCCCATTGCCTGGGAAATTCCAGCCTGGGATCTATCAGAGTGTTGATCCATCATCCTCCACTCACTGCAACTGTCACCCTGCCACTGACAGCCACAGATACAGTCAATCCGTGACACTGATTTTGTCTTTAATATTGATGCCGGTGGCATCTTATGGCACTTATTTTTGCAAATTAAAGAAATTTAGCAGTTTGATGTTTTGTTGATTTAATATTTTGTACTGTTTTTAAACATTTTTATTTATTTATTTTTTGGGGGTGCAAGTAGTTAGGGCCAAAATAGTGTAGCAACGGCCCTATAATAGCCACTAGCAATAATCATATGTAAAATCCAACAGGCTGGTTGTATCTAAGTAGATAGATCAATAACCTTGGGTACATTCAGCCTGCCCATAAACGGTTCAAATCTAGACCGGTCCCTGCTTATCTGACTGAGATTTGAACTGTCTATGGCTGGCTTTAGTCCACCTTTTTGAAAAAAAAAAAAAATGTGCATTTGTTACTTTTTTTTGCAAACCAGCCTGCAAAGATCAGTGGTTGGCATGTGCAATGTTAGGGTCCTGCAAGAGCTTTTCCTAGCTCCCTGCCCATACCAAGGTACAGTCTTTCAGACAGAGAGCTGGAGAAGGTGTAAATGGATTACAAGTGAGGTGACCACCACCTTAATACTACCTGGTATCATACAGATTATGATAAGAAAGTACTAAAGCAATAAAAAAGTCCTCCCTGTAATTATTGGGTGAAGCCTTCTTAAAGTGGTAGTAAACATTTGGTTAAAAAACAAATTCCCTCCTGTAAGGCAATATCATAATGTGTTAGTATCCACCCCATACTAGCACATTATGAAATCCTTATCTTAAAATGAAGCCTTGCAGCAGTGCACTGTCACCTCTGCAGAGGCTTCCATCTTTACTCAATCTTCTTCCAGGTTCGCGGTCTGTGGCCGCTTGAATGGCCGAGCCGCGATGAGGATTTTTCTGGAGGGCTGTAATGGTTGAAAGGCTGTTTTAATGACAGTGTCTCTTTAAATTTAATATAATAACCAATCAGCTCCAGGTTTTATTGTCAAAGCTCAATTGAACAAGCAGAAGTTAGAAGCTGATTGGCTACCATGCACTGCTGCACCAGATTTTGAACTCTCCAGATTTAGTGACTTAACCCCTATGGGGTCTATTTACTAAAACTAGAGAGGGCAACATCTGATGCAGTTCTGTAGAGAAACCAATCATCTTCCAGGTTTTATTATCAAAGCTTAATTGAACAAGCAGAACTTAGAAGCTGATTGGCTACCATGCATAGCTGCACCAGATTTTGCACTCTCCAGATTTGGTGACTCAACCCCTATGGGGTTTATTTACTAAAACTGGAGAGTGAAATATCTGGTGCAGTTCTGTAGAGAAACCAATCATCTTCATGTTTTATTGTCAAATCTTAATTAGATTGTAAGCTCGAAAGAGCAGGGCCCTCGATAATTAATAATATAATAATAATCACTGAGCAAAGTCGCAAAATCGTTTTCAGTGTCTGATGACGAATTTCCCCACGAATCATTATCACTCAATTCTGCAAGTGGTTCTAATTTACTATCGCTGTTCTCTAGCTGGTCTAAAAATGCTTTTGACCTAAACGGACGCTTTTTGGACGCCATGGACGTTTCTCAGTTTCCAGGCAGAAAGAACAGTAAAAATGCAGGCAGGGCACAGGACAAAGCACTAGGGACAAAATGTATGTGAAATGGTTTGATACAGTAATGGAATACTATGTGATTTTAGTGTATTGAGTGAATGTCACTTTTTCACATTTTTAAATTTCTCGCCGCTCCGTCCCCGTACGTCCCGACGTCGCAGGGAACGGAACCCAGAAGACGGATTCTGGCATCGGCCGGAGGACATTGCCGGGGCCACTGCAGGAGGGACATCGCAGGAGCGAAGGACAAGGTAAGTGCAGAAGGGATCCCGGAGCAACGCTGCAAGGTATTCCCGAGTGTAGCTCGGAGTTACTGCTTGTGGTACTGAAACTTTACCCCGAGCTACACTCGGGAATACCTCCAGGGAGGTTAACACAATTATCAGTTTCCTTAGCAGTTCTGATGATAATATCAAGAGCCCAGAGCTACTGAGTGTACAGCATTTTTTGTATCTCTTCAGAAGGTGTCACAGAGCTAACTTCACTCAATAAAAGGGTCTGAGGGGTGTGTGGTAGGTGTGCTGGAGTATTTTATTATGCCCAGCAGACGCAGCCTTAATGCCAACAATCCTGAGCATCTCTACATTCACTGGCCACCTTATTAGGTACACCTGTTCAATTGCATGACAACACACAGTGAGTGTATATGTCCATATAACAAAGTATTACAATCTGACAAGCAGCATATTATTTAGCAGAATGAAATGACAATTTGTTAGATACCAAATATGTCTCTGAGGTATTAGGTCTTTTTTGTCATATTAACCTTCTGAACCTTGTAAATTGGTGTTTGGTGTCTAACTAATTGGTATCTTCTTATACATTAGTATAACCACTTTAATTTTAAGGGCTCGTTCACACTTGACTGTTTTACCAACTCTTGCCAAACGCCCCTATAGCGTTTGGCAAGCGTTGGTCCGGCGTTTTTTAATGCTCGGCAAACATTCCGCAGACACCGCATGCGTGGTTCAGTGGCGGTTGCTAGGCGTTTGCCGAGTGTTAAAAACGCCCCACAAACACCTATAATGAAGTTTGAATGGTGTTACCACTCCGCAAACGCCCTGCAACCGCATCGCAACCGCACTCCAAACGCCGGCCGGGCGTTTGCGGAACGGCACCATAGACTAAAATTGACTGACTTGACCAGAGGCGTCCGTTTTGCCGCGCCGCGCCGCTAATGCTCTCGTTAGAACAGCACCATGTGTTGCAATGTGCAGAATTGTCTGAGGTGTTTGGGAAGCGGTAAAAACGCCTCCCAAACGCCTTTCTGCTGCCTGCACACAACGCTAGTGTGAACGTAGCCTAAGATAACTACGGTACATTACCACAATAGCTATGGAATATGAATGAGAGTTAAGAGTTTAAGATTTATTTATTACATGTATTTAACCTCCTCGGCGTTATGATTCTTTCCGATTTTTTTGTGCTGAAAGCGGTACCATTTTTTTGCATGGAAATATGTCGTTTTTTATTGTAGGCTGTAATTTTTAGGAATAACTCACTGAAATCTGTCCAAACAAGAGTCTAGTAAACATTCCGGATATGATAAAACTTGAAACACGAAATCATAAATTATAATTTAATAATCATAAAAAATAATAATATAATAATAATATATTTAATTCAATAATATAATCAAACCAAAAACACTGAAATTTGAAATACAGAGGCAAATTCGCACATCACTGAGCAAAGTCGCAAAATCGTTTTCAGTGTCTGATGACGAATTTCCCCACAAATCATTATCACTCAAACATTTTTTAAAAATGTCAAATTTGCCGCCGGTTCCGGCGCCCGTACATCCCGACGTCACAGGGACCGGAACACGGAAGCCGGATGCTGGCATCGGCCGAGGAGATGGCCGGGGACGCTGCAGGGGACACATCGCGGGAGCAAACGACAAGGTAAGTGCTGCAGGGACTCCCTGAGCAACGCCGCATGGTAAGCCCGAGTGTAGCTCGGGGTTACCGCTCTTGGTACTGAAATTTTACCCTGAGCTACACTCGGGAATACCGCCAAGGAGGTTAAATGGCACCATTCATTTATGCAACGCTTTTACACATAGATATTGTACATTCACATCAGTCCCTAACCCTCAAGGAGCGTACAATCTAAAGGTCCCTAACTCACATTCATACTAGGGCCAATTTAGACAGGAACCAATTAACCTACCAGAATGTCTTTAGAGTGTGTGAGGAAACTAGAGTTCCTAGAGGAAACCCATGTGGGCACAGGGAGAACATGTAAACTCCACGCAGGTAGAGCTGTGGTTGGGATTGAAACCAACAACCCTAGCGCTGCTAGGTGAAAGTGCTAACCCCTTAGCCACTGTGCTGCCCCGAAGATGTATCAAAGTTCACCCAAAACCAGACTCACACGTGTATTTTTCACTAGACTGTCCACAACAGGATCATTTACAACATGGCCTCATCGTTGCATTTATCTGCCTTTTGTCAAATGTCTCTTAAGCTAGACCACAACTGGTCAAATGTGTACTGTACATGGCTGCTTAGCACAGATATGAGGTTTAAATCTAACTTTTTATATTATCAACTAGAGATTGCATGTTGGAAAGATTTTTTTTAGCTTCGGATTCATTTGTTAAGTTAATAATTTCATTTCGTCATATTCTTTATGTTAGTATGATTCCTTTTTTAGAATTCGTTTCATACATTCGGTTTAATTTTTTTCCTATTTGTTAATTTCCAATCAATTTGAAATTCGAATTCAAAGTTCAAATTTCGAAATATAATTTTGGAAGACAGCTATATACACTTTATTCTATTTTTTTTAATCTATTCTTTTCTATGCTATTCTACTGTATTCTATTCTATTATTTTCTTATCTATTCTATTCTTTTATTTTCTATTTTATTCTGTTTTATTCTATTCTATTCTTCTCTATTCTGTTTTCTTTTATTCTATTTTGTTTTATACTGTATTATTATATTCTATTCTATTCCATCCTGTTATATTCTATATTATTTTAAATTTTGATTAGTAATGAAACTAATCGCACATATCTATTACCGACTTGCGAATTCTGAGGAAAGTGAGATTGATGTTCAGTACTCTCACACACACAAAACAGTGCAGTAAGCATAACCCAAACTACATAAAAGAGATTGTTGTTTCCCTTTTTAAATGATAATTATAATGGTTAGAGCAAATTTTATTTTAGTTCTTGTTTTAGGTTTTTTAACCTCTTCAACCCCTTAGGATGTACTTGTACGTTTTCCCATTGAAGTGGCTGTATCGGGATGATGGCAGCAGCTGCAGCTATCATCCCGGTACCATCATTTTCAGCAAGGATCGGGCTTTTCTGTAGAAGCAATCTGAGCGGCTCTACAGCCACCTGATCAGCGATCAGGGAGCCTGGTACCACCACTGCTTGGACTGGTGAAGCACTGGGAGGGGAGGAAGGTACATCCATACCCACCCCTTCTCCGTAACGAAAGAAACTGGATGTCATGAAGATTTCATCACTTCTGATTTCAGTTTGTTGTTAGCTGTTACTGGCTTATACAGCATCTGATAAAACCAATCTCAGGCACAGTCAACTCGCCCAGAAATTTTGGATGCTATTTTGGGAAATGAGATGCCAAAGACAAGGAAGCCACTTGTAATTAAGGGTGTCCAGGTCTCCTCCCCAGACCATCTGGTATTAGCTGTGGGGATTTCTTAAACAACCGTAAGGGAGGACTCCCTCACTCCAGAGCTGGACCCCTGAGCTTCAGAGATATGCAAATCACCTGTCCAAATTCAATCTGTCCCCTGAAGAACAAAGGCCTGTAAAATCTTTGGGTGAAATTAGATAAAAGGAATTGTCTCAAGTGAGGCTACCCTCAATTCTAAGCCTCTCATACAAAAGTGGAGAGCCAGATGGCTCCTGGTCCAGAGAGTTTAAATCTGAGGCCATCTCAGAAATATCTGGAGGATCAGATCAGCTTGCTTGACAGAACCCACTCCAATTGTTCCCTCAATCGGTGGTCATCTACAGATCCAACCATGAAAATGTGTAAAGAAGGCAATATCACAAGGTGCTGACCAGAGGGTGAGGGGCGGGACCCCAGATTGGTAGTGCTTGGGCCCTATAGCAAGGCACAGAAATTGTTGAAGGGATGGGAGCATTAGTTATTTTTCATTACAAATTTAAAGAGCCCACCAGCGCAGAAGTGCCTCCCAAAGTTTCTCAGGAAGCTGAACAGACCACCATCTTTTATGCCCACAAAAGCCAGAATATCTCCCAGGTGAAGAGAATTTTCCATAGAAATAAACAAAATTTGCATTGTAATGCTTATCATGGCCTTTTAGTAGTAATGGTATTGTAATGCAGCTTTAATCACTTGCTTGAGTTACCTTGGCTATAGTAACTTCACCCAGGGCTCACAGCAATCCTTTGCAGCTATGAACAGTGAGCAGGAGAGCTTCAGTCTACCCATTTAAGGTAGTCCTGTCTTGTAAAGGCAACTTCACCCAGGGTTCACAGAAATTCTTTGTGGCTATAAATAGTGGGCAGAAGAGCTTCTCTCTACCTCTTTAAGGCAATCTTCACACACTATTTATCCTGTAAAGGCAGCTTCACCCAGGGTTCATAGCAATTTGTGGCTAAGCATAGTAGACAGGAGAGCTTCTGTCTGCCTCTTTAAAAAAATCTGTAAATCCAACATTTCATATTCCTGATATGTCCCTGCTGTACTATGTACTTGTATAAAAAAAAAGTATCCTGTTCTCTTTGAATTGTTTCCTTTGTGTGAAATACTTGATGTTCCTGCCAGTCCCTCTGCTTTCCAATTAAAAACTGACCACACTAAGCAGGGGGCACAGTGTAGTCAGTTATCTGGTTGTGCTGGAACTTAACCTGCTCTCCTCCAATGATCAAACAGAGGGTATGCAAAAAAAGGTATTTATAATGTTTTTATATGTATGCATAAATGTTTTTCCGTGTATTTCTACTTTAAACTGAATGGGTTGTTTTATGAGATGTGGGTTACAAACACTTTAAGGAAGTCCTGAGATAAAGTCAATATTCTCATTACACACGCTCCTAGATTATGCTCAGACGTAGCGGGTGCTATAACAACAACCAGCTGGAGACTGGAAGCAACAGAGGTCAAGATACATCTTTGTCAGCACACCATGGATCAACCAGTACCATCTGAAAGTTTTATTGTAGCATGATCATATTACAATGGACAGAGTGCAATGTTTTGAAGCCATGCAGGACCCATTTGTCAGGCATGTAATAAAGGGGTCCCGCACGACTCTGAAATGTTGTGTCCATTGTGATGTGATCCGTGGTGTGCTGGCAAAGATGTACCTTGACCTTTAGGACAGTCCTGAGACACTCTTCGGGCATAGTGCTTGGGTTTGCAGTCTGGAAGAGGATTTTCTAAATCTTGGACTAGATTTATGGTGCATCTCTCACAGTATATTCCTGTCAGTAGAACAGATTGAGCTCTTTAGCCAAGAGAGAGGTCTGCATAGCCTAACTGCACTCTTTTAGTAGCAAAATGCCTAACTTTCTGCTGACCCTTGCCTATAGTAACTGTGTGGATCTTTGCTATATATTGAACTCATAGTGAAGGGCAGCTGCAATATTGACATTTAATCAAGTATAATAATAATGCAGAACAGAGACATGAGTAAGGGTGTATACATCTGCTGGAAATGGCCCTTGATGCAGGATTTTCAGCTATAAGCATGCTGGCATCCTAGCCCGTGTACACCCTATCTGTAAGCTGCTGGCTCTTTAAACCATTTCCCTCCACTCTTCTTCCTGCCTCCAACTCCTGGCAATCTACTCACTTTGCCCATTTCCAAGATGGCTTTAACCAGTTTTGTCTAACTCCAAGATGGCCCCATGTCAGACCTATCCTCTTTACCTGCTCAGCATTATGCATCATTCCCTTTAATGTAGACACTTAACCTTTCCTTCCATATTAGCCACTAGAATGCACACTGGAACAGTGTGCAGCCATGAAATAGAGAGAAGATGTAACACAATTTATAAGGACATTCACAGAAAAATAAAAAAATAAATAAAAAACATACTTGTCTTAGAAATGCAGTGTCACAGTCCCATGGATCTATTCACTTTTTGGGAGACATGTTCCAGACAAGGAGAGCACTTCTGTGGAAAACAGCCCTGGCTGCACTGCGGTATGTGAGGCTACTTAGCACCCAAGTTTTCACCCCAAATGATCCACAGAAGGGGTTCCGTGCCTTATCAGAACCTTTAACATCTGAAGGTAAGGGATGTTCAAAAAGTGGAGAGGCTGAACCTGTGCAGGAAAACCACCAAAGGTGGCAGGTAAGGGTTTCTTCTCTTCACACTAGCAGTAAGTCTCAAGCAAGCAAAAAAAAAGGGAATGGGATGTTGTATGGGCATCAACTCTTTATAGCTATATTCTGTGAGCTGTAGGTGTAAACATAATTTCTGGGGTTTTCTGAGATCTCAAACTTTTTGCCAAGGGTTCCTCCAAGATAAAATGTTTAAGAAACCCTAGGTCGTACATACTGCTGCTACCAGCTGTTCTTTTTTACTTGGTTGCACGTTGTCATGAGTCACTTAAAACCTGACACTGAAGAGAAGTGCTGTTTTTTCACACAAGCTGAAACAAAACTTGCACATTGATTTAACAGATCAGGTTTCACAGATGATTGCATCACAGCAATAGCACAGTGCGCTTGTCACTAGGGTGGGGATTTTACACATAAGCCCGGGTTCACACTGATGCAGTGCCAAATTTGCACCGGTTTCTGTGTGATTTCCGCACCGCATCAGAATTGCACCCCTTTCATACGAACTATTGCGGGTGTGTATTTTAAGTTAACGACACCCCTAAATTTGTTCGCAAAACGTGATGCGATGTGCAAAATCAGATCGCATGGGTGTGAACACCCATGCAATCTAATTCTAGTGCTGACCAAAAAAAGGGTCCTGCACCTTTTTTGGTGCAAATGTGGTGCAATTTGAGCCATACAAAATGTATGGCTCAAATCACATCGCACAGATTCGCATGTGATTTGAATACGTTGCAGTTCCTGTGCGAATCACATGCGGTATGTTGCACCGCACAAGTGTGAACCCAGGCTTAGGCTCCTTGCACATGAGCCATTTAGAGGCAGTGTGCCCCAGACCACTGCTGTACCAACTGGTACTGGCACTAAGAGCCTAATGCATTCAAGGATGAAAGACTTTACCAGGCTGCCTGCAGTGAGACTTGATGATGGACCTATTCCTTCTGGGGCTTACTAAAATGCCGGGAGTGACACACTGCTCCTATAAGGCTCTGTGTGCAAGGGGCCTAAAGTTGGCCATGCACATGTAGATTTTCGGATGAGAATATTCGTATGAATAGCCGTACAAATAAAATTCTTTGAACATTCGGTGAATGGACGAGTGTTGTTTGGAAATTGTCTTTTACTTTTAACATTTGAGTTTAAAATGCATATAATTTCTGAACGATAACCACATATACTGGCCGAAAATTCATTTGATCGAGAAAAGTTTTCCTTCCTGCCCCTTCGAAATTTCCTGTCACTGCCGTCAAAAACAAACATCGATTTGACCCCACTAATGATTAGAAAATCAAACGAATATTCTTGAAACGAAAATTCTTGAACTAAAATCTATACGTTTATGGCCAGCTTAAGGATGCTTCAGGATCTGTTCTTGAAGAGTTACACATTATCCCTGAATACAGCAAAGAACATTAGCAGGCTCAGCATGGGCAGGTATAATAAGAAAAGCTCCACAGTTCTTATAGCGTAATGATGAGGTTGGCAGATCTGGGCCCGTCTAATATACTGGTACATATGCATAACCCAGCATGCTTTGGTGCCTCCAGTTCGTGTTCTCATCTATGTCAGGATGGTGAAGTATCCCCACTCATGGCACCAGCCAAAAGTAACTTATTAATACACCCTACCACAGGTGTCAAACTGGTGGCCCTCCAGCTGTTGATAAACTACAAGTCCCACGAGGCACTGCAAGATTGACAGTTACAAGCATGACTCCCAAAGTTAGAGGCATGATGGGACTTGTAGTTTTGCAACAGCTGGAGGGCTGCCAGTTTGACACCCCTGCGCCTAGCCCATTGTTGGTATAGGAGGTGCAGCCTGAAGGTTTTCATGGAATACAGCCAGTAGAAAGCATTTGTTTCTATATACTGTACGTTCCATTTTCTGATTGTTCTAGGTTCTAGATTTCTCTCAAAAGTGTTTTTTAAATTATACTAAAGATCTCTGCCTGACTTCTGAGAATACTCATAGCATACTAGGGTGATACTGCTCTGTATTTTTACAATACAGATCGAAAATGTTCATGTTTCCTAGTAACATGCTTTACAGGGTCAGTCCACCTTGTTTTAGTTATAGTTTGAGCCTATTGGTCTGACTCAGCCATCTGAGAGCCATGGTTCCTACCCTTGTTTCGGTCCACCTGGGACTTTTGGGTGTTCCTGAATTCTTCATTATATAATATAAATACAAAATCCCTTATGGCCACAGCAGATCTGCAAACCCAGGAACATATGTCTCCATATGTGGTCCGAAGAAAACAAAAAAGAAAAGAAACTGTCAAGTGACTGATGTGAATGTACAAAATACATATATATATACAGTGAAAGAAATAAGTATTTGATCCCGTGCTGATTTTGAATGTTTGCCCACTCACAAAGAAATGATCAGTCTAAAAATCGAATGGTAGGTGTATTCTAACACCGAGAGACAGAATAGCAACACAAAATTCAAAAGAAATGCATGTCTAACAAATTATGCACTGATTTGCATGTTCATAGGGGAAATAAGTATTTGATCCCCTATCAACCAGCAGGATTTCTGGCTACCAGGTGTATTTCATACAGGTAACAAGCTGAGATTAGAAGCAGTCTCTTAAAGGGAGTGCTGCTAATCTCATTTTATTACCTGTATAAAAGACACCTGTCACTGTATATATGTAAACCTCTGCATAAATTGACAGTGCTGTATAAGCACATGAAATAAAATAAGAATAAATAAAATAAGTAGTTTAATTCTCCAGAATCACCTTTGAAATATCTACTGGACTGACTTGGGTACAAAGTGAGAGAAAAAGTCTGATGGGCCATAACATCTGAGACCATCTTAGTGTCAAAGTTGTCATTTTTTTCTTGGGGGCTGATCCCCTCCCCGTATTTGCCAGCAATTCCCGGCTATCACAGGGACAGTTGAGATTTGCTGTGTAAATACGGTACCTATTACAGCATTTACTGTCTAAAAGGAACCTTTTGACAAAGTTTGTAGACACTATTCAGACTAAATAGTGAGACACAAAGTATTAGTGTTAATTAGTATTCACAATGTTTCTGTCATCTGCAGATTAAACAGATGACAACCTGACCTGACAAGTGAAAAACAAAATATCTTTTAAATACAAATTTGAATCCTTAGTTTGCCCTAATCATCTTTATTCCCCCTTTTGTCTTAGCTATTATTTTCTTGCAGTTTTTTTTAATTTCTATGTTTATGACCATTAATATTTACACTTATTTCATTTATATTCATTTAGTTTGTTAATGTTTTATTGTTGCATTAGAAAAGTGCAAAACTGAAAAAAAAAGCGTTTATTTCATTTCAGCTTGGCAAAACTTTGTACCAGAATTATAAATTTAGTGTTATTGTAAACAGGGCAAACTATAGAAGAACTGTAGATGCAGAATTTTTCTCTACAGTGACACTATTCTTTTCAACATTCATCAAATAGAAAAAGTGCATCTTTTTAGTTTTGTTATGTTTTATCTCTATGGATTGCTTCTAAAAGATCTAATAAATGTTGCAAGACAATATTACAAGAAAATTTGTCCAAAAAAAGATACATGTACTAATTTATCTTAAAAGAAATATCAAGAAAAAAAAAGCCCATACATTTCTGCAAAAATACTTGTGGCAGAAATAATTTGTGCTCCTATTTTCCTCTTTGACATGATAGCACAATGTATTTTTGGCTCTGAATTCCAGAGCATGTGGTGTCAGCCCTTTCTACTTCACTTCTGATGCATTACAAAGAACACAGACCTCTTGTCATCTCCTCCCCCTCCTCAACTCCATAAACTTTCCTTGTTTACAGGCAGAGAGCACAGGAACCCAACTCACAACAGGCCAACAGGCATTTTGCACTTGCCAAACAGACATAACCAGAAACGTGGAATGGTAAATTTAGCAAACTAAAAAGAAGCAAATAAGAGAAGTGAATTTTTTTAGGGTTTACAAATATTATATGTAATTACCAAATAAACAGGCCCATAGCAGAAATGCAAAAAAATGTTTTAGTCCATAGAAGGTATGCAAGTGTGGGAGCTGAAGGGGTTACAGAAAACTTCCAAGGTTTAGTAATCAAACCATATTTTACTTTTCCAACAATCAGGTGTTCACTGTAAAATTTTTGAGCAAATAATAATAATAATTATTATACAAGATTTATATAGCGCCAACAGTTTGCTCAGCGCTTTACAATATAACGGGAGACAATACAGCAACAATACAGTTCAATACAAGAGGGATAGGAGGGCTCTGCTCCTTGGAGCTTACAATCTAAGAGGGAGGGGCTAGTGGTACAAAAGGTAATAACTGTGGGGGATGGACTGGTAGAAGAAATAGAAGATTCCATTATTAGCTGAAGGCAGGATAGGCTTCCCTGAAGAGATAGGTTTTCAGAGATCGCCTAAAACTGAGCAGAGTAGGCGATAGGCTGATAAATTGGGGTAGAGAGTTCCAGAGGATGGGTGAGGCTCTGGAGAAGCCCTGGAGACAAGCACAGGAGGAGACAAGGGAATGGGGCAACACAGTGACTAAATGGTTAGCATTTCCACCTGGCAGTACTAGGGTCATTGGTTCAAATCCCAACCATGGCACCACCTGCCTGGAATTTGCATGTGCCTGCATGGGTTTCCTCCAGGTACTCTGGTTTCCTCCCACACTCCAAAGACATGCTGGTAGGTTAATTGGATCCTGCCTAAATTGGTCCTAGTATGTGTATGTATGAATGTAAGTTAGGGACCTTAGATTGTACGCCTTTTGACGGTTAGGGACTGATGTGAATATACAATATATATGTAAAGCGCTACATAAATTGACAGCCCTATATAAGTACCTGAAATAAATAATGTATTTGTCTCTGGTAGGAAAAGTGTTGCACTATAGCTTATAGAGAGCGGCTTATTACCCAGTTTCGCTATTTGCGCCTAACAAAATCTTATCTGCACTATAAAATCAAAGGGCAAATAACCTTTTTTTTACATTTAGAAATGCTAATTGTAACACAACACTCGAATCTCTACTATACACAGAGTTGAGTACATAGCTGGAAACTAGGGAGGAGTGCTCTGTTCATGCTTGAGCTCCCTGTCAGCCACAGTTATCCTTGATTTCACCCAATGGAATAAAATATAGGACAACAAGTACTATGCAAGCAAAGCTCAACCCCCCATAGCTTGAGTCTTTTGCAGGGTGAACAAAAGGAAGGAAGTAGTCCCTGGCAAAGACTGGGTTAATTATCAACACAATTGTCCCATTACACACAAAAGAAAAGAAGTGCTGACTCAGTGAGGCAATATTAACACATAAAGCTCCCTTGCAGATTGTTCAGAAAACTTGGCACAATCCGGGCATGAAACTCAATGACTTCATTAAAGGATATTCATGCTGATTCATATCACTGGATAAACTCATCCAGTGCATAGTCGTAATTAAAAGAGGCCTTTGGAAGACACATATGCTAAGTCATTTCTAATTTACTTACCTTTTACCTTTTACATACATTATTATTATACAGGATTTATATAGCACCATCAGTTTATGCAGCAACATACAACATAAGGGCAGACAGTATAATTACAATACAAATAAACACAGGAGGATTCAGAGGGCCCTGCTCCTTAGAGCTTACAACCTACAGTTGTGGCCAAAATTATTCAACCCCCAATGCTGTAAAGGGGTTTAGGGACTATAGTGTACATTTGGAATTGTATTCAGAATCAAATCCTACAAGGACGTTGTAACTACCCAAATGCAACTAAAATGACATCAATTGTTTATGTAATACAGTAGTAAATGGTTCTTATGTGGTTTCTTCATTGCCACAATTATTCAACCCCTTAAAGACTACCACTCTGAAGAACAGAGGTTCATACAGGTGCTTTCCATCAGGTATTGAAAACACCTGTGGATGTCACCGAGCAGCAATCAAGCATAATAAGCACCAATTAGGCAGCTTTAAAATGACTGTGATACTCAGCTCCTTCTAGACATTTACTGGTGTGGTTACAAACATGGTGAAGACAAGAGAAGAGGTGATTTCTCTTCACAGGAAGGGCAATGGCTATAAGAAGATTGCAAAGATGTTAAACATACCAAGAGACACCTTAGGAAGCATCATTCGCAAATTCAAGGCAAAGGGCACTGTTGAAACGCTACCTGGTCGTGGCAGAAAGAAGATGCTGACTTCGACTGCTGTGCGCTACCTGAAGCGTAGAGTGGAGAGAAGTCCCCGTGTGACTGCTGAGGAACTGAGAAAAGATTTGTCAGATGTGGGTACAGAAGTTTCAGCCCAGACAATAAGACGCACACTGCGTAATGAAGGCCTCCGTGCCAGAACTCCCAGGCGTACCCCCTTGCTGTCTCCAAAGAATAAGAAGAGTCGACTGCAGTATGCCAAAAGCCATGTGGACAAACCACAAAAGTTGTGGGATAGTGTTCTGTGGACTGATGAAACAAAATTAGAACTGTTTGGGCCCATGGATCAACGCTATGTTTGGAGGAGGAAGAACAAGGCCTATGATGAAAAGAACACCTTGCCTACTGTGAAGCATGGTGGAGGGTCAATCATGCTTTGGGGCTGTTTTGCTTCTGCAGGTACAGGGAAGCTTCAGCGTGTGCAAGGTACCATGAATTCTCTTCAGTACCAGGAGATATTGGATGGAAACGTGATGCAGTCCGTCACACACCTGAGGCTTGGGAGACGTTGGACCTTTCAACAGGACAATGATCCCAAGCATACCTCCAAGTCCACTAGAGCATGGTTGCAGAGGAAAGGCTGGAACATTTTGGAGTGGCCATCGCAGTCACCAGACTTAAATCCGATTGAGAACCTCTGGTGGGACTTAAAGAAAGCAGTTGCAGTGCGCAAGCCTAAGAATGTGACTGAACTGGAGGCCTTTGCCCATGAAGAATGGGCGAAGATACCCGTAGATCGCTGCAAGACACTTGTGTCAAGCTATGCTTCACGTTTAAAAGCTGTTATAACTGTAAAAGGATGCTGTACTAAGTACTAAGATTGAATGTCACTTGGGGGTTGAATAAAACTGATAATGCTGTGAGCACAGAAAAGACATTTGTGGTTATTTCATTATAACTGTTATGTTATATTTGTCTGACCTACAAGTGCCTCTTTAATGTAAATGTAAGCAAGATGACTGAATGATCAAAAGCAATGTCAAACTGGCCAAAACACTCAATTTCAGTGGGGGTTGAATAATTTTGGCCACAACTGTAAGAGGGAGGGTCTGGACATACAAAAGGTGAAAACTGTGGGGGATGGGATAATGGACAAAATACATGTGCAGTTGTTAGGTGGGGGCAGGATAGATTATCTCAAGAGATGAGTTTTCAGGGATCTTCTACAAATGGACAGAGATTTATTTATTTATTTATTACAGGTACATATATAGCGCCGTCAATTTACGCAGCGCTTTACATATATATTGTACATTCACATCAGTCCCTAACTCTCAAGGAGCGTACAATCTAAGGTATGGAGGTAGTCGGACACATAATGTATATTAAAAGATCCTAAATTATAGTGGGCATCAAGAACTTTTTTGGAATTCCACCATTGCTAAAAAAAAATTTTTGTTTTGTAGACCACAAATACAATTAAAAAGTTTGGGAAGGTTAAAAATAAATATGTTATTTGTGCCTGGGGAATCTGATCTGAACCGGTGTACCGTATAATAATGACTCTCCTGGAAAATAACTCCCCAGTCATTATTATATATATTATAATAACTCTCCAGTTATTTTAATATATGAAATAATAACTCCCCTGTCATTTTTATATATGTAATAATAACTCTCTATGTAATAATAACTCCCAAACAGAAAAAGGCGTAAGTTATCTAAAATAAATTCAATTTTTTTATTAAATGTTTATTATTAAACAAATTAGACTAACAATGGTTTTGTAAAGTTTTTACATTGTAGATTTTTATCAAAGTAAACAAAAATTACACGTAGAACTGAGAAATATCAACATACATGTAATGTACATAGTTATGTACATTTAAAATGTTAGTAATGTTCACAAATCTAAATCTATCTTCGTTAGTTTGCGTTTTCTTCCTCTAAATTTCTTCGCAGATCTAGGAAATGGATGCATGTCACTCTTACGTATATATTAACAGATAAGGCATATCAATTTAAGCTCTTACTTTCAACTTTTATATCATTTAGCATCTTCAAAACTAGGGGAGTTATTATTACATAGAGAGAGTTATTATTACATATATAAAAATGACTGGGGAGTTATTATTTCATATATAAAAATGACTGGGGAGTTATTATTATTTGGGAGTAAATATAACATACTACACCAGTACACTAGTATATCTTACGGTACATTCCATGGCCAGCCAATAAAGCTGCTGCCCATTTAATAAGCTTTTTTTTAACTTTTATTAAATGTATACTATTGATTTACTAAGACTAGCCATGGCACTCAGGCACAAGCAACCAAGATCTCCAGGAATCAGGAATATAAATATAAAGATGTGAAGTCACTCCATATGAATCTGTTTCTCATGTTTATTGTGAAGACAGCATCACATAGGGTATAAAAAAATAACTTTTCAGGGCCTTTCAGAGTCCTTTTATTAAGGCAACATAGTAAGTCATAGTAAGAAAGAGACCCTGCGAGGCCCTTTAGTTTCCTATGAGTTATGTCACCCATCAATAAGCACTTCAGCTCCAGTGACGTACAGGAGTTTGGTTATACCGTTATGATGCCTGCAACTGCAGGCATTATCCCAGTATTAGTAAAAGGTATGGATAGCGCCACTAAAAAACACCTAATTAACCAAAAAAATTTAATAAATCTTAATAAAAAAGCAGCTAAAACCTCACCCTAAAACAGTGGTTCTCAACCTTTCTAATGCCGCGACCCCTTAATACAGTTCCTCATGTTGTGGTGACCCCCAACCATAAAATTATTTTCATTGCTACTTCATAACTGTAATTTTGCAGAGGGAGGAGTAGTGCCATGTCATTGGTGTCAGTGGAAGGAGTAGTGCCCCATCACTGATGTCAGTGGGATGAATAGTGCCCCATTGTTGGTATCAGTGGGAGGAATAGTGCCCCATCGTTGGTATCAGTGGGAGGAATAGTGCCCCATCATTGGTGTCAGTGGGAGGAATAGTGCCCCATCACTGATGTCAGTGGGATGAATAGTGCCCCATCATTGGTATCAGTGGGAGGAATAGTGCCCCATCGTTGGTATCAGTGGGAGGAATAGTGCCCCATCACTGATGTCAGTGAATAGTGCCCCATCACTGGTGTCAGTGGGAGGAATAGTGCCCCATCACTGGTGTCAGTGGGAGGAATAGTGCCCCATCATTGGTGTCAGTGGGAGGAATAGTGCCCCATCGTTGGTGTCAGTGGGAGGAATAGTGCCCCATCGTTGGAGTCAGTGGGAGGAATAGTGCCCCATCATTGGAGTCAGTGGGAGGAATAGTGCCCCATCGTTGGAGTCAGTGGGAGGAATAAGGCCCCTTCGTTGGTGTCAGTGGGAGGAATAGTGCCCCATCATTGGTGTCAGTGGGAGGAGTAGTGCCCCATCATTGGTGTCAGTGGGGGGAGTAGTGCCCCATCATTGGTGTCAGTGGGGGGAGTAGTGCTCCATCACTGGTGTCAGTGGGGGGAGTAGTGCCCCATCACTGGTGTCAGTGGGAGGAGTAGTGCTCCATCACTGGTGTCAGTGGGAGGAATAGTGCCACATCATTGGTGTCAGTGGGAGGAATAGTGCCCCATCATTGGTGTTAGTGGGAGGAGTAGTGCCCCATCATTGGTGTCAGTAGGAGGAGTAGTGCCCCATCATTGGTGTCAGTGGGGGGAGTAGTGCCCCATCATTGGTGTCAGTGGGGGGAGTAGTGCCCCATCATTGGTGTCAGTGGGGGGAGTAGTGCTCCATCACTGGTGTCAGTGGGGGGAGTAGTGCCCCATCACTGGTGTCAGTGGGAGGAGTAGTGCTCCATCATTGGTGTCAGTGGGAGGAATAGTGCCCCATCATTGGTGTCAGTGGGGGGAGTAGTGCCCCATCATTGGTGTCAGTGGGGGGAGTAGTGCCCCATCATTGGTGTCAGTGGGAGGAGTAGTGCCCCATCACTGGTGTCAGTGGGAGGAGTAGTGCCCCATCACTGGTGTCAGTGGGAGGAGTAGTGCCCCATCACTGGTGTCAGTGGGAGTAGTGCCCCATCACTGGTGTCAGTGGGAGGAATAGTGCCCCATCATTGGTGTCAGTGGGAGGAATAGTGCCCCATCATTGATGTCAGTGTGGTGGAGGGGAGAATAGTGCCCCATCATTGGGGTCAGGGGGGGGGGGGAAATAGTGTCCCATCGTTGGTGTCAGTGGGGGGAGGAATAGTGCCCCATCATTGGTGTCAGTGGGAGGAATAGTGCCCCATCATTGATGTCAGTGTGGTGGAGGGGAGAATAGTGCCCCATCATTGGGGTCAGGGGGGGGGAAATAGTGCCCCATCGTTGGTGTCAGTGGGGGGAGGAATAGTGCCCCATCGTTGGTGTCAGTGGGGGGAGGAATAGTGCCCCATCGTTGGTGTCAGTGGGGGGAGGAATACTGCCCCATCGTTGGTGTCAGTGGGGGGAGGAATAGTGCCCCATCGTTGGTGTCAGTGGGGGGAGGAATAGTGCCCCATCGTTGGTGTCAGTGGGGGGAGGAATACTGCCCCATCGTTGGTGTCAGTGGGGGGAGGAATAGTGCCCCATCGTTGGTGTCAGTGGGGGGAGGAATAGTGCCACATCGTTGGTGTCAGTGGGGGGAGGAATAGTGCCACATCGTTGGTGTCAGTGGGGGGAGGAATAGTGCCCCATCGTTGGTGTCAGTTGGGGGAGGAATAGTGCCCCATCGTTGGTGTCAGTGGGGGGAGGAATAGTGCCCCATCGTTGGTGTCAGTGGGGGGAGGAATAGTGCCCCATCGTTGGTGTCAGTGGGGGGAGGAATAGTGCCCCATCGTTGGTGTCAGTGGGGGGAGGAATAGTGCCCCATCGTTGGTATTAGTGACACAAATGATGGGGCACTATTCCTCCCACTGACACCAATGATACTTACTTTGCTGACCCCTGCTCCAGCCTGGGCTCGTTCTCTCACTTACCTGTCAGCTGTCTTCCTTCTCTGGCCGCTCTCCTCTTCACTCGCTCCGGCAGCTCCCTCGGTCTTCTTTGATGTACGCGCGCTGCCGCTCGGCTCCTCCTCTCCAAGCTCCACCTCCTCGCCGGTGATTGGCCGCCTGTGTGCCTCTCCTGAGCTACAGTTCCGGTGGCCAATCAGCGGCGAGGAGGCGGAGCTGCTGAGCGATCCCGGAGGTGTGGCCAGGTGACAGCAGCGTATCATCCCGCCCACACATCGCCGGAGACTGCAGCGGTGTCTCGGTTCCTAAGACCATCGGAAATATGTGTTTTCCGATGGTCTTAGGCGACCCCTGGGAAATGGTCGTTCGACCCCCAGGTTGAGAACCGCTGCCCTAAAACAAGGTAAAAATTGACAAATAAAAAAAGGTAGCGCTACCTTTTTAAGTGTTCTTGCATGGCAAGACCACTTACTATTATCTCATATATATATTCTTATTATTATAGCCAAATTTACCACCCTAACTCCTCCCACAGTTTTTACACTACATAGACAGTAATATACCGAAACGTGCAGATTGTTCCCGATTGGTGTGCTATTACTTTGTGGAACGTTTTGCCGAATGGTTCACGAAATATCCAGTTGTAGACTACTGGTGGAGGCAAGAACACTTCATACAATTTCCCCAGAAATTGTAGATTTTCTAGTTTTATTTCTATTATCCCCGTATTGTTTTTTAGAACTGATGGTCAGGTTTCTTGTAAAAGCAATTCTAGCTTTTTATAAGCAGCGGGAGGGGATGTACCCCCTCCTACAGCCTTCCACCACTTTCTCTGGCTCTCCTGTCTCCTGTCCCACCAGGAGACCCAAGCAACCAGCTGGAGCTTCCGCCGGCTGATCATAGAGGTAATCAGAGACCAGAGTGGCTCTGATCACCTCTATGATATAGGAAACTAGAAGCAATGTGCACATCATCATGTCCCAGATGTAAAAAGCACCATTTTTAAATTTGATCACACTGATCTTGGTGTGATCAAATGCTTTTAAGGGCAGAGGAGACATCTGCGGTCTAATAGCCCATATGGAAGAAAAATATTTTTGAAAAACATTTTAAGAATATTCTTCCCAAATATATTGACATATATTTGAAATACTACAGTTTTGACCATATTCAATATATTTCAAAATATATTTCTATATATATATATACATATATACTGTATGTTGAAATGCGTTTTTATTACAAAATATATGAATTGTATTTTTAAAAATACATCTCAAATATACTGTATGTCTTTAAAAATACAAATCTACATTTTAGGAATGCATTTACAAATATATTCCCAGTTTTTAACGCTTCTCAAACGCCTATGAAAATTCTGCTATTCACACTGAAGCGTTAGCGTCGCGTTGTGTTGCGGCAAACCTGACGCCTCGTATCGAGTCAGGAGGAGTTAAAGCCTCCCATTCAAGTCTATGGTGCTGCTCCGCAAACGCCTGGCAGGCGTTTGCGGTGCGTTTGCGACACGTTGCGAGGCGGTTGTGGAGCGTTAATACCATTTAACTTAATTATAGGAGTTTGTGGTGCGGTTTTAACGCTTCGTAAATGCCTATCAACCGCCTCAAAACCGTGCATAGGGCATTTGGGGAGCGTTTAAGGAGCGTTAAAATGCTTCCAAAACGCCTGTCTAACGCCTGTCAAATGCTATAGGGGCGTTTGGCAAGAGTTAGAAATAAAGTCAAGTGTGAACAAGCCCTAAGTGCTATAACACATGCAGCCTTTGTCACTTTTTTTTCCCAGGAGGAACCTGTTTGCATTGGTGGTCAGTGGGAAAGAATTCACCTACATTTTTGGGCAGTTAGCACTTTCCCCTTACATTGGCGATAGGTGGAAAAAGACTTACGTAAATTTGTGGTCCATGTAGCTGTGACCTCTTACAATGGAGGTCAGTGGAAAAATGCCCTCTTGCATCCATGGTTAGTGTTGGATAGAGATCAATCTACCACTGCTACCTAGCAACGAGTAGTGAAACCCTATGGTTCCCCCTTACGTAATTTGAGAAAGATAACCTAACTTTTTCTCAACTTTTTTTTCAGTCAAGGCACCCTTTAAAATTCTGCACAATTTGGAGGCACTCCATTCTAAAAAACTAAACAAATAGTTTCACATAATGCAACAACATCCACACATGTAGGACACCCAACATTAGAGGTGATTTATTCTTCCAGAGCAACACACCTTTGCACACTGGTACTGACTAGTATTCCAATGTTTCTCTTCTCCTTCAGTTTCTCTCCCTCACTCACCTAATGTGACCCCAGTTCTGCCAGATAGGGGCAGGGGTAGAGCATACAAGGATGCTGTGCAGGTGCCGATGTCCTCCTTATCAACTGATGACATCATTGGTTGTGAGGGTGCCAGTAGCTAGAAGGATGTAATGGCAAAGAATGATAACTGTGGCTTTGTGAAACTAAAAGGCAGGTTTGATCCACCCACTGGCTGGTATACAATTTTTGGGCAGTTTTTAGCTATTTTGCCAAGGCACTCCTGAAGAATCCTGAAGGCACCCCCACCTTGGTTGAAAAAGTGTGACCTTGAATAACCATCCACCAACCACTTTTCATTGGTCTGCTTGGTATTAGCTAAAGTATAGTGAATCTAATTGGTTGTTATGAGTTATTGCACTGCACATCCTAATTGTTCTTTACATTGCCTTACTATGTTATTGCCTTACTATGTTAACCCAGACATGTTAATAGATGACTCTGCAATACAAAAGTGCAACCTAAAATGCTGTTTCTGAAACTGTTTCTGTTTCTGAAACAGTCACCAAGTCTGTCTTTTGTGGTGGCTCATCTATTTCATTTTAGCTCTTGGTTGCAGACTCAGCATTTTTGTAAACAATGCACGTTTAATTTGCATTAAAAGCATACTATTTGACACCCACACAAAAGGTTTATACTTGTTTCCTGATAAAATGGAAAATACATTCACACAATATAGAGTAAAGAACTTCCTGCAGATAATATGTGAAGGCACAGTTTTCATCCATCCCCAGTTTCCATAGGTTTGTCAGTAATTGTGGAAAGACTTCTCAAGAGTTTAAATTCTGACGTTTTTACTTTATGTTCCTATTGGTAACTTAGAGCAGAAGTCATCAGAAAACAACAGAAACTAGTAATTGTCAGTAAATTTATGCTAAATATGTTTCTTAACCAGTTGCCTGCAGCCCTATAGCAGAAATACTGCTACAGGGCGGCAGGGCTGCGAAAACTCATGTATATGTACACATGATTTGCATTTCTGGGTAGGGGGCGTGCAATGCATGTCACCCTACCCGCGCCGCCATTGGCAGCTACGAATGTCAATCACTGGGTCCTGGCAAGAGATTCTCCACTGACACCCGGCGATCGCCAAGCAACACTGACAGGGGAAAGACCTGTGTGTAAACAACACAGGTCTCTCTCCTGCCAACAATAACATGCTGCTGTGTATTTCTCTGCACAGAAGCATGGTTCCCAAGTAAAACACACATAGCACATGATGTAAAACAGCACACGGCACACTGTTAACCCTTTGATCACCCCAGATGTTAACCCCTTCCTGCCCAGTGTCATTAGTACAGTGCTAGTGCTTTTTATTAGCACTGATCACTGTATTAGTATCACTGGGGATGTCAGTGGCAGTTAGTCAGTTCCCACCCAGTGTCAGAATGCCCGCTGCAGCCCCACAGTTCCGCTATAAGTCACTGATCACCGCCATTACTAGTATATATATATATATAAAAAAAATTCAAGTATATATATATCGCCATTTGTAGATGCTATAACTTTAATGTAAACAAATTAATTTACACGTATTGGGATTTTTTTTTAGGAAAGACATGTAGCAGAATACGTTTTAGCCTACATTTATGAAGAAAATTGATTTTTAAAATTTTTTTTACTTGATAAATTTTATAGCAAAAAGTCAAAAATATTGTTTTGTTTTTTTTAAATTGTTGGTATTTTTTTGTTTATAGAGCAAAGGATAAAAAACGCACAGGTGATCAAATACCACTGAAAAAAAGCTCTATTTGTTGGGAAAAAAAGGACATAAATTTCATTTGGGTGCAGCATTGCATGATCGTGCAATTGTCAGTTAAAGTAATGCAGTGCCGTATCACAAAAAATGGCCTGGTCAGGAAGGGGGATAAATCCTTTGGAGGGCAAGTGGTTAATGGGTAAGGTAACTGGTTGCTGAATAGTAACACAGATACAATGAGCGAAGGAATGATAGCTAAATATACCAGATGCCAGATATGAGTCAGAGTTTTAATAACTATAGTGGCATCCTCACACACATGGTATGGCACAATATAGTATCATGTGATGTATCATCAAAACATATCATGATGTATCATCAAATCAAATGACAACTAAAGGCAAACACATTTTAGTAATGCAGCTACTAAGCTACAGGATGGGTTGCTTGTCTTGAATTTAAATGCATTGTAAAATTACAGAAGAGTGTTTTTAACTAATTTATTTCAGGTACTTATATAGTGCCGCCAAATTACGCAGCGTTTTACACATATATATTTTACATTCTCATCAGTCCTTAACCCTCAAGGGGTGTACAATCTAAGGTCCCTAACTCACATTCATAAACATATTAGGGCCAATTTAGACAGGATCCAATTAACCTAGCAGCATGTCTTTGGAGTGTGGAAGGAAACCAGAGTACCCAGAGGAAACCCACGCAGGCACAGGGAGAACATGCAAACTCCAGGGAGGTGGTGCCGTGGCTGAGATTTGAACCAGCAACCCTAGTACTGCCAGGTGGAAGTGCTAACCATTTAGCTACTGTGCTAATGTTTCTGTGAGCATTGCAGACCACTTATATGATGCCGACCATCAACAGTACATTTACAGCTAGCGGCTGGCTTCCCCAGGCACACAACACACCTGCACAGTCCTGTGAACACTGTGTCCACAGAGTGCTTGGTACCTGGCTGCTCTGAGCAGTTGGGAGCATCATGTGTAGCACCTGGGCCAATTACAACACACTGCACCATGTGATAACTGTGAGCCAATCACAGCATCACGACAGTAAACAATGAGTCATGAGTCATGAATAAAAGCCATTCATGACAGTTCACGTGATCATTACTATATCAAGCAATCATAGTAAAAAAAAAAATCCCTGATGACCCTCCCCAGAGTAGTACAGTGTGTAGAAAAAAATGTTTCCAAATTTGTATAAAAAATTATTTATCATATCCCTACCAGAAGATGAGGTGTCCTGTGTTGGCTTCAGTATCAAACTCAAACCGAATATACTAACCCCCTCCATTCTGAAAGGTGAACGAATAACCTCAATTTACGTGTACGTTAGGAGTCCTTTTGGTGGACACTTGGGTGGCAGTGAGAACTCTCTACTCTATTATATCTGGGGGAGTTTTGAGCGGGCATGTCCCCTCCTGCCTCACCCTTCTTTTCTATACCCCTTTCCCTGTCCCCCTACCCTCTCTCTATCCATCCTGTGCTTCCCCCTTTCCCATTTCTCGCTTTCTTTATTCCCCCCCCTTTCCCTTCTCAACCCCCCTCCTTTTTTTTCCTTCTTTCTCTCTCTTGCTCCTTTTTTTCTCTTGCCTTTCTTCTATCTCTTTCCCCTTTCCCTTCTTTAATTTCTCCACTTTCAAAAAAAAAAGTGACAAATTACAATTTCATAAAACTTGCCATGCTACTTATTAAATACATTGGACTGTCCACATTCCAAAAAGAGGTCACTTGGGAAGGGAGGGTATCTTTTTTCTGTCCTGTCAATTTTAGGGCCTCAAAAAAAGATCGGCCATCAGTACATCAGGATTGATTCATTTTCATATATATATACCATAGTTTGTAAACTCAATACCTTTCAAACAGACTAAATATTATTCACTGATTTGGGTTATTGTTTACCAAAGAAATGTAACAGAATACATTTTGGCCTACATTTATGAAGAAAGATTGTTTGCAAACTTTTATACCAGAAGCTAAAGTTTTTTTCAACCTTTTGAATATTTTTTCATTTATATAGCAAAAAATAAGTGGTGATTAAATACTGGTAAAAGAAAGTTCTATTTGTGTGAAAAAAAATTATATAAGTTGCATTTGGATACAGTGTTGCATGACCGAACAATTGCCAGATAAAGTAGCACAGTGCTGAATAGCAACAAAATGCCCTGGTCACGAAGAGGGAAAACCTCCTGTAGGTCAAGTGGTTAATCTTTTGCTTGCCAACGTGCTCTATGTGTATTGCTAATCTTCCTTCAATAAAAAGTATAATTATAAAAAAAAATATGATAAGTAAGACTACTCATTTTTCCCTGTGTCAAAGAACCTCAAAATAATTTAAAGATCATATAGAAAGAACTTCATTGTGGATACTGTCAATATCTATGGTGAGTTTACAGTATGCTGGCACATACGGTAATTCCTTTCATATTTTTCTTGCAAGCCCTTTGATATTAGGATGTCATAATTGGGTAAAACCATAGAATAATATCTAGTTACACTTTAATGATCAGACAACGTATTTCATAAATCAGCTTATTTCAGATCTGAAGTTGCTTGAAGAATGGGAAAAGAACAGAGAATCTGTTTTGAAGCCTTTAGTGGAGGACCATATGACAGTGACAAGAGGAAATTCCACAAGAACAGCAGATGTTAACGTACTGCTTTGTCAGGTTAAAGGAAATGAACTTATGTGTTTTTTTCTGATTCCTGGAAAGTTTGTAGGTATTCGTTAGCACTGTGCACCATAATATTACATGCTTCAGAACATCGCGTGACAGACCTTTGAGACATCAATTACTAATAACAACAGAGTGTTCATATTGGCTGGGATTGCTATGAAACTCAATAATTATTTCTGTACATGAAATCTCCTGCTTTTTCTTACATATATTTTTCAATGTAAATGGATACATATAAGCAGGGATCACTAAAGTCCCAGATTGTAAGCAAGAAATATCTCTGATCTAGAGCACCTCAATTATGAAGGAACCCACATCAGGAAAACAAAGCAGTTTAACCACTTTGCGCTGCCCATAGTACATGTACTGTTGGTGAGCTGCACGGGCAGGCCAGGTGACATACTGGTACGAACTTCCGAGTTACTTGAAGACCCGCACTCTAATTGGACACAAACTTGGCAGCTGATTTCAGGCAATAATTTTGGCTGAAATCAGCTGATCAGCTATGTCCAATCACACACAGAGTGCTTACAAAACACGAACTCTGTGTACAGGGAACTGCGATCTGGCTGTATATTCTCCCTGCAAAGCGGGGAGAATAAACAGCCATACATTACATTAAAAGCAGCACCTCTAATACCTTCTCCCTCTTCCCCGCCACATACCTTCCTCTCTTCCTTCCCCCCCTACCTATTATTTTGTCTGTTTCTGTCCTCCATTTCTAGGTTGTGTTCATAGAATAGTAAGCCTGCATCCTCTGAGCTGGTCCTGTTGCCACTTTAGATGTTGATGAAAAAAACAAGAGAGATAGTAAGCAATACAGTACAATATAACCATAGAGGTTATGGTGAGTATGAACAAAAAGCAATCAAAAAGCCCTCAATCTAATAAATTTGTAACGGAAATTATTCACATGTCTCATTTCATCTAAATCAAATATAAGAGGATTATTCTTAATTTCTTGGCAGTAGGCAAAGCATTGCAAATAATTGCTTTACATCCCATTGACCTGAAGCATATCCATAACTGCTGGGTGTATAGTGCAAATATAGCCTAATATTATAGAGCAATTTATTCCAAACTGCATACAGCTGTTTCAGGCTATTTGGCCATGGTCAATGCAATGCATGGAATCCATGAAGTCAGGTTTGGTGAGAAGGGACTATAGAAATATTTTGACATCCTGATGATTCAGCATTGCCTTTAAGTGACACTTTCAATGTTGCACAAGACACCTAGTCGTCCCATACATAGCTATGTAGTATACAAATAAAGGGCACTGGGTAATTAAAGTCCAAATGAGGAACACAAGTTTCTAAGATAAAAAGACATCATTCAAGAATTTTGCATTAGAGCTTTAAAACATGGTTTAATATCCCAGTAAAGCCTTTTCATCTTCAGGTACCTTCAGTTTGTCTACTTTTCTTGCTGTTTGTCCCTGCTGGGGTACAGGGGCCGCAGAATTTGCTTTATATTAGCACAGGAGAAAACACCGAGACAGAAGTATTTATGCAGGAAGGCTGTATACTTTGTAATATCAGCCGAAAATGCACTAAAACAACTGAAGGCGTAGAATTCCTTTTCAAGTTTTGTTGCCCCAATTCTTGAAAGCAGCACTCGCAACTCAACCCTACATTGCTAGGGTTATGGCAACAGAGAGAGCCTACAACTGTCCGTCAGGGAAGGCTGTAATAATCCTACTCTATCATTGCTCATCCTTTGATTACACAGGACTTTTTTTTTTACCACGTGAGAGCTTGCTTTATTGAAGTCTCTAGCTCTAGTGACATTGGGTAGGTAACTAGGGGTGATCACTCTCAGGCTAAGGGTGTAATCAGGGATGATTAATTTAAAATCAAAATGATTATAACCTACACTGGATGTTGCTGGCTTTGCATAGGTAGCCTCAGGTTCTTTTATAAAAGTAATGAGTTCATTTGTGAGCAGATCCACAGTTGTCCTCTTTGGGTTACAGAATATCACTGAAGACATCATACCTTTTCAGTTTGGGATTTAACGTAAGTGATTGTTCTGCATTGAGCTTAGGTCTGTACTTTCCATGCATGTATTTTGCATGTGTACACAGTAAACACTTACAGAAAGTTATCACACAAAGTTTTATGCTAAAATTGGTATATAACAAGTTTGTCTTATTGTTGCTATTTGTTCTTCCTTTATGTGAGCTCAACTCCTTGAATAGATCATACATTATTCATGTATGTTCACATAGTTTATGTTGTTTCCTTGATCTAAATATTAAACCTCACAGGAAATAAAATTTTTCTTAACAACAAAGGAAAAAAGAAATGAAGGTAGTTCCTGGTTAGGTCAGAGTGTTTGCAGAAAAATTTCCCCAAATGAAAAAAGGCGTTGTCATGAAAAAAAAATCCCACAACCAAGTCACAAAACATTATCTATTAGAGTGTATAAAGATTCATATTTGGTTAAAAAGTCTGAAAGTCTGCCAAACTTCCTTACAGAAAAATAAAAAACATGGCATCTGAAACATACCACATGCATGTCCTCATGTACAAATCAGTTTACAATATACAACAGCTTTTTTTAAGGACTCCATAGGTCTACACGTTTTTTCAGGTCTCTCCCACTTCTTCAGGATGTGAAAATCCCATAATTTAATAATAGTTTTCCTCAGTTTGAGGTCTAACGGGCATATTTATGGACAGGTATGTAGTCACAAGCTTAAAGAAAATATAGAGAATACATATATGTATATTAACTTGACATACTAACTTGTTGCAAAATCATTGAAGTGGTTGTAAACCTATGACATGAAAAATTAAAAAAGCATATCTATCCGCCTATAGTGTGTACTTGCCTCAGTCCAATGCACCGAATTAATTTTCTGTCTGCTGTCTTTTTCCTCTGCCTTATTTCTGACAGATTGTGCTTACTTTAAAGGCTGAAGGGAAATGGGTGAGGGGAGATCCAGCACACAGTCTGTGATAGGAAGCCTCAGCTGTGCATGTTTCCCTATACGATTGTGTAGAGGACGTGTATTCATTCCCTCAATCCAGGTCCTAGATTTCACTAAGGTCCCCAATTGAGCTGTGCATTGTGTGACATCAGATCGCCTCCCGATGCCTCCTGGAGCTGAGAGTGCTGTGTAAAATGTGTGCTTTAGGAGGCTGTAGAGAAGAGATGGCTGCAGATAAACAGGTACAATCTATGTAGGGGGATTTGTCTCATCTCTGTATATCACCTAAGGCTAGTCACTTCACTGGGTATATGTGAGGGTTTACAACCACTGCATTTTTTTTTTCATTTAAATTGCAAAAAATAAAAAAAACCCAGTGGTGATCAAATACCACCAAAAGAAAGCTTTATTTGTGTGAAAATAACTATATAAATTTAGTTTGGGTACAGTGCTGCATGACCGCGTATTTGCCAGTTAAAGTAGCGCAGTGCGGTATAGCAAAAAATGGCCTGGTCAGGAAGGGGGTAAAACCTTCTAGAGGTCAAGTGGTTAAAGCACATGGTTTATATAATAGTTGTTTTACCATGGTGTTCCTTGTTTTCTAATATTCCATCAACACTGTAGGGGATGCGTAGATCTAAACGGATGCTGTTAGATGTAAAGACTGAAAAACATACAAACGGCGGGAAAAAAGAAACACCTAAAAAAGATCTGTGCAATACCCATATAAATTGAGTATTACCAAAGATGGATGTATGGTAGCTAACAACCACCTCCATAGGTCCCCCACCAAAATGTAGAGAAATGGTGCTTTCTCTAGCTGCCGCTTTATCTCAGTCTCAGTCTGGTTACGCCCCCCCACCCAGATGGAGATAATTCCTGGGTCCAGGATCAGATGTCTTCTGGTCTAACATTACTTGTGTCCCAATCTGGGGTGCAAATCAATGGTGTCATGCGTAATGATGCTTGCCCAAGATCAAACAAGTGGCCAGACAGAGAGGGGGCAGAAACTCCCTGCAGTGGAAAGCATAGATACACCAAGAACCATGATGGAATAAAGCCCATCACCCTTATCAGTAAATCCTGGTCTTGGGGCCAGAAAGGGCACCCATCGTATAGCCAGAAAACAACCACATTCTCAGAGGGAACAAGAATACAAAAGGCTTATACGTCTTATACAGGTGAAACTTGAAAAATTAGAATATCGTGCAAAAATTAATTTTTTTCAGTAATGCAACTTAAAAGGTGAAACTAATATATGAGATAGACTCATAACATGCAAAGCAAGATAGTTCAAGCCGTGATTTGTCACAATTGTGATGATTATGGCTTACAGCTCATGAAAACCCCAAATCCACAATCTCTGAAAATTAGAATATTGTGAAAAGGTGCAATATTCTAGGCTCAAAGTGTCTCACTCTAATCAGCTAATTAAGCCATAACACCTGCAAAAGGTTCCTGAGCCTTTAAATGGTCTCTCAGTCTGGTTCAGTAGGAATCACAATCATGGGAAAGACTGCTGACCTGACAGTTGTGCAGAAAACCATCATTGACACCCTCCATAAGGAGGGAAAGCCTCAAAAGGTAATTGCAAAAGAAGTTGGATGTTCTCAAAGTGCTGTATCAAAGCACATTAATAGAAAGTTATGTGGAAGGGAAAAGTGTGGAGGAAAAAGGTGCACAAGCAGCAGGGATGACCGCAGCCTGGAGAGGATTGTCAGGAAAAGGCCATTCAAAAGTGTTGGGGACTTTCACAAGGAGTGGACTGAGGCTGGAGTCATTGCATCAAGAGCCACCACACACAGACAGATCCTGGACATGGGCTTCAAATGTCATATTCCTCTTGTCAAGATGCTCCTAAACAACAAACAACATCAGAAGCGTCTTACCTGGGCTAAAGAAAAACAGACCTGGTCTGTTGCTCAGTGGTCCAAAGTCCTCTTTTCTGATGGGAGCAACTTTTGCATCTCATTTGGAAACCAAGGACCAAGAGTATGGAGGAAGAATGGAGAGGCACACACTGCAAGATGCTTGAAGTCCAGTGTGAAGTTTCCACAGTCTGTGTTGATTTGGGGAGCCATGTCATCTGCTGGTGTTGGTCCACTGTGCTTCATTAAGTCCAGGGTCAATGCAGCCATCTACCAGGAGATTTTGGAGCACTTCATGCTTCCTTCCGCAGACGAGCTTTATGGGAATGTGGACTTCATTTTCCACCAGGACTTGGCACCTGCCCACACTGCTGAAAGCACCAAAACCTGGTTCAATGACTGTGGGATTACTGTGCTTGATTGACTAGCAAACTCGCCTGACCTGAACCAAGAGAAAGATGAGAGACATGAGACCGAACAATGCAGAAGAGCTGAAGGCCGCTATTGAAACATCCTGGTCTTCCATAACACCTCAGCAGTGCCACAGGCTGATAGCTTCCATGCCACGCCGCATTGAGGCAGTAATTGCTGCAAAAGGGGCCCAAACCAAGTACTGAGTACTTTTCAGAGGTCCGATATTGTTCTATGTACAATCCTTGTTTTATTGATTGCATGTAATATTCTAATTTTCGGAGATTGTGGATTTGGGGTTTTAATGAGCTGTAAGCCATAATCATCACAATTATGACAAATCACGACTTGAACTATCTTGCTTTGCATGTAATGAGTCTATCTCGTATATTAGTTTCACCTTTTAAGTTGCATTACTGAAATAAATGAACTTTTGCACGATATTCTAATTTTTCGAGTTTCACCTGTAAATGTCATAAAATGCCTCATACGAAACTGTATACACTTAAAATATATATATATATATATACTGTATTGTATCTGCTGTTTCTGCTTGTCTGTATTAAGTTAACTTACCATGTGTCTTTTATTAGCTCTTAACTTAATAATTATCTAGTTTCCTCCAGTCCATCCAAGTATAAATTCAGTACAATTCTTGGGAAGGCAGGGGAGGGGTACAGGCTGGCCATTCCTTGTGCAAAGTGCCATTCCTGTGCAAAGTGCATGGCACCTTAACTAAGGCAAGTACAAACATTAGTGCTCCACCCCAATTAGTCCGCAAGTGCTCTTTAATCTGTTATCTCTTTTCCTCAGCCTTCCTTTTTATTTTTTCTTCACCCTCCAACATGCTCTTACTAACTTTACTTTTTGCTATTATCAAACTCTTATTTCTTTACCCTCCTCTAAACATGTCACCTTCACTTCTGCCCTCTCAATATTACTGCACTTATCATCTCCTGCTCTTTCAGAGCCCAGATAATGTCACCACTTCCAAATCACTGAGGCATCTGCCCATGTATAAATCCTGCTCCCACCTCACTTCCCTCACCCTCCTACTACTAATGTTCCAGAGACATTGCCCCAAACCCTGGCCCTCCACCTTCAAACTCCCACTCACAGAAGCAGCAGTCTACCTTCTCTGGCAGCAGCCACAACTCTCACTCTCTTATCTCAATTCCCATGCTTCTACAAGCCAGCTCCAGTCCCCCCCCTCTTATGTGCCCTCTGGAATGCCCATTCAGTCTTTTAACAAACTTCCTTCTGTCAATGACCTCTTCCTCTCCCACTCCCTCAACCTACAGTACTTGCTGGCTCTGGGAATTTGTGTCTTCAGATGTCCTCTCCCATGGTGGCCTACTCTGGATTCACTCACCTAGATCCAGCAGACGGAAAGGTGGCAGAGTTGGACTTCTTCTTTCCCCACAAAGCATGTTCCTACACCTCCCTCTCTGTCCCTCTGTTCTTTTGAAGTGCACAGTATTTGTCTTTTTACTCCTGTTTGTCTGAGGATCGCAGTCATCTACCGGCCTCCTGGCCCAGTGTCATGCTTTCTTGACAATTTCTCTGTATGGTTATCCTACTTTCTCTATTCAGAGGTACCCGCCATCATCCTCAGTGACTTTAACATTCCAGTCAATGTAAACACCTCAGCCACTTCTCAACTAAACCTAACTAACTAAACACAACTTCTCTACTAAACCTAACCTCCTCTTTTAACCTAACATAATGGACACAAACCACCACTCACTCTAATGGCAACACCCTAGACCTTGTATTCTCCCACCTATGCACTCCCTGTAACCTCTCTAACACCCCCTTTCCTCTCTCTGATCACAACTTTATCAGCTTCACACTCTCCCTGTCTCCTACCTCCCATGCCTCCAACCAACAGTTACCCGTACAAACCTTCGCCACCTCAGCCCTTTCCTTTTTCTTTCCGCTACCAAGTGCCTTTATGATAAAATTTCACCCCTGACCTGCCCATACTCTGCCTACAACTTACTATCATCCTCGTTGGACACACTTACTCCTCTCTCTACATGCAGAACCAGGCCTCATCTGCTACAACCCTGGCACACAGATGACACCAGAAGTCTCAAGAGACTCAGCCATGCTCTTGAGTGAGCGTGGCATAAAACTAAATCCCTGCAAGACTTCACCCGCTAAAAATCTGCCCTTCTCAAATACAACTCCAGCCTCTCATCCAAGCCTCGTTAACTCTTCACTACCCTTAATTTCTAACTTCATCCCCCACTGCCTCCACCCACCAACTTACTTACTGCCGAGGAGATTGCCAGTCATTTCAAGAATAAGATGGACACAATTTGTGTTGAGATCTCCAGTGTCAAGCTTCCTCCTCCAACCAACATACTCCTCCATACCAACAGGTCCAATACCACACTCAATACTCTCCTCCTTCTGCCCTGTTACCACTGAAGACGTTGCCAAAATTCTTTCCAAGGCTCACCTCACCACCTCTCCCCTCCTTCCTGCTCTATCATAAATGCTCTAACCCACATATTCAACTTCTCCTTCTCCACTGCACCTTTCCCTCCCCTCTCAAACAAGCACTGGTTACCCCGGTACTTAAAAAAACCCTCCCTGGACCCCACCAAGCCTCTCGAGAACCTTGTCCACAACCATATGAGTTGCTATATAACCAACAACAACCTTCTCGATCTCCTACAGTCTGGCTTCCACCCACAACATTCCACTGAAACTGCCCTACTTAAACTCACTAACGACATACTAACTGCTAAAACCAATGGCCATTACTCCATACTCATACTCTTAGACATTTTTGCTGCCATTGACACAGTTGACCACCCGATCCTCCTCAGTAAACTCCACTCTCTTGGCCTTCGTGTCTCTGCTCTTTCCTGGTTCTCCTCTTACCTTTCTCAGCACACTTTCAGCGTCACATACAACACCAAATCCTCCACTCATCTTCCTCTTTCTGTTGGGGTATGCCAAGGCTCTGTCCTTGGGCCCCTTCTTTTCTCTCTCTACACCTACTCCCTTGTCCAATTGATAACCTCCCATGTCTTCTAATACCACCTCTACGCTGATGACACCCAGATCTATCTCTCCACTCCCCAGCTCACCCCCTCGATCTCTTCACGTATCACAAATCTACTGAGCAACATATCAGTAAGGATGTCATACCACCTCCTCAAACTCAATCTTTCTAAAACTGAGCTTGTAATATTTCCTCCTCCCCAATCCCCCACTCAATATTTTACTATTAAGATCAACAGCACAACCATTAGTTCCTCCCCACATGCCAGGGTGCTAGGCGTAATCCTAGACTCTGACCTCTCCTTCGGGCCCCACATCCAATCACTGGCTAAATCCTGCTGCCTCAAACTCCATGACATTTCCAAAATCCGCCCCTTTCTGACCAATGACACCACAAAACAACTTATCCACGCCTTGATTATATCCCGCCTTGATTACTGCAACTCCCCCCTCACTGGTCTACTTTTACAAAGGCTATCCCCCCTTTCGTCTATCATGAATGTTGCTGCTAGACTTATACACCTTACCAAACGATCAGCGACTGCTGCCCCTCTCTGTCAATCCCTTAAGTGGCTTCCACAAGTCCAATGTATAAAATTCAAAATACTAACCACAACATACAAAGCCATCCACAACACTGCCCCTAGCTACATTACCAACCTCATCCACAGATAATGTCCAATTCATCCACTCTGCTCCTCCCAAGACATCTTGCTCTTTAGCTCTCTTGTCACCTCCTCCTATGCTCACCTCCAGAACCTCTCCCATCCTCTGGAACTCCCTACCGCGGTATGTCCTGTCAGCCCCTACCCTATCTACCATTAATCGATCTTTGAAAACTTTGAACCACCCCCCCCCCCCCCGCAGATATCTCCTCTTGTATCACCTCCCCTTCCTTTAGATTGTAAGTTCCAATATCAGGGCCCTGCCATTCTTTCTGTATTGAACTGTTTTGTAATTGTACTGTCCTCCTTTATATTATAACTGTTGGCGCTATATAAATCCTGTATAATAGTAATTTACCAATATAGTAGGCTCCAAAGTGGCATCTAGTAAGTATATTACCCCAATAATTTGACAGTTAAGAAAGGGTCATGGTATATACCGTTTCCCATTTGGCAATTTAAAATTATTATCAGTACAAATACAGTATACCTACAGTATGAACAATGGCAACATTTTAAAGAGCCTAAAGGGGGCCTCCCACTGGGATCTCTATTAGGAGAGAGAGTGAAATGAGCAGACACTGATTGTGAATGTCAATACATTTGAAAACGATCTGTTTATTCTTAAATAGATGCCAGCGTTTTGCAAGAATCCACTGTAATTGATTTACTTGGTTGCTGTTGGTAACCAAATTTTTTTTTATTATTCAGCTAGATCTTTTTACTCTGATGTAATAGCAAAGCTCTGCGGCTATTTTTTGCTCTCATGTATGCATGTTTGAATTATTTTTACTATTGCCTCTAGCTGTTAGTGGAGTTTGAATTTTTTTTTTTGCTCCCTAAAATTCAATGTCATTAGTACAGTTTACTTTAACTCACACATGTTGACCCATGGGTATGTTTCAGGTGTTGGGGAGGAGAGCTTTTTGCATGCAGAATAGTGTTCCCCGACATTTCTTTTCTATATAGCATTATATTGATTTTTTTGGTCAAAAAAAGTCCATAAATGCCGGTTTGCCACAATTTACCACATTTTTCAGTTTTAGAGCATTTTTACAGCTAAAAAACTTCTCTACAAATCCGCTAGTCCTGGAGTTTTTATCCAGCCAAAAACGCCCCTGCCAAAAAACGTTGATTACAGTCTGTGTGTGCATGAACACATAGGATAACATGCTGGGGGGGTTTACTGGCTGTAGGAAAAAGCGTCAAAAGCCAAAAACAGCAGTGTGCATACGGACTTAGATCTACCATCAGCTATGTAGTGCCTGTACAAATTCAATGGATTCCTCAGGTGGATGCTCCTATTCCATAGTTCTGGTAAATTTAAAGGAAATTGTACAATCAGATAACATAGTCAATGGCCAGCTTTATACAAGAACATAGAAGGGAGCAGACAAGGACAGTCAGCTGTAAAACCCCGTCCACATCTCCGTGTAACAGGAACTCACATTTCTGCATGTGTTTTTTTTTTTTGTTCATTTTGGAGTGTTTTTGCTTCTCACACATAGGGCAGCCCATTCTATGCATGACATTCAACACACAGAAGAGCCAGAACTTTTTCTAGGGCAGAGTGTGGTGAGTTTTTTACCACACTTTTTTGTGCATTTTCAGAGCATTCCTGAAAAACATGGCAAAGCATATGATTTCTGTGCAGTTTGTCATGCATTCAGAAACAGGTATGAATGAAGCCTCATTGTCCTTTTGTAAACACACCAATATCACTTTCAGGCCTCATTCACACCCAACGTAGTGGGAGAAAATGTTTTTTGGCTCATTTTTTTCCCACAACATGCATTGAAATCAATGGGCTGCCCTACATGTGGCAAAGTAACTCATGAGACATTTTGGCACGTTGTGGGTTGCACGTTTTTTACTGTTTGTTTTGTTGCATTTGTTGCTCATTTTTTCACATAGCAAAATGTGTGTCTGCTTCTGCATTTGGTGTGCCAAAATCAGATAGTATAATGTATGGTGAGCTGGAGACCCTAGCTGTGTATTCAGTGAGAATGTTGTTCTTTGACATCGATTGTATGTGTGCACAGAGGTGGGAGGGCAGGTGCAGGGAGTGTGTTAATCAGGTCAGCTGGTGAACCCCTTCCTGTGTCTTACTGGTTTTCACAACCTAAGGGCCATCCAGGAAGGAGTTTTCCATAAACCAAACTGGAGGATGAGGTAAGGGTGATGTAGGATAAAAATAAAATAATGGATAATGATGCAAAAGAGGGATGAATCGTAGTCACTCCATCACTCTAGGCGGATCAGACGGGATATTGGAAGGAAGGCTTCTTCACAATATGATGAGTGTGACTTTTACTTTTTATCTTGTACGTTATTACCGCTGCTACATTAAACCATTTTGACATGCTGCACTTAGATGGTGCTTCCCTTTCTCTTTCTTTAGAATGAAAATAAAGCTTTTCTTTTCTGCAAAAGAAGTACATTTATGGTATATTGGTACATAGGGAAGCTTGAATTAAGGGAAAAAAAGTGAACTTAGCTTTTAAAGTCATAGAAGGGCAGCTCAAATTTTACAAAATTTAGGAGTAGACTTGGGCCCGGTTAAAATATCATCGATGTACCTGTGCCAGCCCAATACATGACACAGATACATTGATGTTTCCTCACATGAAAAGGGATCCTGCTCTCATCCCCCCAGATACAGGTTTGCATAAAATAGGGCGCATGTAGTCCCCATCGCAACACCTTGAATTTGGAGGTAGTGGGAACCATTAAACTTAAACGCACCATGTGTAAGAAAAAAATGGATCAACTGTAGGATAATGGAAATATATTCCTGCCACTCATTGCCCATCTCATTGAAATTATTTTACCATTTCTGGACCATGTTGATTAGGAATACAACCCCAATTCAAAAAAGTTGGGACTCTGTGTAAAATGTACATATAAATAGAATGCAATCATTTGCAAATCTCAAACCCAAATTTTGGTCACAATAGAAACATATCAAATGTTTAAAAAAAGTACCATTTAAAAAAAAAAAAGGTAGTTTTTAAATTGATGCCAACACATCTCAAAATAGCTGGGACAGGGTCATGTTTACCTTGGTGTAGCATCCCCAACACTTTTAAACATCTGGGAACTGAGACTAGTTCCTGGAGTTCTGGGAAAGGAATGTTGTCCCATTCTTACCTGATATAGGATTCTAACTGCTCAACAGTCTTGAGTCTTCCTTGTGGTATTTTTCATCTCAAGATGCACCAAATATGTTCAATTGGTGAAAGGTCTGGATTGCAGGCAGGCCAATTAAGCACCCGGATTCTTCTACTATGAAGCCATAGTGTTGCCATAGATGAAGTATGTGGTTTTGCATTGTCCTGTTGAAATATGCAAGGCCTTAACTGAAAAGGACATCATCTGGATTTGAGCATATGCTAGATAGATCTTTCAGCGTTGATGGTGCCTTTCCAGATGTGGAAGCTGCCTGTTACATATGCACTATTGTACCCCATACCTTCAAAGATGCCGTCTTTTGAACTGAGCGCTGGTAACAAGCCTAAAGGTCCCTCTGTTCTTTAGTCTGGAGGATGCAGCACCCTTGGTTACCAAAAATATTGTCAAACTTCAATTCTTCTGACCGCAGAACAGGTTTTCACTTTGCAACAGAGCGTTTTAAATGACCTTTGGCTCAGGGAAGATGGCTGTATTTCTGGATAATGTTCAGATATGACGTCTATTCATGTTAGAGCTTTAACTTGCATTTTTGGATTGCATGGCGAACTGTGTTAACAGAAATATTCTTGAGCTCATGCAGTGATGTCCATCACAGAATCATGCCTGCTTTTAATTTTGTCCTTATCCTTTGAGCGCAGAGATTTTTCCACAATCTTTAGCTGATATTATGTACAGTACACGGTGATATATTTAAAGTCTTTACAATTTTACATTTAGTAACATTATTCTGAAATCATTTGACAATTTTTAGGAGCCGATTTTCACAGACTGGTGAATCTCTAACCATCTTTACTTCTGAGACATACTGACTCTCCAAGATGCTCTTTTTATACCCAATTTACTTTTATGGTGTTCACTGTTCCCACAGAAAGATTTGTCTCTTGCGCAATTTCATGGTAGGTTATGCTTCGATTATCCAGGATCAGGCATTCCATGCACTGAATGTTCACAGGAATGACTGCTGTGGGCTGGGAACCACCACAGCAGGGATCATCACTGCTGGACGTACGGGCATCTTTAAAATGTTTACACCAATAAAACGTCTTACTGCTGCTGAGCATCTCATCACCATACTGAGCTTGAAGTCTTCTGTAGATATCCATGGGTTCTACACCTTCATTCACAACTTCATCATCACACACTGTACCATGCACACACTAACACTGTTGTCTGCCATCTTGATTAAAGGTCTTTGGACTGGCCTGCTACATGTGTGCTGCCCATCAGTAATAGGACACACTTGCCACTTACTATTGCATGTAGTACCACCATGCTTGCATCCTTTTTATATCTGTAAAATTAAAAGTCCTGGTTTGACTTGAATGCCCCTTGTAATTGTATGAAAAAAATATCTTGTTCTCTTTGTATTGCTTCCTTTGTGGGAAATCACTGGTGTTCCCATGAGTCCCTTTGCTTTTCAATTAAAAAAAATGATCATGCTAGGCATGAGAGCACAGCAGGGCCAGCTCTCTAGCTGAGCTGGGAACAGAACTTGCTTTCCCAATAATCAGACTTTTGCTGACAAACCCCCACCAGCTTGCACAGCCACTCACTGGGAAGATGAATGTAATGAGGTTTCTCCTCCCCAGCTCCTTATGCAGCTAAGAACAGAGGGTGTGCAATCACTTATAAAAATAAAAAAAAGGGGAGAAAAAAAAAGAAAATATTAATATGTATACACAAATGGTTTGTCTTTTATTTCTATTTTCAGCTGAAACAATTGAATACTGTCCGTGATACTTTCTAGTTGCACTAACATACAATTTTCAGGAAAAGCTTTCAGGGTACTGCTTGGACCTTGAAGGGGATGTACCCCCAAAAGCTTGTCCTGAAAATTGTATGTTAGTGCAAATAAAAAGTATCACGGACAGTACTCAATTGTACTAATATGGCTACAATCACCTATTTTCAGCTGAATAGGTTGTTTTTACAAGTTGTGGGTTCACATGTGTTAACTTACAATTTGTTGATATAAAATAAAAGGGAGAGAAATGGAGGGCAAAGTTCAAAATGTGATTGTAGGATGTGAGGTTCAGAACTGTGAAACCCTATACTTCAGCTATTCCTATATTTTTTTTTATTATTGTGTCCATATATCCCTTCCTTGCTCTGATTACTTGTGCCTTTGGGAAAGTTTTTGATGTAAAATAAGTTTTTAGAGACAGCACCACTCTCCATTATAAGACTCATTACATGTGTTTTAGCAGTGAATGTATCCACTGCAATCCCTTCACCATGCATAGACACCTCCATTTCTGGAGACATTTTGGTCATTGTATTCATTTTTGCCTGATTCCAGACTGGCATTACCACTATTGTATGTTTTTCAGTGCTTTCGCCTAGTGGCATGCATCAAGTACTCTGCATCCCATGGATTGACAATGGAGTATGACAAAACAAGGAGTATGGTAAAATTATATAAACTAAGCTTTATTAATTTTGCAACAATATACATATTGTCTCTCTTTTAGATTGTGACTACACATTTGTCCATAAATATGCACTTTAGATGACAAAAACATTGTACATTTTGGGATATTCATCCCCTGAAGGTCAGTACAAGAGAAACAGAGTAAACCAAAAAAGTTGTATAATATAAACTAATTTATACATGGGTCATGTGATATGTTCAGGTCCTAGGTTTCTCTTTAAGGTAGTCTGAATCTTTGCATAGATTAGTAGATTTTTTGTAACCATGTATTCAGTGCACGTGCTAATCTGCATGACCACCTTTTTAATTTGGGAAATTAGTGTGATCTAATAAAATGGAGGGATTAACACAACAAAAAAAAGTTTAACATTTTGCAAATCTCTCATAAAAGTGTAGGTCAAAATGTATTCTGCTACATTTCTTTACTAAAAAAACTCAAATCAATGTATAATAGTGTGGAGAAGCTATAGAGTCTACAAACTAAATGTTTATTGGTGACTGATACTTCACGGTCAAGCACTTGCAGATACCCATACTTTGCATGCGAATAGCATGCGATTTGTCCCCACTGCTCCTGTGTAGACCCAGGCTCCTCATAGCCAGAGTTCATTCAGGAGCAGTGTGAAATCTCCCTGCAGGCATCCCATGCCAAGTCTCAGTGGTAAGGAGTGATGCAGCAATGAGTTTGGGATAGAGGGCTTTTGATTGGTTAGCAGCACTGTCACAAGGACAGTGCTCACTAGATGCCATCTAGGCTGAACTGTCATTGCTGTAAGGAGACTAGAGAAAGCCACTTCACGGATCTGGGGATTTGAAATATCAGCAGCTCTCTCTTTGCAAAGACAGTATTGGCTAGATGGCATCAGATTGATCCAACACCAAAGTAACCAAAAAGTATTAAGCGGCATGGTGAGTCTTTTGAAGACTTCAAAAGTTTTTGCCACAAGTTTTGTAAAATGCAAATCTTTACTTGCACACTAAGAACTTGGAATTTCACCTCAAAAATGTTCTGCTTTTGCTCCCAAGTATGGGGAAGCCGTGAGACTTTCAAAACTGAAATTATGTTCTGGACTCCCATTCCTATAAGCCAACAAGTGTAGCCTACTGGTATATAGCTGTGCCAAAAGGAAGCCACGTTCACTGGCCAGGAAGTATGGGGGGGGGGGGGGGGGGGGGGAGAAAAAAAAAAAAAAAAAAAAAAAACACACCTCACGTGCTAATGTGGTTCTATAAGTGCAGTTGTCTGCAGAGAATGGCCAAGACTGTTGTCTCTGAAACAGTTAGGATGTGCAGATTGATCAGTTCAGGCAGTGACATGGTCAGTAAAACCAGAAACTCCCCCCCCCAAATCAAGCTGCTATCTCTGTCCAGGCTTTGGCCCTGCACAAATGTCAGATGGGGGAGTGTGGTAACTGTCTGGAGCCATTGTGCCCCAATAGACATGAATGGATCTGCATGGAACATCTATGTTTACCCTTCTGGGGCTGCACATTGTGTACCTTGAGCAAGGGTTTTGTACAAATTAGGCCATAGTGACACTGGGTGACTGCAATGGTGTGGCGAATGTAAATGCTCATTTATATTTGGTTGAGCAGCATTTTCAACCACTCATGAATGAGCTGCTCCCATTTTAGTTGGAAAATCTGTGGCTGTACACGTCAGGAACTAAACCCTCTAGATGCCAGCAAGCATTACTACCTGCTAAGCTCAACCCAGTCAAGTGAATAGGGCTGTGCTGAAACTGCCCCACAACTAAGTGCAAAGCACTTAGTTGCAGTGTGGTAGTCCTGTATTTGGGGGATTCAAATGGTTTAATGGTCTTAAGAGCAGTTTGGAGACAGATTGCTGTACAGAGAACAAAATGTTGACCCCTGAATTTTTTTTACACCATGGTGACATTGTGCTTCAGTGATCAGAGACAGTATGCTGCAATGACCAATAAAACCAGAGCAGTACAGATCAGTGTCACTGTACTTTGCTTCTTCAGTGTGTAGTATGGTACAGTAGCATTAATACACACGAGGCTTCACTTTTAGTTGATGGCAGTGGCCATAACAGGATTAACCTGGCATTAAGCCTTTAAGTGAAGACACTGTCCTATAAGACCTAAAGCACACCCCTCTAACAAGGGTGGCTGTTCTTATGGATACGGTTTCATCTAGTGTAGTAACACTAGAGCTTGGCTTTAAACACTCAGTACTTTTTCCAACTGCACATCTAAAACTAAATATTTAAACCGAAGCCAACAGCAATGCCCCCGTCAGCAGCCCAAACATGTGATATCACCCTTGTAACAAAGCTATCTGCACGATTTTAATACCAAGGCAAGACTACAACAAGTTACTGGGGAAGAACAGCAATTTCCAGTAGTGTCTTAAGTACTGCACCCAGAGTCAACATTCTGGGCATCAGTTATAAAAGCCCATGAAGCCACACAAACTTCAAATTGAGTAAAACAGGTTTTATTTTAATAAAAAAGTAAAATCACATTTAAAAAAAAAAACAAATTAAAACACTAACAGTCCAGCTTAGATGTGAGGTCACCCAAAATAGTTGTGATTTGTAGCTTGATCAATCTTAATTTTTCAAAATTCTTCTTTCAAAAAAAGGAGTCTGATTAGGTTAAACTATAGGATAGCTGGCAGCTGTAGCAATTCCACAATGATTCTTCTTGTCTTTGGCCATCAGGATGTATCCTTTGTTTCCCCATTTCTCACCCCAACTAAAAAAAAAAAAAAAAAAAAAGTTTAAAAATTACAGATAAGATACAAATGCTTGAAATACCCTCATTTATGCTGCCTGCAACAGCCTAAAGTACCTGAAAAAGCTCAGATAAAGTCCAACCTTCTTGAGTACAAAGGACATAGAAATTCTGTTATCAAAGCACTTTCTGTACCCTCCAAAACAGTTAATCCCAAATACAGCTAATGCAGCCACCTTAAGGCCTATTAGAGCTTAGCTATGATTTATGCAACCCCTTTAAGGGATTGTGCTGTCTGCGCTGCCCAGGTGAGGCATTGCCAAGATTCTTCCAGCAACTGTTCTGCTGTCAGTGTAGCATGGGAAGGAAGTTAGCAATTCTAACTAGGAGAAAGCTTCTAGTGCCAGCTTTAGCACAGGTAAGCAACTCTATTAAGAAAGTCAGCACAATTTGTAAGCCCTCATTTTCCCCAACCTGATTAGTTTTGAAAACATACCTGTTTTTCACAATCCAATATTTCTTGCCATCTACATCCTCTCCTTCAAATCCATAGCCAACAGCCAGAACACCATGGTCAAGATCTTTACTGCTGCATTCAGGTTCATAGTAAATGCCTGCAAGTAGTTTTAAGTTAGTATTAAATTTTGACCGCCCCCCAAAAAAAACAAAAAAACCCACCAGCAATACATACCATCCTGATAGAACTGAAATGACCCATGTGCAGCATCAATGGCTACAGAGATTGGACCAATTGATGCCACAGCTTTCATAAGATCCTTCTCACTCCCAGGTTCAATATCTGTGAAGCCAGTGTCATCAGCAGCCTTGGTGTCTGGATTGTAGTGGCACTCATCTTCATCCTGCAAAATAAATCAGGAAGATTATGCACCTTAAAAAGCCATGAGATCTGTAGGTGGCAGTACTTTGTGGTCATGTATAGACTTGTGTTCAACTATGTAATTCCACAATATATGCATCTGTAGGATTATGCATTGTAACAAGGGAGCCAGCACTTTCCATGCCCCAATAGTTTTGGGGCTCATGGAACTTTTAATGAGGCACTTACATTAAGAATGTCAGAACCCCTAAAATTAGTCTTTGATAATGGTAACAGCAGGTTAATCTATACAGAAGCAATCTTTCAAAGAGGGCTCTTACCTTGGCAGTGTATGGATAGGACTGTTCAGAGTCTATGCCTTTATTTTCAGAAATATATTTAAATGCTCGATCCATCATCCCTCCATTACAACCTTCATTGCCTTCTGGTCTAGAGCAGTCAACAAGATTTTGCTCACTCAGGGACACAAGCTTGCCAGTCTTCTTGAACTCTTGTCCTTCCAAAGCACCAGTTGCACTGAAAGCCCAGCATGAACCACACTGACCCTGAAGAGAAATTAAGGATAAGCAAATTGAGCAAGATAGCTTTCAGCATTCTAGGCCTTTTAAAATTATGCAAAGCACCCTGAAGATCTACTGGGCATTTTATTCCAACATCAGGGGGGAGAACTGAACACTAATGCAGTTTATACCTGATCTTTCACTGGAGTTACATAGCCTTGTGTACGCCAGTCAACGGTTTTTGGAGCTTCAAAGTTGTTTGGTGGCAGGAATGTTGATCCTCGTGTCTTGTTTTCATTATGTTTGTATCCATTCAGTAGCTGTTTGAATTCTTCTGTAGTCTAAAATCAAGAGATTTGCTTGAGAATTAAAAAATGACATGTCCCATTAAAGTGTAATGTTCAGCATAGAAATCCCTGATCCTTTCAAGTCCCCCTCTGGCTATCCTGTCCTGTCACCCCTGCAAAGTTCCCCAGAACAAGCTGCTTACTACAGCTACACGTGTGCTTCCAAGGCCTGTATTGTGTAAACACAAGTGCAGCTCAGCTTTTCCAACTGCTCACTGGCTGTCATGTAGTGGAAGTCAATGGCTCCCATGCAGTCTTAGCTACTGAGAACAGGGATGCACAAAGGGTGAACTATGCATGTGCAGCTTTGAGTGCATTTAACTCTGAACAGGCAGGCAATTGTTTTGACAAGAGACCCATGTCTCTTCGGGGAGAAAAAAAAAAAAAAAAAAAAAAGCTTCCTTCTTGCACTTCTAACTGAAGGCTTTCCTCCAACCATTTTCATAGTAGAAAACACATTGTTGGTCAGGTTTCGTGTACACTTACCATGTCCCCAAAATGGTTCATTCCAAGGGTATAAGTGTGTTTTCCTGCAGAATATGCCATATTGTGTTGCACGATTTTCCTGAAATTGTCCTCAAACACCAATCTCCTCCATGTAGCTTCATCCTAAAAAGAAAAAAAAAAAAAAATATATAGTTTTAGCCATTTTAGGATACATTCAGCCACCTCACCCAGCATTCAAGCCCGACACCATCTGAAGTTTGTTCCCAGAATGCAGAGCTCTCATCCCATCCTGCAGCTCCAGGAGAGAAGCAAGACTGCAATAACCCTACACAATGTTTTGATGCTAGGTTGGGTTGCCGAAGTGGGTGTTTGATAACCAAACAGGCCTAACTTTGTGAACATGCATTACAGGCTACAATGTTTCAGTGAGAAACAGATGCAAATAGATACACATGTGCTACAAAATGGTACACATCTCCTGGATGTCACTAGAGTGAAAAAAATTATTTTAAAGCAGAAGAGATCAGATTAAGGTAAGGCGTTTGAAAGGGAATACTGGAAGTAAAAGTGGAAAAATTAGAGGTAAAGAGCCAGTGGAATAAGTTACTGTCTACAAGGAGCTGGCTGGAATATGGTTAAAGGACAAGTTCACGTTAGACAGGTTACCCATGTAGGGTGGAACATGTTCCAGCCAACTCTTCAAATTGTGACCGCAGGGGAAGATCCCCTGCCTTCTGTCACAGAGAAAAGTACAGCTGTATGAGGGTACAGGTAGACATCTATACTGACAGTCTGCAGGAGACTGCGACTACACTTGCAATCTGCTGCTATTCACAGGTGCAAGGCTAATTGTTACTGAAAAAAAGGGCACTTTTCTTTTAAGCTTGATCACCACTCTTATTCAAGCAAACCCTCATGTGGTGAACTTTACCATGCTGATTGCATTGGAAAAACCACAAGTTATTCTATTTCCATAGATTTTTCACAAGCCAGACCAGACCTAGGGTGGAATGTTTCCACAGGTAGTACAATTTAAACTTAACATGACAAGGGTTTGTAAAGATATATATACACACACAGAAATGTAGAGGATTACCTTGATAAAATTCAAATTTATGTAAGGGAGCAATTTAATTACATAAAACTTGTTCAATCTTAAAAAAAAACAAAAAAACTTACCTTTACATAATTTTTATTATATGTACCAACAAACAATTCCCATGTTTCATCCAAAGCTGGGTCATGTACAGGAAGAGCAAATACGGATGTTAAACACAGCGAAGCAACTAAGAGTAACATGATTTCTAGCCTGCAGGTACAAAATAATCTATTAGACAGGTGATACAGATAAAAGTCAATCATTCTAACAAGATAAGGACTTGGGTAACGGACCAAAAATTACTTGCTTTTACTCAAAGAGGCACAAAGCTCCAATCACCAAGTTATGCAGTATTTATACCTTTTTACTAATACAATATTTAATGAAATGGCAAAAGCACTAAAAGGCTTGAGCAAGGTACACCGCGTAAAAACAGTAGGAAGATCCCAAACCACCAGCATGTGCAACACCAAGGCAATGAACACCCAGAAGGCCTCCCTTCCTGCTTCCTTATCTAGGAAAACAAGATCTGTTCTCACCTTGGAAATAACCTTGGGATATATTTTGGATGTTTTTCCATTAATTGCTTTAAGGGTGGGAAACATCTTAAATGGAGGCAAAACTGCTGGGCCATGTCAGTCGCCCACCATCACTGCTTTAGAACCACTCTGCTTGGTTTAATAGGCAGAGAAAACTTTTAAAAGATATGGGACAGCAACACCCCACCCAAAGAGTTTACCAGCATTTATTTCAATGCCCAGAACAAGTTAAATACTGGTCAATTAAATAAAGTCCCAGACACTGAATGCTGCTAAACTAGTTAAAAAGGCTTAGGTGAGGTTTTTAAACCAGATTTTCTCCAATCAAGAGAACCAGCATTTCGGCTAGGTTCACAATACAGTGCATCGCATGTGATTTGCACAGAAACCACACTCCCATGCAAATTACATGTAATTTGTGTGCACATTTTGTACGGCTCAAATTGCATTGCACCCACACCAAAAAAAAGGTACAGGACCCTTTTTTGGACCCGCACTAGAACCAGATCACATGGTTATTTGCACCTATGCAATCTGATCCTGCACATCACACTGCATTTTGTGGACCGATTTCAGGGTGTTAACATACACAGTAGTTTACATGAACACCATGAGATTCTGATGCAGTGCAATATTTGCACAGAAAACTTCAAATTCCACACCAGTGCAAACCCATGCTCACAATAAGCCAGTGTACATGGTGCCTTAAAGCACCCTTCAGCCCCAGGTTGTAAATATTGACCACCGATCCTAATGAGAGTGCCAATTGCCCACTTTACAGAAGCTGCTAGCAGGCTTTCAAAAGCCTCAAATCATGCTGAAGCCTGCTAGCAGCTTGTGCAAGAGCAATCAGCACACCCATTAAGATCTGCAGTCAACATTTAAAACTGGGAGTAAAAAGGTGCTTTAAAAGCTTGCTATTCACAGCAGGCTTAGTGCTTGCTTACATCAGCTGCATGCCAACATTGGTCTACATTATATACAACACACTGATGTAAAATCAGAATACACACAGTGAACAGAGTACACAGTTAAGTCCTTGTGTTGGATCTACACAGATCAAACTTTAAAAAAAAAAAAAAAAAAAAAAGGAATTTTGCTAAAACTGGAGCAGCTGCATAAAGTAGCCAATAAGCTTCCAGCTTTTTGAAAGCTGAAGCCATTTGGCTGCTATGCTCATCTGCCCCAGTTTTTGGTAACTTCTTCCCATATTGAGAGTTATGAAGCCTGAAAGTGTTGTGGCCAATCTTCTGCAAAAAAAAAAAAAAAACCCCACAAACTTGTTATTCCCAAATGGAGACACTACAAAAGGCAGGCTTCCTACAGTGGTATTTACTAAAGCGTGTGTAAAATTAGGACCACTTCTGCAAAGAAACTAACCAGCTCCTAACTTCAGCTTGTTTACTTCACCTTTGGCAGCAGTACCTGGAAGCCGATTGGTTTCTATGCAGAAGTGAGCCTGCTTTCGCACTCCAGCTGTAGTAAATAAAGCCGAATGCACGATACTACAGACTGAGGGAACTAGGACAGGAGATCGTGATGTGATCAGTCATCTAATGAGGACGAGTGATGATCCAAGCCTGCATTACTCCATACACCCGGGGTAAACAAGTACACAGGCCAGGAGAGCTGAGTCATCAGGAGGAGAGCACAACAGGATGAACACGAAGCACGGAAGAACGGACACTGCCCGGGGGGTACAAACACACAGTAGATGGAGTACCCAGAGCCGTGTCCGCTCCCTCTCCATACACAGAACTAGGGCGGTCGCCATTCCTCACAGACAATACCCCACCCTGCTCCCACTGCTTACATAAACACATACATTCCTCAACACCCCTCCTCCATCCCATGGCCCGCTTCTCCGCCATCATCCCCCTTACATACCTCTCGAAGAGATCACCAGCTGGGAACTACAGACATTACCAGACACCGGCGTGCTTATAAAGGAAACTGTTGTCCCTGCCCACAAATACACACAGAGTCTTCCATTGGCCGACCCGACTTGTAATAGGGCGGGATCTACCCCGGGGGCTCATGTGACTGCCTAGCGCGTGACTCTGTGTGTTGTAGAGCGGAGTAGGCGGAGCCGCAGGCATGATGTGGGCGGTGTTGTGGTAATAATAGGTGAGGGGGGATGTGACCTCGTCCTGAGGGGGGTTGGGGGAAAGTATGGACAAAGCACTGTTCAAGGTTAGTCACACTTCATGATCATTTTTTAAATACAAAAAAAAAACAGGTTTTAAATTGCTATTCAGCAAATATTGCCTTTAGTTTTAAATTGCTGTTCATAAAATAGGATACTCAGGTGGGGATTATTAGACCATGTAACAAATCGCATGGCATGTCGCGCCCTATTGTCCGCAGTCATATCGGTGCGGTTCTGACTTGGAGCCAATTTCTAAAGTAGCGCATGCATGACTTCAGGTGTGATTGCATAGACATCTGTGTCTTGCATGCCGCAATACCATCCGTCTTTGAAGTCGCAGGATTTCAAAGTCGGATCAGTGTGACTACAACTCTTCATGCGTTTATCATGTGCATTCCTCCGACAGTCACCTGGGAAAAATGGACGTGACTTATAAAAATGCATGATGCGTTTTTGGTGCCCTACCCTTCACTATTACGGAAGATGTGTTTTTTACGAAATGCACTGAAGATGCAGCAAGCAGGACTTTTCAAAACTGTCTAAAAAATGCAGCGCACAGCTATGAACAGTCGCAGAGGTTTTACTTCACATTATTGCAGGTTTGCGCAGACATGGAGGCCCATTCATTTGAATGGACTGCCGTGCCTGCGTTGGCCGCAGAGAAAAGGGGCATCTACCATTTTGGAAATGCAGCGGCTGGTGCTTTTGCAATGAACTGCGGTTTGAGATGCATAGGGGGTACCATTAAGAAGGAATGGAAGCCTTGTGCGTTTTTAAACAGCAGCGTGTTTTGACTGTGGGTGGTTAGGGGTGCAGGAATCACTGCAATTCCTACAGCCACCTGCGATAGTGTGAACCAGGCCACTACCCGGAACCACCCGTAATCTAAATGTGCTGCTGTTTAAAAACGCATGGGGCTGCCATTCATTCTTAAAGACACCCCCACGCATCTCAAACCACAGCATGGCTGTGGGAACCGCAGGGACATCACATGATGCAAAATCACCATGCAGTTTCCTGGCTGCTGTTTCCAAAAAGGTGTATGCATAGGGTTGCCACCTCATCCCTTTAAACACATATTACACAGGTTTTTTTTTTTTCCTTTTTTTTGACCCGTAAGTGAACAAAAAACGTGCTAGTGCAAAATCAACACAAAAAAGTGCACTTAGGGGTGTGCGTTGTCCACCCCCCTGAAGGGGTAGGACCTCTACCCTGATCCCCGGGGAGCGAGGCTCCTGACAGGGACTAAGGTTTCCACATGGTCCGCCTAGCCAAAAGGCCTGGCGGACCCCTTTTCTTGTGGCTAGCCGAAGCCAGCCACCAAGTACTAGGTCAGGGGGCTCTCCCAAGAGAGACCCCCCAGGAACAGGGGAGGAAGGAACCAAAAGGCCACACATCCCCCCTAGACTTCAGGGTAGGCCTGAGGACCCGCACCCTACCACCTGTGAGAAAAAACACACACATACAGGTTATGAGTAGAGATGAGCGAATTATTCAAAAATTCGATTCGGCTGATTCGCCGAATTTGCGGAATAAATTCGATTCGATGCGAATTTATTCGCTGCGAATTTAACTTATTAAAAGGGTTTCTAGGCTTCAGAGAGCCTTTATATTAGTGCAGAACACTGTACCTTTAATTTAAATGCCCTTGGAGTCTGCTGGGGAAGAGAAATAATACTGTCAGTCAGTATGACATGCAGATGAGTGCCGTCGATCTTAGAATCACCGCACACTTCACTCATTTGGGCAGTCACGGGGCCAAAACCAGAGTGTGGAGCCACAGTGTGGCGGTGGAGGCAGCAGCAATGGGAGGCCATACAGCACCCTATGACAAAATGGAACCCACCAGCAGTGTGAGGAGACCTGAAAGTGGCACATGGCAGAGTGTGGCGATGGAGACAGCAGCAATGGGAGGCCGTACAGGGACCCATGACACACTCTGGACCTGGCAGCAGCATGAGGAGGCGGTACAGGGGCCCATGACAGATTACGGGCCTGGCAGCAGCATGAGGAGTCAGTATGGGGGCCCATGGCAGAGTGGCGAAGCGTAAGCAGCTTAAATTGAAGGCCATACAGAGGCCTATGTTAAAAAGTCCCCCCAGCAGCAGTGTGGGGAGACGACTATCAAGAGTCCATTGGCAGAGTGGCGGAGCAGAAGCAGCTTCAATTGAAGGCCATACAGAGGCCTATGTTAAAATGTCCCCCCAGCAGCAGCGTGGGGAGACGACTATCAAGAGTCCAATGGCAGAGTGGCGGAGCGGAAGCAGCTTCAATTGAAGGCCAATAGTGGTTGTGAAGCAGAAAGTCAGTTTATTGTACACAATCGGTCAATTGCAGCTTGCCGTTGGCTGGAAACTGTACGTTTGTGTCACTGGAATGCACTAATCACCCAAAAAATATTACCGCCACCCGGCGTGTAAATGGATCTAACTCTTTGAACGTACAATAGTGGTTGTGAAGCAGAAAGTCAGTTTATTTTGCACAATCGGCAAACTGCAGCACCAACTGTGCACGACAGCCACCAAAAAAAAAAAGGGTGTATGTCACTTTAAATTTTTGATTCTTTGATAGCTGTGGCCCTAAGTAACGATTCTGTGTCCCTGAGTAACGATTCTGTGTCCTTGAGTAACGATTCTGTGTCCCTGAGTAACAATTCTGTGTCCCTGAGTAACAATTCTGTGTCCCTGAGTAACGATTCTGTGTCCCTGAGTAACGATTCTGTGGCCCTAAAGTCTCTGTGGCCCTAATGCAGGCCATAGATGGGTCGAAAATCGGCCGATTTTTCGGCCGAAAATAAAATCGGCCGATTTTCGGATCGTTAGTGGGCTATTTGGTCGGCCGTTTTTCAGTATTTTGGCCGTTTTTTTTTTCTGTAAAGTTGGAAAAAAAATCGGCCGATTTTGCCGATCGGCCGATTTTCGCGGCAATAGTGGGCAAATCGGACGATTTTTTGCCGATAAAAAATCTGCGCATGAGCAGTGACCTGCAAGAGGAAGACAAAAAGAAGAAAAAGAAGAAGAGGAAGAGGATGAAGAAGAGGATGAAGAAGAAGAAGAGGAAGAAGAGGATGAAAAAGAAGAGGAAGAAGAAGAAGAGGATGAGGATGAAGAAGAAGAAGAGGATGAGGATGAAGAAGAAGAAGAGGAGGAGGATGAAGAAGAAGAAGAGGAGGATGAGGATGATGAGGATGAGGAAGAAGAAGAAGAAGAGGATGAGGATGATGAAGAAGAAGAGGATGAAGAAGAGGATGAGGATGAAGAAGAAGAAGAAGAGGATGATGGTGAGGAAGAAGAAGAAGAAGAAGAATAAGAAGAGGATGAGGATGATGAAGAAGAAGAAGAGGAGGATGAGGATGAAGAAGAAGAAGAAGAGGATGAGGAAGAAGAAGAAGAGGATGAGGATGAAGAAGAAGAAGAAGAGGATGAGGAAGAAGAAGAAGATGAGGATGAAGAAGAAGAGGATGAGGATGATGAAGAAGAAGAGGATGAGGATGAAGAAGAGGATGAGGATGAAGAAGAGGATGAGGATGAGGAAGAAGAAGAAGATGAGGATGAAGAAGAAGAAGAAGAGGATGAGGATGAAGAAGAGGATGAGGATGATGAAGAAGAAGAGGATGAGGATGAAGAAGAAGAAGAGGATGAGGATGAAGAAGAAGAAGAGGATGAGGAAGAAGAAGAAGAAGAAGAGGATGAGGATGAAGAAGAAGAAGAGGATGAGGATGAAGAAGAGGATGAGGATGAAGAAGAAGAAGATGATGGTAAGGAAGAAGAAGAAGAAGAAGAAGAGGATGAGGATGATGATGAAGAAGATGAAGAAAAGGAGGATGAGGATGATGAAGAATAAGAAGAAGAGGATGAGGAAGAAGAAGAGGATGAGGATGAAGAAGAAGAGAATGAGGATGAAGAAGAGGATGAGGATGAAGAAGAGGAAGAGGATGAGGATGAAGAAGAAGAAGAGGATGAGGATGATGAAGAAGAAGAAGAGGATGAGGATGAAGAAGAAGAAGAAGAAGAAGAAGAAGTAGGATGAAAATAAGAAGAATTCCAGTCCAGCAAAAAGTGTATCTGCAGAGAGCTCCGCTATTTCTGACAGTTCTCTGACAGTTCCTTCACATTTACAGCGGTTGAAACATTGTATCTATTTGTTTCCGAATAAAAACATCTGTATCCTAAATGGAAACAAATAGATACAATGTTTCAACCGCTGTAAATGTGAAGGAACTGTCAGAGAACTGTCAGAAATAGCGGAGCTCTCTGCAGGGACACTTTTTGCCGGCTGTAGAAGGGATGAAAATCGGCCGATCGGGGAAAATTCGATTCATGCATCCGAAGTTTGCTAATTTTCGGATTCGGCGCGAATCGAATTTTTCCTAATATTCGAAACAAATTCCACTTCGTCAGGTTCGATTCGCTCATCTCTAGTTATGAGGCTAATTTAATAAAGAAAAGGCTCTAAGTGACTTTAATTACCACCTAAATCAGCCACAGAACCTGTGTAATTAATGTGTTCTGGTTTTAAAGAAATGAGGTGGCAACCCTAGCTGGACACTGGCCAATGCACTGGAGGGGTGGTAGAGGAGCCAAGACAATGTCTACTATTTGACTTTATGGTTGTAATAGGGTTGTCACTTCATCCCTTTAAACCCAAACACACATTAATTATACAGGTTCTGAGGCTAATTTAATAAAGAAGGCTCTAAGTGAGTTTAATTACCACCTTAATCAGCCACAGAACCTGTATCATTAATATATATTTGGTTTTAAAGGGATGAGGTGACAACCCTAGCTGGACACTGACCAATGCATCAGAGGGGTGGTAGGGGAGCCAAGACAATGTCTACTATTTGACTTTAGACCTTATGTTTATAATAGAGTTGCCACCTCATCCCTTTAAAGCCAAACACATATTAATTACACAGGTTCTCAGGCTAATTTAATAAAGATAAGGCTCTAAGTGAGTTTAGTTACCGCCTTATTCAGCCCCAGAACCGGTGTAATTAATGTGTGTTCCAGTTTAAAGGGATGAAGTGGCAACCCTATGAATGCCCCTTTTTTTATGTGGGAATCACAGGCACAGCAGCCCATTCAATTGAAAGGATGAAAAACCTGCAATAGTGTGAGCCAAGCCTAAAGGGACTATTATATATATACACTGAGCATGTGCGTTTTAGCAGGCATATCTGCACAGATGTGAGCAGACCCTTAAGCTGGCCATAAATGGACAGACGTTTGAACAAACATTCTTAGGAAAATTTGTATGAAAATTCTCAGAATGTTTGTCGTTTCAAAGATTTTGTTTGCTTTTAACATTTGATTTTGGGATGAATGGACTTCAATGAATTTTGAACAATGTTAATGCTTTTCGTTTGGTAGAGAAACATTTTCCATTCTACTCCTTTTGAATTTTCTCGTCGCTGGGGTAAAAAATGAATGTCAACTTGACCCTTCTAATGATTAGAAAAGCAAACTTTTGTAGAACTTTCTTTTTCTAAGAATATTCATTTGAAATTCTATCCATCTATAGCCAGCTTTAAGGATAGGGAGACCACGTTTATGGTGACAAGTTAAGCCTGTACACAGTCAGAAAATTGGATGAAAACATCCGTATTCAGAACAAATGTTCATTTTTTATGTTGCTTTTGGGAGCCGATATGGACTGTACAGACAAAAATTTCCAAAGGGTCTTGTTGGAAAATGTTCCTTGTTAGTTATCCTATTGTCCCATTTTTGTTTAATTAGTATTTATTTATTATTGGTACTTATATAGCGCCATCAATTTACACAGCGCTTTAAATATACAGTTGCAAGAAAAAGTATGTGAACCCCTTGGGATTACGTGGAGTTTTGCATGAATTGGGCATAAAATGTGCTCTGAACATCATCTAAGTCACAACTATAGAAGAACACAGTCTGCTGAACATAATACTACACAAACATTAGATGTTGCCATTGTTTAATTGCATATAACATGTAAACATTCACAGTGCAGGGAGGAAAAAGTATGTGAGGCCCTAGCTTAATGACTTCTCCCAGAGCTAATTGGAGCCAGGAGTGAGCCAACCTTGACTCCAATCAGTGTGATGATATTGGATGTGTTGCTGACAGCTGTCCTGCCCTTAAAAAACACACACACCTGTTTTGGGTTTACTGGTTTCAAGAAGCACTGTCTGATGTGAACCATGCCTCGCAGAAAAGAGCTCTCAGAAGACCTACGATCGAGAATTGTTGACTTGCATGAAGCTGGAAAGGGTTACAAAAGTATCTCCAATAGCCATGATGTTCATGTGTCCACGGTAAGACAGACTGTCTACAAATGGAGAAAGTTTAGCACTGTTGCTACTCTCCCTAGGCATGGTCGTCCTGTAAAAATGACTGCAAGAGCACAGCCCAGAATGCTGCATGAGGTAAAGAAGAATCCCAGAGTGTCAGCTAAAGACCTACAGAAATCTCTGGCACATGCTAACATTTTTGTTGACACATCTACAATAAGGAAAACATTAAACAAGAATGGAGTACATGGGAGGACACCACGGAGGAAGCCATTGCTGTCCAAAAAGAATATTGCAGCACGTTTGAAGATTGCAAAAGAGCACCTGGATGTTCCACAGCACTACTGGCAAAATATACTGTGGACAGATGAAACCAAGATTGAGTTGTTTGGGAAGAACACACAACACTATGTGTGGAGAAAAAAAGGCACAGCACACCAACATCAAAACCTCATCCCCACTGTGAAACATGGCGGAGGGAGCATCATGGTTTGGGGCTGCTTTGCTGCCTCAGGGCCTGGGCGGATTGTTGTCATTGATGGGAAAATGAATTCCAGAGTTTATCAAGACATTTTGCAGGAAAACGTACGACCATCTGTCCGCCAACTGAAGCTCCGCAGAGGATGGGTGATGCAACAGGATAAGGACCCAAAGCATACAAGTAATTCAACAAAACAATGACTGCAACAGCACAAAATACGCCTTCTAGAGTGGCCCAGTCAGAGTCCTGACCTCAACCCGATTGAAATGCTGTGGCATGACCTTAAGAGAGCGATTCACACCAGACATCCCAAGAATATTGCTACACTGAAACAGTTTTGTGAAGAGGAGTGGTCCAAAATGACTCCAGATCGTTGTGCAGGTCTAATCTGCAACTACAGGAAACGATTGGTTGAGGTTATTGCTGCCAAAGGAGGGTCAACCAGTTATTAAGTCCAAAGGTTCACATACTTTTTCCTCCCTCCACTGTGAATGTTTACATGTTATGTGCAATTAAACCATGGCAAAATCTAATGTTTGTGTAGTATTATGTTCAGCAGACTGTGTTCTTCTATTGTTGTGACTTAGATGACGTTCAGAGCACATTTTATGCCCAATTCATGCAAAACTCCACGTAATCCCAAGGGGTTCACATACTTTTTCTTGCAACTGTATATTGTACATTAACATCAGTACATTATTCATCCTCTAAAAATTGAATGAGCAAGTCCACGCATGATCAGAAACAAATCTTAGGTTGTAAGCTCCAAAGAGCAGGACCCTCCTAACCCTCTTGTATTGAACTGTATTGTTGTTGTATTGTCTCCCTTTATATTGTATTGTGCTGTGCAAACTGTTGGTGCTATATAAATCCTGCATTATAATAATAACTACGATCATAGACTAGACATAGACCATGGCTACGTACGTGGGAAGATGTTTGAAAATTTTCTGTTGTTTCAAAAATTTTCATGCCATTTTAGACATTCTTGTTTTCAACATGGGGTGAGGACACTGAAAAATGCAAATGTTCATTTGTCCTAGGCGTTAAGCTTCATCTTTTATGCTTTTATGCTTTTTAACACAGAGGAACCCCTGAAATAACTTTACAGTCTCAGGGAACCCCTGCTAAAAATGACTATATATTACAACTCATGATACCCTAGTGAGAAGAATGCTCCTTACGCTTGTGGTCATTGGGAAGAATTCCCCCCTTACAGATCGCTAAAAAGATCAATGGTGTCAGTGGGAACTTATCTGAGAGGCAGAAATTGTTCATTGCGCAAGGAACCCTAGTTGAGAAACACAGTGCTAGGGTAATGCAATAAATTTTGCTGGTTGGCAAAAATCTCCACTCTTTCTCCAAATTAGGTCATTCTTCCCTTTCATGTTTGTGTGTGTGTTTGCAATTTTACTAATACTTGACTAACAAGCAAGAACAAAAAAAACTGTTCTTATGATCTTTTACACATTAATGATACTGGCAACAAATCCCATTTTTATTTTACCGTATTTCGCACTCCATAAGACGCACCTGGCCATAAGACGCACCTAGGTTTTAGAGGTGAAAAACAAGAAAAAAAATATTCTGAACCAATGGACTGCAGACATAGTACAGGAGATGACCAGAGACTGCGGACATAGTACAGGAGATGACCAGAGACTGCGGACACAGTACAGGAGATGACCAGAGACTGCGGACATAGTACAGGAGATGACCAGAGACTGTGGACATACTACAAGAGATGACCAGAGACTGTAGACATACTACAGGGGATGACCAGAGACTGCGGACATAGTACAGGAGATGACCAGAGACTGCAGACACAGTATAGGAGATGACCAGAGACTGCGGACACAGTACAGGAGATGACCAGAGACTGCGGACATAGTACAGGAGATGACCAGAGACTGCGGACACAGTACAGGAGATGACCAGAGACTGCGGACACAGTACAGGAGATGACCAAAGACTGTGGACACAGTACAGGAGATGAGCAGAGACTGCGGACACAGTACAGGAGATGACCAGAGACTGCAGACACAGTACAGGAGATGACCAGAGACTGTGAACATAGTACAGGGAAAATGCCAGGGACTGCGGACAGTACAGGGGATGACCAAGAGACTGCGGACCTTTGGGGATGGAGGGGGAGCGGGTACCTGAAGTTGTCCTTTCTTTAGTGTGGGCACGCTGGCTTCTTCCCGTGCCGGCTTCTGTGACAACCGGGTGCCCACTGCGCATGCACCATTCACAAAGCGCAGCGCTTCTCACGCATGCGCAGTGGGCACGTGGTTGTCACAGAAGCCGGCGTGGGAAGACTGTACAGCGCTGGACAGAGGAACAGGTAAGGTCCTGCAGGAGAGACGAGATGAGCGGCCGGCCCGGTATTCTGACGTGGTGGCGGCGGAAATACCGGACCGGCCGCTCCATAAGACGCACTGACATTTTCCCCCTTTTTTGGGGAGGAAAAAAGTGCGTCTTATGGAGTGAAAAATACGGTATTTAAGGTATTTATACAGTGCTGGCAATGTAAGCGGCACTCTACATACTTACTGTACATTCACATCAGTCCCTTTACTCAATGAGCTTACAATCTAATCTCTCTAAAGCCAGCCCTAGATGGATCAAATCTTGGCCAGGTTAAGCAGGGACCAGTGGTTGCAGGAAAGAAAATTGCATCATCTATGGATTGCGTAACTCATATTCATGCATACACATGCTAAAGCCAATTGACCAATCAGCCTGACTTTGAAGTGTAGGAGGAAAAATAACTTATTTATTATTACAGGTACTTGTATAGCGCCGTCAATCTACGCAGCTCTTTACATATATGTTGTACATTCATATCAGTCCTTACCCTCAAGGAGCATGCAATCTAAGGTCCCTAACTTACATTAATATATGCACACACTAGGGCCAATTTAGAAATGATCCAATTAACCTACTTTTGGGGTTTTGTATGAAATACAGCCATGTGTAGCCAGCTTTGCCTGCAAGTATGGAATGTTAAGAGACTAGACATTCAATTTACATCCAGTCAGGTAGGTCATCACAGTACAGACCTGGTAAATGTAAATGAGGCTTTACAATCATAACATGTGTGCACAGTTTTAGATTACCCCAAATTATGGAAAGTCAGGACCTATATAGTTAGAATCCAGTCAGGTATGCCCTTGCATTAAATTGTTGGTGTATCAATATGAGACTGTACAAGATTGTCATTTGAAGGTTACCTAAAGACAGATACACTGATTAGATTCAGGTAAAAATTGTGAAACTGATCCTAGTGATAAGTAAGTATTTGGGATATGATATTGCTACTTTTAACAATCAGGGATCAACAAGGGTGGAGTGTCCAGTCCTATGCAGACACTTTGGGTAGGGTTGCCATCTCATCCCTTTAAAGCCAAATACATAATAATTACACAGGTTCTGAGGCTAATTTAATGCAGATAAGGCACTAAGTGAGTTTAATTAGCACCTTAATCAGCCACAGAACCTGTGTAATTTGGGGGGGATTTTTTTACTAAAACTGGTGCATGTAGAATATAGGGTGCAGCTGTGCATAGTAACCAGTCAGTTCCCAGGTTTGATTGCCAAAGTCTAAGGCTGGCCATACACTATACAATTTTCTTAAAAATTTTGCTTTAGATTTACCAAAAACCATATAACAGGAGGTCAAACCTAAACAACACTTTCAGTTGTATCCAATTAGGCAGCCCTTGTGCTACATAGTTGAAGGTAAATCTAAAGGAAATTGGGCAGAAATTGAACAGAAAATTGTATAATGTATGGCCAGCCTTACTGAATAAGCTGACTGGTCACCATGCACAGTTGCACCATTTTAGTAAATCTTCCCCTCTTGAGAAATGTAATATTTGCACAGAAGCTTCATGTAGGGTAAGGCAGCCCTGTTAACAGCATTCTTAAGACAAAAGGAAGACCTGTTAAGTATGACACATATTGTGTAGCAGTTACCACATAAACAAACATTCACTTCACATTGTGCTCCATCAGCTGTTCAAAAGTCACTTATCCTTTCCTTAAAATGTGCAGACTAGTGTTTTTACTGATATGCAGATTCCAAGTTTTTATCAAAAGTCAGCAGCTGAGCTCTCATCTCCTCCTCTACTGCTCCCCCTGGCTGCTGACAGATGTCCATTTATCAGTACTTAAAGCTGCACTTCGGTCAGCTCAAACAAAACAAAATGTGAGTGTGAACCCAGATATGTACAAGACATGTTGCTTGTTTGTTCTGGGGGGGACTCTAATAGAAAAGGATTACCTAGTGACTTGCTTAGGCTTAAAACACCTAAAGGTACAAATCATAATTTTTTAAAATTTTTGTGAGGGGGAGGGAAGAGGACCATAAAGAAAAAATTCTGTTATAAGCAATTATGTTCCGCTTTATACCCCGGTCACACCAAACCCGACTTTGAAATTGTGCGACTTACAGCGAAGTTGCACGACTTCAAAGTCGGATGACATGCTGATTTCAGGTGCGATTTGCAAAACATCTGACACAGATGTCTATGCAATTCGCACCAAAAGTAGTGCATGTACTACTTTACAAATCGGGGGAGCTCTGACCAAGTCGGAACCGCACCAATATGACCGCTGTAATTGCAGACAATAGGGTGCGACTTGGCATGCGATTTGCAAGTCGCATGGCACGCAAATCGCAAGCCAATTCACATCCAGTGTAACTGGGGACTTAAGATCAGGAAGATATCCAGGGAGAATTTTTAGGAAATTGGGACTGTCCTGGAATTCATGAAACGTTGTTAACAGTAATATATATATATATATTTATTTTATAATTTTTTTTTAAATTATTATTTATTTTTTATTGCCTGCATTTTTTATTGATTTTACAAAGGCATGTACAGTTGATACAGTCAGCACAGGCACAGTGTATAGAGCGGATTACCTGTATGTGAGCTGCTGCTTAAGCAAAACAATTTTTAGCAGTACCTGTTGTCTGAATGCGCTGACATTCTGGAAAAAATAACCATGGTCTTGTACAGCTCGTTCCCCAGTTGTGTAAGGCTGGCCATACATTTAGCAATTATCTTTCCATCAATCATGGATTGAAGGAAAGATATTGCTCGATTACCCCATCAACACAGTCTGTGTTGATGGGGGAATCCTCCCGCTGCGCTATTGTATTGTGATAGCAGGAGGTTCCCTGCTATCGGAATACAATGATTACTGCCGCTGGCTATAGCCAGCGGCAGTTATCATTTGGAAAAAAACCCTATCTATGGATCAACTTCAGTACAGTCTGTCATGTTTTTATGTACAATTATTTATTTATTTCAGGTACTTATATAGCGCCGTCAATTTACGCAGAGCTTTACATATATACTGTACATTCACATCAGTCCCTAACCCTCAAGGAGTGTACAATCTAAGGTCCCTAACTTACATTCATACACATACTAGGGCCAATTTAGACAGGATCCAATTCACCTACCAGCATGTCTTTGGAGTGTGTGAGGAAACCGGAGTACCTGGAGAAAACCCACGCAGGCACAGGGAGAACATGCAAACTCCAGGCAGGTGGTGCCATGGTTGGGATTTGAACCGGCGACCAGGCAGATGTGCAAACCACTTAGCCACTGTGCCGCCCCACCAGAATCCCCCCCCCCCCCCGGCAACAAAATACAATGATTATTGCTGCCAGTATGAAAAAACCCAACAGACTCTTTAACTCTCAGCAAGTAGTTGTTTGCCTTTAGACCTGGTTCACATCAGTGCATTTAGTGCTTTTTGCAGAAACGCGCTACAGTCCATTTAACATAGTTTCTTAAGGGACAGGTTCACATCTTACCAACAGGCACAAAGACCTGGCATGGATGGCAATCCAAGGGGGGTTGCCTCTCAGGACATTTATGCATGCCAGGAACCTGAGCAGATACAGACACTGCCCCTTCTGCATCATACACGAGGAAACGTCTCACCACGTTTTCTGGGAGTGCTCATTTGCTCAGGCCCTGTTGGGGGCCCTGGAACCTGAACTCAAGGACTTTGTACCACAGACAGCCATCACTCACTTTGGGGTGTTGAATGGACTGTTCTTTGGAACCTTTTCTCTGGAGGACATTGACGGCGCCTGGCGGGTGCTGTGTTGTTTTAAGGACGCTTTATGGTGCGCCAGAAAGCGCCTCATCCACCAGCGGGAGAGGATGTCCATTGAGGACTGCCGCAGACTGATCCTCAGTCTGCTCAGAGACTATTCCTTGATGGACTTTAAGGAGGAAGAGGACGTCTGAAGATTTCCCCCTTCCCCCTACTCCCCCTTGCGTGTCTTTGTCTCTTCAATAAAGCTTCGGGCCTGTGTTCTTTCCCCCCCCTTCCCCCCCCCCACACACACACCCGATGCCTATTGTTGATCGTAATATCCGGTTTTCGTTTTTGCATGCATTAGTATTATTAGGAAACGTAATGTATATTAGGATGCTACAGTTTTTGGGGTAAGCGGCGTTATGCATGACGTGGTGGTCTGGAGATTCGTCCTCCACGCACATCACGTCAGGCATCATACCGCTGAGCGAATGTATTTATTTCTGAATGTATTTATTGTATGCTTGGAACTGTATTGCAATGTGGTGCGCTGCGTCGCAGTACAGGGTGAGATGTACCCCGATTACAAGTAACATGTTGTTTTTGATGCTTCTGTAATAAAAGTATCTTTTCAATCAAAAAACAGGTTCACATCTATGTGTTTTTGAACTGCTGTATTTTTGGAAAGGGTCAGGGACTTTTAAGTGCACAATGTTGCGTTTTTTGTTCAATAGACTTCAATGGAGACGCTGCAGAAAAGGAATGCAGTGCATTTTGGATGCATTTTTTAACACGTTTTTGATGCTTTTTGCGTTTTTAATTAAAATGCATAAGAAAACAGCAAAAAGGCATGTGCAAAAACACAAAACGCACTGCAGAAAAGGACGAAACGTAAACTGCACTTGTGTGAACCAGGCCTTATTGCATCGTGGGTTATATGGGCTTCATTGAGGCTACATAAGCATAAGTGACTACTCCGAGTTTCTGTACAAAAATTGATTGTATCAAGTTGATTGAATAGAAGCACAGGTCTCCTACTATACACAGTGGTGACCGTGGGAAGTAGGGTGCAAAAAACATCATATGTTGACCATGAACAACTGATTTTTTTCTTTTCCCAACACAACTAGTTGACTTTTGGCGAAGTCTTGGTCAATCTATGTCTGGTAATTTTTTGAATTGAATATATTGATTGTTCAGTTTTATTTTTATTTTATTTTTTTAGTTTAGAATAGAATGGAGGATTTGGAACGCCTGTCTTTAACTCTTGCTGTCTATGCCCCCATGAGGGAGATTCGCCCTCTTAAATTTTCCTGTTTAATATTATCACTGAGAGTTAAAATGAAGGAAAATCCCAAACATTAAATTGTCCCTTGTACAGGAATGGAGAGGAAATCTTCCAATGGCATTAATAGTTCTGGTGGCACTGGGGATCGTCACTCCTGTTTTGACCATTGAGACAGGATGTGACAAGAAGCCTCCAATGGGACACAGATGGCAAAAAATGACAGGAGTTATAACACTCTATCCAAAATGGGGAAAAACATTTTGCATATAGTTCTATTTTAACCACTTGCCCTCCTGAGGATTTACCCCCCTTCGTGACCAGTCCATTTTTTTGCGTTACGGTGCTGCGTTACTTTATCTGACAATTCATGCAACGCTGCACCCAAATTAAATTTGTCCTTTTTTCACATGAATTGAGCCTACGTTCTGTGGTATTTGATTGTCTGTGCATTATTTATTTATTCGCTATAAAAAAAAGGCCGACAATTTTGAGAAAAAAAACAATATTTTTGACTTTTTGCTATTAAACATGTCCAGTAAAAATATTTAAAAAATCAAATTTCGTCATAGATTTATGCCAAAATGTATTCTGCTACATGTCTTTGCTAAAAAAATCCCAGTACGTGTAAATTAATTGGTTTACATGAAAGTTATAGCATTTACAAATGGCGGTATATATACTGGGATTTTTGTTTTATTTTTACTAGTAATGACAGCGATCAGCGACTTATAGCGGGACTGCTTCGGACATTCAGACATTGGGGGGGAACTGATTTGGTGTCACTGACATCCCCAGTGACAGCAATATAGTGATCAGTACAAATAAAAATCAAGGACACTGTACTAATGGCACTGGGCACAAAGGGGTTAACATGAGGGGCGATCAAAGGGTTAACTGTGTACAGGGAGTGTTTTACTAGGGGGCGGTGTGTGTGTGTTTCACTGTAATCACACTGCTCTGGATGGCTATGCTTTGCCCAGCTATCCAGAGCAGTGTGCCGGAGCTCACAGGGAGGAGAACTGTTAGTAAACAAAACAGTCCTCCTCCCCATCGGTGATCATTGGAAATCATTGGGCGCCGTTGAGTAATTACTCGGTAATTGACAGCCCTGGGCGCGAATGGTGGCGCAGGTAGGGCGTGCGCGCGAGTTGCTCACGCCCCCTACTCAGACATGCAAAATCATGTATATATACATGATTTTGCACACCCGTGCCGCCCTGTAGCAGTATTTCTGCTATAGGGCGGTCGGGAAGCAGTTAATGATCGTAAATCGTAAATAATTGGAAGGCATTCATATTTCTCTGATACTGGATGAGTTAAGCACCGATCAGTCATAACATTATGATGACAGCCCTGATCCATTGTGTTATGGATGCCACTTAGACCTCTGAAAGTATGCTGCTGTATTTGGCACCAAGCTGTCAGTAGCAGATCCTTTAAGTTCTGTAAATTGTGAGGTGGGACCTCCATGGATCAGACTTGTTTTTCCAGCACATCCTACAGATGGTAAATGGATTGAGATTTGGAGAATTTGGAGGTCAAGTCAACACCTCAAACTTGTTGTGTTCCTCAATCCATTCTTGAAACATTTTACAGTGTGGCATTATTGTACTAAAAGAGGCCTCTGCCATCAAGTATACCATTTCCACTAAGGGGTATACTTGGTCAGCAATAATGTTGAGGTACATTTTATGTGTCAAAGTAACAGCCACATGAATGACAGGACCAAGGTTTCTCAGCAGAACATTGCCCAAAGCATTACTCTGTAGGCTTGTTTTCTTCCCATACTGCATCCTGGTGCCATCTCTATTCCAGGTAAGACACACACACACACACACACACTGACTCATCAGATCAGGCCAGCTTCTTCAATTGCTCCGTGGTCCAGTTCTGATGCTCATGTTCTCATTGTAGGCTGTGGACATGGGTCAGCATGGCATATCAGCGGCTACACAGCCCCGTGCATAACAAAGTGCACTGTCCATTTAGTCTGCTTTGAATACATCAAATTCATGGACAATATGTTTATTTGCTGCCTAATATTTGCCACTGTCAGATGCCAAGATGCCATTGTAATGAGATATTCAATGTTATCCATTTTACCTGTCATGACCAAGGTCAAAAGAATGCTTAGCGGAACTTTGCTGTATCTGAGCACCACAAACCAAAAGCAATATTTAAGTTATTTTTAATATTCAAAGCAAACTCCCCCACCCATCTATGTCTCCGTGCTTTATTTTGCTGAGAAATCACTTAGAAAAACACCCCCTAGCATTTCTGGCCGGGGCCATCTTGAGTAAGGGCAGACAATTCATGTAGCAATTACTTCCTGGAATCCATCTGCCCTTAGTTTATGCATACAGGCAGGAGGGTGTGCTTAGCTAAAGAAAACCCCTCCTAAAGGCTCCTGGGATGTATGACATCATTTGCCTAGGTATAAAAACTAGGAAGTAACTAAAGAAATGTAAAAAAAAAACATTTTAAAACAAGTAAATATAATATACCTTCCTATCTATTTACTAATCCTAGCAGCAAAAGGATTCTAAATAGTCAGTTGGGCAGCAGTTGCAGCACAGGGAACATGGTATATGTTCCATCCTAAAAGCTGGTGGAACATGTAACATATTCCCAAAGGTGAACTTATCCTTTAATGCCCGTACAGGCATCTCCTCCAGCAAAGAGGAAGAGCTATATTGTATCTTTTCCTCCTTGCTAGCAGAGAAGTCTATTGTTTCTCCACTTCGCATTGGTAGGCTACAGAATGAATTATTACTGAAATATCCAATCAGAAAATATCACAGCAATCATGTGATTAAGCCCAGGTTTACACTGATTTGGTGCGGAAATTGCACCGGCTTCAGTGCGATTTCCGCACCGCATTATGATTGCACCCTGTTCATGCGAACCGCTGCGGGTGTGTACGTTAATCTAACAGCACCCCGAAATTCGTTCGCCAAACGCGCTGTGATGTGCAGAATCGAATCCCATTGGTGTGAGCACCCATGCAATCCGATTCTGGTGCGGACAAAAAAAAATGGTACTGCACTATTTTGGTGCGGATGCGGTGTGATCTGAGCCATACAAAACGTATGGTTCAAATTGCACCACACAGAAATCGCATGTGATTTGCACATGAATTCGGTGCAGTTCCTGTGCAAATCACATGCGATGTGCTGCACCACATCAGTGTGAACCCGGGCTCAGATTTTGATCGTTCGTAGAAGACCCAGGGCTGTCACACGCATACGATACCCACGATGGAGCGCGATTCCAGCACAAACAATGGAACACATTTATGATGCACCCAGGATTAAGACTCCGGTTACACTGGGTGTGACTTGCTATGCCATGTGACTTGCAAATCGCATGGCAAGTAGCACCCTATTGTCTGCAATTACATCCATCTTTGCAATTCTGACTTGGTCAGAGCCACACCAATTTCTGAAGTATTGCAGGCACTACTTTAGGTGCGACTTGCATAGACATCTGTGTTTTGCAAGCCGCAGATGTCTTGCAAGTTGCACCTCAAGTTGGAATACCATCCGACTTTGAAATCCTGCGACTTCACTGGAAGTCGCAGGATTTCACAGTCAGATCGGTGTGACCGGGGTGTAAAGTCCTTTCCTGGAGGCTACATACAGTATATGTGTTGTGTGGTCCTGAAGGGGTTAATGTTATGGCTGATCCATGTATCTCCCTGGGCTTCTCTTGTAATGCTAAGCTCTGTAAGACAGACCTCTGCACAACCACTTTTACAATGCAAATGACTGATGTTTGTGTAAATGATTCCATGAATAGGAACACTAGGCCTGAAAGGAAGAAAGGTTATTTGTTGTTGTATTCAGATGTTAGGAGACTCCCTGCTTGTTTTCACTAAAACATTAGCTTACTTGTTGATAAAACAGGAGGAAAATATACTCTGTATCAATGTAAATATTCAAGTGTGTTTTTGCTTTATGCATATGTAGTCATTTGCACAATGTATTTACTAACATTTGATAATGGGAACCTTATCTTCTTTGAAACATATTCCCATAGGACAACTTTGCAGACCTGTTTCTCTTATAGACCCCCTGATATCTCCATGAAGAGTACAGGCTTTTTGTGATTGCAATCACAATTTAAGAAATTAAAAAAACTGTAAAAGTGTTAAATACTTAAATTAAAAAGTGTATACTTTTTTTCTTTTAAAGGACCCTCACTCCCTTAATGCATGCACATATTAAAAAATATGTGCACCTAAGATGCATGTGCCTACATTAATGCTGACTGTGCAACGCAAATTAGGTATCACCTCATACACTAGAATGAGAGCAATAATTCTACAGAGACACAATTTATGGTGGTTCTCTAAACAGATCAACACTTAAGGTTATTGAAGCATTGCCTATGTACAATTTGGGACATCTGAGTTTTTTCCTCATTGTGTTGGGCTATGCAATTTTAAGGCTTTGTTAGTTATTTACTCAACACAATCTCAGTTTTTAGACTTACTGTTTTTGTGCTCACTGAAATTAATTTTAGTGTGAAAATATAGATTTGATAAAAATCTGCACAGGTAATGTATTGTATATTCATAAATTAAGTAAACTTGATTACCATCTAATCACAATATAGTGTGAATATAAAACAAACCCCAATAACTTAAAATAATCACCCAGAAGTAGTAAATAATTGAAATAAAACAATGGAAAGAAAAAAAAATAAATAAAAAAATAAATAAATAAATAAAATATAAAAATCACAATCCAAAACCCCCAAAAAAACAAAAAAAACACAAAAGGAGTCCACAAAAAAGGAGTCCCAAAAAATCTTTGTCTGTGATATCTTAATTCTTCATATCTTCCGACATTCTTAGTGATATACTTTAAACCCAATCTTCATATACCTCAAGAAAGAAAAACTCAACATGTGTGATATCTTCAAAAACAGAATTATCTAAACAACTGTGCCACACGTGTTTCATGCACATAAAAATAACTGTGCCACCATGACCGTGAAGAAACGGGGATAGCCCTCAGCCTTAGGAGTCAATCCACTGCATACCACCAACGAGAGTTTATAGTTACCCTCACAATGATATCAAGGGTCTGAGTATTGCCTTCCACTTTAAGGATATTCTTTCAGCCTTTCCAGCCACTTCCCACAGACCTCAATAACAGACCATGGATCAGTATATGTAAAAAATACTTATAACACTTTATTGTAGCAACTTACATTCAAGTAAGATAACATCAGCTTCACAAACGATATGTTCCCAATCCTTCCTCTCATCGCCAGTGTATAGATTGCCACACTATCTCACCGAGGGAGGAGTGATTGCCGTGGGTTCCCAGTCCCTCAAAACCCCATGAGGATTGCAGTAAACACATCCGCATGTACCAGGATCAAAGATGGCCGTCGCCGCACTTCCGGAAGAGCGTCCTACGTCACCACGTCACGTGCCCCGGACGCGTTTCGTCACATCCGACTTTTTCAACAGGGATACAGACGTGACTCCTCATTCCCCTTAAATACCAACCAAGGCGGGGAAAAAAAAATTACCGCGGCCATTTTACATCCTGGAACATCGGATCTCCTCACTCACTTAATACAGTATCTCAGGGTAATTGAAACGGGACACAGAGCCATTGGGACAAAGACATTAGATTGGCAAAAAACTATTACCCATACACACCCCAATATATCAACCGTTCTGAGCCACAACATCAAAATACTTTATAAGGATAAAATAACCCTCAAGGTCCAATAAGAACTCCTATACAGGTAATTTACATAAAATAAGATCAAATATCTAAATGGCCAATACATTATAGATTACAATAAAAATCCCTCCCCTCCCAACTACAAATGTTTACCAGATATCTCTTTTTAATATGGAGGGTTCTGTATTAAAAAGAGATATCTGGTAAACATTTGTAGTTGGGAGGGGAGGGATTTTTATTGTAATCTATAATGTATTGGCCATTTAGATATTTGATCTTATTTTATGTAAATTACCTGTATAGGAGTTCTTATTGGACCTTGAGGGTTATTTTATCCTTATAAAGTATTTTGATGTTGTGGCTCAGAACGGTTGATATATTGGGGTGTGTATGGGTAATAGTTTTTTGCCAATCTAATGTCTTTGTCCCAATGGCTCTGTGTCCCGTTTCAATTACCCTGAGATACTGTATTAAGTGAGTGAGGAGATCCGATGTTCCAGGATGTAAAATGGCCGCGGTAATTTTTTTTTTTTCCCCGCCTTGGTTGGTATTTAAGGGGAATGAGGAGTCACGTCTGTATCCCTGTTGAAAAAGTCGGATGTGACGAAACGCGTCCGGGGCACGTGACGTGGTGACGTAGGACGCTCTTCCGGAAGTGCGGCGACGGCCATCTTTGATCCTGGTACATGCGGATGTGTTTACTGCAATCCTCATGGGGTTTTGAGGGACTGGGAACCCACGGCAATCACTCCTCCCTCGGTGAGATAGTGTGGCAATCTATACACTGGCGATGAGAGGAAGGATTGGGAACATATCGTTTGTGAAGCTGATGTTATCTTACTTGAATGTAAGTTGCTACAATAAAGTGTTATAAGTATTTTTTACATATACTGATCCATGGTCTGTTATTGAGGTCTGTGGGAAGTGGCTGGAAAGGCTGAAAGAATATCCTTAAAGTGGAAGGCAATACTCAGACCCTTGATATCATTGTGAGGGTAACTATAAACTCTCGTTGGTGGTATGCAGTGGATTGACTCCTAAGGCTGAGGGCTATCCCCGTTTCTTCACGGTCATGGTGGCACAGTTATTTTTATGTGCATGAAACACGTGTGGCACAGTTGTTTAGATAATTCTGTTTTTGAAGATATCACACATGTTGAGTTTTTCTTTCTTGAGGTATATGAAGATTGGGTTTAAAGTATATCACTAAGAATGTCGGAAGATATGAAGAATTAAGATATCACAGACAAAGATTTTTTGGGACTCCTTTTTTGTGGACTCCTTTTGTGTTTTTTTTGTTTTTTTGGGGGTTTTGGATTGTGATTTTTATATTTTATTTATTTATTTATTTTTTTATTTATTTTTTTTTTCTTTCCATTGTTTTATTTCAATTATTTACTACTTCTGGGTGATTATTTTAAGTTATTGGGGTTTGTTTTATATTCACACTATATTGTGATTAGATGGTAATCAAGTTTACTTAATTTATGACTGTTTGTACTTCAGGGGAAGGATTGTGGTAGTAACTTGATGGGAATTTATTTATTTTGAGAAAGGATAGTGCTATTCCTTCTATATTAATGTATTGTATATGTATTGTACAAGTAATTTTCAAGCCTAAAATGTGTATGAAATAGAAATCATGTGGCCCAACAGCAAACATTGGTAAGCCCTGGTTTACACTGATGCGGTGCGGAATTCGCAGCGTTTTCAGTGCGAATTCTGTACCGCATCACAATCACATCCCGTTCACATGGACCGATGTGGGTGTGTATGTTAAGTTAACTACACCCCCACATTGGTCCGTGAAACGCTGTGCGATGTGCAGAATCGGATTGCATAGGTATAAATACCCATGCGATTCGATTCTAGTGCGGACCAAAAAAGGGTCCTGCACCTTTTTGGTGCGGTTGCTGTGCTGTTAGAGCCATACAAAATGTATTTCTCCAATCGCACCGCACACAAAGTGCATGTGATTTGTACAGGAATGCGGTTCCTGTGCGAATCACATGGGATTTACCGCACTGTGGCAGTGTGAACCAAGGCTTAATGATAAGTGCACTTTAAAACAAAGTACACTTACATTTTTGGCCCTCTTCCATGATCTAAACCTCCTCCTACTCTTCTTGCATAGATGCATAGTTCCTCAATGAGGTGGTTACAACTTCCTTTGTTTACATTAGGGGACAATTACTAAAACTGGAGAGTGCAAAATCTGGTGCAGCTTAGCATGGTAGCCAATCAGCTTCTAACTTCAGCTTGTTCAATTAGGCTTTGACAAAAAATACTGGAAGCTGGTTGGTTGCTATGCAGAGTTGCACCAGATTTTGCACTCTCATGTTTTAATAAATCAACCCCATTGTGTTCTAAAAGTCTTCTGTTTTATGGCCATGCCTAAACAATAGGTTCCCATTGACTTCTATGGGGCCATCTGCTGAGCATCTCTAGCCTTGGGGAGGTGGAGGATGGGGTAATTTAGGTCAGGGATGTCTGTAGCCTGGTCAATACTCACTTTTGGCAACCAAGCTCACATCTCAATCATGCAGATGGTTATAGAATTGGGCTTGGCTATAGTAGATGGGTAGATGGTTGACAAATACCTGGGTGTAAAGCTGGGTATATCAAAATTTGGCTGCATCAGCAGGAATTTCAGTATGTGTGTAGCCCTGTCTGTTCAACAAGAGCCGGTCATTCAACCAGTTTCTGTAGAACAGTCCTCCCGGAAAACCAGCATTCAAACCCACCACTGCAGTGCTGATCAGTATATTCTGATGGAGGGGGGAGTCCTCACTCAGAATACAGTAGCATACGAGGGGGGGGGGGGAGATCCCTGAATCCATATTGCTTGTGTTGATGCAGGGATCTGTGAGTTTGTTTTTTGTTCAACCCCCTGGTGTATACCCTGCTTTAGACAGTCTTAAACCAGATTTACTGACACCAGCAATTATAGTATTTAAGCTGTAAATCCAATACCTCTGTTTTGGCCATTTGTTTACCTCTACTCCCAAACATGTGTTCTTTATGACCTCAATATAACATCCAAAGCCTTGTTAACCTTTGAACCTGGTGAGGTATTGCATTTTTCTGATGAAAAGGTAGATTGAAGATCTTTGAACAGCAGTCAGTAGCAGCCTATATTTTATCTGTGTTTTTTAAGAAATAACATATTTCTTCACATAACATATTTCAGCAACACATGTTATAATACTAGATATGTTCGTGTGAAGGATCACAAAATTGGAGTGAGATTTCAGGTCCTGAAATCAATTGTTATTCACACTCACTGATAATTAACAAAATACATTGCTCACTTGCATAGACCCCAGGATTAAACTAGTTTTTCCTCAGCATGTCTTTCTACACACCATGCACTGCCCCCTCCATCCATTTACATTCCACAGGAAGACTGCAGGATGACTGAATTCTTATGTTCAATTGTTTAGGCAAGGCACACCCATCCCCCAGCCAGGTAACAAAGCAAGATAACAAAAGCTTCTCCAAAACACTGAAATGGTTTCAACAACACTTTGTAAACACAATACAAAATTATATAAATCAAGTTCCATGGCAATCCCTCCCAAAGAATTGAACCCAAATGTAATCCACATGGGTTGCTTCTCATTTACAAGTACACCACTGCTCAATCCACATGGATTGTACACCACTGCTCAAAAACATTAAAGGAACATTTTGAAAACACATCAGATCTCAATGGGGAATATATCATGCTGGATATCTATACTAATATGGACTGGGTAATGTGTTAGGAACGTAAGGATGCCTCATCATTTGATGGAAATTAAAATTATCCTATTAACCTACAGAATACTGAATTCAAAGACACCCAGAGTCAAAGTGAAAAAATTATGCAGTAGGCTAGTCCATTTTGCTGAAATTTCATAGTTACATAGTTAGTCTGGCTGAAAAAAGACAAAAGTCCATCCAGTTCAACCATTAAAAAAGTTATAATCCTACACCCACAGGTGATCCAGAGGAAGGCAAAAAAAAACCCCCAGCAAAGCATGATCCAATTTGCACCTGCAGTGGAAACAAAATTCCTTCCTGATACCCCAAGAGGCAATCGGATTTTCCCTGGATCAACTTTACCTATAAATGTTAGCATCCAGTTAAATTCTGTGTATCGAAGAAAGAATCCAGGCATTTTTTTAAAGCAATCCACTGAGCTGCCAGAACCAACTCTTGAGGGAGTCTATTCCACATTTTCACAGCTCTCACTGTGAAGAAACCTTTTCCGTGTTTGGAGATTAAATTTCCTTTCCTCCTGATGTAAAGAGTGCCCCCTTGTCCTCTGTGATGACCTCAGGGTGAATAACTCTACACTGAGTTCACTATATGAACCACTGATGTATTTATACATATTGATCATATCCCCCTTAATCTCGTCTTCTTTAGAAAGAATAAATTCAGTTCCCCTAATCTTTCCTCATTGCTGAGCTCCTCCATGCCTCGTATCAGTTTGGTTGCCCTTCTCTGTACTTTCTCCAGTTCCCCAATGTTAGTTTTATGAATTGGTGCCCAAAACTGAACTGCATATTCCAGATGAGGTGTTACTAATAATTTGTACAGGGGTAAAATTATATATCTCTCTCTGGAGTCTATACCTCTTTTAATACAAGAAAGGATTTTGCTCGCTTTAGAAACTGCAGCTTGGCATTGCATTCCATTATTAAGCTTGTGATCTACCAGAACCCCCAGATCCTTCTCCACCATTGATTCCCTCCAGTTGTACCCCCCTAGTATGTATGATGCATGAATATTCTTAGTCCCCAAGTGCATCACCTTACATTTATCAACATTAAACCTCATTTGCCCAATTAAACAGTGCATTGAGGTCAGCTTGTAAATTGGAGACATCCTGTAAGGAAGTTATTTCACTGCACAGCTTGGTGTCATCTGCAAAGACTGAAATGGGATTTTTAATCCCAGACCCTATATTGTTTATAAATATATTAAAAAGTAAGGGTCCCAACACTGACAACCCTAGACCATTCAGAGTATGAATCATTAACCAATACTCTTTGAATAAGATCTTTTAGCCAGTTTTCTATCCATTTAGACTTTACCTTACACATAAGCCGTGTGTGGGGAACTGTGTCAAATGCTTTTGCAAAATCCAAGTATACCACGTCCACTGCCACCCCTCTGTCCAAGGTTTTGCTCACCTCCTCATAAAAAGAACTCAGATTTGTTTGACAACTTCTGTCTTTTATTGTCTTGTATTCAATGGCAATGATGCCATTGGTGCCGGGCAGTGAGCACAGGGCCCACTAGAGGATGTCGGGCCCTCAGGCCATCCTCATAAAGTCTGTTTCTGATTGTTTGGTCAGAGACATTCACACCAGTGGCCTGCTGGAGGTCATTTTGTAGGGATCTGGCAGTGCTCATCCTGTTCCTCCTTGCACAAAAGAGCATATACAAGTCCTGCTGATGGGTTAAGGACCTTCTATGGCCCTGTCCAGCTCTCCTAGAGTAACTGCCTGACTCCTGGAATCTCCTCCGTGCTCTTGAGACTGTGCTGGGAGACACAGCAAACCTTCTGGCAATGGCACATATTGATGGCCATTGTTCTTGATCTTGTCTTCTCCAACCACTGCGCTCCCCACAACCTCACTAACACCCCCTTTCCTCTCTCTGACCACAACCTGATTACCTTCTCTATCTCCTCATCCTCCAACGCCTACCCCTTCAAATGTCACACTACTACCAGCCGTAACCTCCGCAACCTTAACCCTGCCCCCCTCCACTCTGCAGCTGATCAACTCCATGACAGCATCCTCCCCCTGTCCTGCCCCAACTTGGCTATGACTGCCTACAACAACGCGCTGTCAGCAGCCCTTGACTCACTAGCGCCTTTAACCACACGCAACATCAGACCCTGACCGCTCCAGCCCTGGCAGACTGATCACACCAAAACCCTCAAACGACACAGTCGTGCCCTGGAGCGACTATGGCGCAAAACAAAATCCCAACAAGCCTTCATCCGCTACAAATCTGCCTTCCGCACCTACCCCTTCTCCATCCACGCAGCCAAACAAGCCTACTTCCTGACCTTCATCAAGACCCTCTCCTCCAACCCTCGCCGACTCTTCTCCACCTTCAACTCTCTACTCTCTCCACCCCCACCTCCACCCAGCACCTCACTCACCGCCCTTGAGATTGCCAATCACTTCAAAAACAAGATTGACACAATTCGCAAGGACATTGCCGCAACTCACACGCCCTCTCAACCCGTCCCCTCTCACACAGCTACCCCCTCATCCCAGCTCCCCCTTGACATTACCCGCAGGGACTTCGTCACTGCTCAAACTCCCTCCAACCCCGTTCCCCCTCACTCAGCTACCCCCTCATCACCCCTCTCCCACAGCCCCACCACTGCTCTGACCTCCACTTCCACCCCACCCTACATTCCTCATACTGAAGCTCCCCCAACACTCCACACCTTTGACCTTACTACCATCGATGAAGTCTCCAAGATCCTCTCTGATGCCCGCCTCACCACCTGCCCCCTCGACCCTATCCCCTCACAATTCCTACGACCTCCCTCCCCCTCCATCCTACGCTTCCTCACCCACATCTTTAATCTCTCCCTCTCCTCCGGCACTTTCCCCTCCCCACTGAAGCATGCACACATCACCCCCATACTTAAAAAGCCCTCCCTGGACCCCAATGACCCGAACAACCTCAGACCCATCTCCCTGCTCCCACTTACATCTAACCTCCTCGAGCGCCTTGTCTACACCCACCTATGCTCTCACCTCAACGACAACAACCTCCTCGATCCCCTACAGTCTGGCTTCCGTCCCCTACACTCCACCGAAACCGCCTTACTCAAACTCTCCAACGACCTTCTAACCGCCAAAGCTAATGGCCACTATTCAGTGCTCCTACTCCTTGACCTCTCTGCGGCCTTCGACACAGTTGACCACTCCCTCCTCCTCAAAATACTACACTCCCTCGGCCTCAGAGATTCTGCTCTCTCCTGGCTCTCATCCTACCTGTCACAATGCTCTTTCAGCGTTACCTATAATGCTACCACCTCCCCCTCACTCCCCCTCTCTGTTGGGGTCCCTCAAGGCTCTGTCCTTGGGCCCCTTCTCTTCTCCATCTACACCTCCTCCCTTGGCCAACTCATACACTCTCACGGCTTCAACTACCACCTCTATGCCGACGACACACAAATCTATCTCTCAACCCCCCACCTCACCCCCTCGGTCTCTGCCCGAATCACACACCTACTGAGCGACATATCAGATTGGATGTCGCTCCACTTCCTTAAACTGAATCTCTCCAAAACCGAGCTTCTTGTCTTCCCCCCAGCCCGAACCCCACCCCCCATTGACTTCTCCATCACATTCAACAACGCCAATATCAAACCCGCCCTGCAGGCCAGAGTACTTGGTGTCATTCTGGACTCCAACCTATCCTTCCAGCCCCAAGTCCAATCTTTAACAAACTCGTGCAGACTCCACCTCCGCAACATCGCCAAAATACGCACGTTCCTAACCCCAGAAACCACTAAACAGCTCATCCACTCCCTCATCATATCACGACTCGACTACTGCAACTCCCTCCTCACTGGCCTGTCTCGCCGCTGGCTATCCCCGCTTCAGTCGATCCTGAATACGGCTGCCAGACTCATTCAGCTTTCCAACCGCTCCGTTTCCGCCACCCCCCTCTGCCAATCCCTCCACTGGCTTCCGATTGCGCAACGGATCAAATTTAAAATCCTAACACTGACGTACAAAGCTGTCCACCATACTGCCCCGAACTACATCACTGACCTAATATCCAAGTACCGCCCAGCACGCACATTCCGCTCCTCACAAGACCTCCTTCTCTCTAGTTCCCTGGTCTCCTCCTCCCATGCCCGCCTCCAGGACTTCTCCAGAGTGTCACCTATCCTCTGGAACTCCCTTCCCCAACCCATCAGATTATCACCTACTCTCCTCTCCTTTAGGCGCACCCTGAAAACCCATCTCTTCAGGGAAGCCTACCCCCTGCTAACTTGACCGACCTCCTCCACTCTTCCTACCACTCCATCCCCCACAGCTATCTCCTCCTGTACCACTATCCACTCCCTCCTAGATTGTAAGCTCGAAAGAGCAGGGCCCTCAATCCCCTCATGTTTTGTATTGGTATTGTTCTGTCACATGTTCTGTCCCCCTTTGTAATGTACAGCGCTGAGTGAACTATCGGCGCTTTATAAATACTGTATAATAATAATAATAATAATGTGCCATCCTGAAGGATTTGGACTGCCTGTGCAACCTCTGTAGGGTCCAGGTTTCGCCTCATGCTACCAGTAGTGACAATGACCCTAGCCGAAGGCAAAACTAGTAAAAAACAGTCAGAAAAGATGAGTAGGGAAAAGATGTAAATGGCCTCCACCTGTAAAACCATTCCTGTTTTGATGCTCATCTCATTGTTGCCCATCTAGTGCACCTGTTATTAATTTCATTAACACCAGTTACCCACAGCATAAACCTTCCATCATCCCCACCCAGCACAATTTTTTTCCCGAGTCCATAAAGTCCATTGTACTTTTACAATAGGTATACACCTCTGTGTCCTACAGCAAGTTCAGTTATAACTTCTGGGCCTCTCTGAGTAAAGCCTAGTACACACGAGCAGCAAATTATACAAAAAAATACCGTTTTCGAAGTGATCGTACGATAATCTGATCGTTAGTACACAGCTTTCGTCCAAAATTATTTGAAAGTACAAGCAGAAAATTGTTTTTCAGACAATGCCAGATCGTACAATTTTTGTTTAATCAGTACGGTTTTCATCCAAACATACATTACAATACATGACATTACGTCCACAATATTTATGTCCTACAAGAATTTTCATAACTTTAGTAACCTTTTCATTATCGATATGAGACTAACATGGAAAAAGTAATGGATGATCGTTCGTCCAATATTTTCACAGTGTGTATGGGGTTTAACCTCAGATCAATATTGCAGTCCACAATTGTCACACAGGCTCCGCTGTACTTGAAAGCTACCATTGTTTCCAATCAATCTTTCCATGTTGCAGATGAGGTTTTCTAGTTTAGAATGGTCAAGAACTAGAGGGCATTTTATATTTATTCCATGCCATCTTTTGTGCTGGCTTGGATCTAGGATAATGTCTAATTGGTGAGGTAGGAAGCTCTTTATGTTCTTTGAACTGGCAACCAAAATACTACTACTGACTTGACTTTGGTTGATTGATGAGTAGACAAACACCAGAAATAATGAACATTGAGCTGGGTTCTACCAAATGCTTGGACAATGTGGGCAAAAGTCTGTCTTCTGTGAGTAGGGCTTTGTGAATACCCTGAACCTTTTGATGTCTTCTAGAGCAACAATAAAATTGTATATCTCCAGTTTTGTCACATCTATATCATTGTTTCTATGTTTCTAATGTGCAGTCTTTGATGCTTTTCACAGAATAGGAGGACCACACTGTTATCATTGATTTACATTGATCCTGTTGAAAACAGCAACCTTTCTGTGCTCTGTTCCTGTGTGGCACTGAAATCTCAAGCATGTTCAGTCTTACCAGGTCATCTCTGTAAACAACAGTAGCCTCCCCCAATTTTATGAAGCTGAGGAGGTGTTCTTTAGTCTTAACATACTTCCTGTCCTAGGGTGACAACACTACTCCTTCACAGATACAGGTGCAGTAAGTGAGGATTGTCACTCTAGAACAGGAAGTGTTAGTTTTATCCCAGATTTGGGCTTTAGTAAAGTTTGTAACAATCTATATGCAACGGGCAATACAAGCTAACAGCTAGGTCACTTTGTTTATGAAACTCAGTGAGGAAGTTATAAGTGATCGCTGCTCACAGTTCTCACTGTCACCATTCCAAGCAAAATTAAGTATGTGGCATCAATATATATAATTGAGCAAATATATACATGCTTGTCTTCTTATATTCAATACATACTTGGTATAGAAAGATTATATGACATTTTTGAACTTTTGGATCTCTTCTTCACATCTTATAAAAGCAATAACATGTTATGTAAGTAGAAGTCTTATGTGAAAATGGCACTCTGGTTTGGGAAATGTCACAATATTAAGGGGGTCATTAATGAATTGTGTGATACACATCCATTTGCCTGCTATTATTCCAGGTAATCAACCCACATGGCCCTTAGCCCTCTCTTGTGATGGTTATAAGTGGCCATTTTGCTTTCGTTAAAAGCATCACTAATGACAGTTACCCTTTCCTGCCCCTGTAATCCTGTAGCCTCCCTAGCAGTCTGATTATGTCAGTATTTCTGTGCTCAAAGCGGTACATTTTTTTGCAATATTTATTTATTTATTTTTTATTGTAGGCCTGTAATTTTTAGGAATAACTCACTGAAATCTGCCCGAACAAGAGTCTAGTAAACATCCTGGGTATGTTAAAATTTGAAACACAAAATCATAAATTATAATTTAATAATCATAAAAAATGATATAATAATAATAAATTTAATTCAATAATATAATCAAACCAAAAACACTGAAATTTGAAATATAGCGCCAAGTTCGCACATCACTGAGCAAAGTCGCAAAATCGTTTTCAGTGTCTGATGACAAATTTCCCCACAAATCATTATCACTCAATTATGAAAGTGGTTCTGATTTACTATTGCTGTTCTCTAGCTGGTCTAAAACCGCTTTTGACCTAAAGGGACGCTTTTTGGACGCCATGGACGTTTCTCAATTTCCAGGTAGAAAGAACAGTAAAAATGCAGGCAGGGCACAGGACAAAGCACTCGGGACAAAATGTATGTGAAATGGTTTGATACAGTAATGTTTTACTATGTGATTTTAGTGAATTTAGTGAATGTCACTTTTACAGTTTTCAAATTTCCCGCCAGTTCTGTCCCCCGTACGTCCTGACATCGCAAGGAACAGAACCCAGAAGACAGATGCCGGCATCGGCCGGAGGACATTACAGGGGACGCTGCAGGGGGGACATTGCGGGAGCGCAGGACAAGGTAAGTGAGGAAGAGATTCCGGAGCAGCGCTGCAAGGTATTCCTGAGTGTAGCTCGGGGTTACCGCATGTTGTATTGAAACTTTACCCCGAGCTACACTCGGGAATACCTCCAGGGAGGTTAACTGGATCTTAATACCAGGAGGAGGCATGGATTTTCCAATCACATAATCACTGTGATTGGCTGTCACAGTGATCACATGATCAGGAGCCTGTCCCTTTGGCTCCAGATCATAAACAGAGACTGAGAGGTGTTTGTGTGTTCTGGAAGCAGGCAGTAAACTTGCTCTTAGAACAGAAACCTCATTCGCCATGGATATACATATGTGGTGTGTGGGCGCTGAGGCTTACCCTCCCTGCAGCTACACATAGTATGGGTTAAGTGGTCAGTGAGAGGTTAATCCCTGCCTAAATTTTGGTTTTGCCAGTGGGAACTTTATTGAACACGAGTGTTGATTAGATCCTCAATGCACAGCTGTACCTTGCATCCAGATCAGGTGTCATTATTATATGAAATGATAGGTAAAGGAGCATGATTAATCATCTGCATTGCGTGACTGAGTGACTCTTCATGGAACAGTGGAGATCAGACTAATAATTACACCTCCTGTTTCCAGATAGATTGTATTTCCTGTTTTAAACTGCTTGCTCTTTGTTCTTCAGTGAACTCCGTTTTATTTTTCTTGACCTATAGAAAAGGTAAGTAGTTTAACCACTTGCCTACCGGGCACTTATACCCCCTTTCTGCCCAGGCCAATTTTCAGCTTTCAGCGCTGTCGCACTTTGAATGACAATTGCGCGGTTATGCAATATTGTACCTATATGAAATTTTTATAATTTTTTTTCCACAAATAGAGCTTTCTTTTGGTGGCATTTAATCGCTGCTGGGTGTTTTATTGTTTGCACTATAACATAAAATGAGCAAAAAATGTGAACAAAAGAAACTTTTTTCTTTTGTTTCTATTATAAAATTTTGCAAACAGGTAATTTTTCTCCTTCACTGATGTGCGTTGATGAGGCTGCATTGATAAGCAGCACTGATAGGCAGCACTGACTGGTGGCACTGACTGGCGGCACTGATGGGCACTGATCATCAGTGCCCTGATCATCAGTGCCGATCTGCTCTGTGACAATTGCCATTTATCGACAGTACTTTACTCACACTGTGACAGTGTGAGGAAAGTGCAGCCGATAAACGACAACTGTATTTACTCCATGATCTGCTGTGTCATTGGACACGGCTGATCACGTGGTAAAAGGCCGCTTTGATTGCCCTTTTACCACATCATGTGATCAGCTGTGTCCGTAGGACACAGCGTTCACGGAGATCGCCAGCTGCGTGCTGATGGGGGTGCGCGGGAGAGCGTGTTCTGGGAGGCCCTCATATGACACCCTCCCAGAAATGGACAACTGCGCTGTAGCTGTCATTCGACTATAGCAGGGTTGCCAAGTGGTTAATATCAACCTAAAAGAAGAACTCCAGGAATGATTTCACTTGGATAAAGTAATTTCTTCATAAGCCATTATTGTATGGCAGCTAGGAACACCACCATAGCAACTCCATACCATAATCAGTGTCAGCTTCCGGAGGGCTAGGAGCAGCTTTCTTCTGCTGCTGCCTTCCCTTGTCCCTCTGCCACTCATGAGCCACCTTTTTTTTTTAGTCCATGAATATTAGCCGGTCTCTGGTCAAGGTGGAGTGGAGGAGATGACATCACAATGTCCACCCTGGCTAATCAGAACCTGCTTAATATTATTTGACAAAAATAGAAGGCTGTTCATTAGTGGCAGAGGGATGGGAGAGAACAATCGCTTTTTTAAAAACAAAAGTTTTAGGTCCGTGGTAAGCATACACTAAACTAACACCAGATGCAGTATAAAAAGGAGCACACAATAAGTAAAGTGCATAAGGTGTAATATATAACTCTCCTCCAAAGGGAAAGAATCCTAGCCCTGAACCCCCCAGGACACGAGACTCCTGATGGGGACAAGGTACTCATGGTTCACCAAAGTACTAAGTGGGGCTCCAATGAAGGGAGATCCCATGAGAGGGAGAAAACCTGACCATAAATTCACATGTCCCCCACCCCCCAAGGCTTTCAGAGCAAGCCTGGGCCTGCTATGTGCATGTGCAAAATTGAAGAGGCAAGTTCCCTTTAGCCTGCTTGAAGCCAACACTGCTTTCTGTATGTAGCTAATGTTACAGCAGTAAATGGCAGCATCCCCAAAGACCATATAATTCTGGCATATGGATAAATCACTTTATCCAACCTGGCCCACATTAAGGCTGGCCATACATTATACAATTATCTGCAGATTTTCTGCCCAATTTCCTTTAGATTTACCTTCAACTATGTAGTGCAAGGGCCTGCCTAATTGGATACAACTGAAAGTGTTGTTTAGGTTTGTCCTCCTATTATATGGTTTTTGGTAAATCTAAACCAAAAATCTGCAGATAATTGTATAATGTATGGCCAGCCTAAGTTTCTAAAGTGAAATGACTTCTGGTGTCTTGATCCCTGGTGCTTGAAGATGAACCTCTGGTAGGTGTCTGGCTGTCATGCTGAATAGCTGGCTTCTTAATTTTCTGAGTCACTGACCTGGAACACATACACAGTTCAGAATTCTGACTTCAATGGTTGCATCATTTTCCAGGGCGGTGACTGGAAGAAAGTATTAAGACCCTAAACAGCCAACACTATCAGGATAGATCAGCAATGCAGCCTCCATAGCTCTTTTACAGATTTACTTTAAGCAAGGCTGCCATCACAGACCTTATTCTGAAAATGCTAGGTGCTTGGTTGTCTTGGGACTCAATACCTTCCACGTTACAGGCCTGTAACAAGCACAACCAGTGAGGTCACAACTTTTGTTTGCATCCTTGTTATGGGACAGCTTTTCAGAAAGCACTGAAGCCACAGGACCCGCATGTCAACCAGACAAGAACTAGCATTATCAACAGAGGGCAGCAATGGAAGCCTAGATACAGTACATTCTTAGTACTAGTTTTATTTTACCTGTTACCTAAGAAAGTTGGAAATACTAATTATGTACTTTTGTAGTGTAAGCGCTACAATAGCTGCAAGGGTGACAAGACTGCTATGATTTCAACTGTGTATGCACTGTCACCTTATCCAGCAAAGCAGACAAGCAACAATTTTGCCTGTCAGATCAACAGATATTTATACAATATCGCACGGCAATAACATAGATTCTTTATATTTTAGTTTTAAAGCCACAGCTATTCATTCAGGAATTCAGATATTCACTCCAACAGATAAATCAATAAAATTATATCTTAATGGCATGAGAATTCCAATGTATTCATCTTCAAACTACTAACATTGACGTACAAAGCTATTCATAATACTGCCCCAAACTACCTCACCGACCTGATATCCAAATACCACCCAACACGTACTCTTCGCTCCTCACAAGACCTCCTACTCTCTAGCTCCCTAGTCTCCTCCTCCCATGCCCGACTGCAGGACTTCTCCAGGACTTCCCCCATCCTCTGGAACTCACTACCCCAATCCATCAGACTGTCACCTACCCTCCTCACCTTTAGGCGCATCCTGAAAACCCATCTCTTCAGGTAAGCCTACCCTGCCCTCACCTAACAGCCTGATCTCCTCCTACCACTCCATCCCCCACAGCCACTTCCTCCTGTACCACTACCCCTCCCTCCCAGATTGTAAGCGCCAAAGAGCAGGGCCCTCGAACCCCGCGTGTATTGTATTGTCACTGTATTGTCTCATGTACTGTCCCCCACTATAATGTACAGCGCTGAGCAAACTTTTTGGCGCTATATAAATACTGTATAATAATAATATGTTTTTTTGTGGGGGAGGGGATGTGCTGCATAGCAGGAAAACTGAGTTTGTAGCTCCCCCAGAGGCCTCTTCACTCTCACTGTATTGCTTGTGCAAATTTTAGGGTCAGTTAGGTATTGAAGTGTAATTTGATTCACCAGCAAGCAGTGGGCTGGAAATCTACACAGCTTTCAATGGCTGATTTTAACCCTAACTGCAAAGAGTGGTTTTTTTTTTTTCTTTTTAAGAAAAAAAAGAACTGTGTTGCATTATAATTACACATCGATTAGCAGTTTTTATGTTTACTGGACTATTTATTTAGTTAAGGTACAGCGCCATCAATTTACACAGCGCTTTACATATATATTATATATATGTATATTGTATATCAGTCCTTAACCCTTAAGTGGTGTACAATCTAAGGTCTCAAACTTACATTCATACATACACATACTAGGGGTAATTTAGACAGGATCCGATTAAGCATGTCTTTGGAGTGTGGGAAGAAACCCGAGTACCAGGAGGAAACCCGCACAGGGAGAACATGCAAACTCCAGGCAGGTAGTGCTGTGGCTGGGATTTGAACCAAGGACCCTAGTACTGCCAGGTGGAAGTGCTAACAATTTAGCCACTGTACTGCCCAATAAAAGATTATCATTTAAACACTGCTGTAATTATGTAATTTAAAAGAACACTTTATGGTCAAGTTCTAAAAAAAAAACGTTATAAGGCTTACATGGGCACAGAATATTAATTATTATTAGGTTCACCAAGTCCAATAGAACTTTTAGTTTGAACTCTGGGTTTAGCCCTCACACCCTAGAGCGCCCCCTTCTCACCTTGAAGGTCTGTATTTTATGCTATGTTATTATACTTACCTTTTTCTGATGTCTTCAGGCTGGTCCAGTGATGTACAGAGTCCCCCCATTGGTATTCAACCAATAGTGAGTGGATTTTTCTGCAGAGAACGGTACTGACATGATGTCAGGACTACTGTCTGCACCGTTACATTGCGAATGCAGGCACCTTGGTGATCCCCCATAGAAGACAGGGCCATAAAACCCAGAATTCACAGTTCCTTAGTCTTCCAGGCTGAGTGATGCTGGATGGAAAATAAGGCTAACTGTACCTAAGGGAGTACTGAAAGGGGGATATAGCTGGGCTGAAGGGGTGTATTGCAGCCTAAACTGTTTTTTTATTTTATACACTGACTAGGGGACAATTATTTAAAAAATTTTTTCCCAGAGTTTGTTTTTAATCAGCTAAGCATATTCCAGAACCCTTGTTCTTTGTTTGGAAACAGTAGTCTCTCTGCAGAAGTCTGACACCCCCCCTGCCGAGTCACAGCTGTAGCTCTGCAATTAGCCCATCTCAAATTGCCTGTTGATTGGATAGATTTAGCTCTGACACAACAGGGGGTGTGACCACTGCTTCCCCACAGAGTGAAAGGGCCCTTTTATACAGAATGCTGGTGGGGGACAGACTTTTCATCTCAGACTTTGACTGCTTTTTAGAGAGGATGAGCTGTATTATTATTATTATTATTATACAGGACTTGTATAGCGCCAACAGTTTGCTCAGCGCTATACATTATGGAGGGAGACAGTACAGTAACAATACAGTTCAATACAAGAGGGATTGGAGCTGACAATCTAGGAGAGGACTTTGAGCACCTTTGGAATTGATGCACCTGGAATGTATTTAGCTGCATTAAACAGGGGTGTGCTTGTTACAGCCTAGTTTAGGTCAAGTGCACATCTAGCTGTTTCCTGCATGCTGTCTTTGAGTGGTACAACAACCCATTCATTTGAACGCAGAGAACGCAGGAAAATGTTCCCTGCGCCTTTTCAAAACTGCAGCCACACTGAAACCGTATGGTGCTTTTGCATCATGCGGTTTCATGCACCTGAAAACATGCTGCAATTTCAGATGCGTAGAGGGTACCATTAAGAATCAATTTGTTAATTGCACCCCCATGAGTCTGCTAATGAGCAGAGCATTTTGCCCACTGATGCAGGAATATGCACAATTTACATGCTCTTCTGCACCTTCAAAAGTGTGAACCTACCAATAAAGCTCACTATCCTGCTCATTTCTGGCTTAGGTGGGAGGAATAACAGGAGAGGGGGGAGCAAAAACATGGGGCACAGGTTTCAGAGCAAGGCAAGTGCTTTTCATTGACCCCAGTATGTACCACTCCTCCCCTCATTGGCCATTATTTTTCTCCACCAGCCCACCTGCTGGGCATAATTGGTCTTCTCCTTTCCTTGCTGGGCACTGTTGTTTTTCCTCATCCCCAACTGAGACCAGTAATCCCCCCCATTCCACGTGAAACAAATGCATTTTGTGCAAACTAGATATTCTGTACGTTCAAAATGTTCCTGATAAGAATTCATGGGAGTTGATCTTTTCTTCCCTCTTTGCTTTCATCCAGTCCCACTCTTCAATTAGATTTATCTAATATCATATTCATTCTTTATTTTTGTGTTTTTCTTACCAATGCTCACATTCTGCTGAAGTGGTTTAGGGCACTTTCACATTGCAGAGCTGCGACTTGGCTGCAGTGTGGTGTACCCATGGATTTCTTGTGGGTTCTCCGTGCTTTCCCATAGACTTCTATTAGATCAGGCTTTTTGGTGCATTTCCTTAAAGCACACCAAAAGTCCTGCATGCTGCATCTTTGGTGCGCTTCCAGAAAATGCACCAAAATGTATGTATGTAAGGATCTAACAGAAGTCTATGGGTACCCCGCACAAAAAAAAAAGAAGGTACAGTGCCTTGAAAAAGTATTTATACCTCTTGAAATTTTTCACATTTTGTCATCTTACAACCAAAAATGTAATTGTATTTTATTGGGATTTTATGTGATACCCTTCTGAATTTTGAAGGGTAATCAACTGACCCTTTGTTTAGAAGGTTTGGAGACCCCTGATCTAAACCATTCCATCATAGCTCTGGCTGTATGTTTAGGGTCATTGTCCTGCTGGAGGGTGAACCTCTGCCCCAGTCTCAAGCCTTTTGCAGTCTCTTAACAGGTTTTCTTTCAAGATTGCCCTGTATTTGGCTCCATCCATCTTCCCATCAATTCTGTCCAGCTTCCCTGTCCCTGCTGAAGAAAAGCATCTCCACAACATGATGTTGCCACCACCATGTTTCACGGTGGGGATGGTGTGTTCAGGGTGATGTGCAGTGTTAGTTTTCTGCCACACATAGGGTTTTGCTTTTAGGCCAAAAAGTAAAATTTTGGTTTCATCTGACCAGAGCATCTTCTTCCACATATTTGCTGTGTCCCCCACATGGCTTCTCACAAACTGCAAACGGGACTTCTTATGGCTTTCTTTCAAAATGGCTTACTTCTTGACACTCTTCCATAAAGGCCAAATTTGTGGAGTGCATGACTAATAATTGTCCTGTGGAAAGATTCTTCCACCTGAGCTGTGGATCTCTGCAGCTTCTCCAGAGTTACCATGGGCATCTTCTCTGATTAATGCTCTCCTTGCCCGGCCTGTCAGTTTAGGTGGAGGGCCATGTCTTGGTAGGTTTGCAGTTGTGCCATACTCTTGCTATTTTTGGATGATGGATTGAACAGTGCTCCGTGAGATGTTCAAAGCTTGGAATATTTTTTTATAACCTAACCCTGCTTTAAACTTCTCCACAACTTTATCCCTGACCTGTTTGGTGTGTTCCTTGGCCTTCATGATGCTGTTTGTTCACTAATGTTCTCTAAGAAACCTCTGAGGGCTTCATAGAACAGCTGTATTTATACTGAGATTAAATTACACACACGTGGACTCTATTTACTAATTATGTGACTTCTGACGGCAATTGGTTCCACTAGATTTTAGTTAGGGGTCTCGGAGTACAGGGGGCTGAATACAAATGCACATCACACTTTTCAAATATTTATTTGTACAAAATTTCTTTCCACTTCAAAATTATGTGCCACTTTGCGTTTGGTCTATCACATAAAACCTGGAATATGCAGTTCAGTTTTGGGCATCAATTCACAAAAAGAACATTGGGAACTTGAGAAAGTACAGAGAAGGGCAACCAAACTGATAAGAGGCATGGAGGAGATCAGCTATAAAGAAAGATTAGAGGAACAGAATTTATTCTCTCTTGAGAAGAGGAGATTAAGGAGGGATATGATCAACATATATTATTATTATACAGTATTTATATAGCGCCAACGGTTTGCTCAGCGCTGTACACTACAATGGGAGATAGTACACGAGACAGTACAGTAACAATACAATTCGACACACGAGAGGTTCGAGGGCCTTGCTCCTTGGAGCTTACAATCTAGGAGGGAGGGGATAGTGGTACAGAAGGAGATAGCTGTGGGGGATGGAGTGGTAGGAAGAGTGGAGGAGATCGGCAATTAGCTGAGGGCGGGGTAGGCTTCCCTGAAGAGATGTGTATTCAGGGTGTGTCTAAAGGAGAGGAGGGTAGGTGATAGTCTGATGGATGGGGGAAGTCTTGGAGAAGGGGATTGGAGGAGGAAACCAGGGAACTAGAGAGGAGCGGAGAGTATGTTTAGGGTGGTATTTGGATATCAGGTCGGTGATGTAGTTTGGGGCAGTGTTATGAAAAGCTTTGTATGTCAAGGTTAGCATTTTGAATTTGATCCTTTGGGTAATCGTAAGCCAGTGGAGGGATTGGTAGAGGGGGGTGTTGGATACGGAGCGGTTAGTAAGGTGGATGAGTCTGGCCGCAGTATTCAGGATAAACTGAAGCGGGGATAGCCTGTGGTGAGGTAAGCCGGTGAGGAGGGAGTTGCAGTAGTCAAGTCATGATATGATAAGGGAGTGGATGAGTTGTTTAGTAGTTTCCAGGGTTAGGAACGGATGTATTTTGGAGATGTTGCGGAGGTGGAGTCTACATGAGTTTGTCAGTAATTGGACCTGGCGTTGGAAAGACAGGTTGGAGTCTGAGATGACACATAGTACTCTTGCCTGCGGGGTGGGACTGATGTTGGCATTGCTGGACGTGATGGAGAAGTCAGGAGGGGGGGGCGTGGGCTGGGGGGAAAACTAGGAGCTCGGTTTTGGAAAGGTTTAGTTTGAGGAAGTGGAGTGACATCCAATCCGATATGTCATTCAGTAGGCAAGTGATTCGGGCGGAGACTGCAGGGGTGAGGCGAGGGGTAGAGAGATAGATTTGCGTGTCATCGGCATAGAGATGGTAGTTGAAGCCGTGAGAGTGTATCAGTTGGCCAAGGGAGGAGGTGTAGATGGAGAAGAGAAGGGACCCGATGACAGAACCTTGAGGGACCCCAACAGAGAGGGGGAGTGAGGGGGAGGTGGTAGCGTTATAGGTGACGCTGAAGGAGCGCTGCGATGGATAGGAAGAGAGCCAGGAGAGAGCGGAGTCTCTGAGGCCGAGAGAATGTAGTTTTTTGAGGAGGAGGGGGTGGTCAACCGTGTCAAAAGCCGTAGAGAGGTCAAAGAGTAGGAGCACTGAATAGTGGCCATTGGCTTTGGCAGTTAGCAGGTGGTTGGTGAGTTTGAGTAGGGCAGTTTCGGTGGAGTGTAGGGGACGGAAGCCAGACTGTAGGGGATCAAGGAGGTTGTTGTCGGTGAGGTGGGAACTCAGGCAGATATAGACTAAGCGCTCAAGGAGTTTGGATGTAAATGGCAGCAGGGAGATGGGTCTAAGGTTGTTCAGGTCGGGTGGGATCCAGAGAGGGTTTTTTAAGTATGGGAGTGATGTGCGCGTGCTTTAGAGGGGAGGGGAAGGCGCCAGCAGAGAGGGAGAGATTAAAGATGTGAGTGAGGGAGCGTAGGATGGAGGGGGAGGGTGTCCGTAGGAGTTTTGAGGGGACAGGGTCAAGGGGGCAGGAGGTGAGGCGGGCTTCAGAGAAGACCTTAGTGACCTCCTCAGTGGTAGCAAGGTCGAAGGAGTGGAGTGTTGAGGGGGTTTTAGTGTGAGGAGTGCTAGGTGGGGTAGGGATCTGGTCAGTGGCGAGGTCAAAGGAGAGGGGAGTTGAGGGGGTTTTCATGTGAGGGATGGACGTCTGAGCAGTGGCGATGTTCCTACGAATTGCGTTGATCTTGTTTTTGAAGTGATTGGCAATCTCGTGGGCAGTGAGTGAGGTACTGGGTGGAGGTGGGGTCGGAGAGAGTAGGGAGTTAAAAGTAGAGAAGAGCCGGTGAGGACTGGAAGAGAGGGTATCGATGAGGGTCACAAAGTAGGCTTGCTGGCAGCGTGGAGGGAGGAGGTGTGAGGAAGGCGGATTTATATTGGGTGAACGCTTGTTGGGATCTGGTTTTGCGCCATAGCCACTCCAGCGTATGACTGCGTCATTTGAGATTTTTGGTATGGTCAGTCTGCCAGGGTTGAAGCGGGCGGGGGTCTAATGCTTCTTGTGGTTAGAGGCGCTAGCGAGTCTAGAGCGGCTGACAGCGAATTGTTTTAAAAAGTAGTGGCCCGGTCAGGGCAGGACAGGGGAAGGATACTGTTGTACAGTTGGTCAGCTGCAGAGTGGAAAGGGGCAGGGTTCAAGTTGCGGAGGTTTCGGCTGGTGATAGTTTGGCATTTGGGGGGGTAGGTGTGTGAGGACGAGGAGACGGAAAAGGTAATAAGGTTGTGGTCCGAGAGAGGAAAGGGGGTGTTAGTGAGGTTGTGGGGAGTGCAGAGATGAGAGAAAACAAGGTCCAGGGTGTTCCCATCGGAGTGAGTGGTGGACTATATGCACTGTGCGAGTGCAAAAGAAGAGGTTAAGTGGAGGAGTTGGGATGTAGCCGGGTTATTAGTGTTGATAGGGATGTTGAAGTCTCCAAGGATGATGGTGGGTAGCTCGGAGGAGAGAAAGAAGGGTAGCCAGGCGGAGAAGTCGTCGAGGAAGCAGAACACGGGTCCAGGAGGCCGATAGATTACTGCAATCCTCATGTATAAATACATGAGTGGTTCATATAGTGAACTCAGTGTAGTTATTCACCCTGAGGTCATCACAGAGGACAAGGGGGCACTCTTTACGTCTGGAGGAAAAGAAATCTCCAACCATGGAAAGGTTTCTTCACAGTGAGAACTGTGAAAATGTGGAATAGACTTCCTCAAGAGTTGGTTCTGGCCAGCTCAGTGGATTGCTTCAAAAAAAGGCCTGGATTCTTTCTTAGATACACAGAATTTTATTTATTTATTTCAGGTACTTATATAGCGCCGTCAATTTACGCAGCGCTTTAAATATATATTGTACATTCACATCAGTCCCTAACCCTCAAGGGGTGTACAATCTAAGGTCCCTAACTTACATTCATCCATGCACATACTAGGGACAATTTAGACAGGATGCAATTAACCTACCTGCATGTCTTTGGTGTGTGGGAGGAAACCGGAGTACCCGAGGAAACCCACGCAGGCAAAGGGAGAACATGCAACCTCCAGGCAGGTGGTGTCGTGGTTGGGATTCGAACCAACGACCTGAGTACTGCCAGGCGGAAGTGCTAACCACTAAGCCACTGTGCTGCCCTATAACTGGATACTAACATTTTATATGTAAAGTTGATCCAGGGAATATCCAATTGCCTCTCAGGGAATCAGGAAGGAATTTTTTTCCAGCAGGAGCAAATTGGATCATGCTTTGCTCGGGTTTTTTTGCCTTCCTCTGGATCAACTGTGGGTATAGGATTATAACTTTTTTTTTTTTAATGGTTGAACTGGATGGGCTTTTGTCTTTTTTCAGCCAGACTAACTATGTAACTATATGTAACGATGTAACTATGTAAAAAATCCCAATAAAATACATTTACTTTTTTTGTTGTAACATGACAAAATGTGGAAAATTTCCAGGGGTATGAATACTTTTGCAAGGCATTGTACACTGCACTGCACCCAGGCTGTGACCAAACCACAGTGCAGCAGTGTGAAAGCACCCATAGGGACACCTTTTCTCTTCATTTTATGCTCATGTTGGTGTGTTAACACCTGCTGCAATGTGAGTTAACATGCATTACTTTAAGGCCCTGGTCTCTTCCTCCCATGCCCATCTCCAGGACTTCTCCAGGGCTTCCCCCATCCTCTGGAACTCGCTACCCCAATCCATCAGACTGTCACCTTCCCTCCTCACCTTTAGGCGCACCCTGAAAACTCATCTCTTCAGAGAACCCTACCCCGCCCTCACCTAATTGCTGATCTCCTCCGCTCTTCCCACCACTCCATCCCCCACAGCTATTTCCTCCTGTTCCACTCTCCCCTCCCTCCTAGATTGTAAGCTCCAAGGAGCAGGGCCCTCGAACCCCTCTTGTGTTGTATTGATACTGTACTGTCTCATGTTCTGTCCCCCACTATAATGTACAGCGCTGAGCAAACCGTTGGTGCTATATAAATACTGTAGTATAATAATAATAATAATAATAATAATAAGGCAGCCCATTTATTATGAATGAGTGTCCAGCACATCTCAATGAACCAATTAAAGGAACTGAGCAATTTTTACTAGAACAAACATGGTAAGTGCAATGTGGTGGGCTGCCATGCAGTGTGCTTTGGCAACAACAGTACAGTTTGATGCCATTGATAATGAATGGCACTTCAATATATCTGCTTTTGCTACAGAAGAAGCAGTTCCATAGGGATAAACAGAAAACCTCTTGGCTATCCTGCCACTGTTGATTTTGACTGTCAGTGGCAAGATAGCTATCAGCAGTCATCAGCCATAGGTGTGAATTGGCCCCATAGAACAGGTGTGATTGATTGTCCCAATACTTTTATTTGCATAGGAGCATTGTGTGATAAAATGCTGTTTGATCTATCTCTGCATGTGTTAAACTTTTATTAACAATCACTGTACCCAGAAGTAGAGAATACTACTTCATAATGGAATTATATTAAACAGAAACTTCTGTCAGGATAAACATCACCACTATACTCATACAATGGCAGGTTTGTTTTGCCTGGAAACCACCTTTAACCACTTATTTTGTCTTCCATTTGTCTTTTTCATTGAGTAGTAAATCTCATTTAAATTGCGAAGTAAACTGGCTCAAGTTTATTTGTTTCAGATATGTGCTTTTGTAATTTGTATTCAGAATCACACTGTATTGTTTTGGGAGTCTGAGGCAGCTGAAACATTCATCACTTTTTTTTTTTTTCATTTAACCAGCAAGTTGAAGGACAACAACAACAACATGATCTAATTCCACCCACTGTGCTTTTGTGTTCTGATGGAGGGGGAAACTACCCTGCTGTCAGAGTACAATGATCAATGTTGCTGGCTGTAGCCTGTGGCACTAATCCGTCTGGAAAAATTTGACAGCCTGATTGCACAGAAGTCAATCGGTAGACTACTGTACAACCAGTATGCCCATACATGGATCTAAATTTGCCAGGTCCCTGCTGAACTGGCCGAATTTTGAACAATGTATTGCTGCCTTTAAAGTAAACTTTTCCTTCGACATGGTGGTGGCTGCCAAATGATAGTTGCTTTGCTGTTATGCTGAACTTCTGGCTCCAATAATTTCTAAAGAACTTACTTGGAACAGGTATGCAATAAATCCTTGTCTACAGAATTCTTTATAGTCAGAGACTTGAAGTTCTAAAGCTAGGAGAGGAGGGTTAGTATAAAAGCTAGGCAGCTAGAATTTTCTGAAGGGAAGGTCACCAATGGCAGTCTTCTTGTCAAGTATGCATAAGGCCTAGTCCACACTAGCATTGAAATCAGGCATTTGAGGGGCTTTTTTAACGGTCCTCAAATGTCTATGCAAATGATACTATGGGAAGCAGACAGTGCTGTTCACATTATCAAAACATGAAGCGTTAGCGTAGCATCACTTAAAAATTTAAGCCTTATGTAGAATCAGAGGGAGTTTGAAGCCTTTCAACACCTGCCATTTCAATCTATGGTGATGCGCCTCAAACACACTGGCAGGCGGTTGTGGGGCGTTAATAACATTAAAGATTATTTAGTTTGTGGTGTGGTTTTAGCGCTTGTAAAATGCTTCAGAACTGCACAAAGGGCCTTTGGAGAAGGTCTAATGCCTACACTAAAGCTATAGAGGTGTTTGATAAGAGTTAGAAATTTACTCAGGTGTGAACAAGCCCTTAGGCCTTGTTGACACCACCAAGTGTGTCCTTGGCTGTTGGTGTGTGCTTAGAACAGTGTAGATGAGTGATAAGAGCATGACTTTTTATGGACTTCACTCCTGTGGCCACAAGGCCAGCTTTGTGGTGTGCTGCATGTGCTGTTTTAAACTTATATTACATGGGCTGCCAATGCACTTAAAGGAGAAGTACAACCAAAGTTTTTTTTGGGCTGTACTTCTCCTGTGGATCACAGGAGTGTGGTTCGTTCTGCACTCCTGCGACCCGTTTTCAACTGACAGAGGACTGAAGTCCATTGTTGGCTAACTTTACTCAGCCGGACTAGGCTGAGGAAAGATCCCGATTTCAAAGTTGTGGTCCACCCCAGAGTCTGGAGCGGCTCCTGACTCAGCCTCTCAACGATCTGCTGACAGCCTGAGGCAGCCACTTTCTCCCGCTACACAGCCCAGTGTTTCAGGGCACTGGCGAGGATGAGCAAACAGCCATGACTGACAGTCCCGCTCTTTGCGGAGAGAAGAACTCTGCAATCAGCGGTTATGTGATCTCTGAGTGCTCACCCTTAGAGTCGGCAGGGGACAGATGCAGCATTGGACGGATGCTGCATCCATCTAGGTAAGTATATATAGGGAAAAAAAAGCCCTACTTCTCTTTTAAGCACACCTCAAACTGGATCTGATCCTTTTAGCAACAGAGCACACCACAGTGCATGGCGGTGCATTACAAGGAGCTGAAACACAGGTGAGGTGCAGTTCAAAATGAATAGCATTGCAAGGCACTAACACATGCATAGTGCATTACCAAAATGTAAAGGTGTGAAGCCAGCCTTACTGTCCTTTAGTATTAACCTCCCTGGCGGTATTTCCAAGTGTAGCTCGGGGTAAAGTTTCAGCACCACAAGTGGTAACCCCGAGCTACACTCGGGAATACCTTGCAGCGTTGCTCCGGGATGCCTTCTGCACTTACCTTGTCCTTCGCTCCCGCAATGTCCCCCCTGCAGCGTCCCGTGCAATGTCCTCCGGCGGATGCCGGCATCTGTCTTCTGGGTTCCGTTCCCTGCGACGTCAGGACGTACGGGGACGGAACTGGTGGGAAATTTAAAAATGGCAAAAAGTGACATTCACGCAATACATTAAAATCACATAGTAAAACATTACTGTATCAAACCATTTCACATACATTTTGTCCCTAGTGCTTTGTCCTGTCCCCTGCCTGTATTTTTACTGTTCTTTCTGCCTGGAAACTGAGAAATGTCCATGGCGTCCAAAAAGCATCCCTTTAGGTCAAAAGTGGTTTTAGATCAGCTAGAGAACACCGATAGTAAATCAGAACCACTTGCAGAATTGAGTGATAATGATTCGTGGGGAAATTCGTCATCAGACACTGAAAACGATTTTGCAACTTTGCTCAGTGATGTGCGATCTTGGCGCTCTATTTCAAATGTCTGTTTTTGGTTTGATTACATTATTGAATTAAATTTATTATTATTTTTTATGATTATTTATTAAATTATAATTTATGATTTCGTGTTTCAAATTTTAACATACCAGGGATGTTTACTAGACTCTTGTTCGGACAAATTTCAGTGAGTTATTCCTAAGAACTACAGGCCTACAATAAAAAAAATACATATTTCCATGCAAAAAAAATACCGCTTTGAGCACAGAAATATGGACATAATCAGACCGCTAGGGATGTTAAAGAGGAACTTTACTAAATGAAATACCAAAAAAGTAAAATGTTGGGAAATGGCGGGAAATGGCAGGATTTTTAATGCAGAAGGGACATATGATATCTCTTATGTATGAACATTTTCTTAACTGCCTGTTTTCAATGTACACAGTTCAATGTACATGTGCATACACAGCTCAATGTACAAATTTGGCATCTGCCAAGATAAATGAACTTTCTGCACATGTGAGGAAGTGATGGAATCTTGGCCTGACCAATTAAAATGGCCACAATATAAAAAAACATGGAGAAACTTGTGCCAACATCCCAATTAATAACAATATTTAGGACTTTCTAAGACACCAACATATTCATATACCAACATTTCTGACACAAACTGTGTATTATAAAAAAAACTTCAATTTGTATTATAAAAATAAAAAATTACGCATAAAATCAAGGCTGACAGTTATTACACATTACACCTCATGCAAGAGGATAAAGTTACACACTCTCTATTCCATCAAACGTCATAATGCTAACAGATAAGTACAACATGTTTTTAAGCATTCTTTTTAGGGGGGTGAGAGAACAGAGAGAGTACCAATTTGTAGATTTAGTCAGCCACAAACTAAAAACACTGTCTGCTCTCCATGATCTGCCCCCACCCAATAAGAGGCAAGAGGGATGTGCACAACGGGTAAACTTAGAGGATCCCCTTTAAGGCCAGATTCACATCTATGCAGGTTGCGGTTGATGTGTTTTTCCAGCCTGTTTTGTGTGCGTTTTACATTTTTGAACATTTTTGGGCTTCTATTTTTTCGCTGGAATTTGGACTTTTATTACTTTCATTTGGGGCCCTGGACTATTGGCATTTGTAATATCTAGCTAAATTCTCTTAAGCTGAACACAGATGGATTGAATCTCAGTCAGTTCAGCAGAGACCAGCTGAGATTCAATCCATCTATGGGCTGATTGTACCCAAGATGGTCCATCAATTGACGGGTTCAACCAGCCTGTCAGATTTTTAGTATGCGATTATTTCCAGTGGCTATAGCAGCTAGCAATAGCCCCCCCCCCCCCTTCCCACCAGGAGAACACAATAGCTCAACAAGAGGGATTACTCCATGAGCACTGACTGTGTTGATGAGGGAATCGAGCAATATTCTTTCCTGTAACCTGTGGACCCAAAAAAACAGGTCCATAGCAGAAATGTAAAAAGTGCTCTGGTCCATAATGGGTGAACAGGTGTGAGAGCCGAAGTAATTAACCTCTTGCCGTCTGGAAGATTTACCCCCCTTCATGACCAGGCCATTTTTTGCTGTTTGGCACTGTGCTATTTCAACTGGTAATTGCGCGGTCATGCAAGGCTGTACCCAAACGAAATGTATGTCCTTTTTTCACACAAATAGAGCTTTCTTTTGGTGGTATTTGATCACCTCTGCGGGTTTTTAATTTTTGTGCTATAAACAAAAAAGACTGAAAATTTTGAAATAAGATGTTTTTCACTTTTGTTTATAAAAAAAAATCCAATAAACTCAAACTTAATAATAAATTTAGGCAAAAATGTATTCTGCTACATGTCTTTGGTAAAAAAAAAATCACAATACGTGTATATGAATTGGTTTGTGTGAAAGTTATAGTATCTACAAACTATGGTGTATATATAGTGGAATTTCCACAGCTTTTACTTGTGACTGCCTATCACTGTTCTTGAGGCGCTAAAATGCCAGGGTAGTACAACCCTCCCGACCCCTTTTTGGAAAGTAGACACCCCAAGGATTTTGCAGAGAGGCATGTTGAGTTCATGGAACATATTTTATTTTTTGCCACAAAGTTTTTGAAAATGACTTTTTTCTTTTTTTTTTTTTACACAAAGTTGTCACTTAAATTATATATTGCTCATGCATGCCATGGGTATATGTGGATTAACACCCCAAAATACATTTTTCTACTTTTCCCAAGTATGGGGATATCATATGAGAGATTTTTTGACAGTCTAGCTACATACAGGCCCCCCAAATCCAATAAACACCTCCAGGCTTGCAAAGGGAATATTTCCTCATATCACTTCCCCACTACCTATCACAGTTTCGGAAGCTCTAAAATGTCAGGACAAACACCTCCCCAAATGACCCATTTTTGGAAAGTAGACACCACAAGGAATTTGATAAGAGGCATGTTGAGTATTTTACACATATCATTTTAGTCACAGGGTTTTTAAAAAGAAAAAATACATTTTTGTTTTCTTTCTTTGTTTTCCAAACACGTGGCAACAAATGAGATCTGCAAAATACTCACCATGCCTCTTAGCAAATACATTGGAATGTCTGCTTTCCAAAAAAGGGTGATGTGGAGGGGTTGCTTCTACTATCCTGGCATTTCTGGGCCAACATTAGAAACTTATGCCACACATCACCCACTCTTGAAGACCAAGCCTTTTCTGACACTTTTTGGTCACATGAAAAAAACAGTTTGTTTTTTGCTAGGAAATTACTTTGAACCCCCAAACATTTTTTTTTTAAAGCAGAGGCGCTACATCAGGGGTGTCAAACTGACAACCCTCCAGCTGTTGCAAAACTGCAAGTCCCATCATGCCTCTGCCTTTGGTAGTCATGCTTGTAACTGTCAATCTTGCAATGCCTCATGGGACTTTTGACAACAGCTGGAGAGCTGGCAGTTTGACACCTGTGCCCTAGACAAGAAAACTGTGTGTTGACATTTTCCACATGTCACAGTATTTGCGCAGTGATTTTTCAAACGCAAATCTTTTTTGGGCAAATACACTTTTTAGAATGTTAATGAACAAAAATACAATATATTGCCCAATTGTTTGATAAGATATAAAAGATGATGTTAAGCCGAGTAAATAGATACCAAACATGACATGCTTTAAAATTGTGCATGCCCATTCAATGAAAACAAATTACATACATCAATGTTTATTTACACAGGAGTTCTATTGCCAGGATTACTGCCCTCGATCTGACATTTGCGGTGATACCTCACATGCATAGTACGACCGCTGTTTACATACAGGCATGGTGTAAAAGATTGCGCATGCAGGTGCGCGTGCACAGGGGGGTGAAGGTGCTTTTTTCTTTCAGTTATTTTGATTTTTTTATTATTATTTTTACACTGTCCTTTTCATTTTTTTAAAATCACTTTTATTGCTATCACAGTGAATATAAATATCCCCTCTGACTGCAATAGGCATTGACAGGTGTTTTTTTTTAGAAATCTGGGGTCTATTAGACTAGCTATCTCCTCTGCCTTTACATCATCTGATCTCACCAAGATTGGTGTATTCGGATGCTTTCCCAATTTACAAATGGCGCTGTTTATATCCTGTAAAACATGATGAAATGCTCGTGGCTTCCGATTTCTTAAACTATAGAGATGATTGGAGTCATTCTGGTCTCTGATCAGCTCTATGGTCAGCCAGGGTAACTGCCGGCTGAATTTTTGGATTCTCCTGTGGGACAGGAGAGCCCAAGAAAACTGTAGAAGGCGGCAGGAGGGGGGTATGTCTCTTCCCACTGCTTGTAAAAACAATTCAGCAGCTAATTGGCCACTAGGATTGCTTTAACATGAAAGCCGACTGCCAGCTGAAAAAAAAGATACCAGGATGATGCCTGTAGCTGCAGGCATCATCCCAGTATAACCATTCAAAGTCCAGCAACGTACCAGTACATTGCTGGTCCATGTTGGGCATATACAGTATGTAACAGCAGAGAACATGGGCATATGATGAATTTTTTATATATATATATATATATGTATTATGTTGTTCGTTAATCAATGACAAAGTTATCGCCGAATAAACTGGTCCATAGCAGAAATGTAAAAATTGCTCTGGTTCATAAGGAGTGAACAGATGTGAGAGCCGAAATGGTTACAGAGTGGGGCAACCGCGTCCCTAACAACCGATAACTCATTCAGCTGTCAGCGGGGTTCACCTGAAGTGTAAACAAAACAGTATCGGTAATTGGTATCAAAGAGTAAGAAAAAAAAAAAAAGTATTAACACTTTGTAAAAAAATGGTAATGGTGCATCCCTAATGCTAACCCCAACAGTTATCTCTAATTCTATATCTAACCCTAGCTATTAACCATAACCGACTTTGGTGACATAAAGGTTCCTGCACTACTTTGATGCGACTTTGATGCTACTTCGCACATTAAATTTGCACTACATGAACAGAACTGTCATACTTTCTATTAGCGAAAAATGGTATGGGTCCATTGAAGTTTATTATATGCAAACCACAATCTGCTGCGGGAAAAAAAAGTCCATGACGCTTTCCAAAAAAATGCACCAGCTCAAAACGCACAGATGTGAACTGGATCCATAGGAAATCATGCTAAATGGACTATAGTGTGTTTCTGCAAACTGGAAAATGCACTGAAATCTGCATAAGTGTGAACCTAGGGTAAGAGGGTTTTGTAGGCTTATACAGATCTTATTTCCTGTGGTCCATAATCCCAAGGGTATATTGAATTTACATTTTCCAAACAAGAGGGGAAGCCCTTTAAGGCAGGCTGCAACACAGGTTGCAAGAAAGCAAATTGCTTGATTCCTCCATCAATACAATCAATGAGGGAATCCCTCCTGCTGAGCTGTCCCTGCTAGGAGAACACATTAATTATTGCTAGCTGCTGACAATAATCGCATGCTAATAATTCGACATGCTGATTGTACCCAAGTCAATAGATGGATCAATTTGGGCATGATCAGCCTGGCCATAGCTGGATTGAATCTCAGCCAGTCCCTGCTGTACCGACCAAAATTTGATTCTTCTATGTCTGCCTTAAGAGAATTTAACAAGATAATACAAATCCTAATAGTCCAGGGTCCTAAATGGATGCAATAAAAGCCCAAGTTCCAGCAAAAAATAGAAAATAGAAGCCTTTTCCCCAGAACACCACTCTGGATCCAGCCTGAAAGATTCCTCATGGAATTAAAAAGGTCAAAGCTCAAAATTCAGAAGACCCGTGCCAAAGACGCCAGTGCCTGGCAGGGGTGCCTAGGGACGCTGCATCGCTGGAGTGGAGGTGAGTGTAGTTCCACTTTAAGTTTAAGCCTTAAATTATGCACATAGAGTGAGTACATTTGCAAGAATCTGTTATTGTACCTACTTTGAGATGTGATGAGAAAAATGTCAAGCTCAATGAATAATTAAACACATCATTAACATATCTGAGTAGAGGCTTGCAACATAACCTAGTTATACTTCTATGACATCATGCCTCACTTATTTAAATCAACAGATCATTGTATTTGTGCTTGAGTCATGTATACAAATTATGCACGTGCAAGAGAAGGAGTTATCATTAAAATAAATAGATGTGTTTCTGGATCACCCTTTAACTCCTACAGCAGATATGGAATCTGACAGATGGCATCAAGTATATTAAAGAAAACAGTCTTTATATCAGCATAATATATATCAGCGTTTTAAAATGAAAACTTCTTGGAATTAAACCGCAATGAGATGTGACATAACCGTTTGTTTAATTGGTTGCAGTGTGGGATACTCCTGGGATATTGATCTGGTCAGTTAAGTAGCAGAGTGGGTTGTTAATCGGTTTCAGCTGCTTTGGTGTTAATGAAATTAACAATGGGTGCACTATATGCAACAATGAGACAACCCCCAAAACAGGAATGGTTTTACAAGTGGAAGCCACTGACATTTTTTCCCTACTCATCTTTTCTGACTGGTTTTCACTAGTTTTGCATTTTGCTAGGGTCAGTGTCACTACTGGTAGCATGAGGCGATACCTGGACCCTACAGAGGTTGCACAGGCAGTCCAACTCCTCCAGGACAGCATATCTATACGTGCCATTGCCAGAAGGTTTGTTGTGTCTCCCAGCATAGTCTCAAGTGCATGGAGGAGATTCAAGGAGACAGGCAGTTACTCTTGGAGAGCTGGACAGGGCCATAGAAAGTCCTTAACCCATCAGCAGGACCGATATCTGCTCCTTTGTGCAAGGAGGAACCGGATGAGCACTGCCAGAGCCCTACAAAATGACATCCAGCAGGCCACTGGTGTGAATGTATCTGATCAAACAATCAGAAACAGACTTCATGAGGGTGGCCTGAGGGCCCGATATCCTCTAGTGGGCTCTGTGCTCACTGCCTGGCACCATAGAGCTTGATTGGCATTTGCCATTGAACACCAGAATTGGCAGGTCTGCCGCTGGTGCCCTGTGCTTTTCACAGATGAGAGCAGGTTCACCCTGAGCACATGTGACAGACGTAAAAGGGTCTGGAGAAGCCACAGAGAACATTATGCTGCCTGTAGCTTCGTTCAGCATGACTGGTTTGGTGGTGGGTCAGTGATGGTCTGGGGAGATATATCCATGGAGGGATGCACAGACCTCTACAGGCTAGACAATGGCACCCTGACTGCCATTACGTTTTGGGATGAAATCCTTGGACCCAGTGTCAGACCCTACGTTGGTGTAGTGGGTCCTGGGTTCCTCCTGGTGCATGACAATGCCCAGCCTCGTGGCGAGAGTATGCAGGCAGTTCCTGGAGGATGAAGGAATTGATACCATTGAATGGCCCCCACACTCGCCTGACCTAAATCCAATAGAACACCTCTGGGATATCATGTTTCGGTCCATCCAACGCCACCAGGTTGACACCTCAGACTGCCCATGAGCTCAGTGATGCCCTGGTCCAGATCTGGGAGGAAATACCCCAGGACACTATCCGTTGTCTCATTAGTAGCATGCCCTGATGTTGTCAGGCATGCATACAAGCACGTGCAGGCCATACAAACTACTGAGTACCATTTTGAGTTGCTGCAATGAAATTTCCGAAAAATGGACTAGCCTGCTGCATCATTTTTTCACTTTGACTTTCGTGGTGTCTTTGAATTCAGTCCTCTGTAGGTTGATCATTTTAATTTCCATCAAACAATGTGGCATCGTTTTAAAAGTGCTCCGTAAATTTTTTGAGCAGTGTATTTGCCAACATTGAATTTAGTGCATGTAGACAGGAAGTGGCTGAAAAAGCTAGAGAAGATGAACAGCATTGAGATTCCATGATATTGTAATTATGGTCAGCTTGCCTTGCTTATGTTTTCCGAATACTTTCCTTGCAGAGCTAAAAGAAAAGAAAATGTGGGTCTGGCTCTGCCACACAGCACAGTCCTGCTAGGCAGGGGAGAGGACCTGATCTTTATCTGCTGCAGGTGTTTTTTTTTTATTTGGTTCTACAGCCCCAACCTGTACTGTTGCTGACTGGCTCATTTCTTTCACTCTGCTCTATCCTCTTATCAGCATACTGCTTGCACTGTGGCACACCTGATTGGCTGTTTGTGCTGCTTCTCCATCTCCATATCTGAGCACAGCAGGACATGCTAGAGGCTGATACCAGGTCAAATTCAGGTACTTAGACTGCTGCATGCATTTTAAACACATTTAAAATGATAATGAACTCCAAAAATAATCCATACATATCCACTACTTAATGGCCCTGTAATCTTTGTTTTCTGAAATAGTTTTTTACTGTGTTTATCTGCCTGTGTGAGCTCCTGTGTTTTTCTGCCTCCTTGCAACATCTTCTATGTGCTCCCGAACCTCTCCTTTCCCCCCTCTGCTTGTTTAGAACAAGCAGTGCATGATAGTTGTGGTCATGTTCATTGCTCTATGTACACTACACATCCCATAGTCAATCTAGGGAGTGAGCATAAGCTACCTTCCGACATACATTTTTATATTATATACAGTATCTCTCAGAAGTGAGTATACCCCTCACAGTTTTGTAAATATTTTGTTACCGTATTTTCGCTCTATAAGATGCACTTTTTCTCCCCCCAAAAAAGGGGGGGAAATGTCAGTGCGTCTTATGGAGCGAATATGGAGCGGCCGGTCAGCTCTTCTCTGCAGCAGGACCTTACCTTTTCCTCGGTCCAGCACTGTACTGTCTTCCCGCTCCAGCATCTTTAGTGTGGGCACCCGGCTATGACAGCCGGGTGCCCACTGCGCATGCGCGAGAAGAGCTGTGCTTTGTGAATGACAGGTCCCAGAAGGCCTGGCGTCTTCTGGGACCTGTCATGTGTCCCAGAAGACGCCGGGCCTTTCACAAAGCGCAGCGCTTCTCATGCATGCGCAGTGAGCACCCGGCTGTCGCAGCCGGGTGCCCACACTAAAGGGAGGACAACTCCGCGGAAGTGGGAGTGGGTACCTGTCAAATTCAGGCACCTACTCCCCCTCACTCCCCAAAGGTCCACAGCCTCTGGTCATCTCCTGTATTGTGTCCGCAGTCTCTGGTCATCTCCTGTATTGTGTCCGCAGTCTCTGGTTATCTCCTGTATTGTGTCCGCAGTCTCTGGTCATCTCCTGTATTGTGTCCGCAGTCTCTGGTCATCTCCTGTACTGTGTCCGCAGTCTCTGGTCATCTCCTGTACTGTGTCCGCAGTCTCTGGTCATCTCCTATACTGTGTCTGCAGTCTCTGGTCATCTCCTGTACTATGTCCGCAGTCTCTGGTCATCCCCTGTAGTATGTCTACAGTCTCTGGTCATCTCTTGTAGTATGTCCACAGTCTCTGGTCATCTCCTGTACTATGTCCGCAGTCTCTGGTCATCTCCTGTACTGTGTCCGCAGTCCATTGGTTCGGAATATTTTTTTCTTGTCTTTCTCCTCTAAAACCTAGGCACGTCTTATGGTCAGGTGCGTCTTATGGAGCAAAAAATATGGTATATCTTTTCATGTGACAACACTGAAGAAATGATACTTTGCTACAATGTAAAGTAGTGAGTGTACAGCTTGTATAACAGTGTAAATTTGCTGTCCCCTCAAAATAACTCAACACACAGCCATTAATGTCTAAACTGCTGGCAACAAAAGTGAGTACACCCCTAAGTGAAAATGTCCAAATTGGGCCCAAAGTGTCAATATTTTGTGTGGCCACCATTATTTTCCAGCACTGCCTTAACCCTCTTGGGCATGGAGTTCACCAGAGCTTCACAGGTTGCCACTGGAGTCTTCTTCTACTCCTCCATGATGACATCATGAAGCTTGTGGATGCTAGAGACCTTGCACTCCTCCACCTTCCATTTGAGGATTCCCCATAGATGCTCAATAGGGTTTAGGTCTGGAGACATGCTTGACCACTCCATCACCTTTACCCTCAGCTTCTTTAGCAAGGCAGTGGTCGTCTTGGAGGTGTGTTTGGGGTCATTATCATTAGAGATGAGCGAATCGAACCAGGCGAACCGGAATTCGAGTCGAATTTCAGGAAATATTCGATTTGCGTCGAATCCGAAATTTTGCCTACTTCGGGTGCGCGAATCGAACATTTCCCGATCAGCCGGTAAAAGTGTCCCTGCAGTGAGCTCCGCTATTTCTGACAGTTCTCTGACAGAAGGAACACATGTTTAGCGGTTGAAACATTGTATCTATTAGTTTACATTTAGGATACAGATGTTTCAACCGCTGTACATGTGAAGAAGCTGTCAGAGAACTGTCAGAAATAGAGGAACTCTGCACATACACTCTTTGCCGGCTTGGAATTATTCTTCTTTTCATCCTACTTCTTCTTCTTCTTCATCCTCATCCTCAGAAGAAGAGGATGAGGATGAGGATGAAGAAGAAGAAGAAGTAGGATGAAAAGAAGAATAATTCCAAGCCGGCAAAAAGTGTATGTGCAGAGTTCCTCTATTTCTGACAGTTCTCTGACAGCTTCTTCACATGTACAGCGGTTGAAACATCTGTATCCTGAATGGAAACTAATAGATACAATTTGTATCTATTAGTTTCCATTTAGGATACAGATGTTTCAACCGCTGTACATGTGAAGAAGCTGTCAGAGAACTGTCAGAAATAGAGGAACTCTGCACATACACTTTTTGCCGGCTTGGAATTATTCTTCTTTTTCATCCTACTTCTTCTTCTTCTTCTTCTTCTTCATCCTCATCCTCATCCTCTTCTTCTGAGGATGAGGATGAGGATGAAGAAGTAGAAGAAGAAGAAGAAGTAGGATGAAAAGAAGAATAATTCCAAGCCGGCAAAAAGTGTATGTGCAGAGTTCCTCTATTCTGCAGATACACTTAGAGGAGCTCTGCAGATACACTTAGAGGAGCTCTGCACATACACTTTTTGCCTGTTTGGAATTAATCTTATTTTCATCCTACTTCTTCTTCTTCTTCTTCTTCTTCTTCTTCTTCTTCTTCTTCATCCTCATCCTCATCCTCAGAAGAAGAAGAAGAGGATGAAGAAGAAGAAGAAGAAGAAGTAGGATGAAAATAAGAATAATTGCAAGCCGGCAAAAAGTGTATGTGCAGAGTTCCTCTATTCTGCAGATACACTTAGAGGAGCTCTGCAGATACACTTAGAGGAGCTCTGCACATACACTTTTTGCCGGCTTGGAATTAATCTTATTTTCATCCTACTTCTTCTTCTTCATCCTCATCCTCATCCTCAGAAGAAGAAGAAGAGGATGAGGATGAAGAAGAAGAAGTAGGATGAAAATAAGAATAATTGCAAGCCGGCAAAAAGTGTATGTGCAGAGTTCCTCTATTCTGCAGATACACTTAGAGGAGCTCTGCAGATACACTTAGAGGAGCTCTGCACATACACTTTTTGCCGGCTTGGAATTAATCTTATTTTCATCCTACTTCTTCTTCTTCTTCTTCTTCTTCATCCTCATCCTCAGAAGAAGAAGAAGAGGATGAGGATGAAGAAGAAGAAGAAGAAGAAGAAGAAGAAGTAGGATGAAAATAAGAATAATTCCAAGCCGGCAAAAAGTGTATGTGCAGAGCTCCTCTAAGTGTATCTGCAGAGCTCCTCTAAATGTATCTGCAGAATAGAGGAACTCTGCACATACACTTTTTGCCGGAAACCGCTGTATGGAGGGAATGTCCCAGAACTGTCAGAAATAGACTATTTCTGACAGTTCTGGGACATTCACTCCATACAGCGGTTTCAACCGCTGTATGGAGGGAATGTCATAGAACTGTCAGAAATAGACTATTAATGACAGTTCTGGGACTGTCCTTCCATACAGCGGTTGAAACATTGTATCTATTTGTTTCCATAAATGGATCCATTTATGGAAACAAATAGATACAATGTTTCAACCGCTGTATGGAAGGACAGTCCCAGAACTGTCATTAATAGTCTATTTCTGACAGTTCTATGACATTCCCTCCATACAGCGGTTGAAACAGCTGTATGGAGTGAATGTCCCAGAACTGTCAGAAATAGACTATTTCTGACAGTTCTGGGACTGTCCTTCCATACAGCGGTTGAAACATTGTATCTATTTTTTTCCATAAATGACATTCTGCAAATACACTTAGAGGAGCGCTGCAGATACACTTTTTGCCGGCTTGGAATTATTCTTATTTTCATCCTACTTCTTCTTTTTCTTCTTATGAGGATGAGGATGAAGAAGAAGAAGTAGGATGAAAATAAGATTAATTCCAAGCCGGCAAAAAGTGTATCTGCAGCGCTCCTCTAAGTGTATTTGCAGAATGTCATTTATGGAAAAAAATAGATACAATGTTTCAACCGCTGTATGGAGTGAATGTCTCAGAACTGTCATAAATAGTCTATTTCTGACAGTTCTGGGACATTCACTCCATACAGCTGTTTCAACCGCTGTATGGAGGGAATGTCATGGAACTGTCAGAAATAGACTATTAATGACAGTTCTGGGACTGTCCTTCCATACAGCGGTTGAAACATTGTATCTATTTGTTTCCATAAATGGATCCATTTATGGAAACAAATAGATACAATGTTTCAACCGCTGTATGGAAGGACAGTCCCAGAACTGTCATTAATAGTCTATTTCTGACAGTTCTATGACATTCCCTCCATACAGCGGTTGAAACAGCTGTATGGAGTGAATGTCCCAGAACTGTCATAAATAGTCTATTTCTGACAGTTCTGGGACAATCACTCCATACAGCGGTTTCAACCGCTGTATGGAGGGAATGTCATAGAACTGTCAGAAATAGACTATTAATGACAGTTCTGGGACTGTCCTTCCATACAGCGGTTGAAACATTGTATCTATTTGTTTCCATAAATGGATCCATTTATGGAAACAAATAGATACAATGTTTCAACCGCTGTATGGAAGGACAGTCCCAGAACTGTCATTAATAGTCTATTTCTGACAGTTCTATGACATTCCCTCCATACAGCGGTTGAAACAGCTGTATGGAGTGAATGTCCCAGAACTGTCAGAAATAGACTATTTATGACAGTTCTGGGACATTCACTCCATACAGCGGTTGAAACATTGTATCTATTTTTTTCCATAAATGACATTCTGCAGATACACTTAGAGGAGCGCTGCAGATACACTTTTTGCCGGCTTGGAATTATTCTTATTTTCATCCTACTTCTTCTTTTTCTTCTTATGAGGATGAGGATGAAGAAGAAGAAGTAGGATGAAAATAAGATTAATTCCAAGCCGGCAAAAAGTGTATCTGCAGCGCTCCTCTAAGTGTATTTGCAGAATGTCATTTATGGAAAAAAATAGATACAATGTTTCAACCGCTGTATGGAGTGAATGTCCCAGAACTGTCATAAATAGTCTATTTCTGACAGTTCTGGGACATTCACTCCATACAGCTGTTTCAACCGCTGTATGGAGGGAATGTCATAGAACTGTCAGAAATAGACTATTAATGACAGTTCTGGGACTGTCCTTCCATACAGCGGTTGAAACATTGTATCTATTTGTTTCCATAAATGGATCCATTTATGGAAACAAATAGATACAATGTTTCAACCGCTGTATGGAAGGACAGTCCCAGAACTGTCATTAATAGTCTATTTCTGACAGTTCTATGACATTCCCTCCATACAGCGGTTGAAACAGCTGTATGGAGTGAATGTCCCAGAACTGTCATAAATAGTCTATTTCTGACAGTTCTGGGACAATCACTCCATACAGCGGTTTCAACCGCTGTATGGAGGGAATGTCATAGAACTGTCAGAAATAGACTATTAATGACAGTTCTGGGACTGTCCTTCCATACAGCGGTTGAAACATTGTATCTATTTGTTTCCATAAATGGATCCATTTATGGAAACAAATAGATACAATGTTTCAACCGCTGTATGGAAGGACAGTCCCAGAACTGTCATTAATAGTCTATTTCTGACAGTTCTATGACATTCCCTCCATACAGCGGTTGAAACAGCTGTATGGAGTGAATGTCCCAGAACTGTCATAAATAGTCTATTTCTGACAGTTCTGGGACATTCACTCCATACAGCGGTTGAAACATTGTATCTATTTTTTTCCATAAATGACATTCTGCAGATACACTTAGAGGAGCGCTGCAGATACACTTTTTGCCGGCTTGGAATTATTCTTATTTTCATCCTACTTCTTCTTTTTCTTCTTATGAGGATGAGGATGAAGAAGAAGAAGTAGGATGAAAATAAGATTAATTCCAAGCCGGCAAAAAGTGTATCTGCAGCGCTCCTCTAAGTGTATTTGCAGAATGTCATTTATGGAAAAAAATAGATACAATGTTTCAACCGCTGTATGGAAGGACAGTCCCAGAACTGTCATAAATAGTCTATTTCTGACAGTTCTGGGACATTCACTCCATACAGCTGTTTCAACCGCTGTATGGAGGGAATGTCATAGAACTGTCAGAAATAGACTATTAATGACAGTTCTGGGACTGTCCTTCCATACAGCGGTTGAAACATTGTATCTATTTGTTTCCATAAATGGATCCATTTATGGAAACAAATAGATACAATGTTTCAACCGCTGTATGGAAGGAATGTCCCAGAACTGTCATAAATAGTCTATTTCTGACAGTTCTATGACATTCCCTCCATACAGCGGTTGAAACCGCTGTATGGAGTGAATGTCCCAGAACTGTCAGAAATAGACAGAAACTGTCACAGAACTGTCCTTCTTCTCATCCTTCTCCTTCTTCTCATCCTTCTTCTCATCCTTCTCCTTCTTCTCATCCTTCTCCTTCTCCTTCTTCTCATCCTTCTCCTTCTTCTCATCCTTCTTCTCATCCTTCTCCTTCTTCTCATCCTTCTCCTTCTCCTTCTTCTCATCCTTCTCCTTCTCCTTCTTCTCATCCTTCTCCTTCTCCATCTTCTCATCCTTCTCCTTTTCCTTCTTCTCATCCTTCTCCTTCTGCTTCTCCTTCTCCTTCTCCTTCTTCTCATCCTTCTCCTTCTTCTCATCCTTCTCCTTCTCCTTCTTCTCATCCTTCTCCTTCTTCTCATCCTTCTCCTTCTACTTCTTCTCATCCTTCTCCTTCTTCTCATCCTTCTCCTTCTCCTCATCCTTCTCCTTCTCCTTCTTCTCATCCTTCTCCTTCTCCTTCTTCTCATCCTTCTCCTTCTTCTTCTCATCCTTCTCCTTCTTCTCATCCTTCTCCTTCTCCTTCTTCTCATCCTTCTCCTTCTCCTTCTTCTCATCCTTCTCCTTCTCCATCTTCTCATCCTTCTCCTTCTCCTTCTTCTCATCCTTCTCCTTCTCCTTCTTCTCATCCTTCTCCTTCTTCTCATCCTTCTCCTTCTTCTCATCCTTCTCCTTCTTCTCATCCTTCTCCTTCTTCTCATCCTTCTCCTTCTTCTCATCCTTCTCCTTCTTCTCATCCTTCTCCTTCTTCTCATCCTTCTCCTTCTTCTCATCCTTCTCCTTCTCCTTCTTCTCATCTTTCTCCTTCTCCTTCTTCTCATCCTTCTCCTTCTTCTCATCCTTCTCCTTCTTCTCATCCTTCTCCTTCTTCTCATCCTTCTCCTTCTCCTTCTTCTCATCCTTCTCCTTCTCCTTCTTCTCATCCTTCTCCTTCTTCTCATCCTTCTCCTTCTCCTTCTTCTCATCCTTCTCCTTCTCCTTCCTCATCTCCAAGGGCATTTAAATTAAAGGTACAGTGTTCTGCACTAATTTAAAGGCTCTCTGAAGCCTAGAAACCCTTTTTATAAGTCATCTTCGTAGCGAAGAAATTCGCATCGAATCGAATTTCACACTGGAATTCGCCGAATCAGCCGAATCGAATTTTTGAGAAATTCGCTCATCTCTAATTATCATGTTGGAATATTGCCCTGCGGCCCAGTCTCTGAACGGAGGGGATCATGCTCTGCTTCTGTATGTCACAGTATATGTTGGCATTCATAGTTCCCTCAATGAACTGTAGCTCCCCAGTGCTGGCAGCACTCATGCAGCCCCAGACCATGACACTCCCACCACCATGGTTGACTGTAGGCAAGACACACTTGTCTTTGTACTCCTCACCTGGTTGCCGCCACACACGCTTGACACCATCTGAGCCAAATAAGTTTATCTTGGTCTCATCAGACCACAGGACATGGTTCCAGTAATCCATGTCCTTAGTCGTCTTTTCTTCAGCAAACTGTTTGCAAGCTTTCTTGTGCATCATCTTTAGAAGAAGCTTCCTTCTGGGATGACAAACATGCAGACCAATTTGATGCTGTGTGCGGTGTATGGTCTGAGCACTGACAGGCTGACCCCCCACCCTTCAACCTCTGCAGCAATGCTGGCAACACTTATACATCTATTTCCCAAAGACAACCTCTGGATATGACGCTGAGCACGTGCACTCAACTTTGTTGGTCGACCATGGTGAGGCCTGTTCTGAATGGAACCTGTCCTGTTAAACTGCTGTATGGTCTTGGCCACCGTGCTGCAGCTCAGTTTCAGGGTCTTGCCAATCTTCTTATAGCCTAGGCCATCTTTATGTAGAGCAACAATTTTTTTTTCAGATCCTCAGAGAGTTCTTTGCCATGAGGTGCCATGTTGAACATCCAGTAACCAGTATGAGAGAGTGAGAGCGATAATACCAAATTTAACACACCTGCTCCCCGTTTACACCTAAGACTCTATGTTTTTGTACTCTATAATACTTTTATAATGAATAAAGAGAATTTGAAAAAAAAAAAGAAATTAGTATAATAAAATATATTTTAACATTTATTATTATATTAATATTTTATTAATAGTTACTTTTTATTATTATAAAAATTGTGTATTGTGCTAGTACCTGCACCACCAAAAGCTGCTCTGTTCCATCAAAATGTTCCCTAAAGTCCACTAGGAATGTCAGTCTTCTGGATCCTTTTGCAGCTCTTGCTGGTTTCTCCTGCTGACCTGTCACTACAGGAACCAGCAGTGATGTAAAGGTCAGCAAGAGGAACCAGTGAGAGCTGCAAAGGAATGAAGGAGATCAACGCCCCTAGAAGGGTCAGTTTCAGAGTAGACTTTGGGGGAGTATTTCTATTAAGGAGCAGTTAAGAGTATAAACTCTTTTACAGGTTATAGCAGCTTTTTTTGGGAGGGGGTGTAGAGTAACTTTAATGTGGAAAAAAAAAGGATTTGCTACATAAGAAACATTATTTGTTTATTTAAGCAGTATCGTTAAAATTGAATTTTTTTCCCCTCAAATTCATTCTTGTGGGTGTGCCTAGGCATCATGTTCTGTAGCCTCATAGCTGCATATCTGTAGTATGAGATCACTGAAAGCACTGCTTTCCTAACTGCTAATCCCAGGAGGTGTTCTCGCTGGAGAGGAAACTGTACCTGAGGACCTGCAGTGCAAGGATCTCCTTGCTTCTGCTCCATTCATTTTCTGGATCAGTGCCTAGGCAATCTTGTATATGTTTTATAATAGAACAACCTTATGTTGTGGTGCCCATGCAGCACATCATTGCATGCATAATGTCATACTGTGCACGATGGAGATTTTAACATACATTATACAGAAATGGTCCACTGTTGTTACCATCAGGAAAATGGCCCTAAGAAATGCCATGCAACCATTGTTAGGGTGCATGTGATCAGGAAGTGGCTGCAAAAGGCTGCAGGAGATCAGCACATAACAGGTGTCGTCTAAACAATGACCTTCATGGCCAAGTCACCAGATATTATTTCAATGAGAGCAGCAGATATAGGTGATGAGTACAGTACGAAAAGTGATCATATGATATTTTCAATGCCAGACGACAATTTCAATAAATAGATTGCTCCTCATGCTGCTTTGTTTTGTTTTTTTGCTTTTTAACCTCAACATAAACATTGTTGCTCTGTAGCAATAGTTGATCATTGCTGTCATCTAGTGTTTTGCTGCAGAACTACAAGGAAAAACATTTTTTGAAAACAAACGCAAAACCCAAATTTTGGTAAGCTTTTCTGCTCTGCAAAGGAAAAACTTGCTCCCATTCCTTTGGCTGCCCCACACCTCTACTTCCCCCTGATCCCCCCCCCCCCGCTCTACTTTTGGAAAATAAAAATTTTACCCACAAAAGGTCTTAATTTTCTTGACACAATGTAGCGTCCCAGGAGATGTCATGCCCTGACATACAATTGTTCACTCCATCACCAGCTCAGCAAGAGGGTCTCTGGAGGTACCACTCTCCCTGTCCATGAATCCATGGTGAATTGTCCCTGGAAATATCCGGTTCCTGGTTCACCAGTAGTGTCTCTGCCAATGTTGGGTCCTCCTATCACTGTCCTCCATCTGCAGGACAACTGTCCCTGTAAATGCGGCCCTCCTATCACTGGCTCAGCAGGTGAAGTGTCCCTAGAAGTATCTACACATGCAAAAAATAAACCTAAATGGGACTTTTACAGCACCATGTACTGTGTATGACATTGAATAGTGTACATTTTTAAAAACATAGATCATTAGGTATAATTCAAACATGCCTAAAGCCCAACTCCGGGCAAAGTGTTTAAATGCAGTGGGGCCGTGCCCTGCACTGCACGGGTTAATGGCTCGTTTTTGTCCAGGGGAATGTAAACTGGAGATATACTTATCTAATCCTCCCCACACATTACCGACCCCTGTGGCTACTGCCTACCGCAGTTTAGTGGTCTTGAGTGGTGGACTATACCTGATGTTATCATGCCGATAGACCTGCACTGGACATGAGGACATCTGGAACAGTCCACCTCTGAATTGGGGGGGGGGGGCATTTGCAGGTGGAGCTGATAATTAGGTGAGTATAAGTTTTCTCCAATCCCCTAGACAAAAATGAGCAGTTGAACGCTGCAGTGCCGACACAGTCCCACTGCATGAAAAACCTTTTTTTCTTTTTGCTCGGCTTTAAAAAAGATCTTCAATCACTTTTTGCTGTTTATTCCATCTTGAGCAAATTGCAACAATTTTTTTTTTTGGGGGGGAGGATAAATATGTATAGTGCTGTGAAAAAGTATTTGCCCCCTTCCTGATTTTTTTTTTTTGGGTGGGGGAGGCTTGTTTTAAGTACCTTTTAGTTTGGAGCCATTCCACAGGCATACGCAATTTTAAAGTATATGTTTGGTATCTATTTACTTGTCATTACATCATCTTGTACATTTTACCAAAAATTTGGCCAATATATTGTGTATGTGTGCAATAAAATTAAAGTGTATTTTTTCCCCAAAAAATTGTGTTTGAAAAACCGCAATATCAGGTGACAAAGAAAATTCCAAAAACCCACCATTTTATTCTATAGGCCTCTGCTAAAAATATATATATATAATGTTTGGGGGTTCTAAGTCATTTTGGAGCAAAAAAATTAAAATTTTTACATGTAGGAGAGATGTGTCGGAACTGGCATTTTTTTTTTTTAAATTTTTATTATTTATTTTATTTAAACTTTTTTTTACACTTTCTTTATTTGTATTTTTTGTATTAAAGTGATTCTAAAGGCTTAAATGTTTTTTTTTTTTTTTTTTTTTTTTAAATAACAAACATGTCTATACTAACCTGCTGTGTGCAGGGGTCTTGCACAGAGCAGCCCAGATCCTCCTCTTCTCGGGTGCACCGCTGGCACTCCTGGCCCATCCCTTCTGTTGGTTCCCCCACAGCAAGCAGTTTGCTATGGGGGCACCCGAGCATGCGCATTCCCCAGCCGCTGTTCCGTGTGTCCTTTCACACACAGAGCTGCGTCTCGGCTCTACCCATCTCTCTTCTCATTGACTCACTGGCTGTGATTTACAGCAGCGGGAGCCAATGGCTAAGCTAATGAGGAGAGGGAGTCCTGGGATAGCCAAGACTCCAGTGCATATCACTGGATACAGAGGGGGCTTAGGTGAGTATTAAGGGGGGTGGGGGGGGGGAGATGCTGCACAGAGAAGGTAAAAAAACCTTCTACCTTTACAACCACTTTAACGTTGTTGCTATCACAAGGGATGAACAGCATCCCTTGTGACAGCATGAGCCATGACAGGTCCTCTTTATGGAGAGATCTGGGGTCTATTAGACCCCAAATCTCTCCTCTGGCCTCCAAAGCAGCTAATCAGAAACAGATCGGTCTGATCGGCTGCTTCACTGGCTGTAAACAGAGAAGCGGAACTGGAAGTGACAAAATCTCATCGCCTCCGCTTCCCGTGGTCACAGAGAGAGAGGAACAATTTCAGTTTCTCACTCTGTTCTGTGCAGCTGTTCCTGCTGGTCAGAACGATCCTGGGCTCCACAAGGGACAGCCCCGTAGAGCAGGGGGGAACCCACTTCCACCACCTGCAGCAATAATTGAGTGGCTGCTCGAATCACTTCTGCATGAACCAGATTTGCTTAAAATTTTAACAGCAGGCTGATACCTGTAGCTGCAGACATCATCCTGTTATAACTACCGTTATACCAAGGACAGCCTACGGTTGGCAAGTGGTTAAAAAAAAAAAACATTATGGCCACTCGATGGAGATGGAGTGATGTAGGGGGACACGTGATGTATGGAACATTGATGTAGGAGGACACCTGATGGATGAGGACACTGATATAGGGGGACACTTGATGTATGGGGACACTGATGGATAGGGACATAGATGTATGGGAATACTGATGTAGGGGGACACCTGATGGATGGTAACACCTGATGTATGGGAACACTGATGTAGGGGGACACCTGGTGGATAGGGACACTGATGTAGGGGGACACCTGATGTATGGGGACAGTGCTATAGGGAGACAATGTATGGGGACACTGATGGAGGACACTGATTTACGGGGACACCTGATGTATGGGGACACTGATGTTGGGGACACCTGATGCATGGGGATACTGATGTAGAAGGACACCTGGTCGATGGGGACACTGATGTAAGGGGACATGTGATGGATAGGGACACTGCTGTAGCGAGACGCTTAATGTATGAGGACACTGATTTATGGGGACACCAGATGAATGGGGGACACCTGGTGGATGGGGACACCTGATGCATGGGGACACTGATTTATGGGGACACTGATGTAGAAGGACACCTGGTCGATGGGGACACTGATGTAGGGGGACATGTGATGGATGGGGACACTGCTGTAGCGAGACGCTTAATGTATGAGGACACTGATGGAGGACACTGATTTATGGGGACACCAGATGAATGGGGGACACTGATGTAGGGGGGACACCTGGTGGATGGGGACACCTGATGCATGGGGACACTGATTTATGGGGACACTGATGTAGAAGGACACCTGGTCGATGGGGACACTGATGTAGGGGGACATGTGATGGATGGGGACACTGCTGTAGCGAGACGCTTAATGTATGAGGACACTGATGGAGGACACTGATTTATGGGGACACCAGATGAATGGGGGACACTGATGTAGGGGGGACACCTGGTGGATGGGGACACTGATTTATGGGGACACTGATGTAGGAGGACACCTGGTGGATGGGGACACTGATATAGGGGGACACTAATGTAGGAAGACACTTGATGTAGGAGGACACCTGGTGGATGGGGACACTGATTTTTGGGGACACCTGATGAATGGGGACACTGATGTAGGGGGACACCTGGTGGATGGGCACACTGATGTAGGGGGACACCTGATGTATGGGGACACTTGAGTTGGGTGTGAAAGAACTCAAATGGCCTCAACCCTACTGATCACCATTAGGAGGCACTGGAATGTCAATGGTGAGCTAGGTCTTCTCATTCTCACAAATGGGCACAAAGAAAATCCAACAGACGCTCCACAAACTTGTGGGCAGCCTTCCAAGAAGAATGGGGTCTGTTATAGCTGCAGATGAGTTCCAATGCCATATTAATGCCCATGGATTTGGAATGAGATGTCCACTGTTAGAGTTATAGACATTTTAGTCAATTGTGAAATCCCAAACAGTAAACAGTTTGGGCAAGGCCCTTTATTGTTTACAACAAACAAGCCCTTTATTGTTTACAGTTTGGGCAATGCCCTTTATTGCTCCAACATGAGCCAAAAAACATTGTCCACAAAGCCAACTCCATAGACATGGGTTGTGAGTTGGGTGTGAAGGTACTTGAGACAGGTGTTCGCACATAACATTAGCACCTGACTTTGCAAATGGACACAAAACAATCCAACAGACACTTCAGTCTTGTGGAAAGCCCTCCAAGAAGAATGGGGGCTCTTATAGCTACAAATAGGTTCCAACGCCAAATTAATGCCTTTTTATTGGTAGTTCTCCAACATGATGCTTAACTTTGATATAGTTTTCTGTTTTTGCAGTTGGTTTTCCCCCTATTAGTGCCCTAAATAAATTAGACAAGGCTTTCTGTTCAAATTACGTTTTATGGTACTTTTATTGCTCAACACACACACATTTTGCTTTACATAGTTCTTTTAAATAAGTAACACTGCATATGTTTAAAGGACAACATAAATAACCCAACTAAACTTTTAGGTGGGGTTCCTTAGACTTTGATTGGTAACACAGCATACCTAGCATGTGCTGCTGTGCTCTGCTAAAATGTGTACACAATGCATGGTACGGTGCATGTTGAAGCAACACTACAGCGTAAATGGGCTCTATAATATTGCCTCCCCACTGCTTTCATATATTCTGCATACCAGGGCTGGATCTAGCTGGTCTTATATGAGGGTGCAGTAAAAAATGTCAGGGCGGAAGAGGATAGGAGGTCAGCAGGGGAGCATGCAAAAATAGGGATCAGTAGCAGAGTGTACTGGGGGTCAGCAGGGAAGAGGACAGGAATTATCAGAGCAAAGGGCAGAAATCAGCAGTTGTAGGGCAGTGTAAAGGGGGTCAGCAGGGCAGAGGACGGTCAGTCAGCAAAACAGAGGACAAGGGTCAGTATGGTAGTGTGATAGTTTCTTATATCCACGGCAAAATGGCGCCTAGCCGAGCGCGCATGCGCAGTTGCCTGGTCTTTCAGAAAATGGCGGCGAGTTAGTGCGCATGCTGCGACTCCCGTTTTTTTCTATTTAAACATTTGGCGTCCGTCACAGAGCTGTCAGTGTCCCCTCTGATGATGTGCCTTAGCACGAAAGGCCTCAGGAGGAACTGACAGCCTGTGACGCCTTATTGCCACCCAGACCACGAGGAGGTCTGGCGGCCACTCTACCATTCAGGGTCAGTAACTTTGTTTCCTGCACTATATTTATTTTTTGGCATTTGCCAGCACCATTACAGATCTACCCTGCACTAAGTTTGTTACCAATAAAGTTTTTTGACATACTACACTATGGGTACTGTTCCACTTTTTGCCCCTCATTGAGGGGTCAGCAGACACAGCTTCCAATTTATACTACATCCAGAGGAGGGAAGCCTTCACCTGGAGGGATTCTTTATCCGGTTGATCCATCCTGATCTTAAGGAGGTCCTGGGAGCCCAGCAGACTATCGTTTGATGACATTCCTTCCTGAGGGAGATCGATATCTGTGGAATTTAATACACACATGCGCATTTCCTATGCGCGGTCGGTGAGCACACATTTCTGCCATTTCTTCCGGATTCCTCATAGCTGTGCCCACTTTAATATTATATCGATGAATTAACGAACATTTGATAACCAATTTCACATCGAACTTTTTAGATCGAACTTTCTGCTTGTTGTTTTTAGCGCTGCACTTTATTTATTTACAGTGTGGTAGTGTATTGCAGGTGTCAGCAGTTTGTAGGCCAGTGTACAGGGGGTTAGCAGGGCAGAGGACGGGTGGTCAGCATAGCAGAGGACAGAGGTCAGTGTGGTAGTGTATTGCAGGGTTCAGCAGTTTGTAGGCCAGTGTACAGGGGGTCAGCGGGGCAGAGGACAGTTAGAAGGGGAGTGGACAGGGGTCAATATGGCAGTGTACAGGGATCAGCAGTGAACAGGACATAAATGTTTTTAAAGGCAAACTTAGCCTCTAAACAGTATAAACAATATGTAAACCCTGACAATATTAACAATACTCATAACAAGTAATCTGACTGGCTTTACAATTAAAAAGTCAAAGCAGGATGACAAAATTGTGAGCAAGACTGGGATTATGAAAGACATGGGGCACCCTGGGAAAGAACAGAGAAATACGTTATGTGGCTGGCCAGTGGGAGGGTCTTAAGGGGGGACTGAACAGAATCTGTGCCTGCTGTATACAATGCACACCTATACCACAGTACTCTTACATACTAAATACTGTGCTACAACTGACAGTCTCAAAGACACAAACCTCAGGACAAAGGAACATTTTTTTAAATTAAATGTTTCCATCTTATGTTTTTATGCACACAAAAAGGATATTTCTTTCTTTGGCGGCCATACATGGATCAAAATTCCTCGGGAGAAGGAGAGAGAGAGAAAGAGAGAGAGAGAGAAGGGTAGAGAGAAGAAGAGAAGGAATTAGAAGGGGAGAGAGAGAAGGGGAGAGAAAGGGAGAAGGAGAAAGAGAAGGCGAGAGAGAGAGAGAGAAGAAGGGTAGAGAGGAGAGAGAAAAGAGAGTGAAATAGAAGGGGAGAGAGAAGAAAAAGAGAAGGGGAGAGAAAGTGAGGAGAAAGAGAAGGCAAGAGAGAGAGAAAGAGAGGGGTAGAGAGGAGAGAGAGAGAAGGAGAGAGAGGTAGAGAGAAGGGGAGAGAGAGAGAGGGGGAAAGAAATAGGAGAGAGAGAGAATGAAAGAGAGATAAATAGGAGGGAGAGAGAAAGGGAGAAGAATCCCATATATAAAGACAGAGTGATCTACTTAGATAGATCTGATATACAGAGTGCTCAAGAGAGGTGGGTGCTATGCGGCCATGCCTGTGTGTCCTCTCCAGGGTCACCCCCCTGCTGACGATGTCATCCTAATAGCAGAGCAGGGGGTGGGAGGCTCTGCACAGAGAGCGGGAGTCTTTTCATATGCACAAGCTTATTAATAGGCTTTAGATCTGCAGCTTCTCCCTCCCCTGCTTTGCTGATAGGGGCGGGAGGATACACAGACTGAACCCTGCCTCTGCCCTGTGGAAGGTAGGACTGTGCGGGGGAGACACACAGAGTAAAAGGGCGGCACTGTGATTAGAGAGAAAGGAGGCAGGGGCATGACTGCAAGGGGCACTGTGATATAATAATCATTTCAGTGCCCTTTTACATTACAGTGCGAAGGACCTAAGGATCTACTCCGTGAATATCCTGTCACCAACCTCCCACGTGAATGCCCGCTACCCCCCTCCTGAAAAATTGGCTGCTTAGTCTAAAATGCCCAGGCCTAATTTTTGTCCCAGTTTGGGCCTGATGAGGAGCATTTGCCCACCAACCATAAAAGTTAAAGGCCATTTTTGCACTGGCCCCTTCTCATTAATTGGTATTAGAAGGGGTTCCCCATGACCAGAAAATTATTATAAGGGTTCCTCAGGGGGCAAAAAGGTTAAGAAGGTTTGCTCTATATAGTGTGTAGCCCTATAAATTCTGGATCATGCTAGTGAGCTAAAATAGGCCCAAAAGTTGGATAAAAAAATAGCATGATGTAGCCTGTATCAAACCCAAAAATATTTGCCATCTGAGGAGCAGCATGCAGAAACATTACAGGGTTGATTTGTAAAGAATTGCATAGCCATTGGCCTAGTATGTGAATGGAGCAAAAAGCAAATGTAAACAGGCTCTGTTGTGTGCTGATGGACTGTCAATCATTGGTTTAATAAAATCCCACATTTGGCCACAAAATGGAGCTATTATTGGAAATACCTATGATAGCTCCATCTAGTGGCCAAATGCAGTATTTTCTGTCTTAAATCAGCGATTTGACATTTGAACAGCAGAAGCTATAGCCTGGTTACATTTTTTTTTTTTGCCCCATATGCACAGAACAAATGTACATGTACTTTCACTTGGCTATGCAGATCTGGGAGGAAATACCCCAGGACACCATCCATCGTCTCATTAGAAGCATGCCCTGACATTGTCAGACATGCATACAAGCACATGGGGACCATTGAAACTACTGAGTACTATGTTGAGTTGCTGCAATTAAATTTCAGCAAAATGGACTAGCCTGCTGCATCATTTTTTCACTTTGATTTTCAGGGTGTCTTTGAATTCAGTCCTCTGTAGGTTAATAATTTTCATTTCCATCAAACGATGAGGCATGCTTACATTCCTAACACATTACCCAGTCCATATCAGTATAGATATCCAGCATGATATTTTCCCCCATTGAGATCTGATGTGTTTTTAAAGTGTTCCTTTAATTTTTTTGAGCAGTGTAAACAGAGTTTTAAATAGAAATGAAAATGTTTGTGCATAGATTTAAAAAGCATTATAAAAACTCTTTTTATATTTTTATTAGTGATTGCATGACCCTGGTCTCAGCTGCATAGGGGCTTGGAGAGTTGGAGTGGAAAAACAACAGCAAACTAATATTCCTAGTGGATGGCAATGCAGGGGGCATGTCAGCAGAAGTCTGACCACTGGAGGAGAGGTAAGCTACTATGCCTGTTGTGGTCCGTTCACCTGGCATTTCACACAAAGGAAGCAATCCAAAAAGAAAAGGATATTGTTTTAACACAAGTACATAGTACATAGTAAAACAGACACATATCAGGAACGTGAAATATCGGAGTGACAAATTCTTTAACTACCTCCCACCTGGCCTATAATGGCGGCTGTGCAGGAGCATTCCAATCCTGAGTGGACATCATATGACGTGCATCCAGTCTCACGTGCAGTGGCATAATCTGACCAGATCTGGACACAGTGGATGACAGTTCATTGTACCGGACTGGTCCCAGTACCATGTGATCACTGTGACCAGTCACAACTATCGCAGTTGTACATAATGACACATACAGTAAATGGATACCATTCATAAAAACGATTGCTTTTAACAGTAATCGTCACTGTTTTAAGCAATCATATTGGTTGATTTACTAAAACTGGAGAGTGCAAAATCTGGTGCAGCTGTGTATTGTAGCCAATCAGCTTCCATGTTCAGCTTATTCAGTTAGGCTTTGACAGAAGAACCTGGAAGCTGATTGGTTTCTATGCAGAGCCATACTAGATTTTGCACTCTCCAGTTTTAGTAAGGCAACCCCGTAGTGTAAAAATAAAATCCCGATCACCCCCCCCCACCCCCCAGAGTATTACAGCGTCACTGTGGTAACACTACACTGCTGTGGTCAAAGCATGTAAAAATAAATTGTAAAAAAAAAAATAAAAAAAGTAATTAAATAATAAAATTATTAATTTATTTTTTAGATACTGTCAACAGTCAGTATCTGCCACATCAGTCACATGGTGATGCTGCACTCTTCTGGAGACAGTATGTAAAAAGAAATGTGAGAAAAAATTATTATTTTTTTCATTTTCCAAAAAATTGTGACAAAAAAATGACAAACTACAAAAAAACTCACCATGCCTCTTACTAAATACCTCAGTACTTTCCAAAATAAGGGTCATTTGTAGGGATTTCTACTGTCCTGGCATTTTAGGGCCTCAAAAAACGAGATCAGTCAATACATCAGGATTGATCAATTTTCAGATACCGTATATATACCGTGGTTTGTAGACTCTATATTCACACAGACTATGTAATGTATACTAATTTGGGTTATTTTTACCAAATTAATCCAGTGAAATACATTTTGGCCTAAATTTATGAAGAAAGATTATTTGTTTCTGTTTTTTGTCAAACTGTTTGTATTTTTTCATTTATATAGAACAAAAAACCCAATGGCGATTAAATATTACCATATGAAAGTTCGGTCTGTGAGTATTGACATTCAAAATGTGTCAGCGCTGTAATCTTAAAGTGGTAGTTAAGTCTGTTTTTACACCTGTACCTACAGGTAAGCCTATAGAAAAGTGTTACTAAACCCACCACAGTAAAATCAGTCTGTATATGCAGTAAATCATGATTTTTATACTCACTGTGGAACCTAAGGGGTTAATCCTTCACATTGTGTAAAAAAGCTGTTAGATCCTGTCTTCTCTGATTCTCCCCTTTTTCTACTGTCCCCAATCCATCTGCTGATAGAACAGAGCCTTGGGGGCAAGCAGCACATGCTCAGTTTGGTGTGTATTGCTAAAGAGTTTTTCATTTTTTGTTTTTGTTTTTTATTCGTGGGAGGATGCATGTGATCAGCACAGGGCCAGTCAGCACTGTGCAGACAGAGGGTCAGGGGTACTGGAGTCTCATAGGACAGTCAGAGCTGAATGAAAACTCCTCCTACAAGCTTTAACCAGTGCTCAGCTGGACAATGATAGAAGTCGCAAGACTGCTATATACAGCTGATGAGAAAAGGTATTTAGCTGTTTATATTTACTAAAATAATTGCTCTTCCATGTTCTGTGTACTGTGGGAGACCAGATATAGTGAATGCAGGGTCCTGGGTTTAGTAACATTTAAGGCTTACCTGTAGGTACTGTGAAAGCCTCCCAAACTTGCACAGTTTAGGAGATATTCACCTGTGTAGAGCACCAGCACATGTGCTCTGAAGGAACAGCATTGCCTGTGTGCTGTAAAAAGTGACTCCTGCACACATGAACGGAAGTGAAGTCATCGCAGCTCAGCCATTCAAGCTGTCAGAGCCTGCGAACCTGGAAGAGGCACCGAGAGAAGACGGAGGAGGGACCAAGAGAAGATGGAAGCCGTGTCAGTGGTGGCCTTGTTTTAAGGTAAGTTTCACATAATGTGCTACTATGCAATGCATATTAGTACATTATGACATTGCTTGCAGGGGAATACTTTTATTTTTGGAGAGTTTACTACCACTTTAAAATTGGCCTGGCCAGGAAGGGGGTCTGGTATTGAAGTAGTTAAATAAGGCCAGTTATTGGCAACAGCTCCACTTTTGTGTTTACATAAATCATCCCCATCTCCCACTGGTGATGTATTACTCCAAATTGGCACAATTAATATTAACTTATTAAGCACTTCAGCTCTCGCACCTGATGCACCTTCTAGACCAGAGCAATTTGAAGATTTCAGCTAGAGGCCTATTGGTTATGTGGTAGTAACCTTGTCAGATATTAATTTTCAGTACAAAGTTTTATCTTGGCAATTTGGTCTTGAAAAAATACTTTATTTTCTATGCAATTTATAGGCAAAGATGTAACAAAAGGAAAAGAAAAACAGCTTTGTTCTAGTTTGGGCTGTGTTAGTTTTAAAACAAGTGTTTTTCTGTATGTAGTTGAAAAATAAGACACAAGTACATCTAGTTCAACCAATAGAAGAAACCAAACAGATAGAAAATCTTCATGTACACAATACTATACTCACAGTTGATCAAGAGCAAGGCAAAAAAAACGCAAAAAACATGATTCAATTTGCTCCAATTGGGGAAAGGTTTCCCTTCTAATCCCACAGGAGGCAATCAGCTATTCCCTGCATCAGTCATCTCTGGTGTTAATACTTATTACTGTTAATATCCAGTTATTTTTTTGCATTTAGGAATGCATCTAGCTCTTTTTTACAATCTACTGAGCTGAGCAGGACTAGTTCTTGAGGGAGCTTATTCCACATTTTCACAGCTCTTACTGTGAAGGAGTCTTTCCATATGCATAGGTTAAATCTGTTTTCTTCTAGACATAAAAAGTGCCCCTTTGTCCTCTATGATGACCTGAAAGTGAATAACTCTACACCAAGTTTAGAATATGGACCACTTTTGTATTTTTACATGGTGATTATATCCTCCTCTCAAAAAATAAATTCAGTTCAGCTAATCTTTCCTCCATGCCTCCTATCAGTTTGATTGCCCTTATCAAACATTTTATTTTATGATGTCATTAAAATGTTGTTTCTATTAAAAGCACAGCAAACTTATTTGCCAATTAAAATTTTTTTTTCAGCTGCACACATATATGTGGCTATTCGGCACGTGGGCCTTAACAGTGAGCGGCTGCATATATGCGGCCCTGTTAAACCTACTTACTACACTGAGAGTGTGCTCCCTGCAAGTTAGCTGGAGGTGACTGGTAAGCTCTTGATGCATACTGGCAATTGGGAGCTTTCCCAACCACAGCGGTCACATTACCTAAAGGCTCGCCTCCACCTTCTGGCTTGTAGAAGCCTTAATGGGCCAGGAGGCGGTCGGTGCCAAAGGGTTAAAAATGCATTTAAAAAACAATTAAGAAATGTATGAAAATAACTTTAACCTCACATGGTAAAGAAGTTGATGTGTGTGAAGGGCTGTTTAGGGCTGATTAGGTTAACTATGGTGTTAGTTTATTATTAAAGAATATGTAAACCCAACATTTCATATTGCTGATACTGTATGTGTCTGCTGTACCATGTACTTGTGTTAACAGGTATCCTGTTCTATTTGTATTGCTTCCTTTGTGTGAAATACCAGATGCTCCTGCCAGTCCCTCGCCTCTCCTATTTCATACTGACCATGCTAGGCAGGAGAGCACATCCCGGTAGTAAAAAGGAAAAGATAAAACAGGTGCTTAGCCCTAGTTCCAATAGTCCATAAAGGCTGTAATAGTGCTTTGTAATGCACATGAAATAGACAAAATTGCACTGTAAGCCCTGATATTAATCTAAATCTAGTAAGGTGCAAAGATCCAATGCTGCCGGATGACTAGAGGGGGAAGCTCTGGAACCACGTACACAAACAAAAAGATGGAGAAATCCAGTACAAGTTAATCATAGTGAGGTAAGTATATGTGACTATATATTATTAAAAATATGTAAATAGAGCATGTAGTATGATATACTGGCAGCCAATGTGACCACGTGTCAGGGGGTGTAGGAGTGCTGGGGAAGTCCAGTTTGACTGAATGAGACACACAACAGCAGCTCTGGAATGGCTCCACTGACTCCATGCCCAAGGAGGAAAATCTACCGCTGTCAGTGCCTACACACCTCCTGGATGAAGTCACACGCCGGAGGTGCTGAGATGTCAGTACGAAGAGATGCATGTTTCTGGAACTGGAACTGCCCTTTCATCAGTCTCCAAATTGTGGCACCAGCGTGTGATGTCATCCAGGAGGTGTATAGGCACTGACAGTGGCACCTTTTCCTCCTTGGGCATGGAGTCAGCTGAGCTATCTCCCCCCCCCCTTCACACACACACACTATAAACCCCTTATGCAGCTAATAATAGAGATCATATGATCACTTATTAAAAAAATTTAAAAAAGTAATTTATAATGTTTTTATATGTATATACAAATGTTTTGCCTTTCATTTCTATGAAATGAATGGGTTGTTTTACAAGGTGAGGGTTTACATATACTTTAACTTACAAAGTTCCTTTAACTCCCTTATGCTGGCAGGAGTGGGTGCTTTAAATGGGCTGTGGTGCCAAGAGTAGGAGCGGCTCATGATCGTGTGGCAGGATGCTAAAGTCATCAGGAGCCCTTACCTACTGGCTCCTGATCATCAGTACTTGTGAGCTGTCCGTGACAGCTCGGTCACAGTTCTGGGGGCATCAATGAAGTGAGCCCCAGAACAAGGCAGCAACACTCATAGGCGACAGCTAAATGTTAAGGCCCACCTGCATTGCCTTTGCATATACATGTATAGTTGTCATAAAGGGGTTTACTGACCTCATATGTAGTTTAGAGGTCACCATTTGATCTGCTATGGATGAACCAGAGAAGTTACAAGTAAGCACTAATAGCGTTGTTTCATTGAAACCCTTTTGACACTAGTTTCAATTTACACAAGAACATAATTGCTAGGTTCATACTATAGCATGTTGGGAACTTGTTCACAATTGTGCGTGTTCCTGACACGCAAGAGAAACGTGTTGCTCCTTAGCAGGCATGCAGGGGTGCCATTAATTCCTAAGGGTGCCCCCACACATCGACAAAACACCCATGTTTTCACACACACAGAACCACATGGTGTAGCGATTTAACAAAAAAAAAATTTTTTCTGCGGGTAGGGCAGCCGTTTGAAGTGAATGGGATGCCCTGCCTGCAGAACATGGGTTACACAGATTTGAGCAGATCTAAAGATCTGCTCGTGTAAATGAAAATTGCTGGTAAAAGAGGGAGAGTTATGGAGGAGGAGGGGCTGGGTGTACAGCACTGAGCAAACCCTTTGGCGCTATATAAACACTGTATAATAATAATATTATACCCACCCAAAGTATTTATGGTTGAACTGGGTGGACGTTTGTCTTTTTTCAGCCAGATTAACTATAACTATTTAGATGGAGTTTTTGGGGGGGATTGTGTAGCCCAAAGTCTATAACTGGGTACACAAATCCAAATAACAGCTTGGCTTATAAACATGACCTTGCCTTTTGTTAAAATGAATCATGTAACTGTCACCTGTGCATTGCACACTCTAAATGACAGACTTCAGAAAGTCAAGCAAACTTGAAAAGCCTGTAATAACACCCGCCAAAAGGCTGTTGTTTCAGGGATGTCATGACCTTCAGCCAAATTTGTATTTTCTGGCTTTTATTCTGGAAGGTTTAGTCTCCTGTTGTGTATTGCTGTTTGTGTCTCCATTAGTAAAGTTTCCTCTTATTTTCTGTTCCAGAGACATATTTACAGAACAGGGCTTCAGTAACAACCAACATATTTCTCTGTACAGTTTCAAGGGTAACCCCAACACTCTATGTTTGAGATAAATGGCCAGATGCTCACCCACAAAGAAATCCATAGCAATCCAAAACTGGTATAGAGGCCCTCACGGGTCCTGCAGAGGCAGTAGATAAAAAAAAAAAAAGAAAAAAAGTTTTGGTGCACTTTCAGAAAGGGCATACACGTGCAGGATGAAGTAGAAGTCTATGGCAAAGTGCAGGAAAGCTGCTAGTACACTGCACTGCACTCGTGGTGCAGGTAAACCGCAGTGCAACAGTGTGAAAGCAGCTCTGTACTATTATGCCCATTGTATTGCTTCACACTGACCTTAAGATTTCTTCTTTCCTCCTGATGGCACCACTCTGGAGACCGCTAGCCGGGATAAGAGGTAAAGTGCAGTTGGGATCACTCCTCATGGGACAGGAGCCAACACTACAGAGGAGGCATCGGCTTATGCAGTTCTTGCTCCCTACTACAGCTCCAACTTTACAAGTAGTCCCTCTGCATTGCACTCTGTTTGATGCTCTGCGATGGTGGGACCGCAAGCCCAGACCGTAATCTACCACTCACCTTACCGAGATCTACAGGTTGCTGACCCCTGCTCTACGGCCTATTTCAGATATTTGCAATTCTGACACACGGCAGTGGCTCAATTTGGCTTGACTACATTGTTTTTGCAACCCTCCACTCAGGAAAAGTTGTTACATGACCAGCACATTCTAAACTTATTTCCACATATTATTCCTCTTCACTCTAAAATGGACTATCTGCAAAGTACTAAAACTCGCTGGAGAGCAGATATTCCGGATCTCAAAGAGGAAGTGTGGCAGGAAATCCTTCCCTTATGGTCATCTCGCCTAGGGATAAGGTTATACAGACCTAGTCTTTTTTTTTTTTAATCGATCATATTACACTCTATGCCTTCTTTTCCACCTTGGTAAGCTGCCCTCCGCTGCAGATGGTACATTCTTCAATATGGTTTGGGAATGTGCACCAATTAGGGCTTTTTGATCAGACGTTACAGCCTTTATTAGCTCGATTATGCAGCAGGCTAATATTTGTAACCCCCTACAATATCTCCTAGGCTACATAGACTATGATAGCATTCTTCTGAGCATGAAACTTTTATTGTGCTTAGTTCTTTTCTACACGAAGAAATCTATAACAATGCAATGGAAATCACAGGTCCCTTCCACTGTTACTTCTTGGATTGCCTTAGTCAATCAGGTCATCCCACAGTATAAATAGACCTACAAAGCCAGGGGTTGTCCTAAGAAATTCCACAAAGTCTGATCCTCCTGGTTAAAATCTGCACAAACTGCTTCATCTGACGACTAAGTTGTACTGTATATCCAGAACACAAAACTTGCTCTGCCTTGATTACTTCAAAAGCATAAACTGTTGGGTTTTTTTTTTCTCTCTGTAAACCATTTTCTTTTTTTTTTACATAACAGTGGTGATTACAGAAGACAATACAACTTCTGTAAAGGGAACAAAAGCAGTATCAACTAGACATCAATGTCACAACAAATCAGTATAACACAAGCCGAATTTCAAGACAGAAAAACAAAACAAAAATTATTAATGCAATTCCCTAGGAACGGAAGTTTGGTTATACAGGCCTGAACAAATACATCTCTTAAAAAAAAAAAAAAAAAAGATTGGGAAAGATGTCATGAGGGCTATGAAACATAAGGAGGAGCATGGGCTCCATTACGTGAAATATAGAGCTAAGGAGTGGGGCTCCGAGAGGGGTTAGGCAATCGTAATTTACCCAGCGTATTGGTAAGTTGGGCTTTGAGATACCAAACCGAATATCGAAAAGGTTCTATATGGGTGGACAGTTCCGCAGGAGTAAAGGAGTGTTCCATAAAGCACCGCCATCTAGAGATGAAGCAATGTGTGAATTTAAAATTCTGGGTAATAGTGTCTAGCTTCTCTAGATTAAATAGGGCAGTTAGTGCCTATATTACCACTATAAGCTGTGAAGGGTTTGGCTGTATCCATGTTTGCATGAATGCTCTGTGAGCCACTAACAAACAAATATGAATTCACGGAGGAAGGGCATTTGGACTTGCTGACATCGCGAGATCTTGATAACTGAAGAGACAGAGCATAGGGTGTTTGGTTAGAGTGATGTTATACAGATGATTGATGTAATGAAGAACTCGGTCCCAGAAAGTGGAAACTCGGGTACATTCCCAAAGACAATATAATGAATAGAAACAGCGCCACGGATAAATGTATGTAAAAGAATAAGCTGCAAAACCTAACCTATAAGAAATACAGTCAGTATTAACTGTTGTAATTCCTACACCCTTTCACCTGATTTGGATGTAAATACCCTCAAATTAAAGCTGACAGTCTGCAGTTAAAGCACATCTTGTTTGTTTAATTTCAAATCCATTGTGGTGATGTATAGAGCCAAAAATGTTAGAATTGTGTCGATGTCCCAGTATTTATGGACCTGACAGCCTTAGAGGCTATTGGGTTGTAGTTCTCAATGAGCTCACAGAGCCATGATACAGTAGTTCATTGATTCTTCCTGAGTGTATCAGCTTGCTGGTATGGGCAATCCGCTTCTAACTTCAACTTGTTTTATCAAGCTTTGACAATAAAACCCAGACACTGATTGGTTTCTATGCAGAGCTACACCAGGTTTATTTGCCCTCTAGTTTTCCTAAATCAACTCCTATCCGTTTATGATAAACCTAGATTTGCATTTGGTAGTCATATCTAGTTCAACAGGTTTTATATGTGTTATACTTCCCATATCTGTAACAGTATCTTTGATAATATTGGTCTATCTGAATTTGCGTTTATTATCATCACAGAGTATGGACATATTTTCAATATAGGAGCCCTGGGAAAACCTGAAGAAAATGTGGTAGACAGTTTAAAACTACTGATTTGTAATGTGAGGAGCAATATTTATATCCCTGCAAAGTCCTGGCTTGAGCTGGGCTTCAATGCCCTACACAAGCAAGGCCAGTGAGAAAGGTTCCACGTCAAGTTTTTTCTTTGCCTGAAAGCTCCTCTCAAAAATGCTTTTGTGATGATTGGGGCAGCACAGTGGCTAAATGGTTAGCACTTCCGCCTGGCAGTACTAGGGTCGTTGGTTCAAATCCCAGCCACGGAACCTCCTGCCTGGAGTTTGCATGTTCTCCCTGAGCCTGCGTGGGTTTCCTCCAGGTACTCCGGTTTCCTCCCACACTCCAAAGACATGCTGGTAGGTTAATTGGATCCTGTCTAAATTGTCCCTAGTATGAATGTGAGTTAGGGACCTTAGATTGTACACCCCTTGAGGTTTAGGGACTGATGTGAATGTACTATATATTTGTAAAGCGCTGTGTAAATTGACAGTGCTATATAAATACCTGAAATAAATAAATAAATTTTTTTCTGCCTGAAAACACTTCTCTGCAAATATACCTGTAAATGCCTAAATGTGCATGGATAAGTACTTCTCCGCCTGGCTACCCTTCTTTCTCTCCTCAGAGCTACCCACCATCATCCTTGGAGACTAAAACATCCCTGTCAACATCAATAACCCGGCTACATCCCAACTCCTCCACTTAACCTCTTCTTTTGCACTCGCACAGTGCATATAGTCCACCACCCACTCCGACGGGAACATCCTGGACCTTGTCTTCTCTCATGTCTGCACTCCCCACAACCTCACAAACACCCCCTTCACTCTCTCTGACCACAACCTTATTACCTCCTCCGTTTCCTCGTCCTCAAACACCTACCCCTCCAAATGTCAAACTATCACCAGCCAAAACCTCCGCAACCTGAACCCTGCCCCCTTCCACTCTGCTGCTGATCAACTTTACGACAGTATCCTTCCCCTGTCCTGACCTGGCCACTGCTGCTTATAACAACTCGCTGTCAACCGCTCTGGACTCGCTAGCGCCTCTAACCACATGAAGCATTAGACCCCGACCGCTTCAGCCCTGGCAGACTGATCACACCAAAACTCTCAAATGATGCAGTCGTGCACTGGAGCGACTATGGCGCAAAACCAGATCCCAACTAGCGTTCACCCAATATAAATCTGCCTTTCACACCTACACTTCCTCCCTCCACGCTGCCAAGCAAGCCTACTTTCTGACCCTCATCAATACCCTCTCCTCCAGTCCTCGCCAGCTCGTCTCTACTTTCAACTCTCTACTCTCTCCACCCAGTACCTCACTCACCGCCCACGCGATTGCCAATCACTTCAAAAACAAGATCGATGCAATTCGTAGGGACATCACCACTGTCCAGACCTCCACCCCACCTAACATCCTTCACACTGAAGCCCCCTCAACACTCCACTCCTTCGACCTTGCTACCACTGAGGCAGTCACTAAGGTCTTTTCTGAAGCCCGCCTCACCACCTGCCCCCTCACAACTCCTACGATCTCCCTCCTCCTCCATCCTACGCTCCCTCACCCACATCTTTAATCTCTCCCTCTCTACTGGCGCATTCCCCTCCCCTCTGAAGCATGCACACATCACTCCCATACTTAAAAAGCCCTCCCTGGACCACACCAACCTGAACAACCTTAGACCCATCTCACTGCTGCCATTTACATCCAAACTCCTTGAGCACTTAGTCTATAATCGCCTAACCTCAACAACCTCCTGGATCCCCTACAGTCTGGCTTCCGTCCCCTACACTCCACCGAAACTGCCTTACTCAAACGCACCAATGACCTGCTAACCGCCAAAGCTAATGGCCACTACTTAGTGCTCCTACTCCTCGACCTCTCCGCGGCTTTCGACACAGTCGACCACCCCCTCCTCCTCAAAAAACTACACTCTCTTGGCCTCAGAGACTCCGCTCTCTCCTGGCTCTCTTCCTATCTATCACAACGCTCCTTCAGTGTTACCTATAACGCTACCACCTCCCCCTCACTCCCCTCTCTGTTGGGGTTCCTCAAGGCTCTGTCCTCGGGCCCCTTCTCTTCTCCATGTACACCTCCTCTCTTGGCCAGCTGATACACTCTCACGGCTTCAACTACCATCTCTATGCCGGCGACACGCAAATCTATCTCTCTACCCCTCCAGTCTCTGCCCGAATCACTAGCCTACTAAACGACATATCGGACTGGATGTCACTTCACTTCCTCAAACTGAACCTTTCCAAAACCGAGCTCCTAGTTTTCCCCCCAGCCCGTGCCCCCCCCCCCGACTTCTCCATCACGACCAACAATGCCACCATCAATCCCACTGTCAGGGACCCCAGGCTTTACCGCGGCGCACGGGTCTGCGCATGCGCGGTATGCCGGGGCGCACTAGCATGCGGGCATTAGGACCTGGGTGCCCGCGATGGCAAAGGTGGACGCGCGCCTGGCACCAATGAGGGCGCAGGGCGCCCTATTTAAACAGGCTATGTCTATGCTCAAGTTGCCGTATGGTCTTTACCTGTATCCTGTGTTTCCTGAGAGATTGCCTTGTTGCCGACCCTGCCTGACCCTGATTGTCTCCTGCTCTGCTCCCTGGCTTGTCTGACCATTCTCCTGCTTAATCCTGCACGTTTGATCTCCCATTACCGAACCCGGCCTGTAACCTGTTTATTCTTCTACCTGCCGCTTGTACTGTCCTGCCTCCACCATTACCGACCTGGCCTGTCTGACTTCGCTCACTCTGCCTCCTCACATCAGGCGCTCACCTGCTATATACCACCGGCAAGTGCTTCTACCGCAGCTGGTTGCATCCAGGGTCCGCGACCTGGTTTCGGCCTGCTCCAAGTCCATCCCCACCATCAGGGGCCCCGGTGAACAAGCAGGTCGGGGCTTAGATTCCGCGCCTTGGGGAATCTCGGTCTGTGGAGCGCTAGAGGCTACTGCTGGCTGGTCCATAACACCCACCCCGCAAGCCAGAGTACTTGGTGTCATCCTAGACTCCAATCTGTCCTTCCAGTCCCAGGTCCAATCGCTGACAAACTCATGTAGACTCCACCTCCGCAACATCTCCATAATACGTCCGTTCCTAACCCCAGAAACTACTAAGCAACTCATTCACTCCCTTATCATATCACGACTTGACTACTGCAACTCCCTCCTCACTGGCCTACCTCACCACAGGCTATCCCCGCTTCAGTCGATCCTGAATACTGCGGCCAGACTCATCCACCTTACCAACCGCTCCGTTTCTGCCACCCCCCTCTGCCAATCCCTCCACTGGCTTCCGATTGCCCAGCGGATCAAATTCAAAATGCTAACACTGATGTACAAAGCTGTCCATAACACTGCGCCAAACTACATCACCGACCTGATATCCAAATACCACCCAAAACGTACTCTCCGCTCCTCACAAGACCTCCTTGTCACGATCGCGGCGTCAGACCCCAGACCTTCTCATCAAACTCGTGACCGAAGGGTTAATCGATCTACAACCACAATGTGACTTGTGTAACAATGCCACACCCAGCTGCACCCTGCACAATGATTTTCCAGCTAATGGATACCGATCGATGTGCCAGCAGCCTGAATCGATTGTTACTGGGTCAGGTTAATTACGCAATTAACCTTTTCACACTGCCACCACCTCCTTTTTGATCAGAGAAAGAGGAAACTCGGCGTTCAGCTATAACACTATAATGGTTGATATAATCGACTGCATAACCTGGTCATAATACAGGCCTGTTATACAGAGGGTTAAAACAAACAGTAGCGTCTCTTTAAAAGCAGGGATTCGTAAATTGCAATTAAGAACTATAGAAACAGTTCAACACTTTCAGAAAGAGAGATTTATTACTAAAAGGGTCAAACAGGTGCAATAAAAATATTTACAGAAAAGATGTAACTTTATATATATATATATATATACATATATACATAGAAAACAGCACATCACAGCAAAGAGATAACAGGGAGAAGTTAAAGGGTTAAGTTACTTGCCATTAAGCCTTGGATGTAAGCAGATCATGTTTCAGAGCGAAAGGCACAGGTCTCCCCAGGTGGTATATTGATGTTAAAATTGGGAGATGTCTTCAACTTCTCTTAGGCTTGACAGCCTGCTTTAAAGTTTCACAGCAGGGGGTGGTTCTGAAGTAAAAGACCAATCCCCTGTTTAGGGAGGGATCGTCAGGCGGAACCCTAAACTGAAGCCCACATCTTTCATATTCTGGTCCATAACTTTCCATCTGCACAAGCGACAGTCCACCCACAGGTATATTATCATGCAGACAAGTCTGAGGATTATTTAGATATGAATTATGAAATTATATATTGCACGGTTCACGAGTTCTATGTTTCGGCTTCCCTGATGGTCCGAGATAAGCGAGTGACCCATCAAACTGTTTGCCTGCTCATTGGCCATCTGACGAGGTGTCCGGTTTTTATGTCTCTCATATTCCAAGATATGAGACATAGGGAAAAAATTGATATGAGAAGTGTTCATCTAATTCTATCACTTACGCTGAGCTAGGTTTATTAGCTCAGAGTCCCTTTCAACTCCTGGGAAGGCTCTGCTATCCCTTCACGAGGTGTGAAATTACACAGGTACTTTGGCCAGTGAGACTCCAGCTCTTTTGGGAAAGCTGGTGCTATCTCTTCCTAGGTGCAAAAGGATACAGCTTTCAGAGACAGCTCAGCACCTAGCTAGAGATGCCTTGACCTGCCAGTGACCCATAAACAGTACACACACACACATCTGTCACTGTGCCCCTCAGGAAGGGAGGGGGAAGGAGAATGAGGGAATAACATGGCTACTCTTAACAAAATGGCAGACTCCGTCATTCTCTGGGACGCACGTTTGCGACACTACTACTCTCTAGTTCCCTGGTCACCTCCTCCCATGCCCGCCTCCAGGACTTCTCCCATCCTCTGGAACTCCCTACCCCAATCCATCAGACTATCACCTACTCTCCTCTCCTTTAGGCGCACCCTGAAAACCCACCTCTTCAGGGAAGCCTACCCTGCCCTCTGCTAATTGCAGATCTCCTCCACTCTTCCTACGACTCCATCCTCCATCTATTCCTCCCGTACCACTATCCCCTCCCTCCTAGATTGTAAGCTCCAAGGAGCAGGTCCCTTGAACCCCTCGTGTATCGCATTGTATTGTTATTGCACTGTCTCATATATTGTCTCCTATTATAATGTACAGCGCTGAGCAAACTGTCGGCGCTATATAAATACTGTATAATAATAATAGATTAACAAGCTGAAGAAAAAAAAACATCAAAAGCATGTATAAGCAGCACTTTTTGCCCAGTGTGCATGAAGCCTAAGACAGCTGCTAGGAAACTGCTCTTTTTGGTTGTTGGAAGTTCAGTGTTGAGAGAAAAATATATTCTTTAACTACTTACAAAAATAACATATCTAAAATTTAATTTTCAGCATTATGAGTGGCCAAACAGTTGGTGCATCAGGGAGCAAAACTTGCTTTGAGTCTCTATGGATTGTGGATCCGATGCACATTTGCATGGTGGTGTCCAGTTTATATGGACTTTACTCCAGTGTTCGAAAAGAAGAAAGTGGTCACAAATGTGCGTTTTGTACTCTAGATATCAGGGATGCTTTTTTTTTTAAATCACATTCAGTGAAAATATGTGTTTATACAGTATGTCTCAGATTCACCATGGCTATAAGGATTAAAGCAGTCTTGTGCCAGTCAGGAGTCATATTTTAACATGCTTGTGGCTGCTGTTTTACCTTATAATAATGCAATATAAGTGTTTATGTGTAGTGTGCGGTATAGACATTCTCCCCATCTTTGTGGTTCTATTTACTTTATATAGTAAAGACATTATGCACAGTTTTACAAATACAGAAAATCATTTGATCTCCCTGTTCTACTGGCCAGGATTTTGCTTTTTTTTTTTCTCTATTCTAAATGTTTTACCAAAAGACAAACTGTAGGTGTGGTCACAACATACCAATAAATGTCTCATGTATACAACATACATTACAAAAGTCAGTAGAACAACATAAGTTGTCTTAACTAAAATGAAAAATACATACCGACCAGGGGCAGACTGACCATTTGCAAACTTGGGCACTGCCCGAGGGTCCGGGGTCAGTAGGGGGCCCCATGAGATGCCCCTGGAACCTTTTTCATAGGCTTTTTTGAGTTTGGGCAAGGACACGGGCCCCATGATCCCCTATTGCCCGGGGGCCCCATGAGTTGTCAGTCCGCCCCTGATACCGAATAAAGCTGACCATAGAGGAATCAAAATTCTGCCGGATCAGCAGGGAGCAGCCAAATTTTGATCCATGTGTGGGCACTGCTGCTCAACAGAAGTCGATCTATTGATCAACGTCTGCTGAACTGAACTGTTGGGGAAAAAAGCCACTTGATCTGTGGCTACAGCACTGATCTGTATATTCTGACAGCAGAGAAGTCTCCCCTCTGTCAGTATACAACAGCCCTACAGGGAGGATTACCCCATTCATCTCACTTGTGTAGATGAGGGAACTGGTTCAGTTTTTTTTTTTTTGTGCTCAGCCTGCTGGCTGAACAAAAAAACAGAACCTTGTATGGCCAACTTAAGACATCCAAGTAATAAGTGGTCCCACATCCCAGTCCTCCCATACTTTTCCAGAAGAATTGTAATAGGTTCAAATGAGCAAGAAAAAAAAAAGTGGGTCAAGGGATGTGGAACAGAAAAACCTGAGGGAAGTCAAGAGGGATTAAAGAGATAATAGAGAAATATTAGCGGTAAGGGGACTGGAGTGAGGGAGGTAAGGTAGTGGCAGGGAGAAAGTGATGAAGGGGGTGCTGAGTCGATTCACGTTCAGTCCAAGGGGTAGGAGGGTGAGGAGGAAGTTTTGGTTTAAGAGCTTGACTGCTTGAGGAGGATAGCTTTGTATTCTGGGGAACAGATAAATTCTAGCCAATAAAACCAAATACGTCTGAATTTTTCCACATTGTGTTTATAGCTTTGCTCAAACCTGTGCATTGTGAGGTAAGGTGCAAAAAATGTGCCTTTTTCCCCATAGCTTATAAACCTGCTGCTTTTTTCAGATTTGCAGAAGTTCTATTAATTCTTAATGGCATCCATACACATCTTGCTAACACACATGCCAAAACACATGGTACCATGCATTTTGGTGCTGCATAATTTTTAAAATGGGTCAGGCACCAAGGGGCTGCCCTAAACACAACACGCAAAAATGCCTAAAAAGTGATCCGTTTTCCCCATCCACACACTTGAGGTGGATAGAAGAATCTTTCCCACTGTGCTATTGTGTTCTCACTGCTGAAAATTGTGCACTCTCCATCGCACCTGTGAGAAATGAACAGAGACTCAGAGGCTGTAAGATTCTCCACATACACTCACCGGCCACATCATTAGGTACGCCTGTTCAATTGCTTGGTAACACAAATTGCTAATCAGCCAAATCACATGGCAGCAGCTCAATGCATTTAGACATCTAGATGTGGTGAAGACTACTTGCTGGAAGTTCAAACCGAGCATCAAAATGGGGGAGAAAGGGAATTTGAATATGGCATGGTTGTTTGTACCAGACAGGCTGGTCTGAGTATTTCAAAAACTGCTGATCTACTGGGATTTGCACACACAACCATCTCTAGAGTTTGAAGAGAATGGTCTGAAAAAGAGAAAATATCCAGTGAGTGACAGTTGTGTGGACAAAAATGCTTTGTTGAGGTCAGAGGAGAATGGGCAGATTGGTTTGAGATGATAGAAAAGCAACAGTAATTCATGTCAATATGGACCAAAATCTCTGAGGAATGTTTCCAACACCTTGTTGAATTTATGCCACAAAGAATTAAGGGAAAAGGGGGTCCAATTCGGTACTAGTAAGGTGTACTTAATAAAGTTGCCGGTGAGTGTATGCTTGATATATTTTTTTTTAGAAAACCAGTGTTTGCTTTTTAATTTTTTTATCGTTTAGCATAGAATGCAAATCTATCCCATGGAATACATTTGGGCTCCAAGCATTAAACAAATGTAATATTTTCAACAGGCAACATGTTTATTCATAGATATGTACATATATAAAAACAAGTTTTAAAATTGTTCTACAAACCAAAGATTAAAAATGTAAATGTCATTCCTGTATATACACATTTCATAGCATGCATCTTCAAGAGGAAGCACACAAATGAAACAGATTCCCAATAAGTATTGGCAGCAAGTTAAAATCCTAGTGATAAAATCCATGTTTGTTTCAAGTACAGAAAATCTATGAACACGCCCTTGTTGATAATTAATAAAAAAGATGCCTGAAATACCTAACAGAAAAATATTGCAGTGGGTGTTTGTTTGATACAAGTCTTACATAATGAATGGAGTGACTGTAAGAACCTATACCTGAGATGACGTCAGTGAGATTTCACATTAATTGGAAATGCCCATAATGCAAATGACCTTACAGCAAACAAGAAAATAAAGCTTTGTTGAACGTCTATCAATCACTGAATTTGCCAAGTGGACAAAGCCTCTAATACTTAGACATGCAAGTTCAGAGATGTTTATAAATGATAAAATCATTAGTGTACCTGAGCCACACAGTCATATTTTAGACTGCATTGGAAAAGTAAAATGTTCTACATTAGTACTTTGTGTATTACTAGTTGTGTGTTAAACTAAAAGTTGGTTTCTTATGATTATCATGCAGACAGTCATGAAGAGGTAGACAGCATGATGCAAAAAAAAAAAACAAACAAAAAAAAAAACCTTAGGGCACCATTTACCTACACCCTAATACAGGCAAACTAATGGAGTTGCAGTGGTGGCAACTATTCTTAGGTCACCTTTGCACCTATGGTGGGGAATTACAGGTTTCATCCAGCTGTTCCTAAGCTCAGGAAGCGGACTTATAATCCGCTTTCTGAGCCAAGGTCATCAAAAGGCTCCCCGTAACCAGGAAAAGCAAGTGTATGCCCATTATTAAGTATAGGTGGAGTTGTGAAAGGTGCAGAGTGAACACACCAACACCTCACAACCCACATGGCATCATTCCAAGGTCCAGAACCCAAACAGTATGCTCCTGAACCCTCTCCAGCAAGGCACTCACATTACTGTGATTACTGTTTCTAACAATTCACAGAACACCTTTAGGTCTAATAGGACAGCAGAATACTACATTTTGGGTATATTTTCTGAAATACATCAGCAAATTATAGAGATGGAAAGTGTAAGCCTTGTATAAATGAATAACTGTGCACCTCCATCATTAATGTGATAAAAAATAACAATATATACAATAAAAGGAACAGCTTTTATCCATCCAGGTGGCAGTATTTAGCAGCACATTCTATAGAAGTCAGGACTGAAAAAATTCAAAGTATAGGCCTTTAAAAATCTATGATAAAAGGCAACAATTCTTATTAAAAGTAGAAAGATCACAAAGTACAAGGTTTATAGGGCATGTAACATTCATCAATGGAATGCTTATAAATTAATGACTTCAAACTCATACCCTTGTAATACAGCAATATAAGAACTAAATGTGTTACACTGGTAGAGTAGAGATAAGTTCATAATTAAACAGTCAGTCATCGTGACACTACTGAACTAATAGAATTGTAAGATGTGCCACTGTTACAGCTAGCGGCATAGGCTTCCTGTCCATGCACATCCAAATTCACTCTAAACACGGAGGATGATTTCAGGAGAAAATCTGCCGCATCCCGCCTCCCCAGTTCTCTCAGTTTTGACATTAATATCGCTACAGTGCTATCAGGAGCATTCCCCCATTCTTGTAAAAGAGCGCAGACAGGACTCTCTGTAAAATCTTTTTGTGTCGCATTGCTGGCATTATATTTGGCAACTAGATCTGGAAGGCCCAAATTCATGGCTAGAAGACACCAGTCCTTGCCCATAGGATCTGGCGCATCAAGAAGTCGACTGAGTTTCCTTCTTACAAGAATGTTCAGATCAGACACATGATGATCCATGCCTAGGTTTCCTTGAGAGTAAATTTCCAGGCATCCAAAGCACAATATGCTGCTAAAACTTTCTTTGTACCCAGCCATTGTATTTGCCAGTGAAGTGTCCTTTTGAGCCTGGGCTCGGAAAAAGTCTCTTGGCTGGTAAACCATTACTGGTTCATGGTGTTCTCTTAGCTGCTGTGGGCTTAAGTAATATTTTACAGTTAAAAGTCCTGGCAAGGTTGCTGCAAATAAGTTATCAATGATACTGCAAATAGATTCTTGGAGTAAACAACACTTTATCTTCTCAGTTTCTAGTCCTCGCACATGCACTTCAATTCCTTGACCATTGTTGACCAGCAACACCAAAACTTCAGCCCCTCTGTTTGCCAGTTTACACCCGTTTACCCACAGACGTATGTCGGCATCACCTTCAGTGCTCTGCTGGTGTATCCACCTGCAAAGGTTGACTTGGACTTTATGGAAAATCCCACAGGGGAAAGGAGTAAGGTGTTCCACAGGAACAATTCTAACACCTCCATATATTAAGATGTCCTCTTCTTCATCAGTCCACGACCTGTGCAGGCTGTCTGTTTTTATAAGGGCGGGGATATCTACCATGGTCCCACTGCTCAAGTCTCGTGCACAAATATCCATGGCATCTAAAATTTGTATAAGTTCATCCACATCACTGTCTGAAACCAGTCGTTGGATATCCTCCATGGTATACCTTCCTCTATAGTGGTGAAGGGCTTTTGGGTTCTCCACAGAGAGCAGCTTTCCAAGAACATTGGAACACAGCCATCTTGGATCTAAAAGCACAACATCTTGGACGGTATCACTTTGCATGATGTTTATCTGTGTATAAACAAACATTAACAGTAAGTATTTATTTTGTTTCTTAAAGCAGAGTCACCCCCCCCCCCCCCAAAAAAAAGCAATTAAAAAGTCAGAACCTACAAATACTGTGGCTGCTGACTTTAAATAGTAGTGCACTTACCTGTCAATGCATCCAGCGGTGTCCTCACTCCGAGCAAATTCTTTGGCTGTCGGGTGCTGGTGCCGTCATCTTGACTAAGTTTCCTACTGTGCATGAGCAAAGCGTGCTGCGCTTTGTGAATGGGCTTCAGTCCTCTGGGACCTTGGAAGTGTCCCAGAGGGCTGCAGGGGGTGCTGAACTTTCATCTCAGTTCACCGCGGTGAACTGATCCAGAAGTGGGAGCAGGTACCTGTTAAAAACAGGTACCTGCTCCCCCCCTCCCTCCTCAAAAGGTGCCAAATGTGGCAGTGAAGGGGGGGAGGAGGCAGAAAAGCGGAGCTTCCACTTTTGGGTGGAACTCTGCTTTAAATTACTCCTATGTAAATACATACAGTTGTGTTCAAAATAATAGCAGTGTGTTGAAAAAAGTGAATAAAGCTCAAAATCCTTCTAATAGCTTTTATTTCCATACACACAAATGCATTGGGAACACTAGACATTCTATTCCAAATCAAAACATGAAGAAAAATCTATCAACTTTGTGTTCCTCTAAAAAAAATTGGAAGAAAAGTGAATATTAGTTCAAAAAAATAGCAGTGTTTGTATTCTTCTTTACAAACTCAAACATTCACTATATAAACTGAAAAATGTTTGAAGATTTTGCTTTCCTTTGAATCACTTAATGAATATTTAGTTGTATAAGCACTGTTTCTGAGAACTGCTGTACATCTGTGTTGCATGGAGTCAACCAACTTCTGGCACCTGTGAACAGGTATTCCAGCCCAGGATGATTGGACTACATTCCACAGTTCTTCTCTATTTCTTGGTTTTGCCTGAGAAACTGCATTTTTGATGTCACCCCACAAGTTTTCTATTGGATTAAGATACGGGGATTGGGCTGGCCACTCCATAATGTCAATCTTGTTGGTCTGGAACCAAGATGTTGCACATTTACTGGTGTGTTTGGGGTCGTTGTCTTGTTGGAACACCCATTTCAAGGGCATTTCCTGTTCAGCATAAGGCAGCATGACCTCTTCAAGTATTCTGATGTATTCAAACTGATCCATGATCCCTGGTATGCGATAAATAGGCCCAACACCGTAGTATGAGAAACATCCCCATATCATGATGCTTGCCCAACCATGCTTCACTGTCATCACAGTGTACTGTGGCTTGAATTCAGTGTTTGGGGGTCGTCTGACAAACTGTCTCCGGCCACTAGACCCAAAAAGAACAATCTTACTTTCATCAGTCCACAAAATGTTGCGCCATTTCTCTTTAGGCCAGTCAATGTGCTCTTTGGCAAATTGTAACCTCTTCAGCACATGTCTTTTTTTCAACAGTGGGACTTTGCGGGGGCTTCTTGCAGATAGCTTGGCTTCACATAGGCGTCTTCTAATTGTAACAGTACTCACAGGTAACTTTAGACCTTCTTTGATCTTCCTGGAGCTGATTGTTGGCCGAGTCCTTGCCATTTTGGCTATTCTTCTATCCATTCGAATGGTAGTTTTTCGCTTTCTTCCACGTCTTTCAGGTTTTGGTTGTCATTTTAAAGTATTTGCGATCATTTTAGCTGAGCAGCCTATCATTTTCTGCACTTCTTTATATGTTTTCCCCTCTCCATTCAACTTTTTAATCAAGGTACGCTGTTCTTCTGAACAATGTCTGGAACGACCCATTTTCCTCAGAATTTCAGAGAGAAATGCACTGTAACCAGCATATACAACATTTGCTGCCTTCCTTCCTTAAATAAGGGCAATAATTGCCACCTATTTTTCAAAGAATGAATGACCTCACTAATAGAACTCCACACTGCTATTATTTTGAACATGCCACTTTCAATTAGTGATTCAAATACACAGAATCAGCAGCATGCATGTCATGACTGTTGGGTCTGTTGGATTTCTATTACTCTACTACACCTGCTAGTAAATTATTTGCCATGTAGAAATATCATTTCTACCAAAAACAATGATTGATCAGGTTAGTGATGTCTGACTGCTATTATTTTGAACACAACTGTAGGTAATGAGAGGCAATATCCTTTTTTGTTTGTGCACACATATTGTTTTACTGCTAAGCATGCAATCCTAAATACTAGGAGTGTAGTACTGATAATCTGTCATTTGGGAGGAGAAACAACTTACTTCTCCCATGCTGTGCAGCTGTTGGGCTAGATTCCGGACATCATCTTCAGTTGCCAGTGGATTCAACTGTTCTTGCACATCATAAACAAACTGTTGGAATGAAAGTAACTGGTTGGGTCCATTTTGCTTTCTCCAGGGTGGAAGAGTTGAGAGAACCTTTTCACATAAGGGTGTCATTGAAGGGCAATCCTACAAAAAAAAAAAAAAGTTTAGATATCCACAAGTACTTCCTTTGCTGTGTGAGTAGGCACAAATTTAGGATAAACTTCTGTACACATGGGCTAAAACGCAGCACATGCAGAACTGAAATTGTATTATTTTATTACACAGAGGACCTGAAAATACTTTAAAAGTAATAATAATATAAAATTGGCCTCATGCAGCTGAGTGGTTTAAGGCATAAATTGCGGGCATCATTACACGCCTGGGAGAGATGCCTGCGGAGTTCTGCCACCCATGGTCATATATGGCTGTATGTAGTTCTATGCAGCGGTCTCTCCCAGACATGGAAATACACCAGCATTTTTTGCTGATTCTGAAACCGCCCGTGTGCATGAGGCAAAATATGATGCAGTCTGTCAAGTGCAAAAGCAAAGTTTTTGTTTTTCTTCCATCTACAGTTCATCTTTGCAGCCCACTGTCCACAATTTACTGAACCCCCATCCAAAGCTCACCTATGAACTCCTGTTTGCAGCTCACTTCCCACTCATAACTCACCTCTGCACCTGAGTCCACAACTGTCTGAGCTCAGCTCAACACCCCTCCCTCCCTGTCCACAACTCACCTCTGCCCCCCCTCCAACTCCCTGTCTGCAACACACCTCTGTTACACCCCACACTCATCTGAAATCCACCTCTGCACCTTCTGTTGACAGCTGACCTCCACACACTTCCCTCCTTCAATGGCTCACCCCTGTACACTTTCCCCCACTTACACCGTTCACCTCTACACCGCCTAACCTCTGTATCTCCCGCCTGCAACCCATCTCTGCACTCACCATCACATAATCCATCACAGCTAATCCTTGTCTATAGCTTTTCTCTGCAACACTACCTCCCCTCCATCCTTCAAAGCAGCTGACATCTGAGCTAAGAAGGGGATGCAGAAGTAAGGTGTGAATGGAGGATTTAGAGGTACGGACCTCTACATCCCCCATCCACACCTTACTCCTGCACCCCTTTCTTGGCACTGACATCTGCACCCCCACCTTTGCACCCTCCCCCCCCCAAAGAAAACAAAAAACTGTCAGCAGCCAGCCCCTCTCTAGCACCACTAATGGCTACGTCTTTAAGGCAGATGAGTTCTCCCACACAGTACACACATTCATTTTTGTGTGTCCCCCCCCCCATTTGCCATCAAGAAGGCTGCAGTGGCATCCAGGCACCAGGATTGCACCCTGCTCCCCTCCCACCCATAAACATTCTGCTCCCAGGAACTCTTGTCCTGTCCTGAGTGCAGAGAGGGGAATCATGCTGTGGAGAGCTGTGCTGTCCCTTGCTGACACACAAGCTGGGCTTCTTTGTTTACAAGTGACAGCAGATACTGGTGAGCTATCCTGCAAAAATAGCAGTTAGAGAGGTAGGAATAAACCATATAACCTTACAACAGTCAACTTATACTCACAGTTTTAAACTTTTTCTGAAAGTAAAAAAAACGGTTGTTGTAACTGCTTACAATGTGTTCACTGGAATTAAGCTTTAATGTTTGCCTCTAAATGATTCCCTTAGTTTATCCAAACCTACTCTGTCCCACAGGATGATAACGCTGCTGTGCAAGTGGGACCTAACTGCAGAAGTAACAGCTTTGTTCCTCTAATACAAAAATTGGGAAAAATAGCAGATCTGCTGGATTCATCAACATGCAACAGAACTTTTATGGGGTGTGTTCACCAGAAAAAGCAAATGCTATTGACAGTCTGCATCCTTTAATTTTTTTATTTTTGTCAATAGTTCCATCTCATATCAATTCTGGCCCCCTCATTGTCAATGGATCTCATGTCTTCCAGTAAAAAATAAAAACAAGCACAAAAGGCTGATCTGCAAAACGTGCTTAGCTGCTAGTCAAGTTGAAAAACAAAACATAGTTCAGTAATTGAGCAATGTGGCCAGCAGGGGGTGCAAGATGCACGAGTAACATTACAGCAACAAAAAGATTATACCAGATACATTATACACAAGCATGATATTTCTCACCCTGTACACTGAGCATCATGAAAATCTTTAGTGGCATATCCTGACACTAAAGCATAGTGATTTATAATCATAACAAAAAAAGACAACAACACATGCTTATACGGTGTATATAATGACAACATTCCTTCCTTAACCCCATCTGAGTTAAATACACTGCAAATGTTAACATCTGGTTGCCAACATTGTTTCCAAGAAAACACCAACACAATGCGGTTGATTTACTAAATCTGGATATTGCAAAATCTGGTGCAGCTGTGCATGGTAGCCAATCAGCTTCTAACTTCAGCTTGTTCAATTAAAGAATAAGTTCACCTTGAAAAAAAATAAATAAATGCACATCTTTTCACAGAAAAAAAATGTATAGTTATTACTTTTTTTTTATTAGGAGCATGTAAACATTGCACCTGTGGTCTGCTGATCACAAGTGCAATGCAGGGCTATTACAGACTGTCAGTGTAAGCTGTCTGCTCATACCTCCTATGAGCAGGCAGTTACATAATGAGAGGAAGCACCATTGAACTACCTCAACAGCACTGTGGTAGTTCATTAAGAACTACAAGCTGACAGCTGCAAAGGCAGGTGGTACTTGTAGTTCTCCCATTCACAGAACTCTGTGAATGATGTGGCTGGGTGGGCGGAGCCACACTTTTCAAATAGTGACACAGCAGGTACGAGAAGATCCCCAACCTGCTGTCAGCAGATTGGGCAGTGGCTGCAGGAGTGGGAACATGGTACATGTTCCACCCTAAAATCTGGAGGCACATGTAACATGTTTCCAAAGGTGAACTTATCCTTTAAGCTTAGACAAAACGCCTGGAAGCCGATTGGTTTCTATACAGAACTGCACCAGATTTTGCACCCTCCAGTTTTATATAATGCTATGAACCTGTAACTGGTACATGGTACAGTGTCTTCCCTCTTCTGAAACATGACAGATTCTGAATTGGCTAATGTAAAAAAGCACAATTCTCTTGGCTACAGGCATGGAGAAGGCAGGAAATGGGATACTCCTAAACCCACAATAATAAGGCATCCTTAGGATTCATTAGTGCCAAAACAAACTACGTATCCTTACATTACATTAGATCTCCTATTTTTCCCCTAATGAAATCAGTGTGTTGCAGGTAAACATTTCACTTACAGAAATCAGCTGGCTTCTTAGTTCCTGTAGGTGATTGCGCAGAAGCTTCATGTCCTTGGAACCAGATGCCCCAGCATCCAACACAAACAGCTTGTCAGAAATCTGGAGGTCATTGCCAAACCTAGGAATTCAGATAAATACAATTTCTTGTAACCAATTTTAAAAGAAAATGTAGGTGGAAGTAAAAAATATGTACTTTCCAATGTGTTTATTTAGCAATTAGAAGAATGGCCTTATTGTCTGCAGCATAAGCAGTTTATAAAATCTCCATAATTACCTGTTCCTAACTTCTTTCAGCAGTGATATCTCTTTGTCATATCCAAATTCTCCACCTGCCGGACGTGGGAGGTTGACAATGTCTGCGTGGGTGGCAACTAACACCACTCGCAACAGATTCTTCAGTTTTCCTCCATAAGCTGTCATATTAACAGAAAACAACCATCAGCCTATACAAACCACAGGCCGTCTCAAGTCAGTATTTCTGCATTGTGCCGATCAGAATGTGTGTATACCTATTTCAAGGTCAAATATCAAGGACATGCGTAAATATCATTTTTACAATGCATTTCACTTGGGCAAGAACCTTATTATTCTCACAAGCAAAGAAGACAAATTGAACATTACTCCAACAATCTTTTCTGGGCTTTCGATGAATGATTTGCCATATCAGTAGTCCAGTGGTAAATACACACCTCTGACAAGGCTGCATTTATCATTATGCAAAGAGGTGGCTTTCCCCTTCTCAGTTATCATTCTATGTCATTTTTTTCTAGCAGCAATTTGAATACAAAGCATTATTTCATATGCATTTGTTAGGGGATCCTCTCAAAATTCCAAGCCATGTCATAAACAGCAACACAAGAAGCTGTTCTCTGTAGAGGAGGTGAACTAATAGGTTGTTGGCACCTAGAGGTTCCAGTGATGGAAATCAAGCCTTGACCTTTGGATACTAATATTGCAGGAAGGGTACAAGTAAAAAATGCTGATAGCTTCAAAACTTTTTTTTTTTATTGCAATTAAAGCAGAACTATACCCACCTTGGTTACAGAAATGCGATATCCTAGAGCTCCTTGCCAGCCATTAACATCTTTAAGTGGACAGCTTTCAAGTATCGAGTACCAGCCACTTTCATTGGCCAGGCCAATATGACATCACTCTGACACATGGGTTCGGCATTTCCGAATCTCTACAGTGAGCTGCGGTGCACAGCTCACTGTACAGAGGTGGACAGGCAGGTTGTTAAGTCTAATGCAGAAGAGACAATGCATGTCTCATGTCTTCTGCAGTATAAATCCAACCTGTCCGCCTATTTTTATTATTTACATAAAGTTCCACTTTAATAACAAACAAACTGATTGTAAATATCTGACAGTGGTCATTAGAAAAGAACACACTCTACTGCAGATTTCTGTCACCCAGCATGCACTAAAATATTGCATTTTTCAGATCGATTAAAGGATAAGTTCACGTTACATGTAACATGTTCCCATAGCCGCAGCCATCGCCTGCCACCTCCCTCTCTCTGACAGAGTACAGGGAGAAGTCTCCCCATGCTATCTGTCAAATTTGAAAACAGTGTGGCCGTGTGGGGCTCCGCCCACACAGACACATCATTAATTCACAGACTTCCGTGAATGAATGAACTGCAAATCCTGATAGCCTTTAATGGCTGTCAGCTTGTAGTTTTCAATGAACTACCACGGTGCAGTGGAGCACCGTGGTAGTTCACTGAAGCTTCCTCTCAGAATATCTGCTTGCTCGTACATCCCGTTAGGCAAGCAGATATTCTGACAGTTCTGCAGGAGACCTGCATGACATCAGCGATCTACTGATCACTGGTGCAATGCCTTCCAGGCTCCTGGAGACAAAAATAATAAATGCACATTTTTACCTGCAAAAAAATGTGCATTTATTATTTTTGTCCAAAAGGTGAACTTATCCTTTAATAACTTAAACAGAAATTAAGACAAACTGGTTGTTACTTGGGTCTCGTGTCCCCACTGGAAGATTTCCCCTATATTTCTGTTTTTTTCAAGACAAACAGAGAAAATCAACAGGAACACAGACAGAATTAAAAAATAAAGGTGCTCTAATAACTATCCACTCTATCCAAAATTAAAAAAAAAAGCAAACAGTTTTGGCTTTAAAGCAGTATTAACATTTTTCAGCCGGCTGTATGCATATATGGTGGAAGGTGGGCGTTAACGCCGAGCAGCCGAATATATGTGACCCTATGTAAATACTTTACTGTGCTGAGAGCCCACACCCAGCATGGTAACGAACATGTACCAGAAAACTCCTGATGTATATTTGCGATCAAGAGCTTTGTGATCATGTGTCCTCTGTGACAGCCAATCACAGCGGTTACATGATGAGAATGCCCACCTCCTGGCATTTAGATCCTCTTAAAGGGCCAGGAGCCAGTGGTGGGAAGGTGTTAAAGTCTTTTTTTATCAGCACATTATGACATATCTGTTATAATGTTCCCTCCAGCACTGCGCTGTTACTGATCCCACGGGTCCCCGGCGCTTCCATCTTTGCTTGGTCTTCTATCTGGGTTCTGTATGCTCAGTTGCCTGAATGGCCAAGCTGCAATGAGGTCACTTCCACACATGCACATGGCAGTCAAATTATCACAGCACACTGTGGGTGCCATAAGTATACACTGAGCTGCACATAAGTGGCTCAGTGTACACTACAGCTGGCAGGCAGGTTGAAGCATTTATTACAGAAAACACCAATAGGGTGTGACAACAAGTTTTTAAAGTGGCTTTAATATCACTTAAACTATACTATTATTCCAGCTGCTAAAAGTCTTCCTGGTAGAATTTCTCGGATTGTCCTTAATGGCTCATACACTTCCTAACTGGGGTCCACAGCTCTTAATCATGTAACAGATACCAGGCATGTAACCTTTATCAAGCAAATCCAGTGCAAGATAGTTTATGTTTGACCTAAAAGCCAGTTAAATACTTTATGATTGCTTAAATATCTCATGTAGATGAACACGCTTCCTGTTAATAAATGAAACATCCCATTTATGTTGCAATGCTCAGTTTTTAAAGTGTGAAATAGTTCCCCAGGAAAGTAACCGAAAACATCTCCTTGAGCAGTGGTTTATTGGATATACCCTGCTAAGCCAGCTCAGTGAATTTGATTACACTTAGAAAACATAAGCTGAGAAAGTGATCCGATGGTGCGGAAAATCAGGATTAGTGCTTAAAGTGCTCATGTTTAGTGACCTCATGTGGTGACTAGAGGGAAAAACAGTCTAACACAGCAGTATTTATTAACATGCAAGGTCATAAACAGTATTTAATATAAAAGTCATCTGGTATAATAATAAATGCACATAGGATTCAGAAAGTAAGACTGACTAAAGTCAGCTTGTTCACAATGTAGGGTACTGTTTGGAATCTTTCCACCCAAAGGAGTGTTTTTCGTACATTGAAAAGAGAGCCTCCAGACAGATTGACTACCTGGATATCTGGGCCTGTTGCTCTAGGGATTGACCCAAAGTTATTACATTCGATGACATGACAAATTTTGTGCAAAAATAATTTGTTTTTAATATCTGATTTTGGAGTCAATGGACTTTCCAAATGAAAATCACGTTCAAGGTTAGAAATTTGAGAAACAGTTTCCATCCTCCTTTGAATTTTCTTTTATTAGAAGAGCAGATGATTGTTCTTAAATTGATACTTTTCAAACAAAATTCTACCAGGGTATGGCCAACCTAAGTGACCTTCCCCAAAATCTGGACCAGGATAACTACCTCTGAAGAATTACAGCTACAAGTTAATGTGAACGGGTAATATCAATGCTACGTGAACATATCCTGGAAAATGGACAGCTATGTCCACCAAATGTATTGCAGCACAGACGGTTTATTCTTTAAAAAAAAAAAAAATCACAGTGACATACCTATGGGCTCCTCCATGGGCACAAGGGACTTTAGAAAATTTAGCCAGAATATAACCTGATTTAACTGGATCTCATATGGCTCTTCAAGGCTGAAAACAACCACATGAATTGATGTGGGGTCATTGGCAGCAAAATAGTCATAGCTACAGTAATAGGTAGGGTTTCCAGAAAACTCCCAGACACTGAAATCTCCTACACCTATGAAAAGGGGAACATAAAGCAGAACGGATTAAACAAAGGCACTAAAAACACACCACAGTCAAATACAATGAAGGCTAGTTAGCATGTGCTGGCTCCAAATATCATTTCTATATGCAGTTATGTAAGGCACTGCATGATGTGCAGATGCTATTCAAAACTGAAAATAAAACAAACACAAACTCCTACACAAGACTGGTGAGCTAGGATTTTGGCTTCATACAGGAGAAAACTAAAAGTATACTGACCGCTATGTATCCTTGGCATGAAAGTGCTAAGTACTGACCATTTATGCTTCCCTGGCATGAGATATATAAATTGCCTACCACTTTACATCCTGGACATGAAAATGGCTGGTGCTGACCATCTACACATCTCTGGCCTTAAAATATAAACGCAACAACTGCCATACTTACCTAATATGACAAATTCTTCTTCTGACATATATACAGTGGGGATCGAAAGTTTGGGCACCCCAGCTAAAAATTTGTATTAATGTGCATAAAGAAGCCAAGGAAAGATGGAAAGATCTCTAAAAGGCATCAAATTACAGATTAGACATTCTTATAATATGTCAACAAAAGTTAGATTTTATTTCCATCATTTACACTTTCAAAATAACAGAAAACAAAAAAATGGCGCCTGCAAAAGTTTGGGCACCCTGCAGAGTTAATATCTTGTACTGCCCCCTTTGGCAAGTATCAGCTTGTAAACGCTTTTTGTAGCCAGCCAAGAGTCTTTCAATTCTTGTTTGAGGTATCTTTGCCCATTCTTCCTTACAAAAGTCTTCCAGTTCTTTGAGATTTCTGGGCTGTCTGTCACGCACTGCTCTTTTAAGGTCTATCCATAGATTTTCAATTATGTTGAGGTCAGGAGATTGTGAAGGCCATGGCAAAACCTTCAGTTTACGCCTCTTGATGTAATCCCCCGTGGATTTTGAGGTGTGTTTAGGATCATTATCCATTTGTAGAAGCCATCCTCTCTTTAACTTCAGCTTTTTCACAGATGGCATCAAGTTACCATCCAAAATTTGCTGAAATTTTATTGAGTCCATTTTTCCTTCTACTCGTGAGATGTTCCCTGTGCCACTGGCTGCAACACAACCCCAAAGCATGATTGATCCAACCCCATGCTTAACAGTTGGACAGAGGTTCTTTTCATTAAATCCTGTGCCCCTTCTTCTCCAAACGTACCTTTGCTCATTCCGGCCAAAAAGTTCAATTTTAACCTCATCGGTCCGCAGAACTGGTTTTAAAAATGCATCAGGCTTGTCTATATGTTCATTTGCAAAGTTCAAACGATGATTTTTGTGGTGAGGACGTAGAAGAGATTTTTTTCTGACTCTTCCATGAAGACCATATTTGTACAAGTATCTCTTTATAGTGGAATAGTGTACCACAATTCCAGTGTCTGCCAGATCTTTCTGGAGGGATCGTGCAGTCAAACGTGGGTTTTGAATTGTTTTTCTCACAATCCTGCTAGCTGTTCTGTCTGATATTTTTCTTGGTCTTCCAGATCTTGCTTTAACTTCCACTGTTCCTGATGACTGCCATTTCTTAATTACATTCCAAACAGAGGATATTGACATCTGAAAACGCTTTGCTATCTTCTTATAGCCTTCTCCAGCTTTGTGAGCGTCAACTATTTTCAGTTTGTTAGGAATGGACTGGCCAGCAATGGTGGGACTCACCTGCCTTTTGATCTGCAGTACCAGGGCTGGCCAGCGGGTGCTCCCAGCAATCAGAGACTCAACTTTCAGCCAGCTAACACCTGGAACTGATGATGCTGGGGTATTTAAGGGATGGCCAGACCCACAGACTCTGCCTTGGTGTTGTGTTTGTCCTGGGCCCTGTATCTGTCCTGCATCCTGTTTCTGTCCCTCTGCCTGACCCTCTGTACTACGCTGCTTGTTACCTGTTTTGATCTCTGGCTTGTGACCCTGACCATCCCTCTGCCTGACCCTCTGTACTACGCTGCTCGCTACTACTACCCCGACCATTCTCTGCTTGCTCCCCCTGTACCTACCTGCCCAATTGATATTGACCCGGCCTGCCTGACGACGCTTGCTTGTATGTACTGTTATCTGTGGGTGGTTTGGTTTGTTTGCACTGTATTATGTTTAGTATTGCACTGCGTTTATGTTTGTATGGTTAGTGTTAATAAATTGTATTGTTTATCACATATCTGAAGTCTGCGTTTCCCTGCATCAGTCACACACCTCTGGTCATACCTGGGAGCCCTGACACAGTTTCAGTTTTCTAGACAACTGCTTAGAAGAACCCATGGTGCTGATTGTTGGGGCAAGGTCAGATGAGTCTGGGCATTTAAAACCTTTGAGATTGACATCACCTGGTCTTCCCAGACGATGATTGAGAACAATCCATGACACTGGCAGGTCTCAGCTTGGCAAAGGGGGCAGTGCATGCTATAAATTCTGCAGGGTGCCCAAACTTTTACAGACCCAATTTTTTTGTTTTCTGTTATTTTGAAAGTGTAAATGATGGAAATAAAATCTAACTTTTGCTGACATATTATAAGAATGTCTTATCTGTAATTTGATGCCTTTTGGAGATTTTTCCATCTTTCCTTGGCTTCTTTATGCACATTAATACAAATTTTTAGCTGGGGTGCCCAAACTTTCGATCCCCACTGTAACTGCTTGGCTTTTAAAATGGGTTTCCAACCTGCAGCCCAAGATGGCTATGAATGCGGACCAACACAAAATCATACACCTTTTAAAAATGTAGATTTTTTTTGGGGGGGAATTTTTTTCTAAAAATGTATTTACACTTAGCGAACACATACGGCTGAAGAAAAAATTTGAGTATCCCTTTACTGGACTTTCGTAAGTTTTATCTTCCCAAAAGAAAATCTCCCACTCTTCAAAATCACACTTTATTCATGTCATCAGTTTTCGGCAGCACCTATATTTGTGAGCAACTATTTTCAAGGATGAAGCGCATGAAAGGCAAAATTAGCACCAAAATATCCGATGAGCACCTTGAGAATTGCTGCTGCATCCATCGAACCAGATATTGATGTGTTAGCTTATCAAAACAGTGTCAAGTATTGCACTAGTATTATGTTGTCCTCTTTTACTTTTACATTAAAAAATATTACAAAAAAATAAGTTTTATTACTCAGATAGGTACATTATTTATATCATTGATTGTTCCCTGACTTTTCCTGCTCATCAGTATCCTTATTGTTAGTGTATTTTATGTGTAGCCCAAGACAATTCCTCTTCTTCTAATGTGGCCCAGGAAAGTCAAAAGGTTGGCCACCCCTGCTTTCAAATATCCTGTATGGAACATATAACTGCGATACAACCTTCATATCAACTGCCATCAGCAAGAAAATCTACTGTAAATAAAAAAAGGAACCTTGTACATACCATTGAGATTGGCATTCTGGATGTCAATAGCCTTGGTGGACTGTTCATCGATAGAACAGTGAGGATGACTGGATGGGGAGACAAACACCTCCAGGACCCCTTTTGTCAGACCTGGCTCAAACATCATGCTCCGACTTCTCACACTTACATTCTCACAGCCGGGGTATAAATCACAAATGCTCACTGAAACTAAGCACACAATAAAATGGTTCAGTATTACAATCTAGCACCTTAATGAAATATGTGTCTACCACAAATGTTTACTATGTTGTGGTTATTAATAAACCACTGCACAGGGATGATGGGCCTCATTTATCAATTTATGGAAGAACTTATCAATCGTAAGCCAATCAGATTCTCCATTTCATTCATCCAGTACAGGTCTGGAAATGAAAAAAGCTGGCTGCTGTGGGCACCACACACGGATAGATTAGAAAAAAAAAACATTTTTGCTTATTGGAATATGATCACTTAATTCATGGTTTTACTAAAGCATTACATGCTCAACTCTGTTGTGTATGAACACACCTTTAAAAACCTCATTTACAGGAAGTCATATATGCCATGCACAGACAGAAAAACAAATCAGGCAAGATCCTCAGAAGTAGGAGCGTTCCTGAATGCAAGATGACATCACTACTTACAGTATCTCAATGTTCCAGTGAAACAATCAGTGGACCATAACAGGAATCTATCTGCTAAGGGAGGTTTTAGAGGATCGCTACTTACATTATTAGCTATCGAAAGTCTCCCCAGAAATATTGTTTATAGGCTTTCAATTTATAGAGAGGTATGGACTCCCCTCCGCTCTAAGCAAAGAGCCATGACTGTCAGTCTCCGGCTCTCTGCTCTGCCCCTCCAGTACTCACTGGAGCACTGGCTCAAGCTCTCAGCAGATCGCTGAGAGGATGAGCTGAGTGCCAGTCCAGGCTTCTGGGTGGATCCCAACCATATGGTCAGGATCTTTTCAGAGCCTGGACTGGCTCTGTGATGTCAGCTGTTGACTAAAAATGGGTCAGAAGGAACTGAACTCCTTTGACCCATATGAGAAGCATAGCAAAAAAAGAAAAGCTTTGGCTATACTTCTCCTTTAATCTATTTTAAGTAAATACTACATATTAATAATTTGCAATTTAAAGTGAATGTTTTAGTTTTTACCTTAAAGCGGAGTTCCAGCTGACGAAAAAAAAAAAAAGTCTGCTGCTGACTTTTAAAATACAGACACTTACCTGTCCCTCAGTCCAGCAGTGTCTTCACCATGGCTGGTTTCACTGGCTGTCTTCTCTCCCCGACATCTTCAGTGTGGGCACCCGGCTGTGACAGCTTGCGGCTTCATAACCCGGGTGCCCACTGCGCATGTGCGAGAAGCGCTGCGCTTTGTGAATGACCCTGTAGTCTTCTGGGACCTGTCACGTGTCCCAGAAAACTACAGGGAGGGGTATCAACGTCCGATTGCCCAGGTCAAAGGTGCCAATCCTTAATGGGGATCGGGGAACAAAGGCTCAATACGGAACTTCCCCTTTTGAGTGGAGTTCCACTTTAAGCTCTTTATTGCTGCCTGCTGCCCCACCATGAAGATTCATCCTCATTGTACCATTGTCTCTGGTACAGTAAATAATGAGAAATCCAAGACTGAGTTGTCACCAACGGAAGGGAGGAGAAAGCTTCCAATGTGGACAACATACTCTGATGAGAACTGTCTAACTGGGGAATTCCGATTAGAGAGAAGTCATTTTGCGTCCTGTTGTGTTTCTGTAAGTTTACCTTTACACAAAATATGAAAAAGTGAACACCATACACCCTCCCCATCCCCGGTCCCTAATGCACCTACCTCTGTGTTTCGCTAACTGTCACCAACCCTGCAGCTGCTGCAGCAGTCAGAGGGTTGGAAAACCATGATACTCTTCCCCTTTTTTTCTTACGGACGACGGGATGATCAGAATTATGCCAAATGGTCAAAGTGGTCATGTGCCAGCATATGGCCTATCAGAATCACTCTGATCCATCCTGGAAAAAGACTGTGCCTTTCAAATCCCCAGACTAGGGTGTTAGTTCACCTTTCATTATATAGCGTGTTAATATTTGCTATTCTACAAATGTTTGGTCTTCAGATACACTTGAATATGACATCCAGCAAGAACTTCGTAATCAGTAGCCAGGTGGCAGAAAAAATTTCTAAGATCCAAATGCATTCAGCTTTAATGAGATGATTGCACTTTGCATGCCATTGCCCTTTGCACTTTCTTATTAAATGAGCTGGACAGCATTTAGAGCTGTGTGTGCAAATCACAAGGCCTGAAATCAATCCCAAACAGTTTATCCTTTAGAGAAGGCATTGCCTTGGTGTAACCCAGGGGAAATGACAAAGCCATAGTGCCTGTGTCTTAGGGAACAGAAATATTATGTACTCTGCCTTATCATGCAAAGGCAAAGGCCAAATGATGTCACGGAAAGCATAACAAACATAATATGATTTATTACTTCAGCTCTTATCTACGATTTCATTCCGGTTATAAAATGTAACAAGCATTACTTCCATGCAGAGGTATAAAGAGAAGCATGAATAAATTAATATATTTACTTTATAACAAATTATTCTGTACGTGCAGTACTAAGGTGTTGGGGAGAAAGACACCTCTACTCTGGAAACAATATAAATGTGATTACCTATGACCTATATTCAATGCATGCTGTAAACCTTTAATGTGCTTTCAAGGTAACACAGTAATGATATACTGAACGGTTTGTTTACTTGCATTCAGCTGTGCGTATAGCTCTAAGTCTAGAACATTTCCCTAAACTGAGGCATGCCTCATGAGTAGTGGTCACATATTGCCAATTCATTGCTCACATGTTGCTTTAAGCTCTCCATGTTAGTAAACTGTGATAATAACAAGAGTTACAAAGCATTGCCATCCAACATATTCTAGTGCTTGCATGAATCAAACTGAGCAAGTTGGCTATACAAATAAACATAAGATTTATTTGAGCCCTCTCTGTTGGCACGTGAGCAAAGTTGCCCCAGAAGCCGAGCATTGGATAACAGCACACATAGGGGCCATTTGTATGCTCAGAAAGGAGTAGCAGCGGCGGGCTATGATGTCACGAGCCGCGACTGGTCCGAGCTTTGACATGACCGGTTAGTGCGCTGCCAAGGATATATATATTGGGCTGGCTGTGAGTTTTAATACATTTGTTTTTATTAACACAAGATTTCAGCTTGTGCTGGTGGTCAGTGGAACTTTGCCCCCCTTGTGCTTGTGGTCAGTGGAACATTGCCCCCTTGCGCTTGTGGTCAGTGGAACATTGCCCCCTTGCGCTTGTGGTCAGTGGAACATTGCCCCCTTGCGCTTGTGGTCAGTGGAACATTGCCCCCTTGCGCTTGTGGTCAGTGGAACATTGCCCCCTTGCGCTTGTGGTCAGTGGAACATTGCCCCCTTGCGCTTGTGGTCAGTGGAACATTGCCCCCTTGCGCTTGTGGTCAGTGGAACATTGCCCCCTTGCGCTTGTGGTTAGTGGAACATTGCCCCCTTGTACTTGTGGTTAGTGGAACATCCCCCCCTTGTGCTTGTGGTTAGTGGAACATTGCCCCCTTGTACTTGTGGTTAGTGAAACATTGCCCCCTTGTACTTGTGGTTAGTGGAACATTGCCCCCTTGTACTTGTGGTTAGTGGAACATTCCCCCCTTGTGCTTGTGGTTAGTGGAACATTCCCCCCTTGTGCTTGTGGTTAGTGAAACATTGCCCCCTTGTACTTGTGGTTAGTGAAACATTGCCCCTTTGTACTTGTGGTTAGTGGAACATTGCCCCCTTGTGCTTGTGGTTAGTGGAACATTGCCCCCCTTGTACTTGTGGTTAGTGGAACATTGCCCCCTTGTACTTGTGGTTAGTGGAACATTGCCCCTTGTACTTGTGGTTAGTGGAACATTGCCCCTTGTACTTGTGGTTAGTGGAACATTGCCCCCTTGTACTTGTGGTTAGTGGAACATTGCCCCCTTGCACTGGTGGTGAGAAAATTCAGATTTAATTGCGGTGTTGGCACTTTGTGATAAATATGTGGGTTTTGGGTTGCAGTTTCGGCTCTCGGTCTCTAAAAGGTTCACCATCACTGGCTTAGGCTGTAAACAAACATCAACAGTGCCCAACTATTTAACAATATCAGTCAAGGAGATCATCAGCAAGGTCCTTCAAACAGGACATGGGATTGACAGCAAAAAGTTGCTGCACTCTGCATCTCTTCTGCATAGAATTTGTCCTTGTATAGAAGCTGATCACACTGGTCCTTCTAAGCTGATTTGTAACTGGCTATCACAAGTTGCTGCACTCTATATCACTTTTGCCTATAATATACCCCATGAAAGAAGACCATACATTAAGCAATTTTATTGGTTGCAGGAAAGAATATTGCTCAACTCCCTCATCAACACATTCAGGCTTATTGTACTGAAGTCAATTGATGGATCAGTACAACCAGCCTGCCCATAAATGAAACAAATCTCAGCCGGTCCCTGCTGAACTGGCCAAATTTCAATCCATCATCGGGCCAGTCTAAAGTGGTTGTAAAGGTTCAAGATTATTTGTATCCTCATGCATTCTATGCATGAAGGTGAAAAAGCATCTGTGTGCAGCAGCCCCTCCAAATACATACCTGAGCCCTATCACAATCCAGCGATGTGCACGTGGACCTCGGCTTTCTGAGCCGTTGGCTCCTTCTGTGGTTAATCACAGCCAGTGAGTCAATGAGAAGAGAGAGGGGGCAGGACCAAGCCGTGCTCTGTGTCTGGACAGACAGAGCAGCGACTCAGGAGAGAGCCTGCTTGGGTGCCCCCAAAGCAAGCAGCACTCGGCAGGAGGGAGGGACCAAGAGCGCCGGTAGGGGACCTGAGAAAAGGAGGATCAGGGCTGCTCTGTGCAAAACCACTACACAGAAAAGGTAAGTATAACATGTTTGTTATTTTTATAAAATGCCTTTAATATCACTTTAAGGACTAACAAAGCACCAGGCCAGAGCAAGAGGAGAAAAGATGCTTCTAACACACAAATAAGAACATTCTTTTATATTACTTATCTGATGAGAAGTTGTCTGATAAAGGATTTGTTATAGATTGTTAAAATAATTGAGGTTTTAAACCATTTAGTTCAAAGGTGACTGCAACTGCATTTGTTTAAAACCTCATACTGAATAATTAAAGCACATTAGCACATCTCAGCCGTTTTCCATTCCTTTGCCAGTTACACTTAAGGGGTCTTCCCCTTCTTGAATTGACCTCTGTTGATTGGAATAAAGCCAACATGTTCAGTGTGATGAATAGACGCTTGTACAGCTGTGCTGCTTTCCACGGTAGGAAATCACTGGATTAAAAGCATTTTCATTTGTAACTCAAGCACTTTACTTAGCATGACTTGAGTGTCAGAGTCATTATATCATGCATTGTTATTACTACGCACCAGTGCTAGAATACAAATCACTCCAGTAGAAGTTGCCCCATTTGTCACCGAGTAGAAACTTTAGAGCTCTGGAATCTGTTCCTTCATCTAGCATAGGTATTCATTGCTTGTTTTGTGCTACCCACTTAAAGCAATTAATCCAAAAGAGACTGAAAACATTTTAAAGGGTTCCTATTTTAACTCCAGTTTTAATTAAGCCCACAAAATCTTTTAATAGCTTAAAGATGCAAATACAATTCCTTAACGGTACAGTCACACCAGATGCGGTGGGATTGTGTTGGGTGGCTTTTTCAGCGCAGTTCCACCACAAGGCAAAATGCCTCGTCTCCTATGTGCCTGGTTCACACCATTGTGCTGCGGTGGTGAGTGGGTACTGTGCGCTGAGAAAAAGTTCTTACAGTAACACGGTGTGAGGTAATCCACTGCCTCACACTGTGCATCTGGCAATTGAACTTTATGAGATCCCCTGACATCTCAATTCAGTTTAATAGGAAAAAAAAAAAAAAGTGCGATCCGACAAGCCTAGGGCATCATCCCTGTGCTGATCTCAGCTTGCACATGAGCTGCTATGCTGTAATGCATCCCTTAAGGCTCTTTCACACGTGTTGATTAAGGAGGACAAAACAATGCTCATTAATGTGCCTATAGATGCATTTTTGAAGCATTGAGAAAACAAGTTAGGCACCCATGAAAGTTGTCTACCTAGGGCAGGGGTCTGCAACCTTTAAGACATAAAGAGTCACTTGGACCCGTTTCCGAGAGGGAAAAAAAGACTGGGAGCCGCAAAACCATTGCAACATTTAAAACAAATCCGACACTGCATATATTGCAAAAAGCGCTCTGGTCATGAAGGGGGTTTAAGGGCCCAGTAAGCAAAGGGTTAATCAGGGCCACAGTGTATCGTCATAATCACAATCATAGCCTTAGGTCAGTGGTGGGCAACCTTTTTTTTCAACTGAGCCAAATCTCGCCAAAACCACGACTGAAATTTATTTTGAGAGCCACATTTTTAAAACTGAAAATACATCCCCCATATAGTAATTCATCCCCCATATAGTAATTCATCCCCCCTATAGTAATTCATCCCCCCTATAGTAATTCATCCCCCATAGTAATTCATCCCCCCTATAGTAATTCATCCCCCCTATAGTAATTCATCCCCCCTATAGTAATTCATCCCCCATAGTAATTCATCCCCCATATAGTAATTCATCCCCCATAGTAATTCATCCCCCCTATAGTAATTCACCCCCCATATAGTAATTCATCCCCCATAGTAATTCATCCCCCATATTAATTCATCCCCCATATTAAGTCCCCAAGTCCCCCCTTTGTCAATTCACTTACCTTTGCTCCGTGCGTTCCTCTCGCCGTGTTCCCGCGCCGTTCCGGTGTAGCATGAAAATCTGTCTCCTATGAGGATCTGTCCCCCTCGACGAATCTGCGCATGTGCCAGTTTCAGGCATTAACAGCCGATCGGCGATCTCCGGCACATGCGCAGATACGTCAAGGGGGACAGATTCTCATAGGAGACAGATTTTCATCCTACACCGGTCTTCAGGGCGGACTGTGAGAGGAGCCTAGCGGGAGCCTAGCTCCGCGGGCCGGATTAAAAGGTCCGGCGGGCCGTAGTTTGCCCATTGCTGCCCTATTGCCTGTCACCTGGTGGGCAGTGTGCTCCGAAGCCGCAGCCAAGGTGAAAAAGAGCCGCATGCGGCTCTGGAGCCGCGGGTTGCCGACACCCGACCTAGGGGAAAGTGCTTAAAGGGGAAGTGGTGTAAAGGAAATCATCTGCTTTGAGGCATGATTAGATTGTGGTGTGCAAGATGGATTTGTTTACTTTGATCTCTTTGACACTTGTGGGTTGATTTACTAAAACTAGAGCATCCAAAATCTGGTGCAGCTCTGCGTAGAAACCAATCAGCTTCCATGTTTATTGTAAAAGCTTAACTGAACAAGCTGAAGTTAGAAGCTGATTGGCTACCATGCACAGCTCCAACAGATTCTGAATGCTTCAGTAAATGTATCCATTAGCATGATCCAGCTCAAGATGACCATGGAATGGCTATCACAGTCACTTGCTGCCACTGACTCTTGATGGCATGGACACTTTGCTGACCGAAAAAAGCTTTGCAATAGTGCTGAATGCCTCTGCTCCCGCCTGGCACTGTCAGTATTCCTGGCTGTCTTGATGATTTTCCCTGCACAGAAGCAGATGGTGCTCCCACATGGCTGCTCTATATAAACAGTAAGTGGCTGGAGCTGCTCTGTCCTAGTTCTCCATTATATCTCTGTGCATTCTGGGGTACAGGAACCTCCACTTCCTCTCCCCTGGCACCCAGATAACACTGTATAAATGCTTCACTAATGTGCCTTAAATGCTATAGGCACAGTTACAGGGTGGTTATGGCACTCTACCATTGAAATTACTGGTGGCGGCTCACAAGCAGCAATGCCTCATGAAAGCGCCATGCTGCTCAGTGTTTTACACAACACTACTGCTCCTGTGTACTGCACTGTGTCAAGTCCATTGTAATAGTCATGACAGGCATTGATGGTTAGTAGGCTTTAAAAAACACTGCTTAAACGTGGATTAAACACAGGGGATTGATGCACATGAGGCTAGCAAGACATGACGTGGCCATCGCCCACTCCAGTTGACAATGGCCATATTTCTATGGGATAGCCCTTGCCTGAGCAGGCACCCTTGGCGTGACTGATCTGAAGAACTAATGATCAGAATGGACTTCCTGGCTGATTTCATATGACTGGTACTAAATATTTCCAATTACAGCGCATACTCATACAGGCTTGGCTTGTGTGAATTCCATGTTTTGGCCATGAATGTTGCACAGAATGGCCACCATCCTAACATCTAATCTCAGTTGCTGGCTGGTGAACAAATGATATCAGTCCCATGATGAGCAGCAGAGCTGAGAGACCAATCCTCCCACACCTTATGTTTGTCCCCGAGATCTGAATATCTAGGATACAGAGACAGCAATAGTCAAAGCTTTAAGGTGATACCTCACAAGCTCAAAAATGGTAGTGGCCATTAAAAATATGGGTTTAATCTGACAATTCTCTGCCCCCACCTTCACACTGTGACCATATATACCATTTTCTTCATCCTTCTATTTATATATAACCCCCTCCTCCATAATCCCTGGTATGCATCCTAGTTGGTGTAGATTGTGATTAGCACTATGCCTTACAATGACTAGGCTTAGGGGGCAATCGTTAATCAAAGCTTCCCTACTGACACCTACCTACTCAGAAGGGGAAACCAGTTCACTTAGCCTGGATATGGGACCCAGCTGCTCCTGCTCTCCATATCATTTGACAGGAAGTTTATCACCTGATTTATACAGGAAGCCAGGATTTCCTGTAGTGTGTCTGTCCAAGCATGGACGTTTATGGGCAAGATGTACTGGGCACATGGGAACTTTTTAAATTCCCACCATGACTGTGACTTTCCAGCCCAACAAACAACTATTGTGCTGGCCAGCAGCAATTTTTATAGCTTACAACATAACTTCAGACAAATGAGATCACAATGGACACGTCTGACTACACTCAAACAGGGTCAGATCCACAGCTAAAATAATCGTTTATATAATTCAAATTTTACCTATAGTTTACTTAGATGTAATATATAGTGTTTTGGGTTAATCATTTTAGAATTAAAAATACAATTTGTAGAAATGATTTTTTTTATTTTACTATAGTCAAGTAAAACATAATATTGCATATAAATGTTTCTTAGATACCACTTATAGCCAAAAAGTAGTTATTGGGTCAGCAACTTTGGGTTTTCTGTAATTTACTACTATGCTGTTAACAGCCTCTTTTGTGATTAGATGCACATAGCAGGAAGTCATATTAGAAATGTAGCTGAATGAGGCAAATGAGGGACACAATCCCTTCCTCTGCTGGGAGATATGACCTGATATACATTTTAGTAAGGCTAAGGCAGTCAACCATAAGAAAAAGCAGTGCTGGGCTTTATTATTGCAATGCAAGTAACCTCTACTAATGTATTTGTTAAAGTAGAACAAACAGTAAATCTTTTTTTCCCTTTAGCTATACTTTAAATAAGATGTTCTACAATGAATACAAAATATTAGAAAATATTAAAAAAAGCTTTCAAACATTAAAAACATACGAGTTGTAACAATTTAATTCTCGGAATGGACTGTTACAAATGTTTGCTTACCTATGCACTAGGTGAAATTTCAAGACGACGTTCATTCTGATCTTTGGTCAAGATTTGAGGCCCCCCCATCTTTGCGGAAATCTCTAATTCCTAAATCCTGTTAGAATCTGCCGCACAGTTTCCCTGTTCATGTTTAGTTCTTCTGCCATCATTTGAACACTCAATCTTAGATCTAAGCGTACGAGGGTTCGCACTCTGTCCAGGTTTACATCTATCGTTTGTGTTTTTGGCTGCCCACTTCTTGGGTCATTGTGGAAATCTTCCCGCCGCTCCCTAAACTGCCTATGCCATTCAAAAACACTTGATTTCTTCATGGAATGTTCACTAGAAACCTGTTGTAACAGAGCTAATGTTTCACTAGCACATTTGCCAATTTTTCCGCAAAAAAATCCACCAATAGTGTAAGGCACACACATATGTTTTCTACTACCCTGTAAAAACTGAGACAAGTGGTCTACGACTCAGGCGAGTGCAAGTTAGAACACGTCATAACACACTCAAATGTAAATGGCTGTGTGACTCACTACCATAGTGCTATGTGGCGGGCATTCCAGGAATTACATTGTCACACCTCATACATATTATAGTTTCCCCTTAACATGTATATCATATTATAGTTTAGACAGGATATTGTATAAGCTGAAATCAGGTTTAAGCTCACCTGAGGTTTTGGAAGACAGAGGTGAAGGAGGAAACCGGGTTGAATTAGTGGAAGAAAGGCGAGGCCTGCGCCTCCGGAAAAAGCTGCGAATAAGCCCACATTTTAGGGACTCTACAAGAGTGGTCTTCCCAGAGCCGATGTGTCCAAACAATTTCAGTTTAATCCTTGGCTGCGGGCTTTGGACAGGTCTCAGCTGCTGAATGAATTGAGTTCTGTATGTGTCCTGGAGATGATTAAAGAGAAATGTAAAAACAATGGAAATTATCTGGCACAATGAACTTATCTCAAAGTTTTTTTTTTATGAAAATGTAAAAAGGGAAAAAAAAAGAAGGAGGTGCAAGCAAATTCCGGCAATCATTTTCTCCACTGTCATAGGATATCCCTGTTAATATCAAAATGTCCATAAACAGGATATAAAGAAACAGGCCATCTATTTCCTTTACCTAGCAAAGCACTTGTACTTTATTCAGAGTGGAAATGTTCCATTGTGACATAACTTGATGAAATGCACTCTGACACTAGACAATGCTACAAAGCAATCTCTGTACTCCCTTGTCACCAGAGACAGGAATAGGATTGCATGAGATCTCAGGTGTCTCAGACAGCATATCTTTACAAGGAGATGTGATTCAATCGCAGCCATTAATAAATCTAATTCTCACGGAGATGTAGAATTATCAAGATATACTATATGTATACCAAGACGTATGATTCCAAACCCTAGCACATGTCAAATGATGCCTCATATATTAATACAAGGTCATGTGAACTGGCCTATACCAAAGCTCTAAATACTTACTACCCAGGCAGTAGAAATATATCATATTCCACAAAGGGTAAGATAGTCCCTGAAAGCACAGCCTAGTTTATAGCCAATGTTGTGTGAAAACGTTTATTATACATTCTGGGAAAGGCTCGTTCATACCCTTTAAAGGGAAATTCTACAGAGTGTATTTTCAGCTGGTACACATTTTACATTATTACGAATTACCAGCTATTCTCTCTCATGACTTTCATACATGTTCCATAGTCTCATTTCTGGAATTCATGTACAGAGGTGTCAATTTTCCTTCTAGTAGCCATCTTTACATCAGATAGGGTAGTTACTCTGACACCAGGTATATGATGGTTTGACAGCTTGGTTAAGAGCACAAACAAATGTGACAGTTACATTCCCAGCATGTGCCAAGAATGTAAATGTATTTTTTAAACTGTTAGGGCTTGTTAACACCATGGTGCAGGGACATCAGTTTTTCTGCAAACGTGCTGCAAGGGCACAAAAAACTAGAAAAGCTAAAATTTCTGGGGAAATTGTGTGAAGTGTTCTTGCCTCCACCAGTAGTCTACAACTGGAGTGGGCGGAGTAACTGGGTGGAGTGGCTTGAGTAACTGTTGTGTGGTTGGAGTGGCTGGAGTAACTGTGAAAAGGTTGGACTGGGCAGAGTAACTTTATGGAGTGGGCAGAGTAACTGTGTGGAGTGTTTGGAGTGAGTAAAGATAGTAAACATTACACTAACCAATTTCAATGAATGTCAATGGGCGGCATGAGTTGCAAACAAATGGTCATATTGTGAAAACTATCAGGACTATGGATTAGCCGTGGACATTTTTAGTGGCAGCAGGGATAGCTGAACGTTTTGATATAAGATTTGTGTAGGTGGGCTTGAAAATGAGGGAGTAATGGCAGTTTAGAAATCATGTCCTGATTTTTCAGCTCACACTCTAGCTTTTGTCAGCTCCCACTCTAGTTTTGAACATTCCGCCATTCATTCCTATGGGACCAATTTCACCACGAAAACGCTGATATTTCGTGAACCATTCGGCGAAACGTTCCACAAAGTAATAGCACACCAATCGGGAACAATCCGCACGTTTCGGTATATTACTGTCTATGTAGTGTAAAAACTGTGGGAGGAGTTAGGGTGGTAAATTTGGCTATAATAATAAGAATATATATGTGAGATAACAGTAAGTGGTCTTGCCATGCAAGAACACTTAACAATTGTTCTGTATATGTCCTGTTCACACCACATTAGTATCATGTGCGGATTTTTTCTGGTCAGGAATTTGCAACATGGGGCTCACATGAAAACTGATGTCTCTGCAAGTGAAATCTGCGTGTCAGTTTCCATTGGTTTGTCTGCACGTATGGTGTGAATGGGGCCTTAAAATGGTTGTAAACGTTAAAAAAAAAACAAAAAAAAAAACAACCAAACAAAAAAAAAAAACAGGTTGATACTTGCAGAGTCGTTCTGAACCTCCTCTTGTCTTTCCACCACCAGAGCTCCTGGCTGCTCCTCTCTGTGCAGTGCCCCCATAGGAAGCCGCTTTCTATGGGGGCACTTGTGCAGGCTCACTCTGGAGCCCTGCTGTCTGCATCCATTAACACAGACAGCGAGACTTGGCCCCACCCCCAGTAACTGGCTTTGAATGACAGTAGAGGCAGCCAATGGCTCCCAATGCCCCAGCAAAGCCTGGGAGACCCGGAACTGTGGGGAGTGAAGAACTGAAGATGTGCACACTGGATCAAATGAGAGTTCAGGTAGGTAAACAGGGGAGGATACTGATGCCTACATTTTTGTTTACCTTAATGCAAAAAATACATTAGGGTAAAATGGTTAGGCTTCATAACCACTTACAATCTATGGGTTTTGTTCTGCTTTAAAGTACAGTCAGGTCCATAAATATTGGGACATCAACACAATTCTAACATTTTTGGCTGTATACACCACCACAATGGATTTGAAATGAAACGAACAAGATGTGCTTTAACTGCAGACTGTCAGCTTTAATTTGAGGGTATTTACATCCAAATCAGGTGAACGGTGTAGGAATTACAACAGTTTGCATATGTGCCTCCCACTTCTTAGGGGACCAAAAGTAATGGGACAGAATAATAATCATAAATCAAACTTTCACTTTTTAATACTTGGTTGCAAATCCTTTGCAGTCAATTACAGTCTGAAGTCTGGAATGCATAGACATCACCAGATGCTGGGTTTTATCCCTGGTGATGCTCTGCCAGGCCTCTACTGCAACTGTCTTCAGTTCCTGCTTGTTCTTGGGGCATTTTCCCTTCAGTTTTGTCTTCAGCAAGTGAAATGCATGCTCAATCGGATTCAGGTCAGGTGATTGACTTGGCCATTGCATAACATTCCACTTCTTTCCCTTAAAAAACTCTTTGGTTGCTTTTGCAGTATGCTTTGGGTCATTGTCCATCTGCACTGTGAAGCGGCGTCCAATGAGTTCTGAAGCATTTGGCTGAATATGAGCAGATAATATTGCCCGAAACACTTCAGAATTCATCCTGCTGCTTTTGTCAGCAGTCACATCATCAATATATACAAGAGAATCAGTTCCATTGGCAGCCATACATGCCCACGCCATGACACTACCACCACCATGCTTCACTGATGAGGTGGTATGCTTAGGATCATGAGCAGTTCCTTTCCTTCTCCATACTCTTCTCTTCTCATCACTCTGGTACAAGTTGATCTTGGTCTCATCTGTCCATAGGATGTTGTTCCAGAACTGTGAAGGCTTTTTTAGATTCATTTGGCAAACTCTAATCTGGCCTTCCTGTTTTTGAGACTCACATCTTGTGGTGAACCCTCTGTATTCACTCTGGTGAAGTCTTCTCTTGATTGTTGACTTTGACACACATACACCTACCTCCTGGAGAGTGTTCTTGATCTGGCCAACTGTTGTGAAGGGTGTTTTCTTCACCAGGGAAAGAATTCTTCGGTCATCCACCACAGTTGTTTTCCGTGGTCTTCCGGGTCTTTTGGTGTTGCTGAGCTCACCGGTGCGTTCCTTCTTTTTAAGAATGTTCCAAACAGTTGTTTTGGCCACGCCTAATGTTTTTGCTATCTCTCTGATGGGTTTGTTTTGTTTTTTCAGCCTAATGATGGCTTGCTTCACTGATAGTGACAGCTCTTTGGATCTCATCTTGAGAGTTGACAGCAACAGATTCCAAATGCAAATAGCACACTTGAAATTAACTCTGGACCTTTTATCTGCTCATTGCAATTGGGATAATGAGGGAATAACACACAGATGGCCATGGAACAGCTGAGAAGCCAATTGTCCCATTACTTTTGGTCCCTTAAGAAGTGGGAGGCACATATGCAAACTGTTGTAATTCCTACACCGTTCACCTGATTTGGATGTAAATACCCTCAAATTAAAGCTGACAGTCTTCAGTTAAAGCACATCTTGTTCGTTTCATTTCAAATCCATTGTGGTGGTGTATAGAGCCAAAAATTTTAGAATTGTGTTGATGTCCCAATATTTATGGACCTGACTGTATATGTGAATGCACCTCTTTGGATATTCTTCCAGTTCGCGGTGAGGGGGGGCAACTCACTGCATCATTTACAAACAGGACACATTTCAAAAGGCTGTGTTGTTTCAGGCTGTAGGGGTTTTATAGTGAGGTTTTTTTTCTTTTAGATTTGGATAGAGTGGGGAAGGCTCAGAACCTCTGCCAGGTACTTACTACTGAGTGCATCTCTTTTAGAGAGGTTTACTGTCACTCACTATCTGTCAACGATTTAACCGGACAGGACGAGTGTGAAAAGCTCCAACAGCAACACAGACAGAAATAAAAATCCATTTTTAAGTAAAGAAGGGGGAGCCACATTTTTATTTTGGATGATGTCACCATTGCAGGTTTTCCCTTCACTTCTGGTCTAGTGAAACAGTTTTCAGCAAGGCAGGAAATGAGGGTAAATCTCTGTAATGGAGCAACAATAGCAGTAAAACCTGACAGTGCTTCTAATCCAACCCCACAAAAATGTTTTGGCCAAATATGCATCTTCAAAACACATGCAAAACATTTTATTTGCAAATATTTGTGGAAAAAAACATATGATTTTTGTAATTTATTGCTCAGAATGAGTATACAAACACTGCCTATTGATAATAAATGAAAATATTAGACTCCACAGAATCTGTGTGGACATTGTTTTTATTTAAAATGAAATGTCTTTTGAACTGTGCGACTGTATTTGGAGAGAACAGCAAATTGGTAAAGTCACTAGCATGTTTACCACGTCATGGCTGTTGTGGAAGAGAGCATTAATCACAATGCTGACAGTAGTACAGGCTGTTCAATCCTATTAGTGTTCCGCCTTAAATATGGGCTCTGAGGATAAATGGAATAAGCACATCTTGACATGAGCTCGGCAGAGATGGACATTTTCTGCAGGGGAAATCTCTGCAGTGGGGTGCGGTAATACTTACATGTGGAGAATACATCTCTGCAGCATCAGCACAACCCAGGCGTTGGGGCTTATTTAGCAAATAATAGAAGCAAAACCTGAGCTGTAGCCATAGCAACCAATGAGATAACATTTTGATTAGTCTAACTGCATTGGACTTCGGAGACTGAATGATGGCGGTTTGCTGAGGGTTAGAGCGTACAGCTACTCATGGTGCTATTCTTAAATTGTTTAACTTCACACCATGATGTCACTTTTATTCTGGATACAGTAAGACTGTATATGTTTTTCCCGTCTAACTCACATCGAGGGTTACTTTAATCCTTCCATGACCTTGGTGTTTTGTGCCTTTGCATTACGATTGATTCCAGCCAATGTAAATTACAAATGCTCTGAAACTGCAAGTTAAAAACAGTTCAAGCATGTACACTTGCAAAATTATGGGGTGTAATTATATAAATAAACTGCAGAACTATTCATCCTGCAAAATGTGCAGGATGTACATTAGTTCTCTGGGAATTCTGCAAAATCAAATGTTACTTGGCTGTTTTTTTCTCCAGGTTGGACTTTCTTCATTCATAGAAATAGCGTGAATCAGGAAAATGCTGCATTATGGCCACTAGATGGAGCTAATGATATGAAATTAAAGTGTTACTAAACCCACAACAGTCAAATCAGTCTGTATATACAGTAAAGCATGCTTGTTTTACGCACTGTGGAACGTAAGGGGTTAATCCTCTGCATTGTGTATAGGCCCTTTGATCCTGTTTTCTCTGCCCCTCCTCTTGTTCAAATGTCCACCTGATAGGACAGACTGAACCCATAGCCACATGCACATGCTCAGTTTGGTGTGTATTGCTAGAGAGGTTTTTTTCTTGAGAGTGCATGTGATCAGCAAAGGGCCAAGCAGCACTCTCCAGACAGAGGTCAGGAGTTTTGCATCCTCCTAAAGCAAAAGAAAACTTCTCCTACAAGCTTTAGCTAGTGCTCAGCTGAAGTCACAAGACTGCTGTAACTGCTGATGAGAAAAGGTATTTAGCAGTTTATATTTACTAAAATAATTGCACTTCCATGTTCTGTGTACTGTGGGAGACCAGCTATAGTGATGCAGAGTCCTGGGTTTAGTAACACTTTACTGCTTATTTACGGTGGTCGTCAGCTCCATTTAGTGGGCAAAATGCAGTTATACATGCAGCTTTACAGGACAAATAGCTCTGTAAACATTTTATAAATACACCCTCATGCATCTTGTTGTTCATCTGCAAAGTGTCCCAACTGCTGTGCAGGACTTCTCTATGACCTCTTGGTCTCAGCTCTTGTGGATAAACAATTCAAAGGTCATAAGCTTTCCATACCTCCCTTCTGTATACCATTAGGCTCTTCTACTTGCATAAAGGGCAGAGACCATTACTGCACAGAAAAGTGTGATCAATAATTCTGGGCCCACCATTCATGGTTAACTCTAACCTGATGACCTGTAGAGGCTTTTAAAGCATCACCTATGGAAATTATAGAGTACTGAAGTTTGGTTGGACATGATGGGTATATATCTACTCAACAAGAGAACAACTTAATCTTTTATATTTTACCAAATTTGGGTAATTTATTGTTTGTGTGCCCTAAAATTTATTTAACTATATGTATTTTTAAATGAAATTCTGCATTTCCTGCGCTAATATCATGTGACCAGGGCTGCTGTTAGAAACCATGGGGTCCCATACAGTCAACATGACAGGGCCCCTCCTCCCCAAACAAAAGCAGTTTACTATGCTTCAGTTATGAATGAACACAGTGAGTGGTACCGCTCACACGTTGTGTTCATTCAGGAGAAGAAGGGAAGGTGCAATGTTGTCCTCAGGGCTGCTGTTAGAAACCACAGGGCCCCATACAGCCGACCTGATAGGGGTCCCCTCCAAAAAAACAAACGGTTTACGATACTTCAGTTATGAACACAGTGAGTGATTGGTGCCAATTACTCATTGTGTTCATTCCTGTAATAACAGTATTCTATACTTCCTCTAGTTGGCGAAAGATCTTTGCAATAGTTTCATGGCTTGACATTGGTGGGAGCCCAATATTCACAAAGGAGAGTATTTCATATCCTCTCTAGCCATTTATGTGTTTCAAGAAGGGTTGTTAGGATTGCTGAGGGTTATTTAAAGCAGAACTTCACTCTCTCAATCAACACTGACTATTTTTAATCCTTATGCTGCTAGCATTAGTAAATAGATAGGAAAGTATATCATATATATATATATTTTTACATTTCTTATGTTACTTCCTGGTTTCTTGCCTAGGCAACAATGTCATACATCTCAGGAGTCTTCATCTCATCTCAGGTGGGGTTTTCTCAGCTAAGCACACCCTCCTGCCTGAGCTAAGGGCAGATGAGTTTCCTTAAAGTAAATGCTTCATGAATCATCTGCCCTTGCTCGAGATGGCCACAACCAAAAATGTTAGTGAGTGTTTTTCAAAGTGCTTTCTCAGCAAACTAAAGCATGGAGACTTGGATGGATGGGTGAGTCTGCTTTGAATATTAAAAATGAATAAAATGGTATTTTTGGTTTGTGGTGTTTAGATGCAGTGTACTTAGCAGACCTGCACCTGGTGAAATGTTCAAAGAGCAAATACAGTGAATTACCAGAGAACATTGTAGAAAGAGGTTATTATAATTCACAAAGCAAGTCTCACAAGGTTATATTTTAACGTATTTTTTAATAAAAAGCTTTACCTTACGAAGCCTTGAAAGCAAACTGACAACAGGCTCATGCTGTTCCGCCTTGGCAAGGTCTTCTGCAGTTTTTCCATCCTAACACAGAATAAATATGAAATAGACAAATGTTTAATATGTGGTCGTTAAGCAAGATTGTATATTACGTCTCATAAAAGTCTTGCCACGCTTCATACTGGCCATGAATTATTTATCCGCCTAGTCTTTAACTGGTCATTTACATGTAGCCTTTTAAATCTGCAGTACATGGTGGAGGGTTCATGCTTCTAAAACTAGCTAACAGAAGAGAATGAACACTAAAGTCGGCCATAGATGGATCGAATCTCGACTGGTCCCTGCTGAACCAACCGAGATTCGATCCTTCTATGAGTAAGATGATTGTACCCAAGTTGATCTATTAATCGACTTGGGTACAACCAGCATGTCAGATTGTTAGCATGTGATTATTTCCAGCAGCTAAAGCAATCATTGTGTTCTCCCGGCAGGGATGGCTCCCCACCAGTAGAACATAATAGCTCCACGGGAGGGATTCCCCCATCAACAGTGACAGTGTTGATGGGGAAATCGAGCAATTTTCTTTCCTACAACCTCATATTCTAGCTGCCATTTTTGTAGCTGGCAATTCACAACACAGGGCCTCGCAAGGTAATTAATCATATCCAAAAACTATATTATTGAAATAATTGTTGACCCTTGTGGCTGCTTTCAGTTCTATCACTTAAACTAAAACAAGGAAACAGTCTTCAGTTCTTCCTAAATTTACTCCTGAACAACAAACATTTCTCCGTGCTATAAAATTTCTGAAACCAATATTATTACATTTCATTGTACATTTTCATTGTTCTCCATTAATTAATTCTATTAAAGGAGAAGTCCAGCCAAAGCTCTTTGGGCTGTACTTCTCCTGTGGATCACAAGAGTGCAGTTCGTTCTGCACTCCTGTGGCCAGTTTTCAGCCGACAGCGGGCTGAAGCCCACTGTTGGCTGGCATCACTCAGCTAGTCCAGGCTGGGGAAAGATCCCGACCTCAAAGTCGGGATCCACCCCAGAGTCTGGAGCAGCACCTGGCTCAGCCTCTCAGTGAGCCACTGAGAGCCTGAGCCAGCCACTCCCTCCCTCCAACAGCCCAGCGCTCCAGTTAAGTGGCAGAGCAGATAGTGGTGACTGACATTCCCGCTCTCTGCTCAGAGCGGCTGTGAGAACTAAGCAATCATGTGATCACCAAGTTCTAACTCTTAGAGCCAACGGGGAATAAATGCAGAATCAGACCGACGCTGCATCCACCTAGGTAAGTATATTTTGGAGAAAACAAACCCCACACTTCTTTTTTTAATTAGATAATGCCAGTTTATTGCAAGCAGTTAGTAAAAATGTTTTCAGAGCTTGTTAAAACCACAGTGTCAGAATAAAATGAAAAATTAGTCACACAAATTCCCATTTATTTAGGATATATATCATTTCAGGTCACTTAAGAGAAAGCCTGATGTGTGCCATAATTTTTCCTACAAACATCAATTCCATTTAAGTTACTAATTTAAAGCCCAAGTGAACTTTAAGAAATTAAATGCTGACTCTTTTATTCTCTTATTAGTGTCCATTAGTGACATCTTATCTGCTTTCATGTATTAGTGCAGTTTCTAGATAAGCATTGTCATCCATAAATTAATTACACTACGCAACATAATTATAGAGCAAAATGTCTGTGAGCTAATCTCCCAATTCAGAGGAGATATTTCCTCCTCATTTGCCTTTGCTAGTTTTATCATTTCGGCAGCTGGAAAAGCCTTGTTAACCTCTTCCATACCGGGCACTTTTACACCTTCCTGCCCAGGCCAGTTTTCAGGTTTCAGCGCTCTCACACTTTGAATGACAATTGCGCGGTCATACAACATTGCACCCAAACTAAAATTTTATCATTTTCTTCACACAACTAGAGCTTTCTTTTGGTGGTATTTAATCACTGCTGGAGTTTTTTTTTGCTAAATTAACAAAAAAAGACCAAAAATTTTGAAAAAAAATTAATTTTTCTTTGTTTGTGTTATAAAAGTTTGCAAATAAATAATTGTTCTTCATAACTTTAGGCTGAGATGTATTCTGCTACATGTCTTTGGTGAAAATAACCCAAATTTGGATGTATTTTTTAGTTTGTAGGAAAGTTATAGAGTTCACAAACTATGATATAGATCTGAAATATGATCAATCCTGAAGTACTGACAGCCAATCTAATTTCTTGAGGTCCTAGAATGTCAGAACAGTACAGCTATCCCCCAAATGACCCCTTTTTTGCAAAGTAGACAGTCCAAGCTACTTCATAAGAGGCATGGCAAGTTTTTTGAAGTTGTAATTTTTTTGTCATAATTTTTTGGAAAATGAAAAAATTAAAAAAATTAGTTTCACTATTATTTTTTTTACATATTGTCACCAGTGCAGTACAGCGTCATCATATAACTGGCATGGCGGTGATCAGGGACACTGACTGGTGACAGTATGAAAAAAAAATATATATATATATGTTTTTTTAATTTTTTTGTATAATTTTTTTATTTTTTATTTTTTTTAAGATTTTTTTTTCATATTCCACTATGACCAAAGTAGTACAATGTTACCATAGTAACATTGTACTACTTTGGGGAAGTGATCAGTATTTTTTATTTTTTTTTACACAATTTGCTTATAGCAAAGAATTACTTTGCTATAAGCAAGCATTTACCTGAATGAAATCGATTCATTCAGGGTTTTTTTGTTTTTTTTTGTGCTTAGCTGTGATTTGGCCACAGCTAATCACATGACATGTGCATGTGATTAGCCGTGACCATTCACAGCTAGATACTAGTATACAATGGATGGCATGAATGAAGCCATCCATTGTATACAACTGTCAAGTGACCTGCCGTGATTGGTCACAGCAGGTCACATGGTACCGGCAACGGGCCGATACTCAGATCTGTCATCGGCTGTGTCCGAGGTACAGGGCCGGTGACAGATCGTGCCGCTCTACAGGAGCGCCATCTGCGCATGTGCGGGAGGACGCCATATGGCATCCACCCGGAACGCTGATGACATTTGCCGCCCGCCGTTCGGCCATAGGGCGGGCGGCAAATGGTTAAAGAGCTATGGCGTACGTAAAAGAGAGGTTATTCTAGTTAGATTCTTGATACAAATGCAATTGAAAGCAGAATGATCAAAAAGTTTTTTTCCACTAATCTCTCCCCTAAGGGACAAATACATGTAGTACTTTGTCCCATGTTGACAGGTGCTTCCTAAATGTAGCTATGAGGGTGGACTGAGGCGGCCCAAATATGGATTAGAGACCAACAATATTTTCAAGTAACTGAATGCACATATTTTATGATATCAAATGAATACTCCTATCTGAAGAACGAACTTGTGCATTTACCACAAGGAGATGCCAGTCATAGCAAGTAGCATTTGGCGAGTGACAGAGGTACCACTCAAGCAATCAGAAATGCTGCAGCACAACAAGACTCTGCCTCTGCTTTCTTGAAAATTTCTGCCACATTTTTCTTTTATGGATGGAGGTTAGATGTTAATGTACAGTACTATGCAAAAGTTTTAGGCAAGTGTGTAGAAATGCTGTGTAGAAAGTAAGAATGCTTTCAAAAATATACATTTTATTTTTATCAATTTACAAAATGCAACGTGAGCGAAAAGAAAAATCTAAATCAAATCAATATTTGTTGTGATTATCCTTTGGCACCATGGCAAGATTGAGCACAGCAACAAGACAACAACTATTTATACTACATCGGAAGGTCTCTCCCAGGTAAATATTTCAAAACAGACCAGGTTTCAAGATATTCTGTTCAAGCTCTTTTAGAGAAGCACAAAGAAATGGGCAACGATGAAGACAGGAGAAACCATGGTTGGCCAAGGAAACTTAATGCAGCGTCACACTTACTTCCCTTTGACATTTGAAGATGTTCAGAAGTGCCATCAACACAGAACTGACAGAAACCAGTGGGAGCCAGGTACACTCATATACTGTCCGGATAAGTCTGGATAGAAGTGGTCTTCATGGAAAAACTGCAGCCAAAAAGCCATACCTCCTATGTGGAAACAAGGCTAAACGACTCAACTATGCAGAAAACTATAGCAACTGTGGTGCAGAAAAATGGCAGCAGGTGCTCTGGACTGATGAATCAGAATCTGAAATATGTGGCGGTTTGCTCGCCAAAGGGCTGGACAGTGGTACAATAATGAGTGTCTGCAGGCAACAGTGAAGCATGGTGAAGGTTCCTTGCTAGTTTGGGGCCTAACTTCTGCAAATGGAGTTGGAGATTTGGTCAGGATCAATGGTGTCTACAATGCTGAGAAATAGAGGCCAATGCTTATCCATCCTGCCATACCATCAGGGAGGTGTGTGATTGGCTCCAAATGTATTCTGCAACAGGACAACCACTCCAAACACATAGCCAATGTCCTATAACCACTTGTAGTACTCTACTAAATCCAGTGTCTCACAGCAAGGTAAGCATGCATGCTGTCTTGTGCTTGATCCAGAAAACAGGGAAGCATGAAGGGGATAAGAGACGCCAAACACCACTAACTCGACAGCTGGAGAGGTATGTGAATGGCCTCAGCCTTGAGCTCCTCCTAAACCATACCTCCTCCTGAGGAGGAGCTCATGGCTGAGGCCATTCACATACCTCTCCACCTGTTGAGCTAGTGGTGTGTGGCGTCTCTTATCCCCTCATAAAGCCAATGCCATTAGGAACCATCTTCAGCGTAAAAAAGAACAATGCCTGGAAGTAATGGTTTGACCCCCACAGAGCTCAGTTTCCAACATCGAGTCTGTATGGGATTACATGAAGAGACAGAAAGGTTTGAGGCAGACTACATCCACAGAAAATTTGTGGTTAGTTCTCCAAGATGTTTGGAACAACCTAACTGCTGAGTTCCTTCAAAAACTGCGTGCAGGTGTACCTAGCAGAATTGTTTTGAAGGCAAAGGGTGGTCACACCAAATATTGATTTGATTTGGATATCTATTCTGTTCATTTACTTTCCATTTTGTTCATTGATAAAATTAAATTATGAACATTTCTATTTCTGAAAGCAATCTTAATTTACAGCATTTTTTCAGACATGCCTAAAACTTTTGCACAGTATGTACATCCTAATCAAAGGCTGCCTGCTTTGGGTGGGAAAAGAGAGGCAGGTTTGGTGGTGTAATGATTTTCTGGGGCACAGGCAGAACTCTCATCTGACATCATCCCCGAGGGGTAACCTGATTTTAAACATTTCATTTAACCTGAAACTACTGCGATATTTGAATTTAAAGTTCAGAAAACAAACCCGAATGTAAGAGAAAATGGTTCTTATTCTTCTTTACATTCAATCACCAAACCAAAAGAACTCTAATAAATGTAATTTCCTTACCAGAGTTAAAGCTTCCACGTTGGCACCAGAGAGGCAAAGGTAGCGAACAACTTCCAGAATGCCATTATTGGCTGCCAGGTGTAACGGGGTCCGGTTATACTAGAAAAAAAAGAGAAATGACAATGTATATTGTTAGCATTATAAACAAAAACTGCTGAATCAAGATATCAGGGCAGAAATCTGCATACTTAATGTGTACAAATTAGAACAATTTGTCTGTGCAATAAGATTCATACCTAAACGGCAGCTTAAGAACACCAGTCAGAAAGGTCTGTAAATAGTCAGCTACTATGTAGCAACTCATTTTATCATTTGGTATGACAAGGATTCAGTGAAGAATTGTAATTGAAAATAAGCAAGGAAACGATCACCAATGGCGAATCTACTGCAGGCGGACGGCACAGCTAATGAGCGACATACCAGTAATCGCCTAGCACATGCACACTAGTGCACCGCCAGGGGAATTGCAGCGGCAGTGTCCCATGACCGCTGTATCCAGTGGACACATCGGATCACAGTGCTCGGAACCCAGCCGCTGTGAGAGGCTGACGTATCATGTGATCGCTATGACTAATCACAGCAATCGCATGATATTATATAAGCAAATTGCCATGAATGGCTTTCATTTAACAACTTACTTACTGTTGTGATGCTGTGATTTGCCCACAACTATCACATGGTACCAGGAACCCTGTACCATGTGACTAGTTGTAGCCAATCACAGCATCACAACAGTAAGCAAGCTGTCATGAATAGAAAGCCAGTCATGAGAGTTAAACTATTGCTTATACCAGTATATTATTATTATTATTATACAGTATTTATAAAGCGCCGATAGTTCGCTCAGCGCTGTACATTACAGAGGGGGACAGAACATGTGACAGAACAATACCAATACAATGCAAAACATGAGGGGATTGAGGGCCCTGCTCTTTTGAGCTTACAATCTAGGAGGGAGGGGATGGTGGCACAGGAGGAGATAGCTGTGGGGGATGGAGTGGTAGAAAGAGTGGAGGAGGTCGGCAAGTTAGCAGGGGGTGGGGTAGGCTTCCCTGAAGAGATGGGTTTTCAGGGTGCGCCTAAAGGAGAGGAGAGTAGGTGATAATCTGATGGGTTGGGGCAGGGAGTTCCAGAGGATGGGTGACACCCTGGAGAAGTCCTGGAGGTGGGCATGGGAGGAGGAGACCAGGGAACTAGAGAGAAGGAGGTCTTGTGAGAAGCGGAGTGTGCGTGCTGGGCGGTACTTGGATATTAGGTCAGTGATGTAGTACGGGGCAGTATGGTGGACAGCTTTGTACGTCAGCGTTAGGATTTTGAATTTGATCCGTTGCGCAATCGGAAGCCAGTGGAGGGATTGGCAGAGGGGGGTGGCAGAGACAGAGCGGTTGGAAAGGTGAATGAGTCTGGCAGCCGTATTCAGGATCGACTGAAGCGGGGATAGCCAGCGGCGAGGCAGGCCAGTGAGGAGGGAGTTGCAGTAGTCGAGTCGTGATATGATGAGAGAGTGGATGAGCTGTTTAGTGGTTTCTGGGGTTAGGAACGTGCGGATTTTGGCAATGTTGCGGAGGTGGAGTCTGCACGAGTTTGTTAAAGATTGGACTTGGGGCTGGAAGGATAGGTTGGAGTCCAGAATGACACCAAGTACTCTGGCCTGCGGTATAAAAAAAAATCCCTGATCACCCCCCCCTAAAAGAATTTTAATTGAAAATCAGAAATAAGCGAGGAAAAGATCACCAATTGTGAAGAAAACAGCTATTTGGAAAAATTATTTTCCAATGGTGAATTTTATTGTAAAGATGTAAAGAGCAGAACTCAGGGAAGGCATATAAAACATATAAAATAGTGCAGAAACTGATAGGCTGCTCAGCTAAAATGATCTCAAATGCTTTATTATTATACAGGATTTATATAGCGCCAACAGTTTGCGCAGCGCTTTACAAAATGAAGGTAGACATTACAGTTACAATACAATTTGGTACAAGAGGAAACAGAGGGACCTGCTCGTTATAGCTTACAATCTAGGAGGAAGGGTTGAGTGATACAAAAGGTAATAGCTGTGGGGGGGGGGATGAGCCGATGGAGGAAATAAATGGCGGTTTACTAGGTAGAAGCAGGATAGACTTAAAGAGAAAGGTTTTCAGGGATCGTCTAAAGGTTGATAGATTAGGAGACAGCCAGACAGATTGGGGTAGAGAGTTAAATAGGATGGGAGAAGCAAGGGAGAAGTCCTGGAGGCGAGCATGGGAGGAGGTGACACGGGAACTAGAGAACAGGTGGTCTTAAGAGGATCGAAGAGAGCGTTTTGGTTGATATTTTGAGACCAGGTTGGTGACGTAGCTGGGGTCAGAGTTGTGGATGGCTTTGTAAGTTGTTAGTATTTTGAATTTTATTAATTGAGCGAGTGGAAGCCAGTGGAGGGATTGGCAGAGAGGGGTAGCAGACACTAAACGGTTGGTAAAGTGGATGAGCCTGGCAGCAGTATTCATGATGGACTGGACGGGGGATAGCATATGCAAAGGTAAGCCAATGAGGAGGGAGTTGCAGTAGTCGAGTCGAGAGATTACCAGGGAGTGAATTAGGAGCTTTGTGGTATCATTGGTTAAAAAGGGGCGTATTCTGGAGATGTTGCGGGGGTTAAGGAGGCATGATTCGGACAGGGATTGGATGTGGACCTGAAAGGATAGTTCAGAATCCAGGTTTACACCAAGCACCTTGGCATGCAGGGATGGGTTGATAGCGGTGCTATTGATCCTGACAGAGAAATCGGGGGAAGAGGCACGTGGGGGAGGAAATACTATGAGCTCAGTTTTGGATAGATTGAGTTTTAGGAAGTGGTGTGACATCCAGTCTGATATGTCTGTTAGTAAATAGGTTATACGTGTGGAAACTGATGGGGTGAGCGGAGGAGTAGAGAGATAGATTTGTGTGTAATCAGCATAGAAATGGTATTGGAAACCATGGGAAGCTATCAGCTGACTCAAGGAAGAAGTGTAGATCGAGAATAGGAGAGGTCCAAGGACAGAACCTTGGGGGACCCCGACAGTAAGAGGAGTAGGAGAGGAGGAAGTAGAGTTGTAAGTGACACTGAAGGTGCGGTGAGATAGGCAAGACTCAAACCAACGGAGAGTATAGTCACGGAGACCAAGTAAATAGAGTTTTTGAGGAGGAGGGGGTGGTCAACTGTGTCAAAGGCAGCAGAGAGGTCCAAGAGCAAGAGTACGGAATAGTGACCATTGGTTTTAGCAGTAAGTCGTTTGTGAGTTTTAGGAGAGCAGTTTCTGTGGAGTGTTGTGGGCGAAATCCAGACTGAAGGGGATCGAGAAGGTTATTTTCAATAAGGTGGCAGCTCAGCTGGTTGTAGACTAAACATTCAAGAAGTATGGAGGCAAAAGGGAGTAAGGAGATGGGTCTTAGGTTGCCAAGATTGGCAGGGTCCAGTGAGGCTTTAAAATGGCAACCAAAACCAGAAAGACATGGAAGAAAATGGAAAACTACTATTCGAATTAATCAAAGAATAGCCAAAATGGCAAACACTCAGCCAAAGATCAGCTCCAGGGTGACCAAGGAAAGTTATCTGAGTACTGTAACAATTACAAGACGCCCGTGTGAAGCCAAGCTAATCAGCAAGAAGCCCTGCAAAGTTTCATTGTTGAAAAAATGACCTGTGCTAAACAGGTTACAATTTGCCAAAGAACACATTGACTGGCCCAAAGAGAAATGGCGCAACATTTTGTGAATTGATGAAATCAAGGTTGTTCTTTTTTGGGTCTAGGGGCCGCAGACAGTTTGTCAGATGACCCCCAAACACTGAATTCAAGCCACAGTACACTGTGAAGACAGTGAAGCATGGTTGCGCAAGCATCATGATATGGGGATGTTTCTCATACAATGGTGTTGGGCCTATTTATCGCATACCAGGGATCATGGATCAGAATACATCAAAATACTTGAAGAGGTCATGAGGAAATGCCCTTGAAATAGGTGTTTCAACAAGACAATGACCCCAAACACACCAGTAAGCGAGCAGCATCTTGGTTCCAGACTAACGAGATCAACATTATAGAGTGGCCAGCCCAATCCCGAGATCTTAATCTAATAGAAAATTTGTGGGATGACATTAAAAATGCGGTTTCTGAGGTAAAACCAAGAAATAGAGAAGAAGAACTGTGGAATGTAGTACAATCATCCTGGGCTGGAATACCTGTTCACAGGTGCCAAAAGTTGGTTGACTCCATGCAACACAGATGTGAAGCAGTTCTCAGAAACAGTGCTTATACAATTAAATATTAGTTCACAGGAAAGCAAAATCTTCAAACATTTTTCAGTTTATATGGTGAATGTTTGAGTTTGTAAAGAAGAATACAAACACTGCTATTTTTTTGAACAGCCTAACAGCCAGAAAAAGTAATAATAAATGTGAAACATTTTTCTTCATGTTTTGATTTAGAATAGACTGTTCAGTATTCCCAATGCATTTGCATGTATGGAAATAATAGCTATTATAGAGATTTTGAGCTTTACTCACTTTTTAAAACACTGCTATTTTTTTTTAACACAACTGTATCTGCATGAGTCACATCTGATAGTCTATGTCCACACCAGACAGACAATCTCAGTAGAGGACCCTGCCCCTTTTTCCCCTCCAGCACTCAGCAGGTGACTGAAAGCTACAGTTGTGAATGTTACCTTATAACACTCTGTAGAGGGTGTGTGTCCATTCCCTCCACTCAGGTCTCAGATTACACTCAACTCCCTGCTCTATGCTGTACAGTGCGTAACATCAGCCCCCCCCCCACCACCTTCTGTTGTTGAGAAATGCTCTCTAAATGCTGTACTTTGAATAACTGTAAAGCAGTGGTCCCCAAACTAAAGCCCACGGGCCAGATGTGGCCCTTTGCTAGCTTTTATCCAGCACTTGGGTCACTATTGCTCCCAATGACATGATGCACTATTCCTCCCACTCTCAACAAGGTTGAGGCACCATTCCATACACTGACACCTAGTAGTGGGGCATAATTCCTTCCACTGACACCACGGCTTCCTCCACTGAAACCAACAATGGGACACTATTCTTCCTCATGACACCAATGATGGGGCACCATTTATTCTACTGACACCAATGATTGGGCACGATTGCTCCCACCAATAACAACGATAGGGCATTATCCGTTCCGCCTACTAACCACATGTGCTTTGTCATTTTTCTTACTTCTACTGACCACCAAGCCTGAAGGATTGTTTACTCTCACTGATGCTGGGATATTTTCTACTTCCACTGGCCACAGTCTGCCCCCCCCCTCTAAAGTCTGAAGGACAGTAAACTGGCCCTCTGCTTAGAAAGTTTGGAGAAAAGAGGGTTGCATATAACCAGGTACATTTGGACACAGGCACAATTTTAGTTTTTTTCAGGTATATACCAAAACATATTCAAGCTATAGTTATATAATGGATATGGGCTGAAAGTGCACACTCTCTGGTTTAATTTGAGGGTATGTACATCCAAATTGGAGGAAGGGTTTAGCAATTACAGCTCTTAAAGTGTAGCCATCCCCCCTTTTTCAAGGGACCAAAAGTAAATGGAAAATTGAATAAAAAGCTGTTTCATGGCCAGGTGTGGGTTACTCCAGTATTTCTTCATCAATTAAGCAGGTAAAAGGTCTGGAGTTGATTCTAAGTGTGGCATTTGCATTTGGAATATATTGCTGTGAACCTATATCATGAGTTCAAAGGAGCTGTCCATGCAAATGAAACAGGACAATGCAAGGCTTCAAAAACTAAACAAATCCATCAGAGAGATATAGCAGCAATATTAGGAGTGGCCAAATCAACAGTTTGGTACATTCTGAGGAAAAAATGCACTTGTGAGATCAACAACATAAAAAGGCAGACAACGGAAGACAACTGTGGTGGATGATCACAGGATCCTCTCTATGGTAAAGAAAAACCCATTCACAACATCCAGACAAGTGAAGGACACTCTCCAGGAGGTGGGTGTATCATTGTCACTGTCAAGAGAAGATTTCATGAGAGCAAAAACAGAGGGTTCACCACAAGGTGCAAACCATTCATAAGCATAAAGAGAAGAAAAGCCAGATTAGACTTTGCCAAAAAACATCTAAAAAAGCCAGACCAGTTCTGGAAATGCATTCTTTGGATGGATGAAACTAAGATTAATCTGTACTAGAATGACGGGAAGAAAAAAGTGTGGAGAAGGCTTGGAACAGCTCATGATCCAAAGCACACAACATCATCTGTAAAACATGGTGGAGGCAGTGTGATGGCATGGGCATGCATGACTTCCAGTGGCGCTGGTGTTTATTGATGATGAGACAGAAGCAGCTGGATGAATTCTAAAGTGTTTAGAGATATACAGTTAACCCAGATTCAGACAAATGCAGATTGGACGGTGCTTCACAGTACAGATGGGCAATGATCCAAAAACACACTGCAAAAGCAACCCAGGAGCTTTTGAAGGAAAAGAAGTGGGATATTCTGCAATGGCTGAGTCAATCACCTGATTTCAACCCAATTGAGCATGCATTTCACTTGCTGAAGGCAAAACTAAAAGGCAGAAAGGCCCACAAACAAAGAACAACTGAAGACAGCTGCAGTTAGAGCCTGGCAAAGCATCAGAAAGGAGGAAACCCAGTCTTTGGTAATGTCCATGGGTTTCAGACTTCAGGCAGTCATTGCTACTAAAGGATTCTCAACGAAATATTAAAAATGAACATTTTATTTATGATTATATTCATGTTTGTCCTTGGACCCCTTCTCTTCTCCATCTACACCTGCTCCCTTGGTCAGTTGATAAACTCCCATGACTTTAAGTACCATCTCTATGCTGATGACACACAAATCTATCTTTCTACTCCTCACCTCACTCCTTCAGTCTTCTCTTGCATTACTAACCTACTAATTGACATATCAGCATGGATGACACTCCACTTCTTCAAACTCAATCTTTCCAAAACGGAGCTCATACTATTCCCTCCAGCCTGTGCCACCTTCCCTGACTTCTCCATCAAGATCAATAATACAACCATCAGTCCCTCCCCTCATGCCAGGGTACTAGGTGTAATCCTAGACTCCCGTATGTCCTTTCAGCCCCAAATCCAATCACTGTCCAAATCTTGTAGACTTCACCTCCGCAACATCTCCAAGATACGGCCGTTCCTAACCTCGGAAACCACTAAGCAACTTATTCACTCTCTTGTTATCTCTTTGCATGGCTATTGTCACTCCCTCCTCATTGGCCTACATAATTGCAGGATATCACCTCTTCAAAATTCAAAACATTAACAATAACATATAAAGCCATTTGTAACTCTGCCCCAAATTACATCACCAATATTGTCTCCAAATATCACCCAAACCGTCCTCTCCGCTCCACGCACGACCTCCTGCTCTCTAGCTCCCTTGTCTCCTCCTCTCATGCCCGTCTCCAGTGCCTCCCCCATCCTCTGGAACTCTCTACCTCAATCTATCCGACTGTCACCTACTCTGTCCACTTTTAGGTGATCTCTGAAAATCTATCTCTTCAGGGAAGCCTATCCTGCCTTCAGCTAATAACGGAATCTTCTATTCCTCCTATCAGTTCATTCCCACAGTTGTTACCTTTTGTACCACCAGCCCCTCCCTCTTAGATTGTAAGCTCCAAGGAGCAGGGCCCTTCAAACCCTCTTGTATTGAATGGTATTGTTTCTGTACTGTCTCCCTTTATATTGTAAAGCACTGAGCGAAATATTGGCGCTATATAAATCCTGTATAATAATAATAATAATAAATGTGTCCAATTACATCTGAGCCCCTGAAAATGGAAGGACTGTGTATAAAAATGGTTGCAGTGCCTAAAATATGTACTTGATATTTATGTTCAACCCTTGAATTAAAGCTGAAAGTCTGCACTTCAAATTCATTTGGATTGTTTTGTTTTAATTAATTCTGGTGGCATACAGAGCTAAAAGTATGAAAATTGTGCCTGTGTCCAAATATATATGGACCTAACTGTATGTAAGGGTTTACAACTTTAAATCATCTGAAGAGATTGTTTTCTGTGACAACAATTAAAAAGCAATAATTTATGTAGCATTGCTAGAATAATTGCTACAAATACTAGGATAACAATGTGTTCACTAAATTGAAGGAAAAAAATCAATCTATTGCTAGACTACTCAAATCACAGGCGTGTCACCTGGCAATTCTTTGAGCGAGAATGACAAAATGATTTTATTGTGTTCAAAGTAGAACCGATTGTAGAAAGGATAACACATAATCTTGCTACAACTACAAGTTTGTAGCTGTCAGAAAGTGGTCTTGCAGTTTTATCATGATACCAAACCTTACATTCTACAGGAAAGTATTTTTAACAGCAAAATACAACATTGCAAGGCAAACGGACAAAAGAAAAAGATCAAATTGCTTCACCAAGTTTTTCTAACAGATGACTAAAATTAGAGCCACCATATTCTAAATACTGATCAACCCTTTAAAGGATGAATTCACCTCTCTTAACATATTCAGTGTGTAACATGTTACTGTAGGACCGACGCCCAGAACCCCCCACCCACCCCTAATCCCCCTTTGTTATCGTCTCCCCCTCCCGATGTCACAATTGAGCGAGTGGTAGCTCATTGATTCTTCCTGTCAGTGTGTATCTGCCTGCTCATATGAGGTACAAGCAGACAGATTACACTGAGAGTCTGTAGGACACCTGCATGGTACCAGCCATCTGCTGTTCAATGGTGCAATGCTTTCCAGGCTTCTAAAACAATAAAAATAGTAAATTCACTTTTTTTTTACATGCAAAATAATTTGCTTTTATTATTTTTTGCTAAAATTTATCCTTTAAGTAGATTTGTCAAAAACCTAGGAAATCTTGACTGAAGATTTGACAAAACAATGAATAAGTAGAGGTTAACTTACCTAAAAACCACATGTCAAAAAAATCAGAACACCCAAAGACATAGGCTGCTAAATATCTGCAAAAGACGAAGGGGTTCATATGTGAGCAGATGCAAAATTCTCTGCTGATTAATTTGACATGTGGCTTTCACTTAAGGTAGCCTCCACTTATGCATTTGTCCCTCTCACACTCAGCTGAAACCGGCTCAATCTGTAACTTTCTTAGTATGAATTTGGCAGGGTATTGTCAATCCTGCCCAGTTCATCTCTTTGGATTACCGAACACCACCACCTTACATATTATTATTATTATACAGTATTTATATAGTGCCAGAAGGTTTGCTCAGCGTTGTACAATATAGTGGGGGACAGAACATGAGACAATACAGTAACAAAACAATACACGAGGGGTTCGAGGGCCCTGCTATAGAGATGATTAAAAGAGTGTGGTTCTGTAGTCCATCAGAAGTGAGCATGTAGTGTGGTGGGAGATGGCTGTACTTAACACTGTCAGTGCAATTGTGATTATGTCCTGCACAATGACAAATACAACCTGGAAAGAAACACTCAACTAACTTGAAAATATAAACAATGACCAGCAGACATGTTTTACATATACATGAAACATACACACGCACAGATACAAACATTTATACGCTTGACTCTCCACGTGTGTATAGTAATAAACTAAATGCATAAAAACAGAAAAACTACGAAATGACAATCAAAAAAAGGGGCTGCACATACTTAAAATTATATTACCTAAAATATTTCCAGAAAGCAACTGGGCCTAAATTCAATTCCTGCATCAGAGCCCAGTTAGCCTGCAGTAACAATGAGCACAATGAATAAATTATACATGATCAATCAACGATCAGAAAAGAAATACAGAATAGCTTTCATGGTTAAGTGCTATAGTTATTGCAGATGCAAGAACAAGATGGTCTATTTTACTGGATAATGGTCAATGTTTGATTAGCCTGCAAATAATTATAGGTACATTTTTTTAAAATAGATAACAATTCTGCTCTAGATATTTCTGGACATTTGTTAAATACTAGTTTTATTCATTAATATTTAGCATTATTGTTACCAGTGGCTCACCTTGTTAGTAATATCCAAATTACATTTAGCTTCACAGAGTGCCATTACAATAGGAATATTGCCATCTTTGCAGGCGACATGAAGTGGCGTGTTACCATGGCGATCCTGGAAGTCTACATAGCACCCCTGATTGATCAAGGTTTTAACTACTTCCATCTGACATCTTCTTACCGCAAGGTGCAGGGCTATGTGACCATCCTGGAAGAGGTGCACAGAAAAACTAGTTACAATCATATTTACTTTTCTTGTATATATATATATGGCCACTAACATTCATCAGAGTTATACAATTAAGGGTTCCATATTTTTCATGGCCTAACACACATTTATTATATCTATATATTTTAGCTTGGAAGGGGCCAAAATAAAATAGACCTAAAAAGATATTCTGATCCCAAACAAGATAGTGTTGTATTTACAGTGGCACTAAGGTTTGCAGTATACGTTGGGAAAAAAGTTACAGTCTTCTTGCCATCAATCAATATCTTACAAAGATGTTTTCAGAAAGAAAGCTTGATAGAGCAGAGTAAATATATTTATATTTAAAGTGCACCTGTGCCCAGACTGTGGATATTAAAACTATTTACATATTCTTAACAAGCAGTAAGAGCCCTTTCACATAGGCCATGTCCAGTCCAACTATCAAGGGATCTGTGAACAGATCCGCTGCTAAATTAGAGAACAGCAGATGTCACTTTTTCCATCCATTTTCACTTCATTTTTTTGTTGCATGTAAATAGTGGAGCCATTTTAGAGCCATAGGTGGCCGAGTGTAAAGAATCTTGCATCTGTTTACATCCAATTACCTATAATCTGTTAGGTTTAGGTCTGAAAAAAAAACTGAAATAGACACAGAACTTTGACATGTAAACTTGGACAGACTCAGAGGTAATCATAAGTAAACAAACACAAGTCCATTTACACCCGGACATTCAGAGACTACGTGAAGTTTCCCATCAGGTCTGCCTGAAAAACTGGCAGGTGTATCTGATCGGGCCGCTTGCGTGAAAGGGGCCTAAAAGAGCTTAAAAATAAGACTCTGACCTCTCTAGGTGACTGTTTCTAACAGCTAAAGCAGGGGTAGGCAACCTTAAAGAGGTGGAGAGCTACCTGCACAACATGGGAGAAGTCAACGATCACCAGGCACAGTGTTGTCCAGTGTCGCTGCCTCACATCAGAGATATACCTCTAATTCCTGTACTACTGTGCCACAATTGTGTGCATGGGTTTAAATTAGGTGGTGAGGAGGCAACATATTGCCTCCTCACCACCTGTGAAACACACTAAGATCACTTTTCAGAGGAGCAGTAGTACCTACTGCACTTGTGAAGGAGCCCTTAGTTGCATTTGGCAGCGGCACCATTAGAGTTAATTTACAAATAAAGTTGGGAAGTGGTAAAAACCTGTGGGTAAGTCGCTGTTTTACCGCCTCAAATCTCTACCCTCTTTATATAAATATATATACACAGTGCTGTGCAGTACTTTAAGCAAAGTAAAAAGATACAAAGTAAAAACTGTATAAATACTCCTCCAAGTATACTCTAGGTTTAAAAATAAAATGACGAAATATTCATGTGTACCAAACCATTGTCTGTGAGTACCACTTTAAATTAATATTAAACGTGTTTCCAGGATACAGCAGCAATCCTTCATACCTACTTCTTATAGGTAAAATTGAATTTAAAAAATATACATAGAAGATATCATCCATCCATGAAATATCCATATGTGGCGAATGTTGTCTGTGTGTGCCCAGGCCAATTTCCAGCTTTCAGCACTGTCGCATTTTGAATGACAATTGCACGGTCATGCAGCATTTTACCCATATGAAATTTTTATCATTTTTTTTGTGACAGATAGAGCTTTATTTTGGTGGTATTTAATCACCTCTGGGTTTTTTATTTTTTCTTAAACAAACCAAAAACAACTGAAAATTGTGAAAAAAAAAATGTTTTTTCTTAGTTTTTGTTATAAAATTGTGTAAATAAGTGATTTTTCTCCTTCACTGATATGCGCTAATGAGGCTGCAGTGATGGGCACTGATATGCTGCACTGATGGACAGTAATAGGTGGCACTGATGGGCACTGAGGAGGCACTGATGGGCATTGACAGTCATCACTTATGGGCACTGACAGGCAGCACTGATATATGGCACTGACAGGCAGCACTGATAGGCGGCACTGACTGGCAGCACTGATGGGTGGCACTGACTGGCACTGATGGGTGACACTGAAAGGCAGCTCAGATGGGCACTGATATGTGGCATTGATGTGCACTGGTAGGCACTGATATGTGGCATTGATGTTGCACTGATGGGCAGTGGCACGAGGCACTGATGAGCACTGACACAAGGCACTGATGGACACTGACAGGTGGCGCTGCTGGGGCTACACTGATCATCAGTGCCCTGATGATCAGTGTACATGTCCCCTCTGCGGAAAGCCGATTACCGACTCTCCTCACGCTGACAGCTCGAGAGCAGAGAAATGCTGATAACTGGCATTTCCCTATTTACATGTGATAAGCTGTGATTGGACACAGCTGACCACATGACTGAGCTGACATCTTCGGCTCTTTCCGTGATCCGCTGTGTCCGGGGGACACAGCGCACCGCTGATCGCCGCGTGCTCCCTGAGCCACGCATGCGCGGTAAGAACATCATATGACGTCCTCCCAGAACGTGAAAACCACCTTGCGTCCGTAATATTACTATATGGCGGGCGGGAGGTGGTTAAATATATATTAAACGTACTTCCAAGATATAGGAACAATCCTTCACCTATAAGAACAATCCTTCACCACACCTACTTATAGGTAACCAAATATGAAATAATGTCCATGTGTACCCAAATCTGTCCATGTGTACCACTTTAAATATGTTCTAATTTACATGCATTTCTAAAAGGTCTACAAAAGACTTCAATCTCCTTTTTATTCCAAACGTCCCTATTTTCACCAATGTTTTATAATATATACAGTAATTCATCCAAAGTGCATATCCCGTCACCACAAAGCTTATGCTCTCACCTTAAGATTAGACCTAACATGTATAATATTTGCCTTCCCGTTTAATTGGGGTTCTTATAAGGCACAGCACACATGTGTATATTTTATTCATTTTTACTTATAAGTAGATGTGAAGGATTGCTGCTGTATCCTGGAAATACGTTTAATATGAATTTAAAGTGTTGCACACAGAAATTGTTTAGTACACATTAATTTTTTTTATTTTTAAACAGAGTACACTTACATGAGCTTTTATACAGTTTTTACTTTGGATTTTTTTTACTTTGCATAAAGTACTGCGCGGTATTCAGTATATGTATTTATATTCTTGATCTTGTGGGAACACAAGTGTGGGCAGTGGTACATAGGATTTCATATAATTCATGGTTGTATGATATACAAGTGACTGCGCTTGGATATTATTGGTTATTTTCTTGACTTTTACCCTATCCCCTTTAGCTGCTGAAGTGTACACATGCTGCAGCAGGAATTAAACCCCCTGTTTCTTTTGGTGGGTTCTACCGCCTGCAAATCATGACCCATTCAAGTAAATGGGGCCACTCTAAAAGCGTCCCAAAACTGCATGCTTATGTGGGTTCTAAGGGGTTAAGGCAGGTTGTGAGAAAGGAACAAAACACAGCCTGCTTTAGCCCTTGTTTGTTGTACTGCACAAGGTTGCAAAGCACTTGCACAGCAAGCCCAGATTGTGATCTACCAGTCACTTGGCCACAATCTATTGGTAGATCACGATTTACAGGTCACTGACCCCCAATCTAAAGAAACCACTGCTGTTTGTTTACATTGCCTGCCAAGATTTGGATGCAAGAGAAGGCAAGGGCTCATTCACACTGGCTCTGCAAGCCATATACTATGAAAAACAAGTGAATCTCTGTGCCCAGAAGTGACAGGTATTTGCATTAACCACCAGTACAAATCAAAGACAAGCTGAAGCTATACTCTGGTAGCCACACATCTGAGCATTTACAAGCGAACATTTTGTGTCCATGGTTGCTCACCTGTCCCTATACTAAAGCAAGTGCTTGGATGTGCAGTTACAAGCTTACAGCCGCAGCCTGTCATCGATTTTTACAGGTGGCTATACACAAACACCTGTCATTCCTGGGCATAGAGTTATGCTCATTTTTTATGATGTATGGGTCTCTGCTCTCAAGTGAATGAGCCTTAATAAGAAAAGAGGAAGATTTCAATAAGAGTTTGTTTACCCTAGGAGTCGCAGGGTGTAAAATAGTGGGTTGAGCTGTGGTTTTACTTCTCCCCAACTTCCCATCTTAAAATAACATGTCAGCCGGATAAAGTTGTACACATACTGCAGCCTTGATGCTTTGCTGCCACAAAAAAAAATACCCCACATTCAAGTGAAAGGGGCTTCGTTGCACCTGCCCCATTCCTATTTAAAAATCCTGTCCGCCTGTAAAAAATAAAAAACTAAACAGGCATTCAGAAGGCAGCAGTATCGACTTTTAAATACCCATCAGCTTCTCCTATACTGTGGTGGATCGCTTTTCAGAGACTGCCGTAGTTGTAAACGAATCCTAACTGTTTATGAACCTTAAAAATAATGTCACAATGCTTACAAATATGGAGATAAATGAGGGCTTGTTTTAAAGTGCTGTTACTGTTTGTTCAGCATATGTAAACACTTTATTGTGTATGATCTGGACACAGGTTCACTTAAAGGAAAAAAAACACATACAAACACAGGAGAACAGGATTTCTGAACAAACAAGAAATATAAACATAAAAACAAGGAGTGAACACAATCTCTCAATAAATAACCATGGGGATAATGTCTAACTGATTAAGTTATAAAGTGTCTATTTACATTTCCTCTCATCGCTTGTGTTTAGTGAACTAATAGGTTACATTCTCATAATAAATATTCATTCAGTCCCGAAAACAGCTCCCATAAGCAGCAGACTGATACAACAGAACAGATTTTGACAAGCACCATCTCTTCAGCTACCCTGTGCCGTGTTGGGATTTGCTATAAAACAACAGCTTGAGTGCAGCAGGGTACCAGCCTTTATGGTGTAATATATAACATTCATAGAGATACGGTGGACACAGCTAAATAATGAAGGAGCTGATTTATGAAGTGCTAATGTTAGAAATATTACTCAGCGCCTGGACTTTCATTCAACAACCAATCATGCAGAGAGCAGGCAAGCTTGTAATTTTATCTGATTTCCCATCCAGTTAAAGAATATGATATGCTATGCTAAACCAAACTGTTCAGGTAAAAATTGCACACAAGGCTTGGCATTTACATCCTACTGAGAAATCTCTGTTATATTTTAATATTTTACTAGTGGGGTTTCATATTGAGGAATTGCAGGTTACTAACTGCCGATTAGGTGTTTGAGAAGATGTTATTTGCAGGCCTAAATGGCCCTTGATTGCCTGTGTGTGTGATTTGTGACGGCGGGAATCGTTCACCTTGTCGGTTGCATCAAGGTCAGCTCCATGTTCAGTCAGGCATTCCACAATATCATGGTATCCTCTGGCAGCGGCTGTGAGGAGCGGCGTCTCACCTTCCCGATTACGAATGTTGACATTGCAGCCAGCCTGGCACAAAGCTTTAGCCACAGGATAGTAGCCATGCCAAGAAGCACAATGCAGTGGGGTTTCTGCTTCCTGGAAAAGAACATTACATCATTTAGACTCATTGCAATTATTCCTAGTTTTTCAGAGATAAGAGAGAACTAGAATGGAACTCCAGCTAAAACTTTTCCTCTTACAACCTGTTTAAGGTTTTTATTGCTCTTTCATCTCTTGGGGAAATTTGCCAGTTCTTGGGTAGGTAACCAGGATTTTTGCATAGTAACCAGGGCAGAACGTTATAAGAAATCTCTCCAATGCGGACACATCATTGAAAGCATTTTTTACTTTCACTGATGTATGAAAATAATTTTATTTCAAGAGTTGCAAATGCAATCAATGTTTTCATTGCTGTTTTACCATTGAAGAGATTCTTCCGACATACAACCAAAGCCTTAACCCTTTGAGGACCATAAGATTACGGAACGCCAAAAGAATCAATTTTTTGTTTTTAAAGTTCGTACACTTCAGTTGCTGTAACTAAGCCATTTCATGAAATAATTGGCAAAAAGCTAGATCCATTTGTTGATAAGAACTAATATTTTGACTCAAACCAAAAAAAAAAAAAAGTATTTTAAGTTCTTAATCAGATGATACAGGCAATTAAAAACATGGGACAAATACGTCCCTTGGTCCTCAAAGGATTAAAAATGTTCTTCCCCATGCTCCTCCCGTTTGGTAGCTCATTTTATAGTGACTGACAAAGCTCAAAAACTTAAAAGTCATATAAGCTACTTAGGCCCTTAAAACTGATAAGCATTGTTACAGATAGCGGTCAGTGTCTTGGGGTTAAAACCCAATTTTACAATGCAACATGCAGCAGTAATGCATGCAATACCACAACACATGCTACATGATGGGGAACTAGTCCTTCAGCTTCCCATCAGGCTCTGTCCACTCAGCTCTAAAACTCCTCAGCTGCTGCACTATGTGACAGTCCCAGAGTCCACTGATATTGCATTTGATCCTAGGCCAGCAGGTCTAATAAGTGTGTAACTAAGGCTTAGTTTACACTTGCTATTGGCTGTTGACCCACGTTTTTGCCACATCCCTCCAAGCTGCAAAAAAGCCATACAGGGATACACAGGCAGCAGCCATGATGCTTTGCATCCCAGCGTGGCAAACATTTCCCTCCCCTGGCATTCGGTGGAATGCAACACATTCAAATGAATGGGGCAGGAGGCATGGTGGTGCAGACTTTCAGGAAACAAGTGTTGAAGAGGCAACATATCCCTTCTTGACTGTCTGTCAAACATCCTCTGAAAATCAATTCCCCTTTGATCACTCTTCAGAGGGCAATGCTTGTGTAAAAATGCCCTTCCTGTGTGCCTTGGAAATATGATGCCATTAAGATTAGCAAGGCTCCTGAACTGAACACTATATATTGGCCACTCAGTATGCTGAAAGAAACAGCAGTCATCTGCTATGAAACTTGGGGAAATTTAGGGTTAATCACTAACAAAGCCCTGAATAAGTGCCTGTTCACATATATGCGGATTGGATGCGGTTTGAACCACATCCAATCCGCATGACATGTGAAATAACATTGCTTCTCATGGTGTCTGTTCACATTATTATTATACACAGTATTTATATAGTGCCACAAAGTTTGCTCAGCAATGTACATTATAGTGGGGGACAGTACATGAGACAATACAGTGACAATACAATACATGAGGGGTTCGAGGGCCCTGCTCTTTCGAGCTTACAATCTAGAAGGGAGGGGGTAGTGGTACAGGAGGAAGTGGCTGTGGGGGATGGAGTGGTAGGAGATCGGCTGTTTGGTGAGGGCGGGGTAGGCTTCCCTGAAGAGATGAGTTTTCAGGGTGCGCCTAAAGTTGCGGAGGGTAGGTGACAGTCTGATGGATTGGGGTAGTGAGTTCCAGAGGATGGGGGAAGTCCTGGAGTTGGGCATGGGAGGAGGAGACTAGGGAACTGGAGAGTAGGAGGTCTTGTGAGGAGCGAAGAGTACGTGTTTGGTGGTATTTGGATATCAGGTAGGTGAGGTAGTTTGGGGCAGTATTATGAATAGCTTTGTACGTTAATGTTAGTAGTTTGAATTTTATGCGTTGGGCAATCGGAAGCCAATGGAGGGAATGACAGAGGGGGTGGCGGATATGGAGCGGTTAGTAAGGTGGATGAGTCTGGCCGCTGAGTTCAGGATAGACTGAAGTGGGGATAGTCTGTGATGAAATAAGCCGGTGAGGAGGGAGTTACAGTAGTCAAGTCGTGAGATAATAAGGGAGTGAATGAGTTGTTTAGTAGTGTCTGGGGTTAGGAGTGAACGTATTTTGGAGATGTTGCGGAGGTGGAGTCTGCATGAATTTGCCAGCGATTGGACATGGGGTTGGAAGGACAGATTGGAGTCTAGAGTGACACTAGAAGTGCGGATTTTCAGTGCAGTTTTAAAGAGTCCTGTACGATTTCTGGCAGTCAGGTTCGGGTGTAGATTACAGGCTATTGGCGTCTATGGGAATGGTTTCTAAACCGCAGATGTGTGAACAGGATAAGATCCTGACCTAATCCTGTCCTGAACCTGTGAACAACTACTGTATCAGTTAGTTGTGAAACCTGACCTTCAATCCACACCGCACATGTGTGAATCAGCTCTAACAGCAAAAAACCTGATGGGGGTTCTAACTTGCCCTTGCAAATTCTATAAAAAAAAATAAAAAAAAAAATAAAAAGAAAATTGACATAAAACAAAAGTTTTAGGCAGGTATAAAGAAATGATGTAAAGTATGAATTCTTTCAAAATATATATTAATTATTTATCAATGTATAAAAACCAAAACTACCCTTTGTCTTCAAATCAGCATCAATTCTTACACTTCCACACTTTGTATACTTGCAAAAAGTCAGGAGTTTTGAAGGATTAGAGTCAGGTGTATGATTAACCAAGTTATGCCAAGCAGGTGCTAATAGTCAACAATTTCATATCTAGGTTGAAACACAGTCAGCTGATTCTGAAAAACAGAATCAGCTGTCTAGGAGACCAACTGGGTGAGGAACAGCCAAACTCTGCTACTAAGGTGAGGTTTTGGAAGACCGTTTTATGTCACAGGTCATATACCATGGCAAGAATGAGCATAGAAACAGGAAACCTGTAGTTATACTGCATCAACAAAGTCTCTCCCAGGTAAAGATTTCAAAGCAGATGGGGGTTTCAAGATCTTGTGCTGTTTAAACTCTTTTAAAGAAGCACAAAGAAACAGGCAATGCTGATGGACCTCATTGATCATGCCATACCATCAGGGAGGCGTGTGATTGGCTCCAAATTTATTCTGCAGCAGGACGAGCACAAACATACAGCCAATGTCATTAAGAACTATCTTCAGTGTAAAGAAGAACAAAGAGTCCTGGAAGTGATGGTTTGGCCCCCACAGAGCCCTGATCTCAACATCGAGTCTTTCTGGGATTACAAGAAGACAGATGGATTTGAGGCAGCCTACATCCACAGAAGATCTGTGGTTAGTTCTCCAGGATGCTTTGAACAACCTATCCGCTGAGTTCCTCAAAAACTGTGTGCAAGTGTACCTAGAAGAATTGATTCTGTTTCAGAGACAAAAGGGTGGCCACACCAAATATTGATTTGATTCGGATTTCTGTTCATTTACTTTTTTTAGTAGTCATTTTGTTAACTGATAAAAAAATAAACATTTAACACTTCCATTTCTGAAAACTTTCCTTATTTTCATTTTTTCACACCTAGCTAAAACGATTTCACAGTATGGTACACTTTAAATACATAGATGCTGCTGATTATCATTTTAAACTATCAATTTTTTAGTTATCCAATTCACAAGAAATTATCAAAAAGCAGGGAGTGTTGGAACAGTTAATTTATTATATATAAACTGCAGCTTCACTTAATATTGGTAAAAACGTAGCACCGTGTTTAGTAAAATGAAATAAGATGCTGCTGTTACACACAGGTATGAATTATAAACACACATTTACAGGCATTGTACAAAATCCATGGAGCTTATTATATTTGCAACATAAAAACTCCCTGCGACACCATACAACTGAGCCATTTGTGTGGAAATGTTTTTGCAAAAGGGTCCCCTGTGCTTCTTTCATGCATATAAAGACATTAACTCTTATTCATAGTGTGTCACGGAAAAAAGCTTGTGTCTCCCACTCAAAGCACTGTTCGTGAGCCATTGCTAAGGCAGCTAAAAGTGCGTTGGGGTGCCATAACACACATCACACAGTTAAGCAGTGGAAAATATCCAAGCAGGAAAGCCTCCTTGACGACAAGACGTGAAATACATAGTGACAGAATTACATTGTACAAGGCAGGCATCTAGACAAGAAAACCTGTTCTCAAATATTATGCAAATTAACTCTTTGTTGGAAAAGATTTCTACTTTTATATTCAACATTACATATACGTAACAGCGGAAAACAAAAAGAAATATAGGAATATTTACACTAGCAATACCATCTAGAAACACACACATACCTTGTCCTGAATGTCTGGATTTGATCCAATACTGCACAAATACTGGATGACCTCCACATGGCCATAGCGAGCTGCGACATGCAGGGCTGTTTCCCCAGACTACAATATAAAAAAGTCAGAAAAGATTTAGAAAAAAAACCCCCCAAAAAACAAAACAAAAATGTGCATGTCCTTTTTTTTAACTCTCTATGCAAGAAAAAAAGAAAACCCTGCAAGCTTCTTTTGTAATTGCACAGTATTGTACTACAAACCATCGCAGTTCATAATCAGATTTCAGTTTACTGTAGTTGAGATCAATAAGCATGAAATCTGATTTCTGTGAGTTACTGTTTTTATACTTCCTTAGAAAAAAGGCCAATCATGTTGCCTGTGAACTGTGCAATATTGGCGGGTAAAAACTGAAGAATACAAACCATTCAGAGCACTGCAATGGTAAGCAGTTGCATGGCATACAGAGAAAAGTAAGTATTGACTTTGTCATATAAGTAAAAACGCATGTGTGCAAGTTAAGATAAGGAGAAGGATATGGATGACCAATGTGTGTATACTATTCTAATTATCAGCATTCCTGCCTAGTTTCCACCTTACTTTAAATTCTACCCCCCACCTCATTTATTGTAACGATTACACATCCCCAAAAAAATTCAGTAAGTAGTTAGTGTAGCACAAGAAAGATACAGAAATATACAGTTCTTGACAGAATACACATAAATGGCAGCAATTTTTCAGCATTTTCACAGTTTTTTAGAAGCACCAATTACATCTTCTTATAGTGAGTGACCTGTGACTAGAATATGTATGCATACTAAAGTATTAACATATTCTGAACAAACAATAAAAAAAGTAAAACAAGCTCTCATTTACCTCTGCAGCTTTTGGAATTGTGGAGAAATTGTCTCTAAATTTCACAAAAAAGGCACAGAAAGTTTAGTTTTTATACCTATTACTTTCTACTGCAGCAGAATAATAATTTAAGTCTAAGGGATTATGCAAATGGTATTGCATTTTACCTTCAAGTCAGTCTAGGTCTGAAATAAATAAAAAAAAAATGAAAAGGTCTGCATGCTTTTTATTAATTCCTTTTGGACCTAAACAGATTGGAGGTTAAACAAATGCAAACAAATGCATGTCCTTTTACATCCAACTGCCATTAGACCTAACATGGGTCTGTTAAGGTCCAGGTGGAAAAAAATGAACAAACATGGGTGTCATTAAAGTCACATCTGTATCGTTTGGCTCCAATTCAGCAGGGGATCAGTTCACTGATCTCTTGCTAATTGGAACAGACATAGCCCATGTGAAAGAGAACTAGCGTTTGTTGTCATCTTTAAAGCCCAATTCAAAGCAGAAAAAACTGTCCCTTGTAGCAGGGCTGCTCTTTTTTTTGTCCAGGGGAAAGGAGAAACAGTTTTACTTACCTGATCCTTTGCTCCCAGCAGATTAAGCAGTGGGATGTCCCTCGGCGCCCTCAAGTCCAGAGCAGGACTATGGACCTAGACCATGAGAACGTGGGATTGCAAAAGCTGTAGGGATGGGTCTAGCTGGGGGGAGGAATGGAGGATAGGGTAAGTATATTTCCTTTTATTGTTCCCCTAGGGGTAGGCAACCTGCGGCTCTCCAGCTGTTGCAGGACTATAAGTTCCATCATGCCTCTGCAAGTCATAGCTGTAACTATCAGTTTTGTAATGTTGCAATGCCTCATGGGAAATGTAGTTTCACAACAGCTGGAGAGCCGCAGGTTGCCTACCCCTGCCCTAGACAACAAATATGCAACCCTTATAGTGCATGCACAGCTGTACTGCAAAGGAAAAATCTTTATTTGTCCGGGCTGGGCTTTAGATTTAAATTACTTCACATTACAAGCAGCTAGAGAGGTCATGGCTTGTTTTAAAGCTTTTTCACTGCTTTCTAAGACTATGTCCATAGTGCCATAGACTATGTCCATAGTGGGGCCATCAACTTAGAGAATGTATATAAACCCTTACAATGAACTTCCCTTTTATGCACCCTTTTGGTCAGCTAAATCTACCAAAGTGTTTTGCTAGCTCTGTTCAATAAGTACAAAAATTATCTGTTGATTTTTCCAGGAATCTTGTGAGCTTGTAACTTCCTATGCCTGCAGAATGTACACAAATTTAGGTTTTGGAAGAGAGGAAAAGAATTCTGTGTTCTTTGCAATTCATCTGAAATGAAGTAAGCAGGGCTGACAACATGAGCTTAGGATTTCAGAGCTCAAAAAACATTGTATTGTCATGTAAAAGAGGAAGGTGGGAGCACACAATATTTTTGACACATCAACAGGTATTTATATGTACTTGCAATATGTTTAAAGGAAAAACACATGGGGACATATGCTAGTATTGCAGAGATGTACTAAAAATGTGTGCATGGTGTTTTTTTGCCATGACATACACATTAGTGCAATTGTGTAAATATATTATTTCTCTTTGAGTGCCATATTATCTGAACAAATACGTTACAATATTATTTTCAGTCTGGTGTATATGAAGTTCATATTTCAAGTTTCTATAGCAGAAACCATAGGAGGCGCACATGGTAGATGTTAGAGTTGCGCTTGTTGACAATTTTAGAGTCTGAAGTGAGCAAGTAAACATCCACACTAATCATTATATTACCTAAAATACCTGGATCAATTTGTTAATCAGAAATTATACCTTATCCTTAACATCCAAGGGACAATTATTTTGATGGAGGAATTTCAATGTCTCAACATGACCATGCCGAGAGGCCCAATAAAGTGCATTGGATCCAGCCTGTGAACATGGTATAAAAAACAAATAAACAAAACAAACAGTTTTAGTCTCAATAAGGACAAATATATTCAACACACACTGTCATACAGCCTTTTATTTAAATGTACATTGAAAGAACAGAGTTTTGTAAAATGACACAGACCTTATCCTGCACATCAATGTGTGCCCCACGTTTAATCAGTAACTCCAGCATTTGAATGTTTCCACAGCCTGCAGCAATTAATAGTGGAGGAGTGCCATGCTGAAAAACAACCAATGCAAAGTGAAGAGAAAACTGCACTCTACATCACAAACCTCCTGCACAACTGTCATTTCTAAGGACTACTTATAAAAACACACCTACAATTAGGTATGTTTTGCAAGGAACCTTTACAATCACTTTAACAGAAGCACTGCAATGTGCACTGAGGTGTCATTAGGCCCTGAAAGCAGTGATATGAAGTCCTTAAGACCCAGTACCAGTCCCCATTCCTGAGGCAAGGTTTATCGCAACAACACAATTGTGTACTACTATATTTTGAATTCAAACTAACAAAAATGTGTGCAATCTGGTCATTGGAAGGATTGTTATAATGGGCAATCTGGTCATTGGAGGGATTGTTATAATGAACGTGATCCTGTGTTTAAAGAGGAACGTCACTCTCTCAATCAGCAGTGACCATTTTGAATCCTTTTGCTGCTAGGATTAGTAAATATATTAACCACTTGCCTCCAGCGGATTTACCCCCCTTTCCTGACCAGGCCATTTTTTGGGTTACAGCGCTGTGTTATTTTAACTGACAATTGTGTAATCATGCAACGCTGCACCCAAATTAAATTTACGTCCTTTTTTTCCCAAAAATTGAGCTTTCTTTCCGTGGTATTTGATCGCCTGTGGGTTTTATTTTTTGCACTAAAAAAAAAAGGCCAACAATTTTGAGGAAAAAAAAACAATATTTTTGACTTTTTGCTATTAAACACGTCCAGTAAAAAAATAAAAAAAAAATCAATTTTTCATAAATTTAGGCCAAAATGTATTCTACTACATGTCTTTGCTAAGAAAAATCCCAGTATGTGTAAAGTAATTGGTTTACGTGAAAGTTATAATGTTTAAAAATGGTGGTAATTATACTGGGATTTTAATTTTTTTTTATTTTTTACAAGTAATGGCAGCGATCAGCAACTTATAGCGGGACTGCATTCTAAAACTGGGGGGAACTGACTTGGTGTCACTGACATCCCCAGTGACACCAATAAAGTGATCAGTGCTAATCAAAACCACTGACACTGTACTAATAGCACTGGGCAGGACGGGGTTAACATGGAACGATCAAAGGGTTAACTGTGTCCTGTTTTACTAGGGGTTGTGTGTTAGTGCTTCACTGTAAGTACAAAACAGTGTGCACGAGCTGACAGGGAAGAGAACTGTTTTGTTTTCTAACAGTTCTCCCCCGTTGGAGATGCTTGGCAATCGCCGGCGAGTAATCACCAGCCAGGACCCAGTGATTGACAGCCGCGGCCGCGTAAATGCAAAATCACCTATATATACTCATGATTTGCGCAACCGTGCCGACCTGTAGCAGTATATCTGCTATAGGTTGGATGGGAGGTGGTTAAAAAGTATATCATATTTACTTGTTTTAAACAGTTTTTTTGCATTTCTTTAGTTTCCTCCTAGTTTCCATGGCTAGGCAAATGGTGTCATACATCCCAGGAATCTTCAGGAAGGGAGGAGGGGTTTTCTCAGCTAAGCACACCCTTCTGCCTGCATGTCCTGAGCTAAGGGCAGATGGATTCCAGGAAGTGAATCATACATGAATCATCTGCCCTTACGCAAGATGGCCATGGACAGAAATGCTAGGAGGTGTTTTTCAGAGTGATTTCTCTCCAAAATAAAGCATGGAGACATGGATATATGGGTGAGTTTCCTTTGATTATTAAAAATGAATTAAATAGCGCTTTTGCTTCTCAGATACAGTGTAGTTCCACTTTAACCACTTTCCTAGGGAGGACAGACAATATAGTACATTTATTAAACAATATAAACAGGAAGTTCATTAAAAAAAAAAAAGCTTTCATTTTACCTTGTTTGGCTGGTTTACATCATAGTTTGCTAACGATCCTAGAAGGTGCTGCAAACCCGGAACATTGTCATCATTTATGGCGTGAATGATAGCTTTCATAACAAAAGAATCTTCCTCATCCTGCAATAATACAAACATGGGATTGAGTATTATCAGATATAAACAAATTCCCCAACCCCAGTATTCTAAACTGAAAAGCACAGTCATGAACTTCTCTTACTTCTGAGTTTCTGGCACACATCACTGTGATGGACAATCTCACCAACCATTAGTGAACAGAGAATTGGCAAGGAGAAAATGTTATCTTTATCAGAGCAGCACCGTTTTCACTCTACAGCATACCTTTTAGGACGCAGCACCCCAACCAAAAAAAGCCCTTTTTTAAATGCAGGAGTTCGTCAAAGCGTTTGTCAAACAGTAATGCCGGACATTATTTTAAACGAACACTCCACTTCCGCTTAAAAAGAAGGTGATTTTTGCACAGCGTACTGCATCTCACAATGAATTAGAAGTGAATGAAATGTAATTCTGTGACATTTCAATAAAAGAAAAAAAAACTCTTAAGTGCCTTGCATTGTACCTACCCAAGGCAACACCCCTCACCACTGCTACACAAAAGACACCAGCCTGAATCCATTCTGAAGTGGGAGTTGGTGTCAACAAGCTCTAACAAAGATACCACAATGGTATATTTCAGTATTTTCAGATCAAAAGCTAGAAAGACTCTGAAATAGAGTTTGTAAAACCTCCCAACATATATAACTAGTCTGGAGAGCATTTTTTTCCCAGTAGAGTTTCATTTATAAACTACAACAAAATAGATTTGTTTCCTCTTCTTTGCCAGTGACTAAAGAGAGTTGTTAGGCTTCTTCTACAGTGAAATGGAAAACTCCTAATTTCCAGTATGTCCAGTTCCCCAACTCTGAGTATTGCAGTTTGCCCACAATACTGAAGCATCCTAAAGCTGATCATACTCAGTATGAACTTCAGACAATTCCTCAGTAACCAAAGTTCTGCCAGGGGGTGGTCCCACTCCATTTGACAAAAATTGATCATTCCTTTGACTTTTGTTGAAGGAGCCTGCTGGAAAAAAATCTGACAAATCAGTGGTTGCATCCAATTAGATGCAGCTCCTGTTGCGGTATTTGACTGCTGGCAAAGGCCACTGTCAAAAGTCAATAGCAGCAGTGGGAGATTCCTTTATAGCCTGGGTGGAGGAATCTGTTTTTTTTTTCCAGCCCACAGGCTGTTCGTGTATGACCAACTTAACCACTTGCCCTCCTGAGGATTTACCCCTCTTCCTGACCAGGCCATTTTTTGTGTTACAGTGCTGCGTTACTTTAAGTGAAAATTGCGCTGTCATATCATGCACTCACGAATTGAGCTTTCTTTTGATGGGTTTTTTTTTTTAATTTTTACTAGTAATGGTGGCGATCAGCGCCTTATAGTTGGACTGCAGGGGACATTCTGACACTGACATCCCCAGTGACACCAATACAGTGATCAGTGCTACAAAAAACACTGACACTGTACTAATGGCACTGGGCAGGACGGGGATCAAAGAGTTGACTGTGTCCTGTTTTACTAGGGGCTGTGTGTTAGTGCTTCACTGTAAGCACACTGCTTTGCATGGCTGTGCTATGCACGAGTTGACAGGGAAGAGAACTGCGGGGCGATCAAAGTGTTAACTGTGTGCAGGGAGTGTTTTACTATAGGGCGGTGTGTGTGTTTCACTGTAATCACACTGCTCTGGATGGCTGCCATCCAGAGCAGTGTGCCCGAGTTGACAGGGAGGAGAACTGTTAGTAAACAAAACAGTCCTCCTCCCCGTCGGTGATTGTCGGAAATCACCGGGCACCGGCGAGTAACTACTGACCCGGGACCTGGTGACTGACAGCTGCGACCGTGAATGACGGCGCACGCCCCCTACCCAGAAATGCAAAATTGTGTATATATACGTGATTTTGCGCACCCATGCCGCCCTGTAGCAGTATTCTGCTATAGGGCGGTGGGGATGCGGTTAAAGAGGATCTTCACCAGTGAAAGAAAAAACTTAAAAGTCCGCTGCTACAAATACTGTAGCTGCTGACTTTTAATAAAAGGACACTCACCTGTCCAGGGATCCAGCTCTGTCCACAACTAGGCCGGATCTTCGAGTCACCGGTGCCGCCATGTTTACTATGGGAAACTGGCTGTGACTCCTTGCAACTTCACAGCCGGATTGCAAGTCACACTGCACTTTATGAATAGTCCTGCTGTCGTCTGGTCCCAGGAGACTTTGAGCAAACGGGAGGGGGGGTTACCCTTTTTGTTTTTTAATTGTGCCGAATGTGATAAAAAAGGGGGGGGGGGGGGGGGGGGGAGGTCATAAAGCAGAAATTCACGTTCAGGGTGAAGTTCTGCTTTAAGCTTAAAGAGTCATTTATAAGGTATTCCCTGTGTAACTATGCTGAGATGTTAATTTTTACACCTGGAGACATGGGAAGTGGGCGGACTTTGGTTATTTTCATACTCTATTCCATAACCTAATGTGAAATATTTGAAAGGCTGGAGACCTGAGGGAACTGTTAAATCGTAGCTTTGGCTACCTTGGTAATGCTGCAAAGCAAAGCATTTTCTATTCTTTGATGGCTCAGGAAACTTCTTAATGACTGATAAAAAACCAAGACGACAGCAGAAAATGAAAGTCTAAGACCAATGCATGCAAATTGTATCCCAACCCCTGTAGTGTACAATCCCAGGGTATCATAAACATCCACAAATCTAGATAATATCAGAAAATGTTTATTGTGCAATGTTCCTTCTAGTTACAAAATGCTGGCACAGAGGAAACCACTGTCATTATATGAGCTTTTTCTACCAGAGCATATTAAGGTTAATGCACTGTGAAAGAATGATCTACGGTGTTCACTTTTCCCTTAGAAAAAAATTATAAAGGTTAGGTCAAATAGCAAATCGCATACTTTCTGCAGATACATTCTAAGCAGGTAACAGCGATATCTTTTTTTAGTAATGCATTATTTTTTTCAAAATAACAAATTTAGCAGTATTTTACAGAGAATGGAGAATGGGATGGATGTCAGTTTTGGGACATCAATTGCCTTTTCAGTACATCCTCCTACCTCGGAGGCAGACAGATGTAAATGAACACATGACAGTAATCAGATTAGTCATGAAAACTGAAAAAAAAAATGAAAATTTAAAAGCCAAGTTCACCTTTTGAAAAAATAAATTAATAACTAAATGCACATTTTTTTGCAAGTAAAAAAAGAAGTGTATTTATTATTTTTTTTGTAATGAGCCTGAGCAATGCTTCTGCAATCTGCTGATCCTGGGTGTAATCTCAGGCTCTTGCAGACTTTCAGGACCTCTTATGGGCAGGCGGTTACTTGAGAGGAGGAAGAATCAATGAACTGCCAGAGCACTCACCAGCACCCTCGCATTTCATTGAGAACTACAAGCTGTCAGCCGCAATGGCTGACAGTACTTGTAGGATATTCATTCACAGGATATTGTGAATGAATGATGCATCATGTGGGTGGAGTCCTGCATGGCTGTGCTGTTTGTAACCGCTTCCCGACCGCACTATAGCAGAACTGTTGCTACAGGGCAACAATTCCAGGTAGGGGGTGCACGCGCCGCCCTACCCACGCTGCCATTGGCGGCTACAGCTGTCGATCACTGGGTTGTGGCCGGAGATTCCCCGCCTGCAACTGCTGATCACCGAGGAACACTGACAGGGGAGAGGTCTGTATGTAAACAACACAAACCTCTCTCCTATCAGCACCAGCATGTTGCTTTGTATTGCTCTGCATAGCAAAGCAATACAAAGCGCCATGCTTACATAGTAAAACAGCACATAACATGAAACACACAAAGCACACAACCCTTTAACTCCTTCCTGCCCAGTGTCACTAGTGCCGTGTGTGTGCTTTTTATTAGCACTGATCACTGTATTAGTGTCACTGTGGATGTCAGTGGCAGTTAGTCAGTTCCCCCCAGTGTCAGAATGTCCACTGCAGTCCTGCTATAAGTCGCTGATCACCGCCATTACTAGTATAAATTAAAAACATTTGACCTAAATTTATGCCAAAATTTGATTTTTAAAATTTTTTTACTGGACATGTTTAATGGCAAAAAGTCAAAAATGTTTTTTTTTTTTCAAAATTGTCGGTCTTTTTTTGTTTACAGTGTAAAACACAAAAAAACGCAGAGGCTCAAATACCAACGTAAGAAAGTTCCATTTGTGGGAAAAAAGGACATAAATTTAATTTGGGTGCAGCGCATGCATGCAGTTGCATGACCGCGCAATTGTCAGTTAAAGTAACGCAGCGCCGTATCGCAAAAAAATGGCCTAGCCAGGAAGGTAGTTAAATCCTCTGGAGGGCAAGTAGTTACATTTTTACAGCGGGTGTGGGGAGAAGATCACCCGTCTGCTGTCACAGGAAGGGAGGATTAGGGGTGCAGATGCTGGAACATGTTACATGTTCCATCCTAAAAACAGGTGGAACATGGAACATGTTCCAAAGGTGAACTTATCTATCATTTAATCCTTTTAGATCAGTTTAATATCCGTCTTCAGTTCAGTTTACATCAGTATACATCTGTTTTTCACAAGTCCGTTTTTTTTTGGTGTTGAAAAAAAAGTTATAGGAGAACAAAAGTACAAACAAAATTATGTTGCCCAAAAAAATAAATGGAACACACACATCTGTTTACATCCATTTATATTTGCAAACCTTTTAAAAAAATTTTCTGTGCACATAAAATTGGATGTAAACAGATGTATGCCTGTTTACATCCGCCTACTCAAGGACATACTACACATTGTGATTTAGTCTGGATCTGTCTAAAAAACTGACAGTCCATGTGAAAGAGACAGCAATAAAAAAAGAAAAACATTTTATATTTAATTGTTTCCTGAGTCCCCACAGTTAAGATCTAACGAGAAAAAAAAAAGCACACAGGGCAAATTTTGTAAAAGGGCATTTCCTCTTTTTTTATTCAAGATGTTGGACATCTTGACCCTTTCTGAAGATTACTGACTTTGTACACTGGTACTACAGTTCAGGTGCTGTGTGGATATATACTAACACTTATTATTGCAGTTAATGATCAAGCAATGGTGTGTAAAGTAAAGTCACAAATCCCCATGCCATGTTTCATTTGCATAACCTCATTTCAGGCACTAAAACAAACTGAGCATGTTGGTTCGGGTATATCATGCAGGCAGTATTGCTTTTCTAGTAAGTCCTGCGCACATAAATGAGTGAAAAGTCAATTGTTAAGGTTGATTTTCTTCACTTACCAGAGTGTCATCACTTCTAGCAATACTCATGTTGCTTCTGGATAAAAAAGACCTCGATAGTCTTTGGCACAGGGATATTAAGCGGACAGATTGCTTGAAAAAGAGAAGACATTGCATGTCAGTTATCCTCAATCAATTGTGCCAAACTGCACTGAAAATGTACCTTTCTCAGCTGACAAACCTTAATTAAAAGATTTTTAGTCATGCAAGGATGGGAAAAAAATATCCAATCCTACACACTGTACATGTTATGATATTCTATAACTGTACATTAAATATATCAGATCTGCAAGTCCCAGATAATGCCGGTAAATTATTTCATTTGAAGCCCCCAGTATCATACTTGCCCCCCACTGCTAAAGCACAGTATGTACATTTGTCATCACTTTCACCCAAATGGGCATTTTGTAATATTTAAAAATAGCCTAGGCTGATATTTTCAGTATAAAAATTATTTCACCTAGAACTGCTATACAACTACGGATCTCTATTCCAAGGCTTATCTACATCAGTGATTTTTGTGACCAAAATAGACTTTCAATTGCAGTTTACTGGTTAACCAACACAGTAGAAGTGAACTAGAAGTGAACTGAGATCAGTGTGCATGAAGGTAAACAAGCATATATTGTAAACCACACCAAATCATAACCATCACATTATTTTAAATAGCTTGTTAAATGTGTCGAAGGCTGCAAATCCAAGAATCGGTGAGCTGTAGTTGACTAGATGAGCCTCGGTTAAAGGAAAAGTCAGTGAATTTTACAGTTTGATTCTATCACTCTTTATGTTTTGGAAAGGCTAAAAAAAAAATAAAGATTATGGATTTCTCTAAACAGCTGGTTCATACCGGAAATCTGCACATTCCTGTGCAATTCACATGCGGTTCAATTTGAGTCTATTCATTATGAATGGGCCAAATCACTGTAGCAAAAATAGTGCATGCATTACTTTAAAAAAACATTCTGTACTTCTGTACCATGTGATCTGATGCAGGCAAACACACTGCGTTTGTGACCTGCGTTTGGGGTGTCATTAACTTAACAATGACACCTGTTGCAGATCGCAACTGCATTTGAACGTTGTGCAGGAAACATTTCCTGCACTGCATTCTGGTGTGAACGAGCACTAAAATGCCTTTTTACCAAATGTTGCTTTCCCCTAGGCATTCAGAGAAACAACTGGACACACTGTACAATCAATTACAGTGAACCACAGCAAAGAGCAGTATAAAGTGAGTAAATGTATCTATTAACCCCTTAGTGGTTCTAAAGCCTTAGGTTTTTTCGCCTTAATGTGCATTAAGGTGAAAAACCTGTGCTGCAGCTTCCCCCAGCCCCTTCTTTTTCTTACCAGAGCCCAATCCGATCCAGCGATGTGAATGAGAGCAGCGGCTCTAGCCGCTGTCTCCCTCCTCATTGGGTAGATTGATAGCAGTGGGAGCCATTGGCTACGGCTGCTGTCAATCAAATGCTGTGACACAGGAGCAGGGGGCAGGGTTGAGCCGTCCGCTTTGTGTACAGAAGCCTCCATGGAAAGCGGCTTTCCGTGGGAGCACTCGCCGAAAGGGAGCCTGGGGTGCTGGAGGGGGCACCAGAAAAGGAGGATCAGGGCTGCTCTGTGCAAAAGCAATGCGCAATGCACAAAGCAGGTAAGTATAGATATGTTTGTTATCTTCGTTTTAAAAAAAAAACCCTGAAGATTTAATATCACTTTATTACGCACAGTGTCTGTTTTTTGTAATTATATCTTTTGTTAAATTTTTCATTACAAAAACTCAACAATATATCAAATTCATCCAAAATATAAACATTTCACCTGCATTTTCCATTCTCTCCTCCCCGTATCCCAACCACACCAGTCCTTATAGACTGGAATGATGGAAAGAAATGGGAAAAGCTATATCTATACCCTTCTCTTTGATCGTTTCTTCCTACACTTCCTCTTTTCATTCTTTCTTTATTTCCAGCCTTTCTTTTCCCTTTTTCTATTTATGCTATGGCTCTCCAGACGTTCCATTCAATTCTCCTACCTCCAGTCACCTGGGGCTCCCCACTACTTCCATATATTTTTGATGTCTTAAAGTCATACCATCTACCCCATTCCTTTCTAAATTTTTCCATTTCCATTTTGGTATAACTCCTCCATCTTATTTATATATTCAACCCTTTCTATGCAGTCCCTCATTGTTGGGGTCTCCTGTACCTGCTGGAATTTGGTAGTTAAGTCCCTTTGCTGCGTTAATTAGGTGGTATAATACACTATTTTTATACTGTTTCACTGATATCTCTGACCTATAAAATAAACACACTCACTGATCCTTCTGTATAGTGGTCCCCAATATGCATAAATTGGATTATATCTTGCCAAAACCCCTGTATTTTTGAGCAATCCCACCATATATGTGCCATTGTTCCCTTAGATCCACATCCCCTCCAACATAGCGGTGAGACTTCTACTCCTTGTCTATGTGCAACACTCAGTGTCAAATACCATCTCATTAAACATTTATAATTCATTTCAACTGTGTTTATATTCATCACCCCATGTGCTAATTTAAACATTTTATTTTTCTGTTTGCTCATTTTTGTTTCCAGTTCCCTTTCCCATTTCTCTGAGAATAACAAAGGACCCACCCCTTCAATTCAATAAGAATCTTATAAATCCTAGGAGTGACATGTTTTGGAGCTATACTAGAGCCCAACATTTTTTTTGGAAAGGGAGCATGTCCTCCGGCATCCTCAGTGGTTGAGGCAACTTTGAAACAAAGTGTCTTAATTAGTGGTATCTCAATTCATCTAATACAACGAATACCTCTTTTTTACGCTTTAATTCTTGAAAAGTGCGCAACTTCCCCTTAACCCCTATATCCCTTAAATGTGCATTTACATCTTTAAACCATTTCCCCAAAATATTGTCTTTCCCTGGTGGGAAAAACTCAGTACCCACCAGAGGAATCAACAGTGAATTATACTTCCAACCCATTTTTTTTTTAACACCTCCTGAGTCAATGTGCTACTAATCTCATCCATAATGCAGAACCTTCGTGGTATCCAAATAATCTTCTCTAATACCTTCTATTTTAACCCAACTTTTCCCCTGTTAGTTATATGTCCAATCTACAACTCGTGACAGTATCACCACGATATAGCAATTCCTAATATTGGGGAGATTCAATTCCCCTTTCTCTTTATTATACACAAAACTTAATATCTAATTCTCAGTTTCTTATTAGCCCATATATATTTAAGTATTGGTTTCTTTATAATCACGAAAAAGGATCCTGTGATATGGACTGGGAGCATATGAAATTTATACAAAATTTTTGGGACTATCACCATCTTAACCAAATTTATAAGCCCAATCCAAGAGACCCTACCCCTTGAGAGCCTTCTCAACTCATCCTTTATTTAATTTAATAATGGAATATAATTTACCTGGTATATATTCTTTATAGAAGGGGTTAGCTTAATTCTTAGATAACCTAATTCCTTCTCGCTCCACGTGAATGGGATGTCTTTTTGTAGGGTCTGCATCTCTTTCTTTGGAACATTAATATTAAAGATCTCTGATTTTGAGGGCTTTATCTTCAAGTATGAAAGCTCTCCGTATCGTTTTAGTAATCCCATTAAATTGGGTAACGTTAATCCAGGGTTCACAATATAAAACAACAACTCACCTGCAACCATGTGCAACTACAGCTCAGTGTACATTACAAAGAAGACTGCGAGCAGGCAATAAAATAAACCTACCTGATGACCCACAGCTTTTAAAGTGGAACTTTATGTACAAAACAAAAACGGGCAAACAGGCAGGATTTCTAATGTAGAAGAGACATGCATTGTCTCTTCTGCATTAAAATGACCTACCTGCCAGCTGCTCCTGCACAGTGAGCTGTATGCACACAGCTTAATGTAGAAATTGGGCAATGCCAAAGCTGACTGCACTCCTGCACATGTGCGGGAGTGACATCATATCGTCCTGTTCCGTTTTAAATTTCTGACTTCAGTTCGATTTAACATTACTTGGCCTGATAACTTATGTTCACTCTGAAATACACATGTGCAGATAGACCTGAAACTGAAAATTGAAGTTGCTGCTACAGCATCTATCTGATTAAATATATATTTCTATTACCTCATCAAGGCTTTAAGCTGTGATGTTACATGGTGGAGTATGTTGTATGTGTGGCACAAGTGAATGGCCATAGTTTGCTCATATAGAAGGGATGGAATATACAGATATATGTACGTGTGTGATAATATAGTTTTCCAACTGTCTTTGAATTGCTCTGAATGGTCCAATATAAAGAGAAAACAGAACGCACACTTACTTTCCATTTTCTGCGTGCAGCAAACTTCTTGAATTTCTCCATATTCACTGCAGAGGCCTTTCTGCTCAGCGCTTGTTGGGTATCTTTAGGCTGTGACAAATATATAGAACAGTCAGAACAGCTGTGCGCTACACTCAGGGGGAGTTTTGTTTAAAGCTCGCACAGAATAAAAGGCCTGACAATGGAAATAATCACACTCCATATACTGCAGTGTTTTTATGTAAGTAATCACACTGAACAATAAAAGCAGTAAACTGTAAAAGATCACTTCATACGTAGGAGGAGGTTAGAAATGTGTGATTTATGTTTTTTATTTTGTGTCTGCACTGATCAGCAATGGGGCATCTGGGGGAAGACTGTGGGCCAGTTATTACTGTTGCAATAAGCTACAAGGTAAGATGGAGTTCAGCTTCTCCCAAGACGTGACTAGGGAAATTAGAGGAAACCACACTGCCAGTTATTAATATTAACTCCATCAATAAAGCTGAACTTTTCATTACAACACTCACTGCACTGGTAATTTAGCAGCTTGCCAAATCTCATATTGCTCGCACACCAACAGAGAAAAATAAATTACTGCATATACTTAGAGGGATGCATTCAGTCCAATGTCAGTAATTAGCAGAATTATCTTAGTGCTCTAGAGCTACCAGCTCATTGGCTCCAAAGGAAACCTTATGTTGCTCTGCAATTCAACTGCAGGATGAACGCCAAAACTGTTTGACGCTACTAGTAACAATGGTTTAGTAACAGATATTGCTACACAAAGAACAAGTCTTATAAGAAGGTGTCATATGAATTCTATAGGAAAGAAAAATGGGGCATTGCTTGAGTTACCACTCAGATTTCAGCTGCTGTCAGTTCATAAAAGGATTTAAAAAAACTGACAAACTTATGACTGGTTACAGTTTTCAGGGCATTTTGTAGTTTTTCTTCTACTTGTCTCCTAATTTTCCATTTTCTCTAATGAGTAAATGCTTAAATAAGAACCCCGGGATAAGCAAAAGAAAAAAGAAAAATCACAGATTAATATACCCCCTACACAAAACACTAAGCAGTATATACAATTTTGCAAACCTTTACCATTGAGGAGAAAAGTCTAATTTAATTTTCATGACCTCATTTCTGTAATTCAAAAGACAACAGCATCTGCTTTGCCAAGAGCAGGTGTAATAAGCAGGGATTACATCATATCCTCTCCTATCTCTCTTCAGTAAAAGGAAACTACATTTCCCATCAATTACAGTGAATTGTAGTGAATGTGGGCAGGTACACTAGGCTTGTACATGTTGGATGTGTCTGAGAATACCAATTTCTCCTCCACAGCAAGTAGGGCTGAATTACATCCCTGCTTCCTGGAGAAAGAACTACAGAAGGGATATGCCAAGATCAGTGGCTGGGGTAGGAGGCATAGCAGGCACCGATCTTACAAACAGGAAACTATAGAGAATTAATGGTTTGACTTCAAAATTTCATAGGCTATTTCAGAACAACTACTGAGTGAACCAGAAGATGGATAACATATTCAGCGAAGGAAGGGAATAAGCAGCAAGGACGGGTAAAGAAGTTTTTACCCAGGGTTCAGCTTTAAGCTATACAGAAAGTAGATAAATACCAATTCAGGGAACCTGCCAGGGCAGGAAATAGGAACCATTTTATGACTTGTTTTTGACTTGACTGTTCTTTGTAACAGTCTTTCTCCTCTAGGTAACTCATTTACCTGGAACAAGCAAGTCATGTGTCCTAAAAAAAACAATGGTCATATGCTTCTGCCATTTCAATATCAGTCCTGAAGTTTGTATTTCTAAAAACAAGTTGGTATTGGCAGTTCCCTCATTTCTATCTTGATAGGTTCCCTATATGGTTAAATGCATAGCTTGTATCTTTATTTTAGTATATATAGATTATCCTGCAAACAGTCCTAGGTTCCAAAAATTGTATTTATCCATAACAAAGGCTATCAGCTAAAAGCCTGCATTCACAAACAGGGGTTTAATACCCTTTTGTTAGGGTTGAAACAAGTTAGGTTTTCTGAAACTTAGGGATCATCCATATATACTGTATATACATACTACGCTTCGGTCATGGAAACCAGCACCAGAGCTCTCCATTGGAACAGAGGACAACAGAGGTACAGCCAGTATACTTTTGGATATCTATATTTTGGATGCAGTTGTATCAGACATTTTCGCAAATCAATTTCAATTGCTCGTAACAAAAGCAAGAAAGATGTGTAACTATAAATACTGAATTTGATAAACTTTTTTGCACACTTGATTCAATGTATCGTCAACCAGTACCTTAATCCATGGGTGACTCAAGCTATCTTGAATTGTCATTCTTTTCCTTTAAAAAAATGTAGATTATAATTATTACAGAGATGCTGATACTGTCACTGACAACACTGAGAAACTAATTAAATATCATGGACAGTTTACCATTTGATTAGTGGTTTTAAAGTAAATGGCCAACAACTTTGCATTGTATACATAACATTATAACACGGTTTTATTAACATTCCTTACCTACCAGCCTTATTATTTTCTTTGTCATTATAATTTTTTGACACAAAGCCACATATAAGGTAGTGTGTTTATTAAAAAATTAGATAAATTGGGTCTGATTGTCTATTCTCCACAAGTGCCTAAAGACTAGCCATAGACATTCTCTGCATGAAGGTAAAAAATATTCTGGGTGCTGCTCCCCCTACAGCCCCACTAATACCTGAGCCCGATCTCAATACAGCGATGTGCACGAGAGCCAGGTTTCTATCCTCATTGGCTCACACAGCTGATTCCCGCTGCTGTCTATCGCAGCCAGTGAGCCAATGAGAAGAGAGCAGGGGGCAGGGCCAAGCCACACTCTGTGTGAGAATGTCCATTTCTATTGGAGGCACTCGGCAGGAAGGAGGAACCAGGGCCGCTGGTGGGGGACCCAAAAAGAAGATGATTGGGGCTGCTCTGTGCAAAACCATTGCACAGAGCAGGTAAGCATAACGTTTATTTTTTATATATATAAAAATTCAACCTTTAGAATCACTTTAATGTCAAATACTCCAATTAGATGATCATTCAGGTTTAATACACTATATTTGCAAAAGTATTGGGATGCCTGCCTTTACACGCACATGAACCTTAAAGTAGTTGTATAGGCTCAGGGTTTTTACCTTCATGCAATCTATGCATGAAGGTAAAAAACTTTCTGTGTGCAGCAGTGCCCCCAGCCCCCTCAATACTTGCCTTAGCCTCATCATGATCCAGCGATGTGAACGACAGCCTTGGTTGTCCCGGGTCTCTGCCTTCTCATTGGCTGAGACAGCAAGCAGGAGCCATTGGCTCCCACTGCTGTCAATCACAGCCAGTCTGCCAATGAGGAGAGGGGGGCAGGGCCAAGCCACAGCTCTGTGTGTGCATAGACACAAGAAGCATCTGGTGCCCCCATAGCAAGCTGGTTGCTGTAAGGTCACCTGACAGGAGGGAGGGGCCAAGAGAGTCTGTGGGGACCCGAGAAGAGGAGGATCCAGGCTGCTCTGTGCAAAACCACTGCACACAAGTATAGCATGTTTGTTATTTGAAAAAAAAAAAATGAACCTTTAGAATCGCTTTAATGGCATCCCAGTCTTAGTCTGTAGGGTACAATATTCAGTTGGCCCACCCTTTGCAGCTATAACAGCTTCAACTCTTCTGGGAAGGCTGTCCACAAGGTTTAGGAGTGTGTCTATGGGAATGTCTGACCATTCTTCCAGAGGCGCATTTCTGAAGTCAGGCACTGATGTTGGACAAGAAGACCTGGCTCACAGTCTCCGCTCTAATTTATCCCAAAGGTGTTAGATCGGGTTGAGGTCAGGACTCTGTGCAGGCCAGTCAAGTTCATCCACCTTGAACTTACTCATCCATGTCTTTATGGACCTTGCTTTGTGCACTGGTGCGCAGTCATGTTGGATTGCCAGTGCAGCGCGATTCATCATTCCAGAGAACACGTCCCCACTGCTCTAGAGCAGTGTTTTTCAACCTTTTTTGTGCAAAGGCACACTTTTTTCATGAAAAAAATCACGAGGCACACCACCATTAGAAAATGTTAAAAAAATTTATTGAAAAACTTTTTGACTTGAGGGCCGCAATGGGTTCATATATTGGACCCGGGGGCCGGACCAAGAGTAGATGAATGATGTGTATGTGTCATCCATAGTAAGTATAGTAATATTCCCCCATAGTAAGCATAGTAATTAATCCCCCATATAGTAATTCATGCCCCATATAGTAATTCATCCCCCATAGTAATTCATCCCCCATATAGTAATTCATCCCCCATAGTAATGCATCCCCCATATAGTAATTCATCCCCGATATAGTAATTCATCCCCCATATAGTAATTCATCCCCCCTAGTAATTCATCCCCCATATAGTAATTCATCCCCCATAGTAATTCATCCCCCATAGTAATTAATCCCCCATAGTAATTAATCCCCCATATAGTAATTTATCCCCCATAGTAATTCATCCCCCATATAGTAATTCATCCCCCATAGTAATTCATCCCCCATATAGTAATTCATCCCCCATATAGTAATTCATCCCCCATAGTAATTAATCCCCCATATAGTAATTCATCCCCCATAGTAATTCATCCCCCATAGTAATTCACCCCCCATATAGTAATTCATCCCCCCTATAGTAATTCATCCCCCCTATAGTAATTCATCCCCCCTATAGTAATTCATCCCCCATACAGTAATTCATCCCCCATACAGTAATTCATCCCCCATAGTAATTCATCCCCCCTATAGTAATTCATCCCCCATAGTAATTCATCCCCCATATAGTAATTCATCCCCCATAGTAATTCATCCCCCATAGTAATTCATCCCCCATATTAATTCATCCCCCATATTAAGTCCCCAAGCCCCCCCTGTGTCAATTCACTTACCTTTGCTCCGCGAGTTCCTCTCGCCGTTCCGGTGTAGCATGAAAATCTGTCTCCTATGAGGATCTGTCCCCCTCGACGTATCTGCGCATGTGCCAGTTTCAGGCATTAGCAGCCGATCGGCGATCTCCGGCACATGCGCAGATACGTCGAGGGGGACAGATCATCCTGACAGTATCACGCTCCGCGGGCCGGATTAAAAGGTCCGCCGGGCCGTAGTTTGCCCATTGCTGTTCTAATGATTGGTCTATTTGTGAGCCGAGGCCACATGTTACGGATGAAATTGCAATTTTTCCCACGGCACACCAGACAATATCTCACGGCACACTAGTGTGGCGCGGCACAGTGGTTGAAAAACGCTGCTCTAGAGTCCAGTGGTGGTGTGCTTTACACCATTGCAGCCGGCACTTTGCATTGCACTTGGTGATGTAAGGCTTGGATGAAGCTGCTCGGCCATGGAAACCCATTCCATGAAGCTCTCTATGCACTGTTGTTGTGCTAATCTGAAGGCCACATCAAGTTTGGAAGTCTTTAGCTACTGACTCTGCACACAGTTGGCGACTTCTGTGAACTATGCGCTTTAGCATGCGCTGACCCCTCTCTGTCATTTTACATGGCCAACCACTTCGTGGCTGAGTTGCTATTGTTCCCAGTTGCTTCCACTTTGTTATAATACCACGAAAAGTGGAATATTTAGCAGCAAGTCAATTTCATGGATGGACTTATTGCACAGGTGGCAATTACACCACGCTTGAATTCACTGAGCTCCTGAGAGCAACTCATTCTTTCACAAATGTTTGCAGAAGCAGTCTGCATGCCTAGGTGCTTGATTTTATACACATGTGGCCATGGCGGTGATTGGAACACCTGAGTCCAATGATTTGGAGGGGTGTCCCAATACTTTTGGCAATATAGTGTATATATCCAGAGTTCTATCAATGTTGTGGAGTACTACAAGTAATAATAGGGAGAACCAAGTTATCTCTATTTATTTTAGCTTAAGTGAATAAAAATGGATTAAACAATCCCCACCCCTATAGACAAGTCCATGTACCTATGGCATATCCTGCAATGTGTTAGGTATGAATATGGCAGCCTTAAAAGTCGATTGGGATTCTTCTATATAAATATTGAGTCTCATTTTTCTAGTTGTGATGGCTTACAGTTGTGACCAAAATTATTCAACCCCCACTGAAATTGAGTGTTTTGGCCAGTTTGACATTGCTTTTGATCATTCAGTCATCTTGCTTACATTTACATTAAAGAGGCACTTGTAGGTCAGACAAATATAACATAACAGTTATAATGAAATAACCACAAATGTCTTTTCTGTGCTCACAGCATTATCAGTTTTATTCAACCCCCAAGTGACATTCAATCTTAGTACTTAGTACAGCATCCTTTTACAGTTATAACAGCTTTTAAACGTGAAGCATAGCTTGACACAAGTGTCTTGCAGCGATCTACGGGTATCTTCGCCCATTCTTCATGGGCAAAGGCCTCCAGTTCAGTCACATTCTTAGGCTTGCGCACTGCAACTGCTTTCTTTAAGTCCCACCAGAGGTTCTCAATCGGATTTAAGTCTGGTGACTGCGATGGCCACTCCAAAATGTTCCAGCCTTTCCTCTGCAACCATGCTCTAGTGGACTTGGAGGTATGCTTGGGATCATTGTCCTGTTGAAAGGTCCAACGTCTCCCAAGCCTCAGGTGTGTGACGGACTGCATCACGTTTCCATCCAATATCTCCTGGTACTGAAGAGAATTCATGGTACCTTGCACACGCTGAAGCTTCCCTGTACCTGCAGAAGCAAAACAGCCCCAAAGCATGATTGACCCTCCACCATGCTTCACAGTAGGCAAGGTGTTCTTTTCATCATAGGCCTTGTTCTTCCTCCTCCAAACATAGCGTTGATCCATGGGCCCAAACAGTTCTAATTTTGTTTCATCAGTCCACAGAACACTATCCCACAACTTTTGTGGTTTGTCCACATGGCTTTTGGCATACTGCAGTCGACTCTTCTTATTCTTTGGAGACAGCAAGGGGGTACGCCTGGGAGTTCTGGCACGGAGGCCTTCATTACGCAGTGTGCGTCTTATTGTCTGGGCTGAAACTTCTGTACCCACATCTGACAAATCTTTTCTCAGTTCCTCAGCAGTCACACGGGGACTTCTCTCCACTCTACGCTTCAGGTAGCGCACAGCAGTCGAAGTCAGCATCTTCTTTCTGCCACGACCAGGTAGCGTTTCAACAGTGCCCTTTGCCTTGAATTTGCGAATGATGCTTCCTAAGGTGTCTCTTGGTATGTTTAACATCTTTGCAATCTTCTTATAGCCATTGCCCTTCCTGTGAAGAGAAATCACCTCTTCTCTTGTCTTCCTGGACCATTCTCTTGCCTTCACCATGTTTGTAACCACACCAGTAAATGTCTAGAAGGAGCTGAGTATCACAGTCATTTTAAAGCTGCCTAATTGGTGCTTATTATGCTTGATTGCTGCTCGGTGACATCCACAGGTGTTTTCAATACCTGATGGAAAGCACCTGTATGAACCTCTGTTCTTCAGAGTGGTAGTCTTTAAGGGGTTGAATAATTGTGGCAATGAAGAAACCACATAAGAACCATTTACTACTGTATTACATAAACAATTGATGTCATTTTAGTTGCATTTGGGTAGTTACAACGTCCTTGTAGGATTTGATTCTGAATACAATTCCAAATGTACACTATAGTCCCTAAACCCCTTTACAGCATTGGGGGTTGAATAATTTTGGTCACAACTGTACTTCTGAAATAATTGCCCCCTTTTAAAGTTTGCTTAAAATAATTGTCACTCCTTAAGAGATATCTTTCTCTAGAGCTAAAGACTGACAGATGCAATGGAAAATATTGTTATAGTATACAATATTGTTATATTATACAAATATAATAATGTAATACCTTTCATTTTTCACACGTGTTAAACTCTGAATTTTGGGGCTAGAAAACAAAATATAACCCCCCCAAACATTATCCTTTTTTATTTATTTATTTATTTTTTTTAAAGAAGAGGCCCTAGAGAATGGTTGTTGCAAATTTTTTATGTTGCATGATATTTGCACAACTATTTATCAAATCTTTATTATATTTTAGTGCATACAAACATAAAATAATCCCCATTTTGTTGTACAAAATAAAAACCTGTTGAGTAAATAAATACCAAACAAGTAAAAAGAGCGTGAGCCTGCAAAGCACTGAAAAATAATCTTCGAAATGATCAAAAGGAGATGTCAGTTTTGGGTTAACTGTAAATTAGAGACGTAAAATTATTTATTTTACTCTCGCATGTATGGCAATACCCATTGTGTGCTGCACAAATGGTGTTTACATACACATACAGTGAGGAACAGAAGTATTTGAACACCCTGCGATTTTGCAAGTTCTCCCACTTAGAAATCATGGAGGGGTCTGAAATTCACATTGTAGGTGCATTCCCACTCTGAGAGACAGAATTAAAAAATAAATTCAGGAAATCACATTGTATGATTTTTAAAGAATTTATTTGTCTTGCACTGCTGAACATAAGTATTTGAACACCTGAGATAATCAGTGTTAATATTTGGTACAGAAGCCTTTGTTTGCAATTACAGAGGTCAAACGTTTCCTGTAGTTCTTGACCAGGTTTGCACACACTGCAACAGGGATTTTGGCCCACTCCTCCACACAGATCTCCTCTAGATCTGTCAGGTTTTGGGACTGTCGCTGAGCAACACGGAGTTTCAGCCCCCTCCAAAGATGTTCTATTGGATTTAGGTCTGGAGACTGGCTAGGCCACTCCAGAACCTTAATAAGCTTCTTACAGAGCCACTCCTTGGTTATCCTGGCTGTGTGCTTCGGGTCATTGTCATGTTGGAAGACCCAGCCAAGACCCATCTTCAATGCTCTGACTGAGGGAAGGAGGTTGTTGCTCAAAATCTCACAATAAATGGCCCAATTCATCCTCTCATTAATACAGTGCAGTCGTCCTGTCCGCTTCGCAGAAAAGCACCCCCAAAGCATGATGTTACCATCCACATGCTTCACAGTAGGGATGGTGTTCTTGGGATGCAACTCACCCTTTTTCCTCCAAACACGACGAGTGAAGTTTAGACCAAAAAGTTCTACTTTGGTCTCATCTGACCACATGACTTTCTCCCATGCCTCCTCTGGATCATCTAGATGGTCATTGGCAAACTTCAGATGGGCCTGGACATGTGATGACTTGAGCAGGGGAACCTTTCGTGCAATGCATAATTTGAAACCATGACGGCGTAGTGTTCCACCGACAGTGACCTTTGAAACTGTGGTCCCAGTTCTCTTCATGTCATTGACCAGCTCCTCCCTTGTAGTTCTGGGCTGATTCCTCACCTTTCTTATCATCAGTGATACCCCACGAGGTGAGATCTTGCATGGAGCCGTAGTCTGAGGGAGACTGACAGTTGTCTTTAACCTCTTCCATTTTCTAACAATTGCTCCAACAGTTGATCTCTTTCACCAAGCTGCTTGGCAATTGCCCCGTAGCTCTTTCCAGCCTTGTGGAGGTCCACAATTTTGTCTCTGGTGTCTTTTGACAGCTCTTTGGTCTTGCCGATGGTAGTAGTTGGCGTCTGACTGACTGTGGGGTGGACAGGTGTCTTTAAAGAGCTCAGACAGGTGCTACTAAGTTAGATTAATGAGTGGAGTAGAGGTGGACTTTTTAAAGGCACAGTAACAGGTCTTTGAGAGCCAGAATTCTTGCAGTTTCTTAGGTGTTCAAATACTTATGTTCAGCAGTGCAAGACAAATAAATTCTTTAAAAATCATACAATGTGATTTCCTGAATTTTTTTTTACATTCTGTCTCTCAGAGTGGGAATGCACCTACAATGTGAATTTCAGACCCCTCCATGATTTCTAAGTGGGAGAACTTGCAAAATCGCAGGGTGTTCAAATACTTCTGTTCCTCACTGTACATGCCCCTATATACCCATTTGCAGAGATATGCTTGTGTATGAGGGGGTGGGATGCTTTTATTTTTTTGTTATTCTTTTATATAACCAATTTTTACATTTTGTTTCTAAAATTGGGCAAGAGACAGTTACTCTATTATACCCCTAATATCTTCCATACCTTCTTCTTCAACTGATCGAGAACAACCTGCAAAACCCGTAAAAGCAATTACTTTTACTAAATAGCCCTGAGCTAAGAGAAACAAGCTCATGGCTGCTACCACAGTGGTTAACCTGCACCTGTACCAGGACCTTGAAGATTAAAGTATTTACATATTTTTCAAAAGTAATAAAGGAGCTTTAAAACAAAACCATCACTGACCTCTCTAGCTGAATGTACTATTAAGTAATGCATTCTCAAAGCTCCTCAAAGATGACAACAAAGGCTCAAGTTTGGGTTTTAGTGGGTTTCTTTTAACTTAGAAACATCTGTTTTGTGTCTATATTAGAAGGCTGACAAAATGCCAACATTTCACTGCAAAAGAAAGCTAAGACTTCAGGGCTTTTATTGTGAATTGTATAAACTTTTCTACAAATCCTATAGCTATATACTGTAGATGAATATGGGAATTTTTTAAAGTGATTTTTCTACTTGCTCAGAGTTGGTAAATAATTTAGTGTGCACTCTAGGCACAGAATCACTTTAACATTGGATATTCAGATTATTGCACAAACTCAGTCATCACTGGCACTTTTTAAACACATAACCTTAGCAAAGGCTATCAGTATAGAGATTGTCCAATCCATTTCTGCTAAAATGCAGAATGAAAACTACTTTTGGCATAGAAAAGTTTTCTTTGCAATACTGATTTAGTGGCTATTATTGGGTTCAGGAAGGCAAAATATCACTGTTGCCTAATAAACATGTGAATCATGAATTAATCAGATACACCCTATCCCCAATGTTCACCTTCGCCAGGCAGCCATGGCAGACAGTCTGCTAGTGTATAAATACAAAACACATCAAGACAATTTTATTTTACTATAAAACACACAAGAAAAACCGTTATTAAAATATGTAGTGGGAAATTATATCATTACACCACCACATTTCATTAACTTTCGTTATCTTTGTTTTATTTCTTAATCTATTCACAATCAATACCAGTTTTGGCAAACACAACCTACTTTGGGTCCTTGACGAGAAGTCGCCTAATAAAATCTTTGGCCAGTTCGCTAGTGCTACTAAAAAACTCATCTTCAAATTCATAGCTGACAGCAGATATATTTGCCAACGTCTCTTGTTTGGTTTCACCGAGGAATGGAGATGCTCCACTTAACCTGTAAGAACATGGACAAAAATATTTTACATCTATCTAAGAGGTTGCTCAAAAAAATCCAAATCAAATAGTTAAAGGCTAATTCCACCTTTCTATGTTTCGTGTCATGCCCATATTTAGTGTGTAACATGGTCGCATTCCAGAGACCCCAACTTGAACCCCCACCCCCCTTTACCTGAATTGTGGGTGTTTTCTCCCCACATAGCCATGTCATCCATTCAAACATCCAATCACACAGATCTGTGAATGGAAGACTACAAGACCCATTTGCCACCATGACAGAGGAACAGGTAGTTCTTAATGAAGTACAAGTGTGGTGATGTCACCACACCCGTAGTCCACTGATCCTCCTTCCAGCCCCACAACTGAAATTCCGTACCTCTGTATGGGCCCTGGGGCTGGAGAAATAATCTACAGGAGCCTATGCATTGCACCTGTGATGAGCGGATTGCATTTGCAATGCTTTGTAGGCTCCAATGCAAAAATTAATGAATGCCCATTTTTTATTTTTTATTTTTTTTAATATGGGTGCATTTATTATAATTATTTATAGTTTTTTTTTTAAAGGCAGAATATGCCTTTAACATCTGTGAAGAGAAATTTAGGGCTAATTTACATGTTTTGAAAGAAATAAATCAGAAATGTTGATTATTACATACATCATAGACCTTTAGCATTTGCAGCACAGCCCTCAGTCACCTTCATGATGTTGCAAGCTTTAAAAGTCATGTATGGTCCTTTTAATTAGCATGTAGAGGAGTCCAGCTTAATGTAAATAAACAATGTGTGTTACTGCAGCTGATATACTGGGCATAGGCATTTATATGTCTCTGTTATGTTGCGCAAATCCCATATTTTTTCTAATGAAAATACTAATTTGTTTTTTTTCCCCCGGATTTCCCAAGGGAGTAAAAAATTACAGGTATGGGAAGTAGGGAAGGGTTAGAACCCCAGTCTGAATTTTTGCATTGCTGTCGGTGTGCCTAATAGGAAAGTAAGGGAAAAGTAAACATTTGGAGTTGCCTTCAGAACAGGAATAGTGGGTACATTTTTCACTGGGAACAAATGTTCTGGTGACAACTGGCCGAATGAGGATGAGCTTTTCCTTCTCACTTCCTATTGTGTATACAAGACAGTACTTGAAGGGAAATTTCCCTAGCAAAGGAACTGACAGAGGTTTTAACCATTTCTTTCTTTGTTCAATATAAAAAAAGGCTTCATAATTTACATATGAAGAATATAAAACAGTGTTTGAGAATGATATGGGACTTTACCCACAAAACCTATGATGTACGTACCAGTTATAACAGAGATAAAAATAAATAATTGGTGTGACATATAGTAGAGGATTTGGTGTATGACCACCTAAGTGTTTAGCCTAGACCAGCTGCAAACAGAATGCAGCTCCATTAAATAACACAGCAGACAGTGATTGATCTCAATGACGTTCCTCTTTTGCTTTCTGAACAGAGAGCCGTGCTACATGCAGTTCAGAGATTACTTCATGAGAGTGATGTCTGTATCATTTTCTCGTTGTCTGCAGCAAGATGGGAATATTACTGCGGCATGTTTGGGCCTCTAAGATAACACAGTGCATGAATTAATATACCACTAAGCCAAACAACAAACCAACGTAGCTGAAGCTGCCCCTAGACATCAGAGAGCAGACCTCCTTTCAGGAAAGATCTTTTACATGAGCACTGCAAGGGGCTCTGTATACTTAGCTCAGCTTTTCTAACCTAATAGAAAGATTGCTTCTCTTGACAGATGGTGGCCATCCCACTCAGGGGACACCCACAACATGTAGCCAGTGTCCAATATGTCTGATTACAATCAAGTTGGTTGACAGCCATCTCATGACCATTAATACTAAAAAGCTGCCTACCAACTACAGATGATGGTTGGCAATGCAAGCACTGACATTTTACATATGAATAATCTCTTTAGAGTGACTCTAAACTCTGGTTTAAAGTAAAAAAAAAAAAAAATCTATTCGAGTTTGTATTCTTATCTAAAAAAAAAGTACATTCTGTTTCTCTCAGTTTCCTCATAAACCCCAAATTCCCTTCTTTTTTTTGCTGCTGTGATCCAACGTCCTGTTAGATACTAGTTACGTTCATTCTCCAATGTTCCACTGTATGTAGGAACATAGCCACCCATTCTTACTTGCTCTTGACATGGACTAGAGACTATGTGATGTGTAGTGTGCACACAGCAGTGCATATAACTGCAACTAACATGCTCCGATTGCTCCAAACAAATTGAAATGAGAAGGAAAAAGAGGTTCAAGAGCTCACAGAAAACGTTACTAGGATGCAGAAAAACCAGTAAGAAATTAGATCATGAAAAATAGATTCCAGAGCCCTTAAAGTGTTTTTAAACCTTTTTCTTCAACTCTTCCTCAAAACACTTCATCCTACTGCATCCCTGCTTATGTTTAAATATATAAAAAATGTTTTCCCCATTGCGTGCTCCTGGCACAGTCACCTTTGAATTAATTTCAGGGTTCAGAGTATGAGCAGTGCATGTGAATAATGATCAAGTGCATTGCCATACACAAACTACAGTTTCTATCAATCATTGTACTTGTGTTCGCACTGTGCATGTGTTAGATTGCTAATGAAATCATGCTGGTATCTTCCATCCAGTGTGTAACACTGAGGACAAGCATAAAATGTGAAAAAAGTACCGCCTGTGTGGGCCCATAAAGTTGTAGTCCCTGTAGGCAGCAAACACAGGAGAGTGGCTATATTCACGCTTACTACTAGAGCATGTAGGGTAAACATAGCCAGAGTTGGAAAAGAAGACAATACACTGAAGACTTTAAAAGCAGTTAGAAGATACACTATGAAATTGGTATTACAATGGGAAAAAGGAATACAATATCGAGGTAATTGACATCTATATTTTTTCATGTGAGTGTAGAAACACTTTGAGTAGCTGATGTGTACGGATTGTTTTTGGGGATAAGGATATTGTTTAGCATCACTTTAACCAGGGTGTATTCCTTGCCACATGCATGGCCTACAGATTGCAGCTGATCACATCAGGAAACTATACACTTACAGTATATGTCTGTAGTAACTTAGGTTGGGAATACACAGAGTGAATTATAGTGGAACTAGAGTTAGTGATAATAAAGGCAATTAAAAAAAACAAAAAACATGTCATACTTACCTGCTCTATGCAATGGTTTTGCACAGAGTAGCCCCGATCCTTCTCTTCTAAGTTCCCTGCTGGAGCTCCTGGCCCCTCCCTCCTGCCGAGTGCCCCCAGAGCAAGTAGATTGTGTGTGAATGGACATGCAGAGCAGTGGCTCAGGATCTGCTGCTCTAAACCAGTGTTTCTCAACCTTTTTTCAGTCAAGGCACCCTCTAAAATTATGGACAGTCCCAAGGCACCCTCTGAAATTATGGATAGTCCTGAGGCACCCTTTAGAATTATGGACAGTCCCGAGGCACCCTCTAAAATTATGGACAGTCCCAAGGCACCCTCTGAAATTATGGATAGTCCTGAGGCACCCTTTAGAATTATGGACAGTCCCGAGGCACCCTCTAAAATTATGGACAGACCCAAGGCACCCTTTAGAATTATGGACAGACCCGAGGCACCCTTTATAAATATGGACAGTCCCGAGGCACCCTTTATAAATATGGACAGTCTCGAGGCACCCTTTAGAATTATGGACAGTCCCGAGGCACCCTTTAGAATTATGGACAGTCCCGAGGCACCCTTTAGAATTATGGACAGTCCCGAGGCACCCTTTAGAATTATGGACAGTCCCGAGGCACCCTTCAGTACGATGGACAATCCCAATGCACCCTTTAGAATTATGGACAGTTCCGAGGCACCCTTTATAATTATGGACAGTCCCGAGGCACCCTTTAGAATGATGGACAGTCTCGAGGCACCCTTTATAATTATGGACAGTCCCGAGGCACCCTTTAGAATTATGGACAGTCCCGAGGCACCGTTCAGTACAATGGACAGTCCCAATGCACCCTTCAGTACGATGGACAATCCCAATGCACCCTTTAGAATTATGGACAATCTCAAGGCACCCTCTAAAATTATGGACAGTCCCGAGGCACCCTTTAAAATTATGGACAGTCCCGAGGCACCCTTTAAAATTATGGACAGTCCCGAGGCACCCTTTAAAATTATGGACAGTCCCGAGGCACCCTTTAGAATTATGGACAGTCCCGAGGCACCCTTTAGAATTATGGACAGTCCCGAGGCACCCTTTAAATTATGGACAGTCCCGAGGAACCCCATTCTGAAATGTAAAAAACTATTCTAATTTATTCTTCCAAATCAAATACACTTTTCCTGACTAGTATTTCAGTGTGTCTCTTCTCCCTCAGTTTTACTCCATCACTGAGCTAATGTGCCCCCAGCACTGATGGAGAGGGGCGGGGGAGGGTCAAATAAAAATGCTGTGCAGTCAACTGACATCCTCCTTATCAACTGATGATGTCCTTGGTTGTCAGGATGCTGGTGGCTAGAAGGTTGTAATGGCATACAATGAAAACTTGTGACTTAAAGACAGGCTTGTTCCACCAGCTGGGTTGTATACAAGTTTTGTGAAACTGTTAGACATTTTGCCAAGGTACCCCTAAAGAAACTTCAAGGCACACCAGGGTGCCTGGTCACCCTGGATGAGAAAGGCTGCTCTAGACCTTCAGTGGTGAGGACTAAGCACTGTTCTAGTGCCTCTAGAGGGCAGACTCCCATGCCAGTGGCATCCTTGGACAGCCCCCAGATGTTCTGGGAACTGTGTATGCACCCGATGTGACTTGCATTCTCACATTGGGTGCTGGCGTGACGTCATGGCGTTACGCTTTTGCAACGAGGATGGAGGTGGATGCCAAGGGAGATTGTCTCCCTCACGGATACCGGAGTGACCACATGGTTGACGCCATTTAGCGTCCTTTGGCGGTGCATGCCGCAACATCTCTAATTGGTGTCACAGATAGATATGATTACCCATTGAGACAATTGACCATATTATAATGGATATATATATGGAGACCTTATTGCAGTCTGTTGCTGGCTTATTTGATAGAGGTAGTTTTCCATACAACTGGTTAGATTGGTAAGCACAGATAACTCTTTTTAATCATGATGGTAGTTTCATGTCAGTAATGAGGAAGATTGGGTGACTTATTTCCCTCTCTGTACATATTTTTATATTGTTAGGTAGAAGTATAGAGGGAGACATTTTTGGACAGCCACCCAGGGGCTTGGATTATATCTCCCCTTATTGCCTCAGACATTGGTATGTATTTACGGATACCTTGCCCAGCCTCTATATATGCATACATTTTTGTATTTGCCCATAATTGTATTTATATAGTTTCACTTGGTCTTTTATTGTAGATGAGGTGATTGGGGATATTATTTTGTCAACTGGAATTTATGTCATGCTCTCCCATATAAAGAGGAATATTTGGGCGCTTTGTGTCTACTTGTTTCTACCCTATATTTGGTCAGCATTTTATCGATTGATCGGTCTACAATTTTTTGTTAGTTGAAGATGCCTTGTCTCAAATATCTGTATGCTTTCTTATATGATGATTTTCTAGAAGGATATGGGAGGATGGTCTGCTTTTCCCTCTCTGCCATCAATATTATGAAATGTACATGTGACCACTCTTGTCCACCTGATTGCTCATACCATCGAATGTTGGATCATGCAATTCTGTTTTGAACGCCAGTGGGTTTAAAAATTGCTCAGATAGCCATCAGCTGTTTTGTAATAATAAAAACAGAGATTGTATGATTGTCAATGACACTGCATATGATTCGTTATTAATTTTAAATGTGTTCATTTAGAGACCCCTTTGGTTTTAATGCCCCCTGAAAAAGATCTTATACTGAAATGATTGAAACATGTTGGGGCTTCTTGGGAACATTGTATTGCTGTAATCCTATAAGGGATTCAGTTTTTAGAAAAGTTATCAGAGCCGCCAGTATGATTTTAAGTTGCAATGTTCTTTGTAATAACAATTTGTACAATAAAATATATAGAAAAAAGTTCTCAAGAATACATACGTCAGTTGCACTAAAGTTCCAATGGGGGTTATTCTGTCTTATAAAAGAATGTACAATTTAAAAGAAGGCCACCCCTATACAGTTTTGTGGCACTCTACAAATCCACAAAGTCCAGTCCACACATTCATAAAGAAAAAGAGGTTATGCAGTATGTGCTGTGGACTGTTGTATTTCCAAAGTATGTTTAAACGCTTCCCCTCCGCCCTGTATCAGAAATACTGCTACAGGGTGGCAGGGGTGCGCAAAATCATGTGTATATACGTGATTTTGCATTTCTGGGCAGGGGGTGCACGCGAGCTGCACGCACACCCTACCTGCGCTATCATTTGCGGCCTCGGCCATCAATTGCCGGGTCCCGGCCGATTATTGTCAAGTATTACCGATGGGGGGTGGGGGGGGGGTGGGGGAGACCTGTGTATAAACACAGCCATAAAAAGCAGTGTGCTTACAGTGAAACACACACACAGCCTCTGGAGGGCAAGTGCTTAAAACTTTGTTATGAAAGCTGTAAAATGTATAACAAAATATTTTACAAAACCAGGAGTGCTCAACACGGTAAAAGAGCTATTGTGCAGGTTACAACATCCCTACAACAAGCATCAATAAATGAAAAATAGATCTAAATCTGCATTTAAAAAAGCGGAAAGCATTAAAACAGACAATTGCATACTTTGCAGGAATGGATCTAAGCAATCAATACTTACAGAATATAAGTTATGACTCCAATACTCCTACAATGAAACAGAAGACAAGAAGATACTTGAACAAATGACTCAATGTAGAAAAAAAAAAAAAAATTTACTTTAAAAGCAGTAGTAAACCACATAAAAAAAAGAAATAAAAAAAAACCCTGCAAGGTAAAGGCCTAATGTGTTGCCCTAATGATCGGTGCCCAGCAGTGCCACCCACCAGTTCCGCCCACCAGTGCCACCCACCAGTGCCCAGCGGTGCCACCCACCAGTGCCCAGCGGTGCCACCCACCTGTGCCCATCAGTGCCACCCAACTCTGCCCATCAGTGCCACCCAGCAGTGCCCATCAGTGCTGCCAGTCAGTGCCCAGCAGTTGTGCCAGTCAGTGCGCAGCAGTGCCGTCAGTCAGTGCCGCCTATCAGTGCTGACTATCAGTACCCATCATCAGTGCCACCTATCCGTGCCACCTCATTAGTGCTGCCTATCAGTGCAGCCTCATCAACGCACATCAGTAAAGGAGAAAAATTACCTGTTTGCAAAATTTTATAATAGAAACAAAGAAGCCTTTTTTTTAAAAAAAATTTTTGCTCTTTTTTTGTTTATAGCGCAAAAAATAAAACCCCCAGGGGCAAGTAAATACCACCAAAAGCAAGCTCTATTTGTGAGAAAATGATAAACATTTCATATGGGTACAATGTTGCATGACCACGCAATTGTCATTCAAAATGCGACAGCGCTGAAATCTGAAAATTGGCCTGGTTAGGAAGGGGGTATAAGTGCCCGGTAGGCAAGTGGTTAATCTTTTATATACCCACTGAAAAATGCCATGCTTGTCCTGACTCTAAGTGATAGGACATAATCATAAATAGGCAAGCTGATGTAATCAAGCAAACAAAACTTGCGGTGACTGCTTATGCTTAGTGGAGAAAAACCCTACGCATTTACCAGAAAAAGGGGAAGGTCCTCCTATAGTTTTAACTTTGGTGAGTATTCTTTTTGTACAACTAAGATGGAAGGAAATCAATTATTGATAACCTGTGCAAAGCAATATGGCAGTAATGCCCCGAACATTCAGCGTTTACTCCTATTTGAAAGCTGCAGTTATAGGTGTCCTTTTATCATGCAGCGGTAAATGACTGCTGCTCAGTTCTCTGGCATTCTCAGAGGAGAGAGTTCTACTCAGAATGCCTTTTTATGAAGCGGTGTAGATCACTTCTCAGAATGAAGGGAGAAGCGATCTACAAATGCTTTGAACGCTAGAAAACAGCTGCTGTTACTGTAATCTTGCGAGATTATAGTAAGAGATCAGTCAAACACCATTTACTAAGCAGCGGTAAATTACTGCTGCTTCGTTTGCGGTTCCTCCGATTCTCCAGTTCTGGGCTGGAGAATCTGGAGGGAGAAAACAGATGGCCAGTGAAGGGCTGACATCGCTCCTTCATACACTGGCCATATGTGTGCTGAGATCATCAGCGGAGAACATGTTCTCCGCTGATCATCTCTGTTTCCTAAACCACTAATGATCGGAGATCAGCAACGATCCTCGGGATCTCTGATGATCTCAGTTTCATAAAAGGACACCATAGTACAGTAAACAGTTGCATTAAAGTGCAGCTTTAATTAACAACCATGTTATACATTTTTTTAATGTAAAAAACAATTGTGATAACAATGTTGTATTTTACAAATGTCTATATTGAAAAGTCTTACCACATGTCAGACTCTAGACCAAGTGGCTCATAGTTCACAATTTCCGGAGCTATGACAGAAACAACAAGTTAACAAGTCAACTTTAACAAGCTAGTTAAAGCATGTTTATATATAGAGCAATATACAATACAAAAACAAAACAAAAAAAAACTATTTTACAAGCAGAATGGAAAAGAAAATCAATTCCATTATTGAAGCATTATCATTGCAAAGACATACCCACAAATTCTGGAGTTCCAAATATATTTTTAAATTCATTTTCTGAGTCTATTTTGTGAGCTAGACCAAAGTCAATGATCTTGATCCTTGGCTTAGGTACATTTCTGTCCAGAAGCATGATGTTCTCCGGCTACATAAAAAACAAACAGTAATACATTATTAAATGCTCCCTCCATATAAAACATATTGATACTTTTATAAGACTGGCATAATTTACACCAATCAAACATAATAAATGGATGACTAAACCTTTGTTAAATCAAAGAAACCAAGTGGCTAAAGTACCACTGTACTGTACAGTACTCAATGTGAGAGCAGGACCACTGTTTGTTATTGGTATCAGAAGCCTCTGGTGACTGGTGCTATGGGTCTTTGCAAACCATGCTCATTAATATAATAATACAGACATTTAAAAAAAGACCCAGTCACCTTAGATATTCAAGGCAAAGTGACAGATGCTGTAAAGCTCACCTCCGACTGCCTTACTATACTTGCCTTCACCTCACATCCCTGCTGCTCCTTCTGTGGTTGCCACTGCAAAATAAAAATGCTTTTGGATATAGGGGAACATATGACCTCCCCCCATGATGCAATACTTGGGTCTAGTGGCTTATTGTCACATGACAGATGGTGACATCATTGCTTTAATTCTATGACACCAGGCAATACTGGGTATTTTGCAGCAGTTGCAACAGAGAAAGGAGCATCTGAGAGACACAGATGCAGCATAGAGTCGCCCATATTAATGAATGGCTGTACGTTAGCTGCACAAACCCCTCGACACAGCTTGTGTGAATGACGTATATCCCTGTACAGCTAGCATACAGCCATTTGTAACTATAGGCAGCTGTACGGCCTCATGCACTTCACAGTATTGTCAAACCATTACAATGGATCATTAAGGGCCTGAGAATTCTAAGTGATGCTCCTAATGTCAAACATCGATTGCAATTCCTACTTCAGAGGCACTAATTCTAGCATACAACAGGTTGGAAAATCTGTCTCAGAGGGCCAAGATTTAACAGCTACTATCGAGCATATTGGTTTAAAGAATCACATTCTTATAATTTTCACAGGTGGTTATTTCAAGGACCTCACATGTTGTTCTTGGGGAAATACCTACTCAACTATAGCTACCCCAATGGTATTGGTGACCTAAAAGACTTGCATGAGGCAGGTTTTGCAGCTGTCAGAACTGCTAGTAAATACATTTATTAATCATACTAAATTTCAGTATTCTTCATTGAGTCAGACCTAACTTCTTACATGCCTTTCTTTGTGTCCGCCTGGGAAAATGCGGCTGTTCCTATGCATCTTTGCTTGTTCCAGCACCCCATGTGGCATTTATATAATACAATATAACAAAGATAAAATCCTACAGGGAGCCACAAACCCCCTGTACACCTGGCTACAGCAGGTATACAGAAGAAAAATCAACTGCAGAGATCTGAGAACAGAACTAAATTTCATGCATGCCCCTAAACCTCCTTCCATAATGTACATGGACACACACTGCACTGTGTATTTTTTTAAAAGTATAACTAAATGCAAAACCATTTGTTTTGGATAGAGTGGAGAGGTATTAGAACCCCTGTCCAGTTTTATTGCTGTCTGTGCCCCCGTTAAGGAGATCCATCCGCTCTATTTTTACTTTTTACCATTATCATTCAAAGTGAAAGAAAATCCCAGATGTTGGGTTGTCCACAGAAAAGTAATACAGGGGGAATCTTCCAAACAGGGACACTAGTTTTGGTGACCTGAGGGTCACCAAGGAATTCCCTTAACCATTTAAAGACCCCTCCCCATAGCAGATGTACTGCTACAGGGCAGCAATGCTGTGCAAAATCACATCTATATACATAGTTTAGAATTTCTGGGTAGGAGGCTCACGCACTGCCCTACTCACACAGTCATTGGCTCTCGAAGATGTCAATCATCAGGTCGCAGCCAGCGATTCATGGCTGGGATTATGTGATCGGTGGAGAAGCGGACAGGGGAGAGATCTGTGAGTGTAAACAACACAGATCTCTCTCCTGTCAGCAGGGACATTCTCCTTGCTATCTCTCTGCAAGAAGTGAGATTGAAAGCAGCACGTCCCCTAGTAAAAACATAGTCCCCCATGTCAGTGCGCCCAGCAGTACCATCCAGCAGTACCACCAATTATTTTTTTGCTCTTTTTTTGTTTATAGTGCAAACAATAAAAACCCAGTAGCGATTAAACACCACCAAAAGAAAGCTCTATTAATGTGAAAAAAATAATACAAGTTTCATTTGGGTACAGTGTTGCATGACCACACAATTGCCATTCAAAGTGCAACAGCACTGAAAGCTGAAACCTGAGCTGGGCAGGAAGTGGGTAAAAGTGCCCAGTGTCATTAGTATAATGTCAGTGCTTTTTATTAGCACTGATCACTGTATTAGTGTCACTGGAGATGTCATTGGCAGTTCGTCACTTCCCACCCAGTGTCAGTTAGTGTCAGAATGTCCACCGCAGTCCTGCTATAAATCACTGATCGCCACCATTGCTAGCATACAATAAATAAATAAATAAAAATTGCAGTATATATACACCCATTTGTAGACGCTATAACTTTCATGCAAACCATTTAATATACACTTATTGGGATTTTTTTTTACCAAAGATATGTAGCAGAATATATTTTGGCCTAAATGTATGAAGACATTTTATTTTTTTATTGGATATATTTTATAGCAAAAAGTCAAAAATATAGTTTTTTTTTTTTCAAAATTGAGTTTTTTTTTTTTTTGTGTAAAACATAAAAAAATAAAAACCACAGAGGTGATCAAATACTACCAAAAGAAAGATCTATTAACTAAAATTTATATATGTATAGTGCTGTATGACCACGCAATTGTCAGTTAAAATAAAGTAGCACTTGATCGCAAAAAATTGCCTGGGGGATAAATCTTTCGGAGGGCAAGTGGTTAATTTGCAGGAATTTCTTCTCACTTCCTGTTTGGCTATAGGACAGGAAGTGAAGGGAAATCTCCGAAATGGGACACAGCTGAAAAAATCTGCCAGGAGTTAACCATCCCTTTCTCTATCCAAAAGGAAACAACAAAGTTTTGCCTATAGCCCTACTTTAAACTTAACCAGTTCGGCTCCAGAGCAATTTGTTTATATTTTGCATACATGTAAAAATCTTAACTGCCAATAAAAATTTACTTGGCAATAAAATTACCTAAACCCCAGAATATTATACATTTTCTGAAAACAGAGGTCCTGTAGAATAAAACGGTGATCGTTTCAAATTTTTATGTTACATGATATTTGCACAACTGTTTAATAAATGCAAATTTTCAGGAAAACATAATAAAATGAATTTTCGTGCAAAAATAAACAATAGAATACCCATTTTTGGTTTAAATATAAATGATGAGGTTGTAGAGTAAATAGATACTAAACGTTCTGTGACTTAAATTGCCTGAGTCTGTGAGTTCGCCAAAAACTATGGTGCCCAAAAATCACCATAGGTGACGCTTTAAAAGCCTTTCCAGCTCATCAGTTTAGCGTTAACTAGGGGCTCTTGCTAGAATTAATGTTCTCACTCTGACGTTTGCAGCGATATGTCACACGTGTGGGCTTGCATTTGTGCAGGTGTGCGTGGCAATGTGGGTTATGGCAATTTTTTTTATCTTAATATATTTTATTATAATTTTAGTTTTTCGATTTCATTTATTTTTGTCATTTATTTTTACTTGCTTGCTATCACAAGGGGTTAATAAACCCCTATGTGATAGAATTGGGCAGGTGACAGATATTCTTTATGGAGACTCTCGGGGGTCTAATAGACCCCAATATCTCCCCTGCCCTTCACACCATCTAACCAAATACAGATGGGCTTGGTTAGATGTGTCTCCTGGCTGTACTGGCCAGGAAATGGTGCATCTGAAACCGGAAGTGACATTACAGTTGTGTTAAAAGCTAAATGCGGTAAAAGCTGGAGATCCCGGGAACCACGAGAGAAGGGGGGCAGCAACAAGCTGCTGGCTCCGCGACAGTGATCAGCAGCTATAGAGCTGCCGCATCACTTTCACTGTCAGCTGGGAGCCAGCTGAACTAAGAAAAAAACAAAAAACAGAATAAAAAACACACAAGTTAATGGCCGCTACTGCAACCATCAAGTTTGTGATGAAAGGTTCACTTTTTGGACGTACGTTGTACGTCCAAAGAGCTGAACTAGTTAAACAATATGTAAACCAAACATTTCATATTTCTAATATGTGCCTGCTGTACCATGTACTTGTATGAAAAAGTATCTTGTTCTCTTTGTAGTGCTTCCTGTGTGTGAAATCTCTGGTGTTCATGCCAGTTCCTCTGCTTTCCTATTAAAAACTGACCACACTAAGCGGAAGAACACACCATGACCAGTTCTCTAGCTATGCTAGGAATTCAGCCTGCTCTCCTCCAATGATCAGACTTGTCCTGCCACCACCTGCACAGCTTTCCACTGGGAAGATCAGTGTTCTGCTCTTTCTCCTCTCCCAGTTCTTACACAACTGAGACCAGAAGGAATTTGATCACTTATAAAAAGGGGGGGGGGGGGAGTGTTTATAATGTTTTTTGTTTTTTATATCTATACACAAAAGTTTTGCCTTCCATTTCTATTTTAAGCCGAGTTGGTTGTTTTACGAGGTGAGTGTGTACTTTAAGTCTGTTTCTGCTTTAAATATCAAGCATCTACTAGAAACTGGAATACTAGTCTAGGGTAGACTGGTCATTTCATAACTTCTCTGCGAACTGTAGTATTTATCAAGAGTGAAAGATTGTTTTTTAACTTATACTTTTTTGTAAAGACACTCACTGGTAGTAGAGATTGTGATAGACAGAAAACACATTGCGGTAGAATGTATTTCATTTTTTTGAGTAGCATGGCAAAATCACCTTGTTAGTTATAAGCTTTGACCAGCGTTATTCCAAATTGTTTGTTGATTTGCGTTAATTTTTTAAAAGAAAAATAATGTTTCTATTTGTCTTCTAATTATGCTATACCTTAAGATCAAAGTGGGCAATTTGCAGGGAGTGCAGGTAATTGACGCCATTGAGGATCTGTTTTAAAAATTCGGTGGCTTCCTCCTCTGATAATGATTCCTTCTCAGCAAGAAAGTCAAAAAGCTCGCCGCCTGCAACGCTGTCAATGTAAATACAGGGAAATCAGTAAAAAGTCATCAGACCAACACAATGCAGTACTACAAAGCAATTAGCTGACAGGTCCGAGTACATAAAAGATATATATATATATATATATATATATATATATATATATACACACACACACACACATACATACAGTATCTCCCAAAAGTGAGTATACCCCTCATATTTTTGTAAATATTTTATTATATCTTTTCATGTGACAACACTGAAGAAAGGACACTTTGCTAGAATGTATAGAATGTAAAGTAGTGCGTGTACAGCTTGTATAACAGTGTAAATCTGCTGTCCCCTCAAAATGACAACACACAGCCATTAAGCTTAACAAAAGTGAGTACACCCCTAAGTGAAAATGTCCAAATTGGGCCTAAAGTGTCAATATTTTGTGTGGCCACCATTATTTTCTAGCAATGCCTTAACCCTCTTGGGCATGGAGGTCACCAGGCCTTCACAGGTTACCACTGGAGTCCTCTTCCACTCCTCTATGATGACATTACGGAGCTGGTGGATGTTAGAGACCTTGCGCTCCTCCACCTTCCATTTGAGGATGCCCCACAGATGCTCAATAGGGTTTAGGTCTGAAGACATGCTTGGCCAGTCCATCACCTTTACCCTCAGCTTCTTTAGGAAGGCAGTGGTCATCTTGGAGGCGTGTTTTGGGTCATTATCATGTTGGAATACTGCCCTGCGGCCCAGTTTCTGAAGGGAGGGGATCATGCTCTGCTTCAGTATGTCACAGTACATGTTGGCATTCATAGTTCTCTCAATGAACTATAGCTCCCCAGCGCCGACAGCACTCATGCAGCCCCAGACCATGACACCCCCACCACCATGCTTGACTGTAGGCATGACATACTTATCTTTGTACTCCTCACCTGGTTGTCGCCACACACGCTTGACACCATCTGAACCAAGTAAGTTTATCTTGGTCTCATCAGTCCACAGGACATGGTTCCAGTAAGCCATGTCCTTAGTCTGCTTGTCTTCAGCAAACTGTTTGTGGGTTTTCTTGTGCATCATCTTTAGACGAGGCTTCCTTCTGGAACGACAGCCATGCAGACCAATTTGATGCACTGTGCGTTGTATGGTCTGAGTACTGACAGGCTGACCCCCCACCCCTTCAACCTGTGCAGCAATGCTGGCAGCAGTCATACGTCTATTTCCCAAAGACAACCTCTGTATATGACACTGAGCACGTGCACTCAACCTCTCTGGTTGACCATGACGAAGCCTGTTTTCAGTGGAACCTGTCCTGTTAAAACGCTGTATATTCTTGGCCACCGTGCTGCAGGTCAGTTTCAGGGTCTTGCCAATCTTCTTATAGCCTAGGCCATCTTTATGTAGAGCAAAAATTCCTATTTTCAGATCCTCAGAGTTCTTTACCATGAGGTGCCATGCTGAACTTCCAGTGACCAGTATGAGAGAGTGAGAGCGACAACACCAAATTTAACACATCTGCTCCCCATTCACACCTGAGACCTTGTAACATTAACGAGTTACATGAAATCGGGGAGGGAAAATGGCTAATTGGGCCCAATTTGGACATTTTCACTTAGGGGTGTACTCACTTTTGTTGCCAGCGGTTTAGACATTAATGGCTGTATGTTAAGTTATTTTGAGGCGACAGCAAATTTACACTGTTATACAAGCTGTACACTCACTACTTTACATTGTTGCAAAGTGTCATTTCTTCAGTGTTGTCACATGAAAAGATATAATAAAATAGTTACAAAAATGTGAGGGGTGTACTCACTTCTGTGAGATACAGTAAACACAAACACAATGTATATGCACAATGTATAAAATTCTATACTTTAGAATGTAATTAAACAGGAAGCATAGGCTTGAATTGAAGGCAAATTACAATGGGTTGGCTACTTTTGATGTTTTTTACTTGCTTTATACAGTATTATAGAACAGAGTTGTATCTTTGAAATTAAAAGAGATGGTGTCAAAAGAGCCAAAAGAAAATGTACAGGATAAGGAAGACTTGGGTTAATCAACCAAAACTGCCCCAAATCTGACAAGGTATGCTCATTTGGTAAAGCCCCATCCCTTTCAACATTAGAACACTAAGACCTATACTGGTATGGGCAAAAGAAGGCTAGCTGATGTAAATCACTTTTTTAGGAAGGCCAAAACACGCAAGAAAGAAAAATGTGTGACCACCAAGTCATAAAGCTGTATGAGCAGGAAAATCTAGAAAAACTTGTCATCAAACAATCTGCCATTGATGTCACTTTGTTGAAAGAACAGTATAGAAAAATCCTCTAGAACCACACATAGCTCTCCACTTTCACAGAGGGGGTGTGGTGTTTCTATGACTTCTATGTTCTTTTTATCTTTATACAAAGAAGGAAGATATAATATGATCGCCTATTTGCCATGCATGATTTCGAAGAAGTTTTTGTTTCATTTTTTTTTTTGTTTTATGTTTTGTTAAAGTGTTACTAAACCCAGGACCCTTCATTCACTATATCTGGTCTCCCACAGTACACACAACATGGAAATGCAATTATTTTAGTAAATATAAACTGCTAATTTTCTTATCAGCAGTTAGATCAGTCTTGTGACTTCTATCAGTGTCCAGCTCAGCACTAGTTAAAGCTTGTTGGAGAAGTTTTAATTCTGCTCTGACTGTCCTATGAGGCTGCATAACTCCTGACCCTCTGTCTGGGCAGCGCTGATTGGCCCTTAGCTGATCACATGCACTCTACCAAGAAAAAAAAATTCTCTAGCAATACACGCCAAACTGAGCATGTGCAGCTTGCTCCCAAGGCCTCCAAGCAGATGGATTAGGGACTGTGGAAGAAGGGGAGGATCATAAAAGACAGGATCAAACAGCCTTTTTATACAATGCAGAGGATGAACCCCTTAGGTTCCATAGTGAGCATAACATGCATGCTTTACCGCATATACAGATTGATTTTACTGTTGTTGGTTTAGTAACACTAACATTTTTGTTTGAAAACAGATCTAAGTTTGTCCCAAGCATATTTGAAGCCATTTACTGTTGACTGGCTCACTACTTCTGCTGGGAGTTTATTCCAAGCATCAACTACCCTTTCAGAAAATAATACTTTCTAAGATTTGAACTTTCCTCTAGTTAGTTTGAGGTCATGTCCCCATGTTCTTGATTTTGGTTCCATATTGAACATACTGCCCTCCTGAACCTTATTCACCCCCTTGATGTGCACTACATTTCCAAAAGTATTGGGACGTCTGCCTTTACACACACATGAACTTTAATGGCATCCCAGTCTTAATCTGTAGGGTTCAATATTGAGTTGACCCACCCTTTGCAGCTATAACAGCTTCAACTCTTCTGGGAAGGCTGTCCAAAAGGTTTAGGAGTGTGTCTATGGGAAGGTTTGACCATTCTTTCAGAAGCACATTTGTGAGGTCAGGCACTGATGTTGGATGAGAAGGCCTGGCTTGTAGTCTTCTCTCTAATTCATCCCAAAGGTTTTCTACCGGGTTGAGGTCAGGACTCTGTGCAGGCCAGTCAAGTTCCTCCACGTCTTTATGGACCGAAAAACAACCCCACACCATAATCCCCCATCCACCAAACTTTAGACCTGGCACAATGTAGTCTAGCAAGTACCATTCTCCTGGCAACCACCAAACCCAGACACGTCCATCAGATTGCCAGACAGAGAAGCATGATTCTTCACTCCAGAGAACAGGTCTCCACTGCTCTAAAGTCCAGTGGCGGCATGCTTTACACTACTGCATCCAACGCTTTGCATTGCACTTGGTGATATAAGGCTTTGAAGCAGCTGCTCGGCCATGGAAGCCCATTCCAAGAAGCTCTCTACAAAATTGTTGTTATGCTATTCTGAAGGCCACACAAAGTTTGGATATCTTTAACTAATGACTCTGCAGACAGTTGGCGACTTCTACGCACTGTGCTCTTCAGCATGCGCTGACCCCGCTCTGTCATTTTATGTGACCTACCACTGCGTGGCTGAGTTGTTGTTGTTCCCAGTTGCTTGCACTTTGTTATAATACCACTAACAGTTGACCGTGGAATATTTAATAGCAAGGAAATATCATGGATGGACTTATTGCACAGGTGGCAACCTATCATGGTACCACACTTGAATTCACTGAGCTCCTGAGAGCGACCCATTCTTTCACAAATGTTTGTAGAAGCAGTTTTCTTGCCTAGGTGCTTGATTTTATACACTTGTGGCCATGAAGGTGATTGGAACACCTGAATCCAATGATTTGGAGGGGTGTCCCAATACTTTTGGAAATATAGTGTATTTAAAGTGTTACTGTGAGGGACCGCCGAGCGGCACCACTAGCACTCCACTGGTCAGGCGTGCCCAGAGCGCGGAGTCTAAGCCCCAGGGTACTTGTTCACCAGGGCCCCTGATGGTGGGGATGGACTTGTAGTACCCCGAGACCAGGTCGCCTCTACTGAGCACACCTGTCAGTGGTAGGGGTGTTCGCCAGGGGTTCCAACCAGGGAGAGCCAGATGTGAGGAGGTCGGGTGAGCCCGATGGGATGGATGGATGGCTGAGCAAGTGCGTAGTCAGACAGGCCGAGTCGGTAAGGTAGAGGATGGTAAGGTACAAGGGAGCAGGCAGAGAATCGTCGGGTCACACGCCAGGTCAGCAACAGGGGATCAGATCTAATAAGGGGCATCCAGGGAGAGAGGTCAGGCAAGCAGGGGTCTGGGCAGGAGAAATCAGCAAGGTCAAGAGCAATCCGGGTCAATAACTTACTAGGCACAGGTACACAGGAAGCAGGTAAGACCAGAAGGCAACGAAATGACAGCTCAGGGACCTTTAAATATCCCGCCCTGCGCTGCCATTGGTGCCCAGCGGGCGGCCGCGGCTTCTACTGCGCATGCGCGAGCTCGAACGCCGCGGCCGGCCCGGACCTAGTGCCCGTGTACTAGGTGGAGCAGTGCGCCTGCGCCGGGACCATCGCGGCAGGGATCGAGGAGATCCCTGACATCGCCCCCCCTCCTACGGGCAACCTCCGGATGCCCACCCGATCTCTCCACCACGGGTGATCACAAAGAAACCTCCGGACAAGCCTAGGTGCATGGACATTATGGGCTGGTTCCCACGAATTGTCCTCAGGGCCGTAGCCCTTCCACTTGATGAGAAATTGGGTCTGGCCCCCCCTTCGTCGGCACTTCAAGATTGCCTCCACCTCTAATTCTTCTTCCTCTTCAACTGTTACGGCCTCCGGGGGCCTGGATTCTCGTTCCGGGAAGGCATCAGGGACTACTGGTTTCAACAGGGACACGTGGAAGACAGGGTGGATCTTGAGTGTCTCAGGGAGAACAAGTTCATAGGCCACCTCATTGACCATCCGTTTGATGCAGAAAGGGCCTATAAATTTAGGTCCCAACTTTTTTGACGGGCAGAGCATCCTCAAGTTAGACGTAGCCAGCCAAACCTTCTCTCCGGGCTGCAAAACCAGATCCCCTCTTCGCTTCCTATTAAAAGCCCTCTTGTAGTCTTCTTGGGCTTGACGGATGGCTTCCTGTAGTTTCTTATTGTTGGAGGTGAAGAAGGTCAGTGCATCCTGTGTCGCTGGAATCGGGCATTCCGGGACTAAGTCCGGGAGGAAGACAGGATGAAACCCATAGTTGGCGAAGAACGGGGACTGCCCAGTTGCTGAATGGCAAGCGTTGTTGTACGCGAATTCTGCCAAAGGGAGGAGTGGTACCCAGTCGTCCTGAGAGAATGATGTGTAGCATCGCAGGTACTGCTCCAGGGTCTGATTGGTCCTTTCGGTCTGGCCATTGGTCTGAGGGTGAAATGCCGAGGAAAGGGACAGCTTGATATCCAGGGCTTTGCACAACGCCCTCCAAAACCGCGAGGTAAACTGCACCCCTCGGTCCGAGACGATGTCTTCGGGAACTCCATGTAGTCTAACGATCTCTCGAATAAAGACTTCCGCTGTCTCGGCTGCTGATGGAGTCTTCCGTAAAGGGATGAAATGGGCCATCTTGGATAAGCGGTCCACGACCACGAGAATTGCTGTGTGGTCCAGTGAAGGTGGAAGCTCGACTATGAAGTCCATAGAGATTTTCTGCCAGGGCCGTTCAGGGATGGACAATGGACGTAGCAGGCCCCACGCCTTATTTCTTGAAGGCTTGTTCCGCTGGCAGATGGCACAGGAGCCCACGTAGTTCTTACAATCCTTGGCCATGTCCGGCCACCAGAAGGAACGTCGGAGAAGTTCCAGGGTCTTGACCGGCCCAAAATGTCCTGCCAGTGGATGGTCATGGCAATGTCCCAAGACTAAGGTTCGGGCATCCTCTGGCACCACAATCCGGTCCTCCCTCCATAGGAGTCCCTCCTTGTTCTGGAGGGGGGCCCCATCGGAGGTAGACATCGCTGTGGACGCTCTCAGGATCTCGGAGCGAAGGTTTGTCTGAAGGGCCAAGAAATTTCCTGCAGGAAGAATAGTGTCGGGTACTGGGATCTCCTTGGTGTCCTCGTACATGCGCGACAACGCGTCAGGCTTCGTGTTTTTCGAGCCGGGCCTGTATGTGATGTGGAACTGGAACCTCGAGAAAAACAATGCCCATCTTGCTTGTCGTGGACGTAGACGTTTGGCCGTCCTCAGATATTCCAGGTTCTTGTGGTCCGTGAATATCAGGATGGGATGGGAGGCACCTTCCAGCAGGTACCTCCATTCTTCTAAAGCGGTTTTGATAGCCAGTAGCTCGCGATCCCCAATGTCGTAGTTCCTCTCCGCCGGGGTAAGTTTCCGTGAGAAAAATGCTACTGGGTGAAGTAATTCCTTGGCGCCCTTCCGCTGGGAAAGGATGGAGCCAACTGCGTTTTCTGATGCATCTACTTCTAAGATGTAGGGCAGGGAGGCGTCGGGATGACCCAGAATGGGTGCCGAGGTAAATAACCTTTTTAGTGCTTCAAAAGCTTCCTGTGCCTCGGGCGTCCATCTGAATCGCGTCCCAAGCTTAGTTAACTGAGTGATGGGGGAGACCAGACCCGAGAAGTTCTTGATGAACTTCCGGTAGAAATTTGCGAAACCAATGAAACGTTGGACACTTTTCCTGTCCGTGGGTTCAGGCCAATCTAGGATCGCTGAGACCTTCTGAGGGTCCATTGCGACCCCCGTGGTGGAGATAATCAGACCCAGAAATGTAACGCTAGCCTGTTCAAAGCAGCATTTCTCTGCTTTAGCGTACAACCCGTGCTGCCGCAACCGCCCCAACACCTTTGTTACATGTACCCTGTGCTCCCCCAGGGAGGATGAGAAAATCAAAATGTCGTCTAAGTAGACGATGACAAAGATGTCCAGGAAGTCCCTAAAGATGTCGTTTACAAAGTGCTGGAAGGTGGCTGGCGCATTGCACAACCCGAACGGCATGACCAGGTATTCAAAATGGCCGAAACGGGTGCGGAAGGCCGTCTTCCACTCATCCCCCTCCCTTATGCGAACCAAATTGTAGGCTCCCCTTAAGTCCAGCTTGGTAAAAACTACTGCAGCTTTTAAGCTCTGGAATAATTCAGGTACCAGTGGTAATGGGTAACGATTTTTAATGGTGACCCTATTCAGCTCCCGATAGTCAATGCATGGCCTCAAAGTCTTGTCCTTCTTTTCTACAAAGAAGATCCCTGCACCTGCCGGGGAAGTGGAAGGACGGATGAATCCCTTTCGGAGGCTGTCCTCAATATAGTCCTTCAGGGCCCCTAATTCTAGCTCAGAAAGGGGAAAAATTCGCCCGAACGGAATTTCAGAACCGGGCAACAGATCAATAGGACAGTCATATGGGCGGTGGGGGGGTAGAGCATCTGCTCCCCGTTCACTGAACACATCAAGAAACTTATGATAGGCTGCAGGAAGCACTTGTTTTAGGCTGTCATCCCCTTCAGAGCACAGGAGGACCTGGGGGACCTCCGGGCCCGAAGTTCGACACAGTTCCCGACAATATGGGGAAGGGAACGAGACAACCCCAGTCTCCCAGTCAATTTGGGGGTTATGGGCCCGCAACCAAGGGAGCCCCAGAATGACTGGGAAAAGGGGTGATGCAATAGCATCCAGGCGGAGGAGTTCCCGGTGCTGACCGGCAATGGAAGTCACAATGGAAGGGGTCTCCTGGTTAACAACTCCCGACTTTATCCGGGAACCATCAGCCAAAAAGATGTGAAACCCCTTCTCCTTTGGGCGGAGGGGGATACCCTGCTGGTGAGCAAAATTGATATCCACAAAACAGCTGCATGCCCCCGAATCAACTATGGCCGTCACCTCCACGGTCCTTTCTGAAAGCTGAAAGGAGAGGGGAACAACTAAGTACTGGGACGGATTCATATTGCCAACAGATAAAGAAGATGAGGTGAACTTACTCAGCTTCTGCGGGCAGGAACGCACCATGTGACCAGCTTCGCCGCAGTACAGGCACAGATTCTGGGAGCGTCTGCGCTGGCGTTCCTCAGGCGATAGTTTAGGCCGAGCCAGGCCTAGCTGCATGGGTTCGGGAGCCTCTTCAAACGGCAGGTTCTGGATGCTTGGCCTAGTATGTTGACTGGATCCCTGAAATGACCCCCAGGGATTTCCGCGACCCTGACCAGACCTCTCCAATCTGCGCTCCCGTAGCCTACGGTCAATTTTAATGGTGAGTGCAATCAAGTCCTCTAATGTCTCGGGCACCTCCACCCGGGCGAGCTCGTCTTTCAGGGCCTCAGAAAGGCCCATACGGAACTGGTGCACAAGTGCGAACTCGTTCCAACGGGTGTCACCCATCCAGCGCCTAAAGTCAGAGGCGTATTCCTCAGCCGCACGCCGACCTTGTCGGAGTGCGTATAGTGTGGCCTCGGCCGAGGCCGCCCGTTGTGGGTCATCATATAAGATGGCCATGGCGTTAAAGAAGCTGTCGACCGTAACCAGGTGAGGGTCATTGTTTCCCCTTAGTCGGTGGGCCCAGTCTTGGGGTTCACCCTGCAACAGGGAGACAACAAACCCCACTTTCACCGATTCTGTCAAAAAGGTCCGTGGCTGCAGTTCAAAATAGAGCAGACAGGAGTCCCGGAATGACCGAAAGCGTGTGCGATCCCCATGGAAGCGCTCGGGTAAGGGTACTCGGGGTTCCGCCATAGGGAGTGATGTGGGAGGCCCAGGAGCCGGCTCGTGGGCTGCTGCGATCGGTGGTGCGGGAACCGGGGCCTGTGAAACAGGAACAGATATGGTGCAGGCCTGAAACCGATTCTCGATCTGCAGACATCTGTCCTGTAATGTGTTTACTGCTTGCGTCAGGGTGGCCAGGTGCCTGCAAACCTCGTCCAACGGGGAGAGTCCTCCTCGAGGCTCAGTCATGGCCTTCTGGTACTGTGAGGGACCGCCGAGCGGCACCACTAGCACTCCACTGGTCAGGCGTGCCCAGAGCGCGGAGTCTAAGCCCCAGGGTACTTGTTCACCAGGGCCCCTGATGGTGGGGATGGACTTGTAGTACCCCGAGACCAGGTCGCCTCTACTGAGCACACCTGTCAGTGGTAGGGGTGTTCGCCAGGGGTTCCAACCAGGGAGAGCCAGATGTGAGGAGGTCGGGTGAGCCCGATGGGATGGATGGATGGATGGCTGAGCAAGTGCGTAGTCAGACAGGCCGAGTCGGTAAGGTAGAGGATGGTAAGGTACAAGGGAGCAGGCAGAGAATCGTCGGGTCACACGCCAGGTCAGCAACAGGGGATCAGATCTAATAAGGGGCATCCAGGGAGAGAGGTCAGGCAAGCGGGGGTCTGGGCAGGAGAAATCAGCAAGGTCAAGAGCAATCCGGGTCAATAACTTACTAGGCACAGGTACAGGAACACAGGAAGCAGGTAAGACCAGAAGGCAACGAAATGACAGCTCAGGGACCTTTAAATATCCCGCCCTGCGCTGCCATTGGTGCCCAGCGGGCGGCCGCGGCTTCTACTGCGCATGCGCGAGCTCGAACGCCGCGGCCGGCCCGGACCTAGTGCCCGTGTACTAGGTGGAGCAGTGCGCCTGCGCCGGGACCATCGCGGCAGGGATCGAGGAGATCCCTGACAGTTACTAAACCCAGGACCCTACATTCACTATATCTGGTCTCCCACAGTACACATAATATGGAAATGTCATTATTTTAGTAAATATAAACTGCTAAATACTTTTTCTTATTAGCAGTATACAGCAGTCTTGTGAATTTTATCAGTGTCCAGCAGAGCACAGGTTAAAGCTTGTAAGAGAGTTTTCATTCTCCCAATTATCCTATGAGGTTCAATGACCCCTGATCCTCTGTTTGGACATGCACCCTCTCAAGAAAAAAACAAAACTCTCTAGCAATACACCCCAAACTGAGCATGCCCCAAGGCTCTGTTCTATCAGCAGATGGATTGGGGACAGTAGAAGAAGGGGAGGATCGGAGAAGATAGGAGCAAACATCCTTTTTACACAATGCGGAGGATTAACCCCTTAGGTTGAAGTGAGTATAACAAGCATGCTTTATTGCATATACAGACTAATTTTACTGATCTGAGTTTAGTAACACTTTAAAGGTTCCAGTCACATCTCCCCTTTCCCTTCTTTCCTCCAGACTGTACATATTAAGTTCTTAAAGTATCTCCTTATATATTTTATCCCCCAGATTTTTCACCATTTTTGATACCTGTCTCTAGACTCATTCTATCTTATGAATATCTTTTTGTAAGTGAGATCTCCAGAACTGGCCACAGTATTCTAAATAAGGTCTCGCTAAAGATCTATATAGGGGACAGAGCTGTGGTTTTACCACCCTCGTCCACCCACCTAATGTCTAATATACAGTGGATATAAAAAGTCTACACACCCCTGTTAAAATGTCAGGTTTCTGTGATGTAAAAAAAATTAGACAAAGAAAAATAATTCCAGAACTTTTTCCACCTTTAATGTGACCTATAAACTCAATTGAAGAACAAACTAAAATAATGTGGTTGCATAAGTGTGCACACCCTCTTATAACTGGGGCTGTAGCTGTGTTCAGGATTAAGCAATCACATTCAAAATCATGTTAAATAGCAGTCAGTACACACCTGCCATCATTCTAAAGTGCCTCTGATTAACACCAAATCAGGTTCAGCTGTTCTAGTAGGTCTTTCCTGACATCCTACAGCCAAAAGTCATGTTCTGCAGAGCTTCCAAAGCATCAGAGGTATCTCATTGTTAAAAGGTATCATTCAGCAGAAGAGTACAAAAGAATTTCCAAGGCATTAGATAAACCATAGAACACAGTGAAGACAGTCATCACCAAGTAGAGAAAATATGGCACAACACTGACATTACCAAGAACTGGACGTCCCTCCAAAATTGATGAAATGACAAGAAGAAAACTGGTCTGGGAGGCTGCCAAGAGGCCTACAGTAACATTAAAGGAGCTGCAGGAATATCTGGCAAGTACTGGCTGTGTGGTACATGTGACAACAATCTCCCGTATTCTTCATATGTCTGGGCTATGGGGTAGAGTGGTCTACCTGACCTTGGCTTGGTATCAAGAGATCCCCGAACTTTCCATTAGGTGATTTAACAGTACTGATTGGCATATTCAAGGCTTTGGACATCTTCATATGTCCTTTTCCATCTGTATTATTATTATTATTATTAATATACAGGATTTATATAGCGCCAACAGTTTGCTCAGCGCTTTACAATAAAACAGGAGACAATACAGTAACAATACAGTTCAATACAAGAGGGATAGGAGGGCCCTGCTCCTTGGAGCTTACAACTTTATAAAGTTCCATTACCTTGTTACACAGGACTTTTGACAGTTCTTTCCCGATCCCCATGGCTTAGTATCTAGCCTAGTCAGTGCTTCCACATAAGAGCTAACAAGAGCTATACACTGACACTAATTGCAATTTAAAAAGCCACAGATGTGGACATTAACCTCTAATTGGCATTTAAATCCATGTGTGTGACCTTGTGTGTTAGTACCAAGGCCAAACATTCCAGGGTATGTAAACTTTTGATCATGGCCATTTGGGTGATTTCTGTTATCATTATGATTTAAAAAGGAGCCAAACAACTATTTGATAATAAATGGCTTCATATGATCACCATCCTTCAATAAAAGAGCTTTTTTTGGCATGATCAGTCATATTTTCAATATCAATGCCAAAATGTCACAATTTCTGCCCGGGTATGTAAACTTCTGAGCACAACTGTATTTTAGTTTTTTACTTCCCTCCATCTAAAAGATTTCAGTCTGTTGTTCAATTAAGTTGTGCAGTTTTTAGGTTACATTAAAGGTGGAAAAAGTTCTGAAATGATTTATCTTTGTCTAATTTTTTTACATCACAGAAACCTGACATTTTAACAGGGGTGTTAGACTTTTTATATCCACTGTACAGTTGGAAAGAGCTCTTCAAAAGCCATGGCCACATCTTGACAGGTGGCACCATGTGCCAAACTCATTGCAGCACATTTGCTCAACTGTAAATTGCCATTTGGAAAAAAAACCCAAAAACTGGTATTCAGCAAGCAGCATGTTTGCCTCTTGACTGCCTGAGAGCATCTACGTAGCAGCACTCTTAAAAACAGATCCACTAGTGTGAACCTAACCTAACAGTGCCACTCCAGGGGCCAATTTTAGTGGCTTTATACCACACAAACCTTAGAATTCTGAGAATATTTATCAAGTTTTAGGTAACAAGTGACATTAGTGAGTGTTAATAAAAAAAATGGGTACATTTCTGCAATGCATGCATAATTTCCACATTTTATCTGTTTAAAAATGCTAAAAAGTACAGAAAAACACCTGTTGCTCTGAAAATCCAGCATGCTGTCCAGACTCTAGAGAAAGTTGACAAAAGTGCCTCTGATGAACTGAAATCCCAACCAGCATCATCCACCCAACCCTCTCTTTGTCCAACTCCTCAGGGAACAGGGCTCTCAGGAGAATCTTCTGCAAGATTTTTCTCAACTTGGCGATAATGTCACAGGGAGTTATAAAAGCTGGGTCTTGCTACAGGAAAAAGATTAAAAAAAATAAGGCTGGGACGTACCCTAAGGGGAAAAGAACGTCCGGCAGTAAATTTAGGTAATGTCTGGGCATATTCATGAACTAAAAGTGCTGCTGTCCCAGAAACACTACAGCCATGCGCAAGTCAAACACTGTGTAAGCCTCAGGGCTTCATCCTCGGTGCAGCTCCACATTAGTGGACCTTTGTGCTGTGCAGTGTCCTTGCTCTGCTTCTTGTGAGATTTTTAATTTATGAATATGTTTGACTCAGATTGGAGACTATGAGCAGCCATGTTCTCAGATTACCAGAGTGCCAACAGAAAGGATTAGGGTAGACTGGTAGAGTACAGAAATTCCCATGTCAAATACTCAAGTATTGTGTAGGTAAACTGAGCTTCCTGTATGCATTTTAAAGTGGTTGTAAACCCTTACCTATACCCTGTGCAGTGACTGGCCTCACGTAATAAACAGAGATTAAACAAATCCTCCTATATAAGTTGTACCTGTTTATCTGCAATTCACTCTTCTCTACAGCCATTCACAGAGCAGAATTTACACAGAATTGTCTGAGCTTTTAGAAATCACGTGGGAATCTGAAGTTACACTCTGCAGAGCTCAGTGAGGAGAGTTCTGAGAGCTAACTGTAGTGAAAGGACACACCCGCTTCACACAGCACACATAAACAGAGCTGAGGCTGTCAATCACAGGCTGTGTGCTGTGGATCCCTCCCCTGTCATTTTTTTTGTACCTTTTGGAGTAAGGAAAACTTGTCAGAAGTGACTTGTGCTCACAGCAGAGGAAGGAAGTAGCAGACAGAAATGACACTTCATGCTCTGACTTGAGACAAGTACACACTATAGAAGGCGGCTTTGTTCATATTTCACATCTGAGGAGCGCGTGCGCGCGCGCGTGTGTGTGTGTGTTTTTGCATTTCTGGGTAAGGGGCATGCATGCACACCGCCCTAGGCAGCTACAACTGTCGATCACCAGGTCCCGGACGGAGATTCCCCTTCAGCACTGGCGATCGCCAAGGAACAGTGAAAGGGGAGAGGTCTGTGTGTAAGCAACACAGATCCCTTCCCTGTCAGCACCGGCATGCTGCTTTGTACTGCTCTGCATAGCAGAGAAATACAAAGTAGTGTGTTTCCCTAGTAAAACACACACAGTAAAACAGCACACAGTTAACCCTTTGATCGCCCCAGATGTTAAACCCTTCCTGCCCAGTGCCGTTAGTACTTTTTATTTGCATGTTTCAAGTTGCTGATCGCCGCCATTACTAGTATAAAAAAAAAAATAGAAAAATAAAACTTCCAGTATATATACTGCCATTTGCAGACGCTATAATTTTCACGTAAACCAATTAATTTACATGTATTGGGATTTTCTTTTAGCAAAGACATGTAGCACAATACATTTGGCCTAAATTTATGAAGAAATTTGATTTTTTTAATTTTTTTTACTGGATATGTTTAATAGCAAAGAGTCAAAAATATTGTTTTTTCAAACTTGGTGGTTTTTCTGTTTTTTAGCGCAAAAAATAAAAACACAAAAGGTGATCAAATATCATCGCAAGATAGCTCTATTTGTGGGGGGAAAAGGACATAAATTTCATTTGGGTACAGAGTTGCATAACCGCGCAATTGTCAATTAAAGTAGCGCAGTGCCATACCACAGAAAATGGCCTGGTCAGGAAGGGGGGGTGTAAATCCTCTGGAGTGCAAGTGGTTAAGAATGCTTTTTTTTATTTTTTTTTTTAAATAGTTCTTTGGAGAAGAAGGAAAAAACCCACATGCAAAATTAAATTAGGAATAGCTATAATGAGGTCCCAATTTTGGACAACTATGCATCATCCAAGACTGCTGAAAGCCCCTTCCATAAAACTCAATTAAAGGGGGCTTCCTACCTTTAAAGAGGATCTATAATTGTAATTGTATCCCACAGTTCTATCCACTATGGGAGAAAGTGCATGAAGTAGTTTGTTCCATTTCGAAGTGCTTTCTAATCCTAGTTATGAGTACCAACTTACCTTCCCCTCATCCTGCTACAGCCAATCCGAAACAGCTTTGAAGGAGAATAATGCAGTTCATACATGGGTCAAATTCTGAAGGAATTTTCTTTAGAAAATTGGAAATTTTGTGCGTTTTGTAATGCGATGGTGCCACCATTGATTTCGAAATTCGACCAATCCAGCCTTCAATTTCACCTCGTTGCTATAGAAAATAATTTTCATGGCTGGGAATCTTCTTTTCTTTCCAGGTCACAGCTCATGCTTATTTCTTTGTTGATTTTATTTCTCGCACGATTCTTCCATCACTGATTAGAAATTCATTAGTTTTTAGAGAAATTTCCAACATGCCCAATTACTCAAATTTGATGGCCGCACAAAAATCGGCCGATACTGCGGCCTGCTACTGGTGCGAAATTCAAACAAAATTTCTTAGTTAAGATTTTCGAAAGAAAATTCTTTTGGATATCGACCTATGAATGGCCTGCATTATAGCTGCAGCTAGTCTGTAAATACTGTCCACAGACCGGCAGTGGCTAAAAGGGAATGCAGAGGCTGATACACCTCATCCCTCCCTCTGCATTCCTCTTGCCGCTGCTTGTCTGTGAAAAATATTCACAGCTGAGACAATCAGCTGTCGGACTGGCTACAGCAAGAGGGATGGGGGCAGGTCAGACTTCATTACTATGGTTAGAAAGCACTTACAAACATAGGACAAAGTACATGTAGTACAAGGGACAGAACCCTTTAAAAGTATTTTGGCAGTAGTGCTGTTACCTTATACCTTGCATGCATTATCTTTGAAAGAACAGGGTTCATGTCTGAATGGAGCATACATTTGAACTGGAACTAAAATTAATTGGATTTAGTGGGACGTCAGTCTGGTAAAGTCCCAACAAACTGCATTTTTGCCTATGATGCTGAACTCTGGAAAAACTGCTAAATACACAACTGGAATACATACTGAACATGTGAATCATTTTACCTGGCAAAAAAAACTTAATCCATCTAGTCTTGTGATCTAGGAATCAATACATGATACCACAGCTAGATCCTGTAGACCCCTGGTGCCCAACCTGCAGGCAGAGGGTCGCATGCAACCCTTTGGCATATGATGTGTACCTCTCGGACCTCTGCAGTCTGTAGTGGGAACACTAATCAAGGTAATAGCATTGATTTCTACTAGCCTCATGTAACATGTTCCCAGTTTAGTATTGTCTTCTGCAGTTGTTCACAGACAATGCAGTACAAAGCAATAGACCCCTGATTACTCCAGCCAAAAATGTAGCATGTCCACGCTCTCTGACCTCATTTTCCTCTATTACTGATAGTCTGCTGGTCCTCTCAAGCATTACATATATTGAACATTATGTGTGGCTCTTTGTTGATGTCAGGGGTCGTATTTGAGGCCCTCTTTAGCTCATAAATTGACAACTACTGCTGTAGACTACACTGGAATGAAAGTTAGAGTCCAGGCAGATATAAAAACATGCAAATTATAGTAGCTCTGTATGCATAAATTCGTCATTAAATGTATTATTTTTAAATAATTTCACTGTCCAGTTGAAGGCTGGCAGAGGTAGACTCCATGCACACTAGTGGTTTTTTTAAGCTCCTAGAAGCTATTACCAGCAAATTTGTTTCTGCTGCTAGAAGTGTTATCCTGTGTTCATGCACACTACTTTAGGCTATTAGCATTTTTTGAGCTTCAACGTCTAATAGCAGAAAAAAATATATTTTTGTAGAGTTTTTGGAGCATTTTTCCAGCAGAAAAAAAAACACTAAATGCTACCAAAACGCTCCTAACAGCTTTTTTCTAGCTTCTTATTTTCCTCTACATGTACTGTAAAAACGCTAATATTCCTAAACACTGCTGAACGCTACTAAACAAAAAATGCAATTACCAGCGTTTCTTTTATCCAGTGTTTTTCTTATTTTTTTTTGTAGCTTAAAAAAAAAAACCCGCTAGTGTGCTTGGAGCTGTAAAAGGACTCTGTTAATTATCAGGAATATGACATGTTGGGTTTACATATTCTTTATGTGCCTGTTGTACCATGTACTTGTAAGAGAATATATCCCTGATGTTCCTACCAAAATGCAAGTGTATAGTCCAAACGCACACGTTCCTGCGTTAAAAATGGCTGTGTGTATAAGTGGGTGCTGCAGCGACCGTCGGCTAGAACCGAACAAAATCAGCAAGGATTTCGGAGTTTCGCAGGATCCCTGATGAAGGGGTCCTACGAGACTCCGAAAGTTGCCTTGCTGTAACTATGTGATCGTTCATTAAAACCTTTGGACCCATATTGGTGATCCTTGGTGTCCTGGTGACATTTTTCCTCCTTGATGTTCCTACCAGTCCCTCTGCTTTCCTATTAAAAACTGGCTACACCAAGCATGAAAGCACAGTGGTCAGTTTTCTGTGCTGGGAACTCAGTGTGCTCTCCTCCAATGACCATAATTTTGCTCACATATCCCTCTTCCACGAGCCATCCACTGGGAAGTTCTGTGTGCTGCTGTAACTCCTCCCCTATTTCTCTGTTCTCAGCTGCATAAGGAGCTTAGAGGTCACATGATTACTTACATATTAAAACAGGGGGAAAAGTATTTGCCTTTCATTTCTAATTTAAACTGAATGGGTTGTTTTACAAGGTGCTGGTTCACATATACTTTAACTGCAACAGAGAAAAGGTCCGTGTGTAAATCTCACAACGAAATAAATTCTTTGGCACAAAATATAACCCCCATATATGCACTTCATCAGTGTAATTGGCAGTTTGCCTGGAGTTTAGCTTTAGCCAAGAGATCTTGGTCCACGACCTGCCCAGGCCTGTGACTGCACAGTGAAGGGGCTCATGCGGTAAGACTTTTACTCTTCCCTCCTGTAAATTTGTTCACAGTAAGAAGCAATAGACCCCCGATTACCTCAGTAACCTGACCTTCCCCTGATCTTCCAGTGCTGCTGCATTGAAATTACTGGAGCCTAGTATCAAGAAGTATGCAGATACTTTTACCAATATAAAATAATTTGTGTGGCTTTTCTAATGGATGCAAAATGGCATTTAATTGTGGAGTCCAGAAGTGACTGATGATGTATGAAGTGCAATTTGTCTTGGAAATCAATCCAAAAATGATTTAATTATTCTCACTACATTGAACAGCTGATTGGTATCTGCAGTTTTTTTTATATAGTCCCTTCTTACATAAACACCATTACATGTACATTTGGTTATTCAAATGTAATTTATAGTTCCAGAGAGCTGCAGTGTTTTGCATGGTACAGAAATGTTAAATAGATATTTGCTAGCACTTTGTGTTCCTTACGCGACACCCCGCAGTGAAAGTAAACTTGTTACTAACCGGTTTTGTTCAGTGAAACCCTTAGGCCTAAATGATGGAGAACCCTTGAAATAGCAGGCTTCAGTCTGTGTTGTGCCATTCTTGTGCTTGCACAGGAAGCACATTACATCATCCTCTCAGCACCCGAAACACAAACAAGAAGATGAGGGGTGTGCTTTGTAGTACTTACAGCTCCAGAATGAGAATGACATCTGTTTTGTTCTCATACACCTCATGCAGCGTGATCACATTAGGATGTCGGATTTCTTTCAGTATGCTGACCTCCCTCTCAATATCGTCCCGGGTCACGCCACGCCGGCTTGATTTGGTACGTCTCTTTTTGATGAATTTCGCTGCGTAGTGCGCACCTGTGCTTTTCTCCTGGCATTTCTTCACCACTGCAAACTGACCGCTGCGGAACAAAAAACAGTAAGCCAGAATTAAATTACTGTCATTGATATGACATTTTCTTACAAATGGCTACCGTAAAAATGAAAATTTGTGTCTTTACCCCCCTGGAGAGATTAACCCCTCTATTTGTCCTGGTGACCACTGTTACTGAGGCAAAAAAGTGGGGAGAAATTCTATAATTTAGAGTTCTCATGAAAGCAAGAGATGAGGGGAACTCTTCCAATCAGAACAAATGTTCTGGTGACAACTCCTCCTACTTTGGGTCACTTCCTGCTTTGTCTCCAACACAGGAAGATCAAGGTAAACTTCAAAGTGAGACTCACACAGCAAAAGATGATCTGTTATGGAAATTAACCCTTCTTTACCCTATTCAAAAATTAAAAATAAAGGTTTTGGCTACTTTGTACATACACTGTAAAGTGCATTTAAATCCAACTTTTTTTTTTTGTTAACTGTGGCTAGATTAGGAGACATTAAAATCCCTGCTGGATTTTTACTGCTGTCTGATGGAAATATTAATCCTATTTGCCTGGTAGCCATTGTCACCAGAACAAGAAATGTTTGGAAATACAAATTTTACGCTTGTCATATCAAGAATACAGGAGACATGCTGCAACACATACACCAGTGCTGATGACAACTGTATAAATTGGGATCTCACTTAAAGCAGAATTTCACAGCAGAATGTCCCCTTTTGGGTGAAGTTCCAAGTTATTTGCTCATTGAGTTTTCATATAAACTTTAACTCATGGATAAATAAATATATTAAATAGCATGTCTCTAAATGCAGTCATCTAAATGAGAACACATAAAATGGTTATCACAGGCAATGGATATTTAACTTGGCATAAGTCTTAATTCAGATGAGGAACTGATAGATAAGAATAAAACAAGTTACAAAGCAGAACGCATTTTTTTTTCTTTTCGGTTCTGCTTGTCTATCTCAAGTGGATGTGATACCAAACCTTAAGGAGGAACTTTGATTGATTTATTTCAAGTGTAGCTGCTGACTTTAAAAAAAAAATCAAGTACTTATTAGTGCCTGGGGTCCAGCGTGGTCTTCCTACAGCCAGTTCTTACTACTATAGGTCACTGGCACTGCCATCTGTGATATTGTGGCTGAGGAACCTCAGCCAGCTCCCCACTGTGCATGTGCAAGCTCCTGAGGCACTTAGATAATGGTCCTGCAGGCCCCTGGGACACGTATCGTGTCTAAGGAGGCCGTGGAAGGAAAGGGGGTGGGGAATGGGTTTTCATCTTTGCCTAGGCAAGGATTGCCCAAGTAGGAGCGGGTATCCATAAAAAGCAATACTCGCTCCTCCCCCAAACCATAAACTGTAACTCGGGTACAACAGAGAGGTAGGGAGGGAAGGAGCGAGCCAGCAGGACTTCACTATTTGAGTGAAGTTCTGCTGTTTAAAAAGCTAAGTGCTGGAATCTCAAGTTGGGGTCTAGTTAAAGCATAACTCATATTAAGGTACTTACACTTCTCTTCCATTAAAAAAGTAAATTTAATACTGTGTGCAGTATCATCCATGCACACTCTAGTAGCTTGGGTCATGGAAACCTTTCCCAGCACTTTTGCTTTCTCTCAGAACAGAGGACAATGGAGGTGGAAGAGGTATACTTTTTGTTTATTCAGCTACAACTTAATGTTGGAAAATATACTGCTATGCTATGGGGACACACAGTGTCTGCTCACTCCTGAGCTGTGTACCTATGGAGCCGTGCTCCACAGACACACACAGCAGGACTTAGTCCCACAGCACAGCCCACTTCATCCTCACTGCATTTGATTGACAGCAGCAGGAGCCAATGGCTCCTGTTGCTGTTCGAGTCCTGTGTGAAGAGGAAAAGAGGGGAGAAGAAATGCAGCCATGCACAGCGCTGGGTCTATTTTCCTCTCTCTTCCCCTTCACACGTGGAAGGGGGGAGGACAGAGAAATCTAACTTTTATTTACCTTAATGCAAGGAATGCATTAAGGTAAAGAGGTTTTTAGCCTTAGTATCACTTTAAGGACTGTCTGTGAAATTACTGACAGTTGGCACTAATCTTTTTTTTTTACAACAAGAACAGATCTAAACTAACTTCATGTCTGTTGTAGTGATCCCTTTTCCTACTGTATAACTCCGTCATAGTCACCATTTTGCTACATAGTTTTGAGGGTATCTTTAAGACATTTATTCCCCATATCGCAGGACTCAAAGCAGGCCCCCACAACACATTTTGGGTCTTTGAATTATTTTCACAGTATATTCAGGGGATACATAGTTGTATCACAGTTTAGATCCTTGATAATGATACATTTACTGTAGATCTAGGCTACTACAATACTGCAGCTTCATGTCCTCTGATGCAAACACTGTGGTTTCCTATATGTGGTTGGTCTGCTTATGTCTTTTAGCAGTGGGCATGTTATGCAAGAAAGGGAACTTCAGATGGGTGCAATAATTCAAAACAACAAACTCTGGATAGCAGCAATCTTTGCTGACCTAGCTTTAAAGGGAGACGAGTACAATTTAAGCATAGTATAAAAGGTTAAAAAATGATTTTATTTGCTGTTTATGCCTGTCTTGGTGATGTCCACACCTGCTATTTCATGTATGGATATCACTGGGCAGTCAGTGAGGAAAATGGAAATTCTCCTCAACAGAATAACTGATGGAAATATTAATTCTTCACCACTATAGGCGAAATTTAAAAAATAAAATTGTCTGGTCTAAGGCTTTAATCTGGGAAGACTTACTGCCAGGAGAAATAGATTCGTTTTTAGAATCATCAATAGAAATATCAATGATATCAGAATATTTTGCATCATTGCTGTCAGTTTAAACATAAATTTCACAGAGCAATCTGTCGATTCAACATAATTTGGAATTACACCGCTGAAACCATAAATGAGCAAAGAGCATACATCTTTTTTAATGCAGACGTTGCAATTAATTAGTTAAAAGGTAAAATCCAGGTCTTCCCCAAAGCACTTGTAAAATCGTGCCAAGTTTATAATAGACCATGTCAAGCTTTCGTGGTAAAGCTTCAGACTGTTAATCAAGTGATTCGAGATGAGAACTATTTCAAGGTGACCTTGAACAGATCACAGTCTCTTCCAAGATATAGTGCTTTCTGCTTCATAGAAGCGGGATTTACATAATCCTAGAAGTCTATGCCTTAAAATGATTATTTCTGCTTTGACAACATAGTATTATTTTACTTTAGGGGCAGCTAAGGTATCATCACCTTGGTCCTTACGCACAAGGATAATAAAATATTGCCTTCAGTGATATGAATTAACGAATGCCCTCTAGTAATACAGATCAAAAACCCTGCGGACATTATATTCCAATTTCATTCAAGCAATACATACAGTATATGTGTTCTAATAATTAAACAATTATACTGGATAAACAGAGACTATGAATGGTGATTAACAAATGGCTCTGCTCTGTCTTGTCCTAAGACAAGACAGACATTTACGGCATCATAGGTTTACTTTTCTTCTGGAAGGAAGAAAAATGTTGACATGTAGGGATGAGCAACATGTGGGTTTATATCACATACAGTATGTTTTGAGGTCCACATGATATGTATTAGGGGATTCATTTTGTTGCACATAAGGCATAAATAAAACAACTAAATGCAGAAAAACAATTAACCTATTAGATCTAGAATTACTTGTCTTTCAAAAAGTTTGTCGGCACATCGAAGGCTTGGTTCACGCTGCTGCGACTTGAGATCCAACTTTTGAGACTCCAAGTCGCATGACATGTGAAATCCCACGTTAGTCAATGAGAGCTGTCCTAATTAGCACTACTGAAGTCGCTCTGACTTTACTACTTCAAGGCAATTTCTATCTGACTTGTGCCCATAGACTTTAATGGAAGTCTCCTCCAAGTCGGATCCTCATCTATATTGAAGTGATTAGGATCCGACGCACTTTTTTTCTTTGACCATCAGTTTTTCATTAAATTTAGTTTTATTTATTGAATTTCTAACCAAATCCTAATTTTCAGAACAAATGGAATCCAAATTCTGTGTAACGAATAGCTGGTTGCTAAGGAGAGGGCCAGGAAGCCGGGCGCCCCATCCCTAACAACCGATAACTCCTCAGCTGTCAGTGGTTTCCCCCTATCAGTTGAATGTAAATAAAGAATGGCAGCAATTTAAAAAAAAATGTGTGGGGGTCCTCCCCAAAATCCACACCAGACCCTTCTCCGATTATGAAGCATGGCAGGTCAGGTAAGGGAAAGGGGGGGGAGAGCGATAAGTTGATGGGGACAAGGGCCTTTTCCCTACAACCCAGGACTGTGGTTGTGGGGCTCTGCAGGGGGTGATGCCTTCTTTATTTAATTTTTTTTTACATTTTGGTGTGGGTTCCCCTTAAAACCCATACCAGACCCGAAGTACAGATTAGAAAGGCATAAGAAACGCAACACATGGAAATGTGTTTGATGCGTATTTTATGTGTTTTCACTGCATTTCAGGTCTGGTTCACGCCAATGAAGTTTGCAATTTGTCTGAATCGCAATGCGCTTTGAGTTTTTGAACACGTGTTTTTGATGTGTTCTGCCTCTTTTGAATTTTTTTTTGGTCAACTTGTTGCTGGGCAGGTTAAAAATGCAAAATGCATCAAAAAAGCAGCAAACGCGTGACAATGTGTCAAGGCACTACATGCGTTTTTCCCCAGCGTCTCTATTGAAGTCTATTGAACCAAAAATGCAACATTTTACATTTTAAAAAGTCCCTGACCCTTTCCAAAAACTCAGCAGCTCAAAAAAAGCATAGATGTGAACGTATCCTATAGGAAACCATGTTAAATGGACTGTAGTGAGTTTCTGCAGCAGAAAGCCCTAAAAAAATTCATTGGTGTGAACCAGGCCTCCATGGGGAGGTGCATTTTTTTTTTTTTTTACTCGCCAAATATGCACCAAAAATGCATCAAGCAGGATTTTTAACACCGCAAGGGAAGCGCAGCGGACCAGCGTGAAGACATACATTGAATTAAAAAGGGATGAGCTTCTCTTGTACCTTTTACCTTTTTTTTTTTAATGCAAAAGAGCTGCAAAAACTGCTCAGTGTGAAAGCAGCCTATTGATACTGAAAATAAATTCATAGTGATTTAAATTCATGATATTAAAAAGTCGAAAATAATACAATTATATGTATAAAAAAAAATTATATTTTTGAAAAAACTGTCCATTTTGGTTTTCGGTCAAATGCACCCTGAATTTACGGTTTCGGTCCAAAAATTTTAATTTTGGTGCACCACTACTTGCTGTACTCATTAATAAACACAATGTTACAATTATCGAGCGAAAGGAACTTGGCGGTTTACTCTTCAGAGATGGAAGCAATGAGAGATCCCTTAACTGATGTAACAAGAATAGTATCCCATGCATAAATGTGCTTGAACTATACATATTATAGTGTCTGGTAATGTGCATGATATCATACATGTGTAAGGTTTGAGCACGGCAAAACCAATTTGTCTCACAAAGGAGGATCAAGTCACACAATAAATGCAGATGACTGGCTTGCCCTGGAACAAATACTTCAGTAATAACAGTGATTTGCAGGGTGATCTTCTAATACCCATTAAATTACTGCTGAATTATAACCCTGGAATGGATCTTTTCACTAGGCTTGGCAGCCTGCCCTCACTCTATTGCACGTATGTCACAAGCCAGTGACTAGCCATAAGGTTATTTAGCTGTCACATCAAAACAATGATCAGGCCACATGTCTGAGTCAACCGTTAATGTCCTACAAAAAAAACAAAACATGTCAAACCAAACAGACGTTACTGAAAAGTGCAAATTAATGAGGGCGCCCTACATATCAGCAAGGAAGCAGAAGCTCACGTGCACCACAGCAACACTACAGTTACCAATTTTCTAGAGCACGTATTAAAGTGACACCAAGTTTCTGATAAGGTTCAACAAACGAACAAATAAACAATTGCAAACAGGCAGACTTTTAATTTCAGAAGAGATGTGCAATGTCTTCTGCAATAAAATACACTTATCTGCCTATTTGCAATTCTCTGCGGAACATACACTGAGCTGTGCATGCTGCCAGTGTGCCAGGATGATGTCACTCCCATGCATACACGGTAGTGACATCATCCTGCACTGGCCAATCAAAACTGCCGAAGAACAGCAGCAGAGCAGAAGATGGCTGTACCAGCGAGAGACCACGGCAGGCAACGGACCACTGGACGTAAGGTAGGTACTATATCTGTGCCTTTAGTCCTGCTTTAAGATGAAACATCAGGCCCCAAATCTGACATTAATGAACAGTACAGCACAGTTCAAATCCAGTACAGTCTAATCAAAGGGCAAGCTAAAAGTTAAGTAGGCAGTGTATTAAAGGGGCCTATTTATTAATGTTTTTACACAAGATTCACACAGCTTTCACTCAGAGTTTAAAGTAAAGTAAATTTAAGTGATACTAAATCCAAGGCTCTGCACAGTACACACAACATGGAAATGCAATTATTTTAGTAAATATAAACTGCTAAATACCTTTTCTCATCATCAGTTAGAGCAGCCTTCAAAAAATATATAAGTTAGTGAGCGCAATCCGACAAGCGACCAATGCACTAAAAGGAACCACAAAACCTTTCTAATAAACTCAAAAGTACAAGGAGTGCAGCGCTACATCAAATTAAATGGCCAAAAAAAAAAAAAAAAAAAATACAGTAAAATAATATCAATATAGTCAAATAATACTAATATTAAAATAAGTCCACTGTAATATAAATATATGGATTCCTCAGTCCACAGTGAAATATCAGACGTTGTAGGTGCAATCTGGTCTCCCGTTGTGATAATATGAATAGATTGCCTACTCACCAGAAACCCAGTAATAAACGCATATCTGTATCACATGCATCCTAGGATCTTGAATAAAGACAGCCCGGAAATGAAATCCTCTGATGGACCCTCAGTGGTGAAAGAAAGGATACCGATCTGATCTCCAAGTATTTACTTCATCAAGTCTGCAGCAATACCTAAATCACTGGGGCTGAGACATGGAGGCTCAGTGCCAGATATGGAGAATAAAGGTGCTCATAGTGTAGTATTTAAAACTATAAATTTATCACATTAAAATCTGAGCAGAAATACATACATGAATGACTGTATATAGTATGAAACTGCTATGAGCAGTAAAAGCACCCAAAAACACTGACCAGTATACATCTAATGTGGGCCGCCGGACCTCCTGATCCGGCGGTGTAGCGTCAAAGCGTGCAGGGGCTCCTCCTAGACGCGTTTCGTGTAAACACACATCTGCAGTAGGGGTGATGCCATGCACGCCGGACGCCATATTAGCCCTATATATAGGATAGAAAAATGCATAATCCAGCCGGCGCCATTTTGCCGTAGACCGGCATATTGAGCATGTGCGGGTGCCATTTTGCCGGTGATTTCCGGGTTGCTAAAAATGGCCGCTGTATGTCCCACTGCACATGTGCCGGCGCCATTTTCTTGGTTAGAAGCTCCAGTGTCCTAACCCTAGAGTTGCCAGAGAACTTTAAACCCTCAAACACGGCCGTACGGTCGCCGATCTTACTGGGGGTGACACCCAAAATATGAGGACCCATTCCGGTGTCCTAGCAAAACCGGCCAAAAAGCAAAACATCAATACAACAAAAACTCTTGTGCTCCATACATCTCTTATGTGACTAATAAGATGTAGAGGCACCACCTAGTGTTCTATCTGGGAATAGTCATAGGTCAAACTTTAAATTAAAATTATAATAACCCATTAAACGGATATGACAGTAATATCCGTTCTGAATATAATACTGTGCATAAATAAAAAATGCGGCTGCTAATTTACTGAAATACCTTACTGGTTTCGGTACAGATTCTAGTTCAGTAATCTGCTCCAAAACCTGGCACATTTAAAGCGGTAATGTATATTTAAAATACTCTATTATAACTACAAAATTAGTATAACAGTCAGAGGTACAAGAAAATTACATTACACATCCCAAAGCATCCAATAATAAAAATTAAAATTAAAACAAAATTAAAATTAAAAATAAAGTAATGTCCCTGTCAGATGGGTAGTACAAATGTTTCAATGATATGTGTGGTCAACTATTGTCAATGAAACAATTAAGGTCCACTTCCACATTCAGGCCGCGCGGGGTCAGGGATTTCATTTCAAAAATCCACTTTGTTTCCAGACGTGAAACCTGTCTGGTATTATTAGAACCACGCCAATGATGTTGTGCCACGTCAATTCCTGTAAATTTAAGAGAAGATGGATCCCTATGATGAAAATCCCTATAGTGCTTAGATAAGGAATGTTCCCGGAAGTCCCTTTTAATATTGTACACATGATCTCTAAGCCTGTCACGGAGTCTCCTCGTTGTTCTACCTATATACTGTTTTTGGCACGGGCATTCTAGAAGATACACCACGTGTCGTGTATTACAAGAAATGAAAGAAGTTATCTCATAATCTTTACCGGTTACAGTAGAGGAGAAGGACTCAATTTTCCTCTTCGACATTTTACTATGTCTACATAATTGACATTTCTTACAAGGGAAGAAACCCTTAAAATTCCTGAAAAAGACTGGGCGTACGGGGGGATCCATAATGTTTGGGGCTATGGTATTACGTAAATTTTTTTGGCACACTCAACAATAACAGTCAGAACATTAAACTCACATACGAATATAGCTCTGAATGTGTGAATTTTTTGGATATTACCATCATTAACATAGGAGGTAAATGTATTACTGAAGCATATTTCAAGCCGTCAGATAGAAACGGGTACATCCCTATGGACAGCTGTCATCATCCGAAATGGCTAGCTGGCATTCCCAAAAGCCAATTTATGAGGCTAAGACGTAATTGTACTGAAAATGGGACTTACTATGAGAAGGCACAAATTCTCAAACAGAGATTTTTGGATAAAGGCTATTTGGCTGACTCCTTAGATCGAGACATCAACATAGTAGCTAATTTGGATAGGCATGATATACTCTCTGGACCACCTAAACAGAAAAAGGAAATGTTCTGCCCGTTCATTACCCCCTATTCAATACAGCATAAAACTATACGTAATATTGTGAAGAAGCATTGGGAAATACTTAGAGCGGATCCGATTCTTTCGAAAGTTCTCCCTCAAAAACCAGAAGTTGTTTTCAGGAAAGCTTTAACATTACGTAATACCATTGCCCCAAACATTATGGATCCCCCCGTACGCCCAGTCTTTTTCGGGAATTTTAAGGGTTTCTTCCCTTGTAAGAAATGTCAATTATGTAGACATAGTAAAATGTCGAAGAGGAAAATTGAGTCCTTCTCCTCTACAGTAACCGGTAAAGATTATGAGATAACTTCTTTCATTTCTTGTAATACACGACACGTGGTGTATCTTCTAGAATGCCCGTGCC